>NC_092317.1:24078551-24683068 GCF_036785885.1 Coffea arabica
TGTAAGAACTGCGCCTGTAATTGGTTGTTTTGGCTAGAATTGCTTCCGAATTGGTTGTTGAGGCCTTCTGATGAAATTTATCCCTGTTTCTTATATTTCCGTTGGTTTTGGAATTTCTGGATTCGGACTTAGGAAGGCTGAGTTATGATGTTTCCGCTAGAATGCGTTTTGGTGAATCTGTTTTACGTTTTTAATGTAGTATCTTGCATTTTTGACCTGTTTGCACTCAAAACTGGGTTGAGTGACCTTCTGTGATGTTGTAACCCTGTATTTTAGCTTCGAAATGGTGGGTCTTTCACCCTCATCCGATAATCTTAGTGAAATTGGTGCCATTACCGCAAAATGAGGACAAAAACTGTTTTTTTTCAGGGCCAAAGCTAATTGCATTTCCGAAATTTCTGGTTTCCTCTAATGTTTGTATATGCTTAGGGAACCCTGTTTTGGTAGTATGTAGAATTGGTTTAAGACTTATAATCGAGTCTTCTTGTATTTATTTGACTAGTTAGGGCTTGACTTCCATATCCGGTCATTTCCTAGCTAAATTTGGTACTTGAATGCCATTAAGCCTAGTGAACGGATTTTGGGAATAAGATTATTTTGTACGAGATGTTGGGACTGATTTGAGGACATCATGAAGCCATGATGGCTGGAAAATAGGTAAAAATAAGGGATATGCTGCCGAAATTTTTCTTGAAGGCTAGTTGGATTTACTTGTGATTTGAACGAAGGGCTTTTGGGTTGTTTGAGCCTAGGTCTTCATGTTACCTTTTCGTTACCAAAAATCATGTTTTGCACCCTTGCTTAAGTAAATATTTGGCGAGGCATACGACTGGTAGTCGAGCCTCACATGTGCATTCTGTATACTCGATTTTGAAAGTGGAACCTTCAATTGTTTTCCTTGGATTATTTTAGGGTTTCTTGGTGATTAAAGCTCTCTTTTGGGAGGTATCTGCACTGACCTTGGTGAGTACTACTCACTTGTATGTTACTATATGGCTTTGAATGTAAATTGCTTGAAGTGAATTGAATGTGACTTGATTGAAGTGAAAGTGTACTTTATCACTCTCACTTATATGCCATATATCATTGTTGTCATGTTATTGGAATGTTACATGAAATGAAATGAAAGTGAAGTGATTGGACGAGTATCCAACGACTACAAATGTTATCATTGAGCTCAACCCCATTGGTAGTTGATTGAATCGAGCCGGCGAGGGCTTGGTCGTGCCAATTAATGAACCTTGGGTAAAGTTATATGGAATCTTGTAGTATGCGAGACTCTCGATTCCGGTATACTCGAGTAATACCAAAGTGCAAGTGTTTGGAGTTCGGGCCCGGTAGGGGTATGTTAGGTGGAAGGAGTGGGAGTAAAGTGGAGTCTACGGTTGGTTACTTTTGAACATTGACGGAGAGTCAATGACGTCCGATCAAGAAATGCAAACGAGGAAAGGGCTCTTGAGAGCCATCCGTATCCTTTTATCACCATATTTGACGTGTACCTTTGCTTATTTTACTATATTGAATGAAAGTTTGATGCTTATCTGCACTGGGTTGCGTAAGTGATAGTATCTCACTGGGCAATTAGCTCACACCGTTCCTTTTGTTTTCCTTACAGGAATATGACTCTTTTGGAATGAATCTTGATAGATGGTTGCCGAATGAACTAGATGTATATTTTTTTTGTATTGTATATGAAGTGAAACCCGAAATGTAGTTTTAGGGCCGTTTTCACTTTCAATTTGGCAAACCGTGTATATATTCACTTTTGACAACTTTTGTATGTCACTTTGGATTGTATTTGCTAAAGTTCAAGATGTGAATGTTTGTTCGATATTTGGTTACGTTCTGACGGGTCAGTTACTATTCATGGCCGACTCCGAATTTCATTTTTTTTTATTTTGGGTTATTTTGCCCTTTTGCCTTGTTTACGCGCGTTATAAGTTCCGAAACGCAATAGATCGCTCGAAACTGCATCGTTAGTCCTGGCGAGAGTTGGGCAGGCAGTCCGCTAACCCCTTTGGTTCGCCTTAGGGGAAGGTGGGGCTGTCACAGCCGAACCCTTTGGTACGCCTTAGGGGAAGGTGGGGTCGTCACAGGTCGTATCAGAGCCAAGGTTGTGAATTGATCTGGATAGATTGAGTGCTTGACACGATAGGCTAGGGTTTTATTCTTGAGTTTAGCCTTTAGCCTTATTTTCTACGTCTCCTGTACTTACTTTGCAGTGTTATTTGCAAACCTAGGTGACGGCGGGTACTGATGCATCTGGGAGTGCTGGGCCGTCTTAGCCCGTACCTACTGACATACCTACTGACGCTCCTATTGACGAGCCACATCTGGAGGGGCCCTCTGTCGCGTGATCACGTATCAGGAGAGCCCCGGTGGGCCAGTGCAGCGGTGGTCCCCAGCGCACAAGATCCGACGCTGCGACTGCTGGAAGACCTACTCCTACCCTGATCTGGTAGTGCTTGCAGTGGACGACGAGCGGAGACGATTGGGTAGCGCCAATCGTAGGTGCCATTCGGAGATAGAGCGTCTCCAGGCTATTCTCCGAGACCAGGGAGCCCGGATCCGAGAGCTGGAGGCCTCGGTTTTTGGAGGAACAGCAGTGGACTGATGCCTTCCGCGAGCAGGTTCAGGCGACTACTGGACGCCTCATGCGAGTGGTTGAGGACATCCGAGACCGGACTGACCATATCCTGACCGAGTGCGAGGCACTGGTAGAGGATGTGATATAGGACTTGGCCGAGGAGGGTCAAGCGCCTGTAGCCCCTGACGTTCCTGGTGCTCCTGAGGAGGATCCTGCGGAGGACTCGGAGGAGGAGCCGAGTGCATCCTCAGAGTCTGTTGGGTCGGCGTCTAGCCAGACGACTTGTTAGGATCAGGGATTGAGGAGATTTTTGTGGGGTAGTTAGGAACATAGTTGGACGACACGTTTTCTTTTGTTTTTGACTTTGACGTGTCACGGTGGACGCAAATAGGGTTTCTTTTGTTCTATGTTCCTTGGATAGTATAGCCTTTGACTTGCCTAGGTTGGCATGTATATGTGACTTGTTTGCTATGTATATAAAATACTTGTTTATTATGCATTTTATTACCTCTATTTATCCTTTTGCAACGTGCGATACGAGCCATACCTTACTTTGTTTATATGTCCATAATTGGTTAAATCCAAAACATGGAGGGTAGAAGAAGTCAAGCCAGGGGAACTAACCGAGGACGCGGTCCTAGTCGAGGCCGTGGGGGTAGACAAGCACAGGAGCCGGTGCAAGAACCGAGAGAGGAGAGAGAGGCAACGATTGAGCCACAACCTGAAACCCAGGCTGTAGGAGGAGATCAAGTGGCAATAGCAATCCAACAAATGACTAATATTTTGGCCCGTCTAGTGGAACAACAGGGTCAAGCCCCTGTAAATCAACCTAGGGACCCCGATATGGGGAAAGATAGGGCCTTAGAGAGATTCCAGAAGTTCTCCCCACCTAAGTTCTTGGGAGGACCAGACCCGGAAGGAGCCGAGAAATGGCTAGAGGCCATGATCAACATCTTTGCCGCTTTAAACTATACATAGGAGAGACAAGCACAATTCATTGTTTTCCAGTTTGAAGGTCCAGCCAGGGCTTGGTGGAATGTAATTAGGGCCAAATGGGAAAGAGTGGGAACTGCGTGGACCTGGTTAAACTTTGTACGGGAATTCAATGAGAAATACCTTCCTCCTATCGTCCAGGAGAAGAGAGAGGACGATTTTATTAAGCTCCGGCAGGGAACTTCTTGTGTAGCTGAGTATGAGACTCAGTTTACGAAATTATCAAAATTTGCTCATGAACTGATAGCTACGAAGCAAAGAAGAGTACGGAGATTTGTGCAAGGGCTCAATGTGGAGATACAAGAGGCCTTGGCGGCGGCCCAAATTAATACGTTTACGGAGGTTTTGGAGAAGGCCCAAAGGATAGAGACTACCAGGGCACAAGTGAGAAATTTTCACGCAAAACGGAAAGGGGTACCTAGTGGAGCCCAAGGGTCAATGCGGAGTGATCGGAACACGCCACCCGCTAAATCCGATCGTGGGGCTGGAGGTGTACGGTTTTCGAATGCATCTAGGGGAGGTGCTCTGAAATGAGGTGCCCAGAGGGGAGGTGATGCGGATACGGGTGTGCAATAACTTCAACCTTGGGGCAAGGATCCTTTGATCAACATTGGTTGATATAGGCAACCCTAGGGGAAGACCCTCCTAGAACCTCCCAACCTTGTAATTATCAGAGTTGGATCTTTTCTCCCAACAGAAATTGAACTCGATTGTTCTCATGAACTCAAGACCTCTGACACACAAAGGTAATCAGCAACCTTAAGCAAATAAGGATGGATGAAGCGACACCACGATTAGGGAACAAGCTAATCGATAAAGCCTGATTTGAATCCTAAGCTATGAACTCAAGAATTCAAGAGTAAGTTCGGTTAAGAACTTGAAGGAAAATTCCTCACGATTTCTGGTTGTAATAATCTATCCTTTACTCTTACAAGAGGTGCCTTTTATAGGCTAAAACTAGGGCAAAAATCCGGCCCACATAAACCTGGAAGAAATTCGGTCCGCACAAAGAGCTTAAAGAGCCAGCTCTTTAAGGCTTTCCGATAAGGCCCAATAAGTAATAAAATACTAAACGCCTAACAACTACTAAACTAGACAGTCTTAAAACAACTACCAACTAAGCTAACAAGTATGAGATCATTCCTTCGCTTTAAACGTACAAGTGAACAAGGTAACTTCATGGTCCATCAAATCTTCAAACTTAGTTTGCTCCTTGCTTGTATGGTGAATGATCAAGGCTTGTAAAGCTTCCTTCACCCTCTTGGATCTCGATCTGGTCATCAGACCACCAATGTTGATCAAAGGATCCTTGACCCAAGGTTGAAGTTAATTATTGCACACCCGTATCCGTATCATTCCCTCTTTCCTCGAAAAGATTCGTCCTCGAATCTTCAAAGTCTCCTCTTGAAAGTGAGTTGTCCACAAATCGATGGTGCGCTTAAAGGACAGCAGTGTTGGAAGTAGACGAATGACTACGAGCCATGTTGCATGTCGTTTGGTCAGCTTCGGGAAGCGCTCAAACAAGGACATGCGGCAAGGTAGGAAAGAGTTTGTGTAAGGCGTGTGAAAATCCCAAGTGGCAATCCAAAACTCTCTAATTAGCCTTTGGTCATGAAGCTTCACATTGACACCTTGATTGTGCAAAGGTGTAAAATCCAGCACTAGTTGACATTGATTTGAATCATCTTGCATGGATAAATTGTGAGCATCTTGTTGCATGGATGAGGCACTAAACAACTCGTGGAGGACAGCTTTGGGATCTTGCGTGACACGCAATTTCTCATCTTCTAACATATAAGGTAGCAAACAATTGAATTCCAATTCATGAGGGTTACTCGAACTAGCACAAGTTGAAGTTGACAAATTGAGCACTTGGCCACCAGCTTTTAGTTGTGTGAATAAGCATGAAAGATCACCACCTTTAGTTGGAATAAGCACGAAATCAGGTTGTAAGCCTTTAATCAAAACTGGAAAATTGTGGACAGCTTTACAACCTACAAAAACAAAATAAACTTCAACTTGAAAAAAATTTGAAATCGGGTAAAGAAGTAATGGTACATTATCAATTAAATGGTAAGAAGGTATAGAACAAGTTTTAAGTGTGAAAACTCCCTTTGCCACTTCATTATTCCTTCCACCAATTGATTCAACTTGAGAAGGCATTGCTAGCCTTTTACACTTTCCTTCAAAATCTGCATAAGAAATACAAGTGTTAGGATGGAAATTATACTCAAAAGAAGGTAAAGATGAAGAATGAACCATAGGTAGTAAATGAGAGTCAAAGTTTGGAATTCTCCCTTCATGGTTGGTTTGAATTGATTCCCCTTTGGTATGGACGGATTTGAATTGAAATTGTTCCATGAGGTGATCCCAAATAGATTTAATTCCTAAAAGACAAACTCCATGGAAACTAGTGAATTGTACAAGTGACTTTGGAATGGAGCATGGCATGACTAACTTCACTTGACTTTGCTTAATCTGCACAAATGAAGAAACACTAAATAAAGCAAAGGTAAGTTCGTTAGAAAAACAATAAGCCCTCACACTTTTGCTCAAAATCGTCTCACTTTCTCTCTTTTCTTCCTTTTTACCACTCATCTCATCAGATTTTTCCATCTCTTTATCTAGTTTAACGCCCTCGATTGTTTTCTCATCATCAACCTCCTCAACAAATGGTTCAATAGGATGAGATACTCCTTTGTTGGGAATAGGGTCAGCTATTTCCTTCTTAGAAAACTCACTTTGATAGCATCCATTTGACTCCATTTGTTTTTGGTGTAGAATACGTTGATATGTCTCCCAAAATGACTCCGCATGAGGTGGTTCAACTCTAAGTTTAGTCTTAGAAAATGCTGAATGAACCTTCTTATCACCTCTTGTATAAACCGACTTTAAAGAGGTAGATTGCATGGAACCCTTCCTCTTGAGAGATTCATTCTCTTGCTTGAGTTTATGTTCGTTCTCTCGATTGTACAAGTCCGTGGTATAATGGAAGGGTACAAATCGTTTCCTCATCACTTGCTTCATTTCAGTCCAAGTGGCAATCGGTTGTTCCCTATTTCTCCTTCTTGTGGCACATACTTGCTCCCACCAAATAGATGCATAATTTTGAAATTCAATAGCTGCAAGTTTCACCTTTTTATCTTCGGAGTAATTGTGGACTTCAAACACTTGCTCAACTCGCCTAACCCAATCCAAGTAAGCTTCAGGATCATTTTTCCCATGAAAGGTAGGCATCTTAGTCTTGATGGAACCAAGATTGTCATCGGTTCTCCTAGGTCGGTCTCGGCCTTCCCTCGCTTCCCTGTGGCTTTTCCTTGATCGGAATGAGGTGTTAGAATGATACCCCTCATCATCTGCATCATGCTCAACACTCTGAGCACTTGAAGCCCTATTGGGAATATCTCCAGTACCACGCATCTCAATGGCAGCCAACCTGTCGGATATTTGTGCCATCGTAAATTCATGTCTCTCCGCTTGTTTTTGAAGAGTTTGGAGCACCAGTTTGAGTAACACGTCGGTTTCAGACGGCTCAGGCATGTTCCCCTCTTGAGACATATTGTCTAACCTGCAAAACAAGTGTATTCTAGTCTACCTTGCAAAGCACTCGTGTATCACTCAAGAAAACACACTCACTCTCAATTTTCCTTCTCGAAGTTCTTAAGACAACTCAACTCTCAAAAATTCCAGAATTAATTACCCTATAAGCAAGTAACAAGACACAAAGCAGAATTTTACAAATCTTAGAAAAACTCTACCCGAAGTTGGAACCTTTTTTTTTTTGAGCTGTTGTTTTGCTGAGTTTCTGGTCAGTACTTTGGAAGGTAAATGGTGTTTCTGGAGTGCTCAAACAACATACGAACCAGTCCTCAAATTTCAGTCAAATCGGATCGCAAAACTAGCTCAACCGATTTTTAGAAATTCAAGAACTCCCAAGGCGATTTGGGCTAAGGTGTTTGGTTTGGTTTTGAAAACGGAATTGGGTGTGTTTGGGGCTGGTTAGGTCGTTTGGGGTCTTTGGAATTCAATCAAGATTGGAACTCAAGAGTTGGAAACCAATCAAGATTAGGAAACTCAAGTTTTGGGAAATCAACCAAGATTTGGAGACTAATCAAGATTAGGGAACCCACCAAGAATTGGAAACTCACGTTGGAAACTTGATTTCCTTTGTATGAGAGCCAATTCCTTCTCTTCTTCCTTTTTTTTTTCTTTCGTTTTGTTTTTCTTTTCTTTTTTTTCCTTTTTTTTTTTTTGGCTTTCAAGGAACACAAATTGAGATCACACCAACAAGTTCAAGAAAACGGATGAAAGATTATGCAAATTTCAAGAAGGCCCTAGTTCTTGATTTATTGTTCAAGAACTTTCAAAACAAGATTTGGTGGTTCAAGAACTTCAAGAATTTTGTTCAAGGAGCTCAAGAACTTCCCCAAACTATGTTGTGGTGTCTAGGGTTTGCAAGAACAACAACCAATACTCAAGAAATAGGCAAAACAGAATTTCAGCAATACTCAAAAGAAAATTCCAGCAATACTCTAGCAACTTGGACACTAAAACAATATAAGGTACGTGACTCTTTTTTTTTTTTTGTCTTTAAACCCTAACAACCCAAACACAAGTATAACAAACCCAAGAACTTGGACAGAAAACATAAAAAGACAACACCCAAACAGATTTTTTTTTTGACCCGGATGAACAGTAACATGAACAGTACGCTACAGTATGATGAACAGTATTTTGGAACAGTAACGATGAACAGTAATTGCTACAGTTTTTTTTTTTTTTTGACAAAAGACACAAACTAACAAGATATGAACAACTTCAATTAAAAGAGAATTAACCTGATGCTCTGATTACCAACTGATATAGGCAACCCTAGGGGAAGACCCTCCTAGAACCTCCCAACCTTGTAATTATCAGAGTTGGATCTTTTCTCCCAACAGAAATTGAACTCGATTGTTCTCATGAACTCAAGACCTCTGACACACAAAGGTAATCAGCAACCTTAAGCAAATAAGGATGGATGAAGCGACACCACGATTAGGGAACAAGCTAATCGATAAAGCCTGATTTGAATCCTAAGCTATGAACTCAAGAATTCAAGAGTAAGTTCGGTTAAGAACTTGAAGGAAAATTCCTCACAATTTCTGGTTGTAATAATCTATCCTTTACTCTTACAAGAGGTGCCTTTTATAGGCTAAAACTAGGGCAAAATTCCGGCCCACATAAACCTGGAAGAAATTCGGTCCGCACAAAGAGCTTAAAGAGCCAGCTCTTTAAGGCTTTCCGATAAGGCCCAATAAGTAATAAAATACTAAACGCCTAACAACTACTAAACTAGACAGTCTTAAAACAACTACCAACTAAGCTAACAAGTATGAGATCATTCCTTCGCTTTAAACGTACAAGTGAACAAGGTAATTTCATGGTCCATCAAATCTTCAAACTTAGTTTGCTCCTTGCTTGTATGGTGAATGATCAAGGCTTGTAAAGCTTCCTTCACCCTCTTGGATCTCGATCTGGTCATCAGACCACCAATGTTGATCAAAGGATCCTTGACCCAAGGTTGAAGTTAATTATTGCACACCCGTATCCGTATCACATTGGTGGTCCGATGACAAGATCAAGAACCAAGAAGGTGAAGGAAGCTTTACGAGCCTTGATCATTCACCATACAAGCAAGGAGCATGATGAGAATATAAAGACCAAGGCCCATTCAAGCACATGGGGAATTGGAAGATTCAAGTGAAGACTAGTTGATTGCACGAATGCTTGAGTTTAGTAGGATTATTTGATTTTCCTCGTTGATTTTAGTTATTTCTCGTTTTAAAAAGTCTAGGTAATTAAGATAGTTTAATTGCGGCCCATTTGTTAGTAAGTAAGGCCCAAAATCTTTCTTAAGTATGTAGGGTAGTTTGGTCAACTTTTGGATTAGGGTTAATGCTTGTAAGGGCTATAAATAGCCCCACTTCCTCTTTGTTTTGGAGACCATTTTTTTTGACTATTAAATACAATTAGTGAGTTTTCACTTTCTCTTTGGCAAGAGAGTTGCCTTTGAATACTTGAGAATCTTCTCAAGTTATTCACCCGAACTTATCAATCGAGTATCTCCTTGATTGTGGCGTTCTACTACCTCCAATTTGGTTCGTTAATTCGAGCAGTTACGTGTTGAGATAATATCAAAATTATTCGTGACTTCTAGGGATTAGTTGGGTCAAATTTCCGCTGCCTAAACCATGGTGTTTTGGTTGTCTAGATCGGGGTTTCACATCAGTTGGTACCAGAGCTAGTTGACAACCACCAGGTTATATATATATATATATTTTTTGTTTTTCGTTTATTTCGAGTCATATATGTTTATCCCAATCTGTTCGTTTGTTTAGAACCAAAAAAAATAATAATAAAAATACTGTTCATCGTACTGTTCACCAACACTGTTCATCGTTACTGTTCACCGACACTGTTCATAGTTACTGTTTATCCGAATACAAATCTGTCCAGCCTTGTTGTTTGTGTTATCCAACTTGTTTACTTGGTTTTCAAATCTGAATTTTGGCAAAACTTGTTGGAATTTTGTGAATCTTGAAGAGAACTTACAATAATGTTGAACTTCTTGAATTCTTGACCACAATCTTGAAATTTCTGAAGTTCCTGACAACTTCCTTGAACGTTCTTGAAAGATCTTGGAGTTCTTGGTTGTTATTATTTGTGGAATTCCTTGTTTTGTGTCGTGGTTGATAGTTGTAGTAAAAAAAAAAGACAAAAAAAAAGAAGAAAGAAAAGAGGAATTGGTTGGCAAGAGAAAAAAAAAAAGGAAAGGAAAGAAAGGGGCAACCGAATTGTTTTGAATAGGGAACCAAATCTGATTTGTGCCATCTTTCTTGGAGTAGAATTTGGAAGTTACCATAAGTTGTTTCAAGAAGATTACCAAAGGTTGTTTCAAGAAGGTTACCAAAAGTTGTTTCAAGAAGATTACCAAAAGTTGTTTCAAGAAGGTTACCAAAAGTTGTTCAAGAGGAAGAGGATTTTCAAAAGGTTTCCAAAAACTAACTTGTTTCCAAAATCAATTAGGAAACTAAGTAAAGCACTTGGATAACTCCTTCTACTCCCTTGGACACTCTCTCTCTTATCTTTTTAGGAAACTTTCCCAAACTTTCTCATCCATTTTTTTGGAAACTTTCCTAAACTCTCTCATCCATTTTTTGGAAACTTTCCTAAATTCTCTCATCCATTTTTTTAGGAAACTCTCCTAAAATTCTCTCATCCATTTTTAGGATCTTTCCTATATTCTCTCATCCACTTTAGGAAACTCTCCTATATTCTCTTCCTAGATTTTAAGAAACTTTCCTACATTTGCTCCTATATTTTCTCCTAAATTCTAGGAACACTTTCCTACATTTTCTCCTACATTCTTGTGATTACACTTGTGGAAAGGTTGGTAACGGTTGTTGGACTTGAGCAGCATTTCTCAACTACCTAACCCAACAGGTAAAGGTATTTGGTAAGTCCATTAGAGTGACATCCATATACACGAGTGCGAGTGGATACACGTAAGGGAGCGTGAAAGGCAATATCTTCGGTTTCGTTGCTAACTTTTTGCAGGTTCCCTCATACGTCATGGTGAGTATAAGACGCATAAAAGCTAGCCCACAACATTGTCTTCCTGATCCTAAGGGAGTCAAAGAAGTGGCATTACGTGGTGTAGATGAGCAATTGGACCTCGTCAAATCTCAGTTGCTTGGTTGGTTTTATACTCGTTGCGGTGTCAAAGATAAAATTTGTAGCTTGGCCATTGATGGTAGTTGTGAAGTCAATCTTGCAAGTGCTATCATGGTTGAGAAATTAAATCTTCCAACCATTGATCATCTTCAACCGTACAAGTTGACGAGCACTCATGGGGATGTTTGGGTTACTAAGCACACACTTGTACCTATTCAAATCGGCAAATATGTTGATGAGGTGTTGTGTGATGTAGTCCCAATTCAAGTGACACATGTGTTGTTGGGCAAAGCATGGATGTCGAGGCGAGAAGTTAAAATTGATGGACATACTAATAAGTAGTCCTTCTTATTTAATAGTCGTCGTCTTGCACTTGTATCACTTACTTATGACCAACTTTGTATTGATCTAACATCCATGAAAAGTGAGCTTGAGCGTTATAGAATGGAGAAAAAGCTAGATGAGGGAATTGTGCCTGCAGAGGTAAAACCCGAGGAAGTTGAAAGTAATGAGATAAAAGGGTCAGCTGTTGAACTAGAAAAAGAGATGGAAAAATCTAATGAGATGGGTGGTAAAAAGAAAGAAAGAAGAGAAAGTGGGCTGATCTTGAGCAACCCGGTGAAGGCCTATTATTTTCTTAAGAAACTTACCTTTGCTTTGTTTAGTGTTCTTCTTTTATACAGATCAAGCAAAGGCAAGTTAAGCTGATCTTGGTGTGTTCCATTCCAAAATCAATTGTAGACATTGCAAGCCTCCATGGAGTTGGTACTCCAAGAGTTAAACCCCCTTGGTATCCATTCATGGAACAATGTCAACTCAAATCAGTCCACACCAAAGGGGAGTTGATTCGAGCTCATCTTGAAGGGAACACTCCATATTTTAAGGATGGTTGTGTACCAAGGGTTCGTTTAAAGAACAAGTACCTCAATGACCATTATGATTTTCGTCTTGCTCTTAGTCCACATGCAGCTCCAACATCACCAAATCCGCCTTGGTGCCTTGCAAGTGTGTTCGAGCCGGAGTTCGATTTCACGGGATACACTTCATACCACTTTGAGGACCCTTACCTCATGACCACAAACAATAAAGTTGAGCATACATTGAAGATGGTTTGTGAGATTCAAGGTTCGGCGAGGGTTATTTTCCAACTTAGCACATGGGCTTTGCATTGGATGCCATCTGTAGCCATCATAACAAGATTGAGTCGAAGACATGTAACTCGTCTTGTCACCATTCATGCTTCAATTTGTGGGCAAATTGCTTTTAAGAGGAGGGGAATGATGAGAATATAAAGACCAAGGCCCATTCAAGCACATGGGGAATTGGAAGATTCAAGTGAAGACTAGTTGATTGCATGAATGCTTGAGTTTAGTAGGATTATTTGATTTTCCTCGTTGATTTTAGTTATTTCTCGTTTTAAAAAGTCTAGGTAATTAAGATAGTTTAATTGCGGCCCATTTGTTAGTAAGTAAGGCCCAAAATCTTTCTTAAGTATGTAGGGTAGTTTTGTCAACTTTTGGATTAGGGTTAATGCTTGTAACGGCTATAAATAGCCCCACTTCCTCTTTGTTTTGGAGACCAGTTTTTTTGACTATTAAATACAATTAGTGAGTTTTCACTTTCTTTTTGGCAAGAGAGTTGCCTTTGAATACTTGAGAATCTTCTCAAGTTATTCACCCGAACTTATCAATCAAGTATCTCCTTGATTGTGGCGTTCTACTACCTCCAATTTGGTTCGTTAATTCGAGCAGTTACGGGTTGAGATAATATCAAAATTGTTCGTGACTTCTAGGGATTAGTTGGGTCAAATTTCCGCTGCCTAAACCATGGTGTTTTGGTTGTCTAGATCGGGGTGTCACATCAGAGCAAGCTAGGTTTGAAGATTTGATGGACCATGAAGTTACTTTGTTCACTTGTACGTTTGAAGTGAAGGAATGATCTCATACTTGTTAGCTTAGTTGGTAGTTGTTTTAAGACTGTCTAGTTTAGTAGTTGTTAGGCGTTGAGTATTTTATTACTTATTGGGCCTTATCGGAAAGCCTTAAAGAGCTGGCTCTTTAAGCTTTTTATGCGGACCGAATTTCTTCCAGGTTTATGTGGGCCGGATTTTGCCCTAGTTTTAGCCTATAAAAAGGTACCTCTTGTATGAGTAAGGACAGATTATTACAACCAGAAATCGTGAGGAATTTTCCTTCAAGTTCTTAATCGAACTTACTCTTGAATTCTTGAGTTCATGGCTTAGGATTCAAATCAGACTTTATCGATTAGCTTGTTTCCTAATCGTGGTGTCGCTTCATCCATCCTTATTTGCTTAAGGTTGCTGATTACCTTTGTGTGTCAGAGGTCTTGAGTTCATGAGAACAATCGAGTTCAATTTCTGTTGGGAGAAAAGATCCAACTCTGATAATTACAAGGTTGGGAGGTTCTAGGAGGGTCTTCCCCTAGGGTTGCCTATATCAGGAGGCCAAAGTTGTAAGGGACAAGGTAGAGGCATTCCGCATGGAGGCCAAACCTCCACTCCCCGAGTAACGTGCGGATATTGTGGAAAATCGAACCATACAGAGGATGAATGCTGGAGAAAGGCTCGGAAGTGCCTAAAGTGTGGAGGTACGGAGCACCAGATAGTCAACTGCCCGTTGATCAGTGATACTCAGTCGACTGCCAGGTCAAACCCAAAGTCGACCAATGTCGGAGGGACCAGGTCGAGGGTACCGGCCAGAGTGTATTCACTGGACCAACAATCCGTGCCTGAACCAACGGAGGTAGTGGAAGGTACGATTCCTGTTTTTCACCGGTTAGCCAAAATTTTGATAGACCCCGGTGCCACTCATTCTTTTGTTAATGTGACGGCCCCACCTCCCCCTAAGGCGAACCAAAGGGTTCGGCGGGCCGCCTGCCCAGCTCTCGCCGGGACTCAAAATTTTAAAACAATAAAATTAAATAAACCTACAAGCATACTATTCACAAGATATCTAACGCCAAAAGAGTTCTATTTACATCTTCAAAAGTATCGAGTCAAACCACTCTAATACATTAGAATAACAACCAGCAGAAGGTAGACCCTATGGAGGGTTCTTATACAAACCACCAAAGCAAAAACAAACATCCTAACTGTCCGACTGTTACAATCAAACCTAACTATACTAGTGTATGTGTCAAAAGTCCCCGCGTCGGCCCCTGCTAAGGAAAACAAAAGGAAAGGGGTAAGCTATATGCTTAGTAAGTAAACAGGGGCAAAAGCGTAAATCTCACGTAACAACAATTGCACAGTAAGAGTAAAGCAAAAGCAGAAAAGTAACATCACATAATAAGGATACAGGTGGCTCCAAAGCCAAGTCATTTGCCATGCGTGATCTCCTGTCGACACTCCGTCGACCATAAATAAGGTCCGTAGAAACTTCACTTGTACACCCACCGAACACCTTATCACCCTCACTGGCCAGTCACCTCACAAACTTGCCCGGGCGAACGAAATCACAAACTTGAGCTTGAGTCACAAGCTCGGGTCACAAACTTGGTCCACATAATTGGTGAACCGGATTCACAAACTTGGTGATCTCAAACCAGGTTGGACTAACTTCGACCAAGCCCTAACCGGCTCGAATAGTCCATCTCGGTCGGAAGATCAACCCCAAACTCACAAACTTCACAAAATTATTCAAAAGTCACCCCGAGCCACAAGCTCAAGGGGTTTAGTTCCAAAATGATTCATATACATATGACATATACAAATGTGTGCATAAATTAGGGTTTAGGTCGAGTGCGATAAAATACACCCTCGCCTAGGTACCCTTTTCTTACATATCAAAACACATAAGCAACTAACACATAAGGGCGGCCTGAATACTTACTCAACGAACAAAAGAGCAAAAGTTCAAAATTTGTGTCGCGAGGAGTAGCTAGTAGGCCCCACCGGCTCCACCTAGCTCACCACCGTCTGAAATAGAAGATTGCGTCACATAATATCATCAACGGCTACTAATATGCCTAAAACAAGCAAAACGGCAAAATCGGCACATACGAGTGCGGAAACGGCACACGGAAACGGGAATGGCGGCCTAGCCATTTTGCCGTCAAAACTGTTTTGAGTCTAATTGAAGCTATGAGTGTCGGATCAAGGTACATGAGATACCGTTGCGAAGCTAAGAGAAAATTCTATACTTTTCATGAAGACCCCTAACTCCGGATCTGAACAGAGATGGGTCGAAAGTGCAGAAAACCGTTCCAGGAATTCGCACTCCAAAGTAACGGACAGGGTATGTTTTCTGGACTATAACTCCCAGCTCACAAATCCAAATTAGGAAATTCCAAAGGCATTAGAAATATGAGACATAAGGCTAAAACGTTTATGTTTTGGCCAAGACTTGAATCCACTCAGAACAGAACGAAAATTGAGTGCCAAAGTACCTGTCAGAACTGTCCAGATTCAAGGCAGTTCTGACGATCGATTTTGTTTTGGTCATAACAGGAGCTACGGAACTCGGATTTCGACGTACTTCATATCGTTTCGAAGCCAAAACCAAGATCTACATTTCTTATGAAGGAGTTGACACCCAGATCGTATGGGATCAAAACGGAAAAATGCACGGACAGAGGCTGAAATTCAAAACGTACACAATTTCAGGGTACAAAATAGGTGCGAGTGTTTTGGTTATAACTCGAGCTACACAGATCCGCTTGACCGAAAAGTTTGCAGATATATTCAGGACATAAGAGGCTACAATATTGAAGAAGGCCACTCAGTCCAGTTTCGAGGGTAACTAGGTCAAACATGCAAGAAACTACACCAGAACCGGAAAAACAGATTCACAAAACGCATTCTAGCGGAAACATCATAAATCAGGCTATCCAAGTCCAAATCTAGAAATTCCAAAACCAGCTGAAAGATAAGAAATAGGTTTACATTTCATCAGAATACCTAAACAACCAATTCGGAAGAAATCCTGACCAAAACAACCAATTACAGGCGCAATTCTTACATTCGGGTAAAACCAGAACAGAAATAGTAATTTCGACGTTTCTCATTCCACACTACTCAGATTGACCTGAAATTTTGTAGACACATTTAAAATGTCATTACCTACAACTTTCATGTTTTGAGCTAAGGCTAATTCGGCCTCTATCTAGGACCTAAAAATTCGGACAGAATGCTCCCTTAAGAACCCTAGGTTTTTCAATTTTCTTCCAAAACAGAAATTGGTTGCAATTAATCACTTTTCCCACCTCCTAGAGTCAATATAGACCATTTTCAATCATCATAGAAGGCCACACCCTCAAATTCATATATAAACAGAAAAATCACCAATAAATGGAAAACTTCACCGCTTCATCCAAAATCAAGAAATAAACCACAAAATTCAACATTTTAACTACCACTAAGCACAAATTAAGCTTCATTAGGTGAAGGAGAAGGTTCATTCACTACTCACCTAGTAAAACAAGAGAGGGAGAGTTGCTTGACACCTTAGCTTCCCAAGACACTTCACCAAACAACTCACTAACACCTAATGAAGAGGTTTTATGGAGTAGAAACAAGTTTAAGTGATTGTTTTGGAGGATTTGAGCTAGATGGAAGCCAAAACTTTGAAGAGTTTTCTTTCTTCCTTTGCTAGACAAGGCCGGCCAAGATGGAGAAGAAAAGAGTGAATTTTTGGTAATTTTTGAGATATTTTAACCAAATGGTAAGACAAGGAATAGTAGTCTTACTTAAGGACTAATCCAAGGGTGACACTTGTCACCTTCATTAATGCAAGTCATCACTTTGTTCCCTCTCACTCTAATCCATAAAGTATCCTCTAATTATCTCTTAACACCCGGTAAATTAAATCCAGTATCCAAAACTTAACCTAGTTGGCCGAATTTTTCCGAACTTTTCGCACTAGTGGGTCCCACGTCCGATATACGCTCTTAATTTCTCAAAACCTATTCGATACTAGAAAAATCATCTAAAAACTATATCTGCTCCTTAAAAATATCTAGAAATTTTTCCTACTCACGAAAATGCAGAAAACAAGCCATGAAAAATGCGAAAACCTAGAAAATGCAAATTACAGGTTCTCACAGTTAACCCTACATTTATGCTTGGAATTGACATGAAAGTTGAAAGTCTACCTTATGACTTAGAAGTAAGAACACCTACGGGTAATCAAATTTTACTTGCAAATGAGGTGTACAGAAATTGTGATATTTGGGTTGGCGAACGGAAATTAGTAGTCGACCTCATTAGTCTAGCCTTAAGGGGTACGATGTCATTCTAGGTATGGATTGGCTAGCTCATTACCATGCTCGGGTAGATTGTAGGATGAAAGTGGTAGAGTTTTGCATTCCAGGTGAGGCAACTTTGAAGTTAGACGTGAGGAGTATGTTAGCCTCATCTGCGCTCATTTCGGGAATAAGGGCTAGGAAATTGCTTAGTCGTGGGGCGCACGGTTATCTAGCTTTTCTAATTAACACCCCGGGAGAGAAGATTAAGTTGGAGGACATGCCGGTAATCCGAGAATATCCGGACGTATTTCTGTGAGAACCCGTAATTTGCATTTTCTAGGTTTTCTCATTTTTCATGGCTTGTTTTCTGCACTTTCTGTATCCGAAAAATTTTCTAGATAAATTTTATGAGCAATTATAGTTTTTAGATAATTTTTCTAGTATTGGAGAGTTTTTAGAAAATTAAGAATATATATTGGACGTGGGACCCGCTAGTGCGAAAAGTTCGGAAAAATTCGGCCAATAAGGTTAAGTTTCGGATACTGTGTAAAATTTATCGGGTGTTAAGAGATAAGTAGAGAGTGAGATTGATTGATGTGAGAGGAAAAAGAAAGATAAGATTTCATTAATGTAGGTGACAAGTGTCACCACTACATTGGTTTTGACTTAAGAGTTACTATTCACTATTTTGACTTTTGACCAAAAATTGGTTAAATATCTCAAAAATGCACAAAAAATTACCATTTCTTACCTCTTGTTGGCCGAACCTCTTGTGCAAGGAAGGAAGAAGAAACTCTTCAAGTTCTAGCTACTACTTGGTGCAAATCACCCAAAAACATTTGCTTACATCCATTTCTACTCCATAAAAATCTTTCTAGTTGGTGATAGAGGTTGTTTGGTGAAGTTTTCTTGAAGAGCTAGGGTGGTCTACAACTCCTCTTCTCTTATTTCTTAGGTAAGTGATGATTAAACATTCTACTACACTTATTGATGCTTATATGGTGCTTAATGGGACCTAAAGTGATGGATTATGTGACTTGTTTCTTGATTTGAAGTGTTTTGGTGGAGTTTTCAATTTTATGATGAATTTTCTGGTTTCATATGATCTTGATGGTGTGGTTGTTTTTGATGGCTGGTAATAAGGGGCTTTAGCTCTAGTAGGTGCATATGATAGGAAATTGCAATCAATTTTGAATTTGGAAGAATTTCTGGAAAATTAGGGTTCTTGGTTGAACATTCTGTCCGAAATTTTAGGTCATAGATAGAGGCCGAATTGGACTTTCCTCAAAACATGAAAGTTGTAGGTATTGATGAGTTTGAAGTGCCTACAAAATTTCAGGGCATTTGGAGTAGTGTAGAGTGAGTTATGCCGTTTTTACTGTTGCTGTTCTGGGTGAACAGAATGTACGAACTGCGATAGTAATTGTCTATTTTGACTGGCATTGGTTTGGATTTTGAAGTTGGTGTCTTCTGATATAATGTAGCTGGATGTCTTAGCTAGCTTATGCCTTTGGAATTTTGGCATTTGGACTTGTACTGAGTTGTGTTCATTACAGTTTTGTGTGTTTTGCAAACCTGTTTTGGTAATTCTGGTTTAGTATTTGGCACATTTGACCTAGTTGTGCTAGGATTTGGACTGAGAGGCCTTCTATATTGTTGTAGCCCTGTCTTTTAGCTTCGAGATGGTGGGTCTTACGCCCTCATCCGATAAGCGTAACGCATTTTGTGCCATTACCGCATACGGAGGCCAAACCTGTTTTTGTTGATTGATCAAATGAGTTATATTTTCTGATTTTCTGGTTTGCTATTATGCTTATATATGTATATGAAACCCTATTGGGGTTGTGATTGGCATGGCTTTATGATTCGTTATCGAGTCTCATTGTACTTGTTTGCATGTTTTACGGCTTACTCTTATTCCGGTCATTTCCTAGCTAACTTTTGTACTTGTATTGCTTTGAGCCTAGTGAACGGCTTTTGGGAAATGAGATGACTTTTGTGTGAGGTTTTGGGACTGATTTGAGGAAATCATGAAGCCTTAATGGCTGGAAAAGTAAGAAATTGAGGGGAAATGCTGTCCGATTTTTCTAGGCCGTTTGGTTCTTTAAGTTGGATTTGCCTTTTGATGGAACCCTAGGTCTTCATGTTATCTTTTGTTACCAAGAAAATCATGTTTTTGCACCCTTGCATTAGTATTTTTGGGCAAGGCGTACGACGTGTAGTCGAGCCTCACTTGTGCATCCCGTTTACTCGATTTTGGATATGAAACCTTCAATTGGTTTATTTTGATTATTTTAGGGTTTCTTGGCGATTAAGGCCAATCTGAAGTAAAAACTTTTGAAGTTGAGCCAGTGAGTGTACCACTCCCCTCCATTGCTATTTAACTTGATTTCTGCTCTGCAATCTGTTTATTTGTTCGAGACGAGGGTGTACTTTATCACACTCGTTCTCTAGTCTGTTCATATGCCAATTTACTATGCAAAATTTGAATCTGTTATCTGTGTCTGCATCTGTTCGGATTTCTATGACCTATGAGCTCAATCCTGTGGCTAAGTTATTCGAGTCGGGCCGGCAAGGGCCTGGACGATTAGATAACGAACCACGGTAGTCTGTTCGGGGATTTTGGGTATTGAGACCCTTGATTCCGGGTATACTCGAGTATTACCATTTATGTTCGAATACGGTGAGTGGGCCCGGTAAAGGGGTGTTTGGTGGACGGAATTCGGTGATAAGAGGGGTCTACGGACGCATTGGTTCTATATACGTTGACGGAGAGTCAACCGGTTTGGATCAAGTATTGCGCTGGAAATTTGGCTCCTGAGAGCCACCCGTATCCTTCTGATTTGAATCATTGGTTCCTTTGCTTTGCATCTGACATGTGTATCTGATTTGTTAAATGTGAAATGCCATGATTTTAATGCTATCTGTTTGGTACCTCATTGAGCGCAAGCTCACCCCTTTCCGTTCCTTTTGTTTTCCTTACAGGAAAATAAACCCTTTTGGTCTGGATTTGACAAATGGCTGCCAAATTGAGCTAGTTGAACATATCTTTTGTATAGCTCATGTATTAAAACCCTAAGTGTACTTTTGGGGCGTTTTCTCTTTTGATTTGGCAAACCGTGTGTATATATTAACTTTTGAAAACTTTTGTATGTCATTTTGATTTGTAAACGCTAAAGTTCAGATGTGAATGTTGTTGGCTATTTCGGTTGGGTTCTGACGGGTCGGTCACTATTCATGGCCGACTTCGGATTTCTTTTTTTTTTAATTTTGGGTTATTCTACCATTTTGACTCGTTTACGCTCGTTCGTAAGTTCCGGATTGCTATAGATAGTTCTAGTCTGCATCGTGAGTCCTGGCGAGAGCTGGGCAGGCAGTCCGCTCACCCCTTTGGTTCGCCTTAGGGGAAAGTGGGGCTGTTACAATTTCCGGAGGAGTTGGGGTCATTGCCACCTGAAAGGGAGATTGAATTTAAGGTTGACCTAGTACCCAAAACTACTCCCATCTCTAAAACCGCTTATCGAATGGCACCTGCTGAGCTTAAGGAGTTAAAGTACAATTGCAGGACTTGCTAGAACGGGGGTTCATACATGAGAGCGAGTCACCATGGGGAGCTCCAGTGCTATTTGTTAAAAAGAAAGACGGGAGTTTAAGGTTATGCATTGATTATCGAGGGCTGAATGCAGCAACTGTTAAGAATAAATTTCCTCTACCCCACTTCGATGAATTGTTTGATCAATTACAAGGGGCAGTGGTGTTTTCTTGTCGAGCCCCATTTTTGAAAAAAAGTATGAGTTTAGAAAAATGGATTTTTGATTTGTGGAAAAAATGAGTTTTATTTTTTAGAAAATGAATAAAGGAAAAGGGCCTAAATGGGACTTGTAATGCGACGATTTGGGCCCAAATTATAGTTTAAAAAGGGTTTTTGAAATAAAAATCGGAGTCGCCACTTGGTATAGAGTTAAGGTGTACCAAGTCACCTAAAAATGAATTTTTTAAAGAAAAAATAGTAAAACCCTTTTTAAACGACTCCAAGTCTACGAAAAATCAGAGAAAAAGATCCGGGAGTCACATTTGAAGAAAGGAAAGGCAAGGATAAAAATTCAAAGCACCCTTTCAACCTAGCTAAGGCTAGTTGCGTGATTTAGTCAAAGATTTTCTTATTTTTTAACCTAAAGATTTATCACATTTGGATGTACTATATGGATGCAAACCCTAGACCTAGGAGGGTATCGGGGGGTCAAAATATGTCTTCAAAGCTCAATTGGTGCCACTCACATTGATTGTGAGGCCCAATGGTGACTCTTTGGAGAAGTCACGAATAATGCAAAAATATGAGACTCCAAGAAAAGAAAAAAGGATAAAATAATTATAGAAATATACATGTCTTAAAGGAGTGCATCATGTCGGGTACGGGGGACTAATGTACGTGACTCAATTTTCCCTTTAATAGAGGGAATATGAGCGTGCCAAGGCTAGAAAGCCAAACTCGTCCATATTCCATATTCAAGGGGTTATTCCCTAATCTAATCAAGCAAATGCACTACCCTAATCCTAATTCTAAAATGAAATGAAAGTCTAATGTTATGTATCATACATAGGAGTATATATATAGGGAAATTAGGGATAAGGGCTATACGTATGAGGGGAATATCATACAAAATGATAAAAGACCCTAGAAAGTGAAAAATATGCATGAGATGAAGTGATTTTATCTTACAATCATGATCTAACGCGCGAAGGGCTCCTAAGGGTCTAGCGTTGGACTAGCCCTTTACTAAGGCTCTCTCACAAGCATTGGACTTGTGAGGGCGAGGGGAAGACCATGACTAGCATTGGACTAGCCACGGTGATGTGCATTCATCCACATAATCAGATATAATACTAAAGCAAATAGACATGCAAAACACATAGTGTCACATAGCACGTAACACATAAGCATGCTTGTCTAGATGCAAAAGCCCTATGAAAGCGGTAACAGATAGCACATAGGCATGCAAACCACACACAAAGCAAAACGAAGCAAATGAACCCCTAACTATTGCACTTGGGGAGGCTACAATCGAAGGGGAAAGGAATGAATAAATAAATAAAATAATAACCTAACTATTACAACTGTGGCATTCAAGTGCCTTTCAAATGATCAAAATTGAACTAAAATAAATATACAAAAACTAAAGCCAAATAAAGCAAATAAATAAATAAGTGAAATAAATAAACATTCAAGAGGCATGCAATTAAACACGTAAAGTCACATAAGTACACATAGGGTCAAATAAAGTAAAAATAAAGGATAGAGTGTACCTCCCTTGAGTTGGTGTCTTAATGAAATGAAATCACTTATTTACCCTCCAAAATAAAAGAAAGGGTCAAGGTATCGCTTTAATTGACAAATAATCGCAAAAAATGGAATAAGCATAAATTGAATCAGTCAAAGGCACTTGAAAGAAGACAGACAATCCATGCTTAAGAAAATTAAAACAAAGCAGAGACTTGATTGCAAAAATTGAAGAAATTGAAGGGGGTAATTTAATTGACTTTTCCAATTGTTTGGGCCATAGTGAAACAAAGGGAGACTTGGGGGCCAAAGTGCAATTTTATGAAGATCTCATGCAAACTTCATGCAAAAGGTCCGTGAAATGTTTCAGCAATAGGAAGATTGAAGCATCTAATGAAGACCGTCTGCCATCCAAAGAAAAATGCAGCTGCAACTTTCAAACACAACAAAAGCATTTCTTTCCAACCAAGATCCCGAAAACTTAATCTAAGCAACATGACACACAATTTTCAACATCCAAAAAAAACTGAAGCATAGAAGGAAAATCATACAAATGCTGGAGAATTTTATGCAAAAGGGTCCGATAACCTGATTTGTTCATTTTGCAGCAAGTATTTGATCATAGTTCAAGTATTTTAGATCCCAGACATGCAAATCCAACACCACTTATTTAATTCATCTTTCCAATATAAGACCAATCAGCAAGTTGGATGGCCGAAGCTTGGTGAACGGTTGCAGAAAAGAAAACAGCAAAGAGGATGCAAAAGTTTTTGTTCTGCTGCAGATTTGCAACTCATCAAAATGCGACCAAATTAGCTTAAAGCTCTGTCGGAACTTCAAACAAATTCACAAGATAAGAATCTAAGGTCCAACCATAATCTTGCAAATAAAAACTTCAGCATTCACAGAAAACAAAGAACTTCGGTCCAAACAATCACAAAAAACATGTATGCACCAAAATTCATGAACAATTACCATAAAAATTGAAGTAGCAATTTCACAGAAGACACACTTTGAAGGAAGCTGAAATACAAACGGAGGAGTTACCTCACAATGGCCATCTCACGGTGGCGGATTCGCAGGCGGCAGTGGTAGAATCTGGCGAGGTGGTGGCGGCTATGAGCGGCGACGGATGGGAAGTCGGCAGTGGGAGCAGAGTTGGGAGCGGCGCCATTGGAGAGATGGACGCTGGTGAGGGAGTCTTGATTGTGCTGCTGGAGGAGGTCGGCCTCGCTTTCTTCGGAGTCGGATGCCCATGCGCCTGGTGGTCGTGCTGTGATGGCGCTGGAGGCGCACGACAGCAGCTTACGCGCGATGGTGCCAATGGCAGACAGCAGCAGCGGCGGACGCAGACTGGTGGTGGCTTGGACAGACTTTCCTTGCGTTGTTTCTTCGCAGCCTTGCACCATGGCTCCCTCAAAACTCTCGGTGGATTCTTCGATGAACTCCCTCAACCTTCCAGATTTCCCCCCTTTCCTTGTTCTTTTCCTTTGCTTTGTTTTTGAGCCGAAACCTCTCTCCAGCAAACCTCTCTCTGAAACCTCTCTCCGAAACCTCACCAATCGATCACACTACACGAATGCGCCAAAACCCTAGCTTACACCAACTATAAAAGTAAAGGTAAAACTCTCAACTCTATTATTTAATGCAACTATTAAGGGAGTAAATTAGTGGTAAAGGAATTATAAATTAACTTATTCAAAATAAAAGGGAATTATAAGAAAAATATAGGTGAATTTTCAAGTCCTCACACACACAACTAGTAGATGTGACAAAGCTTCACCAAACAACCCCACACCTAAAGTAAGCATTGTCCTCAATGATCAACGCAAAGAAATGGAATACTCCAAGGAGAAACCATGAAGAGGCGTGGCCATGAGAAGATGGTGGGAAGGAACACACCAATAAAGAAACTTAATAAAGGCAAAAATAAAATTAAAGGACATAAATAACTCCACCAAAAAATCATAAACAAAGAAAGGCAATAAAAAAAAAAGATTAACAGAAAGAAAGAAGAAAAATATTATGGTTGAGCATGAGGTGGCCATCTTTGACTCCATTCATCAGAATGAGTATCCAAATGTTGCACCCTTGCATCACAAGTAATCACTTGCTCCTCCAAAAGATACAAAGCTTGAGTATTGGCTTGAACATCATAAGAGATAGGACGAAAACCAAGAAGGTCCAATGGATTGTTTCTTGCCCAATATATCTAAGTAGGACCAATAGTAGAACATGGTGTCTTTTGCCAAGAAGTAGGACCAAGTGATATCTTTTTTTCTTTTTTTCTTTTTTGTTGTCAATTTAGCTATGACAGGTACCCGACATAAGATCCGTTCTATAGCCCATGATACACTGCCAGTCCAGACACTCTTGTGTCGTGGCATGCACCAATCAACGAGCCAATTTCTTCAATTCTACTCCCATAATGTCCTACAACCAAATAAAAAAAGAAAAAAATAACACTTATTAACAGAAAAGATAAATAAATTGTCTCAAGTAAATTACTAAAATAGTAAAAGGTTGGGTTACCTCCCAACAAGCACCTTTGGTTAATGTCGTTGGCTCGACAGGGCCATTAATTATTCAACCATTGTAAACTGGGTCCATTAATTATAACTCTTCCACTATTCACTCCTTGAAGCCATCGTAGAAAGGTTTCAATCTATGGCCATTCACCTTAAATATTCGATTTGTTTCCAAACTTCTTATTCAACTGCACCATAGAGAAAAACTTTAGTAACCTCAAGTGGACCAATCCAACGTGAACGCAACTTACCTGGCATACGTTTGACCCTTGAATTATATAGCAATACATTTTGTCCCTCTATAAAAGATTTCCTCATGACCATTTTGTCATGGAGTAATTTTGTCCTTTTCTTGTACAAAGATGCATTATCATAAACTTCAAGTTGGATCTCCTCCAACTCTTGTAGCTGCAATTTTTGCTCTTCACCAGCTCTTTGGAGATCTAAATTACATTTCCTTACGGCCCAATATGCTCTATGTGATGCCCCGAAAAAAAATGAGTTTGAGAACCCGAAAATTTTCTAATTTTCTAGGGTTTATTTTATTTAATCGCCCGCCTTTTCTTCATTTTCTTTATTAGAAAAATTCCCCAGATAAAGTTTATGAGCAAAAATAGTTTTAAAATGATTTTTCTAGTATCAGTTAGTTTTTGAGAAATTAAAAGCATATTTTGGACGTGGGACCCGCAAGTGCGGTAAACGCAATATATTTTTGACAACTTGTTGGATTTTTGTATTAAGTGATATTATTGTACAATGTGTTAAGATATTTGTATTGGAGAGATAAAAAGATAAGTTTTGAACCAAAAGGGTGACAAGTGTCACCTTCCTATTCAACCTTGACTTTGACCATTATTTCTTACCTTTATTAATACTCAATTTTGACCCAAAAATCACCTAAATTTCTGCAAGCTTGGCCGAACCTCTTGGAGCAAAAATACAAGAAGAAAGCCTTCAACTCTAACTCCATTTCTTGCTCAATCTTGTGAATCAACCGTTAAACTTTCAAATTCCTCCACAAAAGTCACTTGTTTAGGAAGATTGAAGGTAGTGATGGAGTGATTAGAGAAGGCAAAGGACTAAGCCATCAACTTTCTTGATATTTCAAGGTTCATGTCTAGCAATCCTTTCTTTGTTCTTGATTATGCTAAATTAGTGACTTGTGATGGCTAAAGAGATGGTTTGATGGATTATATTTTGAGTTGTGGTTGGATGGATGAACTTTTATTATTTTTGGGGATTTTTCTGTTTAAATATGAGTATGATTATGTGGTTATGTATGATGATTGGAAATGATGTTTAATGATTCTAGAAGGTGGAAAAAGTGGACAATTGCAATCAATTTCTGTTTTGGAAGAAATTCTGGAAAATTAGGGTTCTTGGTTCTTCATTCTGTCCGAAATTTTTGGTCCTAGATAGAGGCCGAATTGGCCTTAGCTCAAAACATGAAAGTTGTAGGGAATGATATTTTAGAGGTGCCTGCAAAATTTCAGGTCAATTGGAGTAGCGTAGAATGAGAAAAGTTGAAATTACTATTGCTGTTCTGGTTTTACCCGAATGTAAGAATTGCGCCTGTAATTGGTTGTTTTGGCTGGAATTGCTTCCGAATTGGTTGTTGAGGTCTTCTGATGAAATGTATCCCTGTTTCTTAGCTTTTATCTGGTTTTGGAATTTCTGTATTTGGAATTGGAGAGCCTGAGTTATGATGTTTCCACTATAATGCGTTCTGTGAATCTGTTTTTGTGATTCTGGTATAGTATCTTGCATTTTTGACCTAGTTGTGCTGGGATCTGGGTTGAGTGACCTTCTGAAAATTTGTAGCCCTGTCTCTTAGCTTCGAAACGGTGGGTTTTGCACCTTCATCCGACAATCGTAGTACCTTTGGTACCATTACCGTAAAATGACGTCAAAACTGTTTTTCTGGTTTTGAGCTAAACTTTCATTTCCGGACTTTTCCCTAGCTTGACTTGTACTAGTACTACTTGGAGCTTGCTGAATGGCTATTGGATGAACTTGTTGTTGTGTGTGTACCTTTGGGATGGAATGAGGAAATAATGAAGCCATGATGGCTGGAAAAGTTAGCAAATTCAGGGGAAGTGCTGCCCGAACTTTGAAAGGACTTGATTGCATTGAGTTTGTGATCTAAGACTCGGATTTGAACAAGGCAATGATATATGATGGATGGTTTCTGAGCCATGGAGGTGAGTGACCCTAAACTATTTCCAAAGTACTTGTGAAATGTTTCTTACATTATTTACTTTTGAACTGTTTCCAAAGCTACTTTTGAACTGTTTTCTTGCATATCATGCGTGCTTATATGAAAGTGTTCCTTGTTTGATATATTTCCTTGACTTCATGACTTGTATTATTGATTGATAACGTGTTACGTGCTTTGAATGATTTCCAAAATGAGTTTTCTAGGCGAGTGTGTATTTTATCGCACTCGACCTAAATCAATGTGAAATTTTCATGATAAATGATTAAATGCTACTTGCGCATGAATGTAAGCCTTTTGGGCTGAACTGGCCATTGCCCCTTGTTACCGGTCGTCTCGAGCCAGAAACGGACTCGGTCGGGCGATTAGGGACCTGGGTGAACGTTTGGTATACTCGAGTATTACCTTTGTAGGTTGGTGGAGGTTGGTGGAAAAATGATGCAATTTCAAATGAAAAAAAAAGGAAATGACAGGAGAACGAACGTATCTTTTCATGAATGTTACTATCGCTTTCCATTGTACATGTTTCTTGAATTATTGATACTCCATATTTAATGTTTTGTAAATGTTGTAATTGTTTCTGGACTTATCATTTGATTTATGACATCATTGAAATGAACTATTGTTAAACCGATTTGATTACTGATTTTCTGGTTACTCACTGAGCTTTTAGCTCACCCCAAAAATGTTTTATTCCCCTCCACAGGGCTCAAGGCGAAGGCAGGACTTGTTGTGCTTATTCACGTGAATGGATGGCCTATGTTGTACAATTTGGATTTGGAATCATTTTATGTATAGTTGGGAATTAGTTTCTGCTGCATTTGTGACATGTAATTTTTGGAGACTTGGATGTATATTTGTGGACCATGTGAGTTACAATCGGGATTTATATTGTAATCTGTTTGAGGAATATAGTGAACGACTGAGTCCCGGCGAGAGCTGGGCAGGCGGCCCGCCGAACCCTCTGGTTCGCCTTAGGGGGAGGTGGGGTCGTGACACTCTATGCTCCAACTCTACAGAAAGGTACAATGTCACGGCCCCACCTCCCCCTAAGGCGAACCGAGGGTTCGGCGGGCCGCCTGCCCGGCTCTCGCCGGGACTCAGTCGTTCACTAAAGTCCTCAAATGAATTACAAGAATAAACCTCAAATATACATCACATGGTCCACAAATATACATCCAAGTCTCCAATAATTACATATCATAAGCGAAGCGGAAACAAATTCCAACTATACATAAAATGATTCCACATCCAAACGGTACAAAATATAACAATACAAACTAAGCCATCCAATCACGTGAATAAGCACAACAAGTCCGGCCTTCGCCTTGAGCCCTGTGGAGGGGAATAAAATATTTTTGGGGTGAGCTAGAAGCTCAGCGAGTAACCAGCAAAATCATTAAGCAAATATATTTCACAATGTTGCATTTCGATGATTTCGATGATGTCATGATTCAGAGATCAAATATCCGTTTAGTGCTCTCGTGAGCCGGTGAAATCATAGCACTTGAACACCCAACGCTCAAATATTTCATTTAACATTAACTCACGAAAGTGGGAGCAACATCGGTGCTCCAGATAACCATGAACATGAACCATAAACAGAGTGGAGACGTTGGTGTCCAGCACAAGACTTTCCCAGAACTCATTGAAGCCAAATCATGTCATGAACTCACATGCAAGCACGCATGATATGCAATCGAGTACATAATGCAAGAAACATTTCACAAGTACTTTGGAAATAGTTTAGGGTCACTCACCTCCACGGCTCAGAAATCATCCAGCATATAACATTGCCTTGCTCAAATCCAAGTCTTAGATCACAAACTCAATGCAAACAAATCCCTTCAAAGTTCGGACAGCACTTCCCCTTAATTCCTTTCTTTTCCAACCTACAATCAAACCCAATCACATAGCAATTAACCACAATTGCTCAAAACCAGAAAACAGTTTTGACGTTCTTTTGCGGTAATGGCACAACTTGCACTACGATTATCGGATTTGGGTGTAAGACCCACCATTTCGAAGCTAAGAACCAGGGCTACAACAATGTAGAAGGTCACTCAGTCCAAATCCCAGCACAACCATGTCAAAAATGCAGAATACCAAACCAGAACCGTAATTGCAGGTTTACAAATCACACTATGCTGTAATCAGTCCAACTCAGTCTATACAGGTCCAAATGCATTGATTCCAAAGGCATATGTTAGATAAGACATCAAGCTACATTTCATCAGAAGACACCAACATCCAAATCCAAAGCAATTCCAGTCAAAACAGACGATTACAAGCGCAGTTCGCACATTCTGATCAACCCAGAACAGCAACAGTAAAATCGACATATCTCACTCTACACTACTCCAAATGACCTGAACTTTTATAGGCACCTCTAAAATGTCATTCCCTACAACTTTCATGTTTTGAGCTAAGGCCAATTCGGCCTCTATCTATGACCTAAAATTTCGGACAGAATGTAGCTTCAAGAACCCTAATTTTCCAGAATTTCTTCCAAACCCAAAATTGGTTGCAATTGTCCACTTTTTCCACCTTCTAGCTTCATTACATAACATTTCCAATCATCATACAAGGCCACAACATCATGATCACATTAAACCAGAAAATTCACCAATAAATTGTAAACTTCACCATTTCATCCAAAAACAAGAATTAAATCACAAAATTCAACACTTTAGCTTCCACTAAGCACAACTCAAGCTTCATTAAGTGTAGGGGAAAGTTCATATACCACTCACCTAGTAAACAAGAGAGGGAGAGTTGTAGGACACATTAGCTTTTCCAAAAAACTTCACCAAATCACTCACTAGCACCAAATGGAGGGATTTTATGGAGTAGAAACTAGATCAAGCAAGTGTTTTGGAGGATTTGAGCTAGATAATTGCCAAACTTTGAAGAGGTTTTTCTTCCTTCTTTGCTAGAGAGAGAATCGGCCAAGAGGTTGAAGACAAGAATGAATTTTGTGTGATTTTTGAGATATTTAAGCAATTGGTCAAAAGTCAAGAAAATGAATAGTAAGTCATAAGCTATTTCCAATACAATGGTGACACTTGTCACCTTTAGGTTTAAAACTTATCTTTTTGTCTCTCCAATACAAATATCTTAACACATTGTAAACTAATATCACTTAATACAAAATTCCAACAAGTTGTCAAAAATATAATGCATTTACCGCACTTGCGGGTCCCACGTCCAAAATACGCTTTTAATTTCTCAAAAACTAACCGATACTAGAAAAATCATTTGAAAACTATATTTGCTCATAAACTTGATTTGGGGAATTTTTCTAATCAAGAAAATGTAGAAAAGGCAGGCGTTTAAAAAAAAATAAACCCTAGAAAATTAGAAAATTTCCGGGTTCTCAAACTAATTTTTTTTCGGGGCGTCACATACAACGTTTTCCAAAAATAACCTATAAGGAGACGTTGCTACAGGAATTTTATAGGCTGTTCTATAGGCCCATAATGCATCTTCCAAATGTGAACTCCAATCCTTCCTTGCAGGGTTACCAGTCTTCTCCAAAATAGCCTTAATCTCATGGTTGAAAATTTCAACTTGTCCATTCGTCTATGGGTGGTATGGAGTAGAAGTCATATAAAAACTCCATATTTCTTCACTAATGCCTCCACGGTACAATTACAAAAATGAGACCCTTGGTCACTTATTATAGCTTTGGGCACGCCAAACTTAGTAAAAATGTTAGATTTAAGAAAGCTTGCAACCACTTTAGAATCATCAGTCCTAGTGGATTTGGCTTCCACCCACTTCAATACATAATCGACAACCAATAAAATATACATATATCCAAAAGAAGAAGGGAAAGGACTCATAAAGTCCATGCCCCAAACATAAAAAATTTCATAGACAATAATAGCTATTTGAAGTATTTCATTCCTGCTAGACAAATTTCCTACTTTTTGACAAGGTCCACAGCCCTTACAAAATTTATATGCATCCCAAAATAAGATAGGCCAATAAAATCCACTAGGGCGTACCCTAGGGTTTGGCAGACCACCTACCCAGTCCTCGCAAGGATTCACTACAAACCCCACTCAAAACACTAAAGTACTTCAACATAACATGTACATGCTACAAATCTCCCAAATAGTCGAACTAAAGTACAAGCCAAAGGAGAAGAGCTTAAACCACTAGCTCCATATTGTGAGGACTCGTAAAAATTCTTATTTTTAAATCTCTATTTTTGGCTCAATTAATTATTTATTTGGATATTTTCCCCGAATATTATTTTCTACCCATATTAGACCTAAATACATGAAATTATATCTTCATTATATTTTTAAACTGACTTGTTTCAAAAATTAATTTTTGAGAGCTCGTTTAATGAAAATAGTGAAAACGTGTTTGGAAATCTTAACCGATTGAGAGTACAATAAGCTTGGAACTCGGGGACATGTACATTATCCCTAAAATAGGTATTTTTATGTTTAAGAGTTCAAATGTTAGTTAGTTATATTATCGTTATAAGAATTTCTTGGAAGTTTCACTTTATCGCGCTTAAATTGGAAGTACGCGTTTTTACGCGCGCGATTAATTGGGAGACTTTAGACCTTCATTTTATACCTTTAAGAGTGAATAGTAATAGTATGAATATAAGTGCATTGGAGGTTTAGTGCACTGGTGAAATAAACTCGAGAGGAATCGAGCACGAAACGCGCGCGTATGCGCACTATTGAAGAGTTGACTTTAGAGTGAATTATAGCCACACATTAAAGCTTCTTTTGGAAGCCTCATTTAGATGAAAATTCCCTCTCTCTTCCTCCCTAAGACAGCCGGCCATTGAGCTTGCAAAACAACACCAAAGTTCTCCAAATATCTTCACAAAATCTTCATCCAATTCACATCAAATTTCATCCACACTTGGCTCATTACTTGGAGAGTTTATCTAGCTAAGAAAAGGAGCTACTTTCCATGGGTTTTCTTGGACAAGAGAGGACCAAAAATTCTGCTTTGGAACATCAAACCAAGTAAGTGATGATCAAACCTTGGAAACTTGATTTATGGAAGTTATCGTACACATTTAAGCTCATGCATGCACATGGGTAGCTTGTTTATGATGGAAAAATGGTTGTGTGGGCTCTATGAACTCCCACTTTGGTTTGAAGGACTGATTTGGTGATTGATGGTAATATTAATGTTGGTTTAGTGTTTAAATTAGTGGAATAATGTTAGATTGTTGATAGAAACTCAAGGATGGTGCAATGACCAAAAGTGACCATTTTGCCCCTGTTATGTTCATGCACTTTGATGCACAATTTTGAGGTTCCAATGGCTTTTTTATGTTGTTTACATGTTATAGTGAGTGTGTAAAAAGTTTCATTGAAAACTAACTTGATTTGGTCACCCAAATATTGGAATTACGAAAGCTTAGAAAACTGGAAAATGTTCCCATCACTGCTCTGGCAGTCGTCTTGTTTCGGTTATAACTCATCGCTCCGATGTCAGAATCGAGTACCGTTTGTGGCAATGGAAACTAGACATTCCCAGTTTTCCGTTGGTATAAAATTCACATCCTGGTTCCACTTGAGCAAGCCAAACCATTCATTTGAAAATTGCTGTCCTGTTTCGTTGTTTCCTGGAAGGCAGCACATGAGCTATAACTTGATGCTCACGAATGAGCTGGTTATGGACAGATTTTGAGAACGGTTTCTTCTGAGAAAATATATCCTTATGAATCTACTTTCCAACGCCATCAACCATGCTCAATTCTGAGTTGAATTGAGTGAGTTGTTTCCAAAATCCCAAACTGACTCGGAGATTTCAAACCCTCTTATGTCTAGTTCAAGTCTTAATCGTTATTGGGACTTCTTGTTTCGAAATTTTTGGTGTTAATCACCTACCAACTGTATCTTGGACTTCTCTTAGATATTATCTACTGAAATGAACCGTGTTTGAGGAGTTTTATTGGCCAAACATTTTGAAAACAGAAAAACGGAAGTCTAAGGCAGATTTGCCGAGGAACTTCTTGGGACTTTAGTGGTTTCGTTAACCAACTTTCCGTATATATTTTTCTATGAAAATTGGTAGAGGAATATTCCCTATATGGTAGTATTATACTGCTAAATTTGGTGCCATTCCGAGTCCGTTTCGCTGCTCAACTAAACTTCCAAAGTTCAGGATTTGAGTTTGGAAAACCCTTGATTAACAAGGAAACTTTAGCAACTTTGAGCTACCATATCTTGGTGCTCAAAACTCCAAATCTTGTTCCATTTGTTTTGTTTTAAAATTGGATTGAAATTCTAATAGATTTCCAAATTTCAGAGGCTAGTTCCAATCAAGTGAATTTTCCCAAATTTTCAAAGTTGGCCAAAAACCAACCTAAACCTGCCTTAAGTGCCCCAAAACAGCAACTTTGAGCTAATTTTTGAATACTTTCCGTTTGGAATCATGGGAAAGTGTATTCTAGGAACTTTTAGTACTTTGGAAGAGGATTCCAACGGTATCAAGTTTTCCAATTTTGGACTTGTAAAGAGTGAGATACGATTTTTCAAAAATCTCATATCAAAACTGAAATTTCCGAATCTTTAGGAAATGGAGTTTTTCGAATTCTCCTTATTCCTTCGATATTACTTGAATGTTTTATACTTGATTTCAAAGATGAAAACTTGATTTCTTTTGTACCTTAAAACCCCACTTTTGAGCCTGAATTCGCGAGTAATTTAGGCTCATTTTAGTGAAATTTCTTAGGATTGTACAAGCGTGCAATCTTTCTCGATAATTGGGCTTTATAAGTGATTGTTAACTATTAATTGCTCAGGCTCGCACGAGGACCTTCAAGAGGATCCTACGGTGGACGCTTGAACTTCAAGTAACATTTCTCCTTGGTTGACTTGGTGAGTGTTAAGTGTGTGTTACTTGAACTCCTGTGAACTCGATACATGTTTACTTATTATTGATACTTGAGATTTTGAAATTTGAGACGAGCGTGTACTTTATTGCACTCGTTCTCGCTTGAAATGAATAACTCGTACTTGAATACTTGCATATCTCGATTGCTTGAATATACCACATGCTTGAATGACTTGAAATAGTATGCTATGGCTGCATACGTCGTTGGAGTGAATCTTCTCGACACTCAAATATACATGGGGGACACCCAAAACCCCATTGATCATCCTTGGACTCGAGCGGGCTTGGGCTTGGTTTGGCTCCTTGGTAAACCATGGGGAAAACATGAAAGCTTGATCTAGTGAGAGATCTCGCTTGGCATACTCGAGTAGTATCGCCTTAAACAAATGACAGGCGGGCCCGATACAGGGGTATGTAAGGTGAAAGGGGACAGGTTAAGTGGAGTTCTACGGACTAAACCTACCCGATTGACGGAGTGTCAATTCGTGGAGGTTATTGATCGTGCAAGTGGAATATAGCTCCTGAGAGCTCCAGTATCCTTGAATTGTTTCTGGTTATCTTTCCAGTAAATTGTTAATTATTGAAATATCATTGCTTGACTTGTAAATTGGGATTGTTATTTGAGCAATGTGCTTGCATGTGTGTTCTTGGCCTCACGAGCGTTTTGCTCACCCTGTAGATTTGTTTTCCTTAACAGGATTGGGTTTGGAATGAGACTCGGAGGAAACTTCCTTTTATGTACTTTTGGGGACTTTTGTAATAGGGTTCCAATTCTTTTGTCTAGACCTTGTAGCCATTGTGTGTTTTGGGCTGTATTATGGAAACCCGATGTATGGATTGGGTAATTGTTAAATATTGTTAAGGTTGAACGCTTCCGCATTAATTGCATTTATATTGTTTGGTTGTGCCGTCTAGTACTGCTATAAGCTTGAAGGTTTTTTTGCTTGAGTCCTAGCGAGAGTTGGACAGGCGTCCCGTGGATACCCTTTGGTTCGCCTTAGGGAGAAGTGGGGGCGTCACACATATTACAGTATGGCGATCAAATACAAAATCTAGATTTCCTATTACAAACTATTGCTATCATCGTCTCTCTCTCATGCCAGCACCCTGTTAAGGAAAACAAATAAAGGAATGAGCTAGAAACCCAGTGAGGTTGTGACAGCCCCACCTCTCCCTAGGACGAACCCTAGGGTATCAGCGGACTGCCTGCCCAGCTATCGCTGGGGCTCAGTCTATCAAAGTACTAATAACTCAAATGAAGCGGATGAGATATCTTCCATTCACGGGAATGTAACCCCAATTAAACATAAACACTACACCAACAATCTAAAAGTTTAGCATACACATAATTAAATGTCAATTTATCACTCCACACATAACTTACATAACATAAGTCAAACTTATAGATTCAAGCTTACGGAAGTCAAAAGTAAGGTCTCCTTAACCAAAAGGTTACAATCTCAAAATACAAGTTCAAAACCAAATAAAGCTAAGAAAGCTCTTGATCAATCCATCCCCGATCTGTTAAGAAAAACAAAAGGAATGGGGTGAGCTAAAGCCCAGTGAGGTTCCAAGTAAAACAAGTAAACACATAGTCACATAAGGTCACAAAATAATAAAAAAAACACCGTACAGTAGAATAACAGTTTAATCACAGTTCAATTCAAGGATACGGGTGGCTTTCAAAAGCCAAAGATCCATTTGAGCTTGATCATACTTGCCTCCGGTTGACACTCCGTCAACACTTGTATGCACAGTATATAGGGTCTATAGAACACCACTTTCAACAATTTCCGTCCACCAATCAACCCCCTATCGGGCCCGCACGCCACAAACAGTAGTTTGGTAATACTCGAGTATACCAGGAATTCAAGATTTCAAAGAAACAGGATCAAGTCGAGGATTTTACCACTGGTGGTGCTGGGCAACACAACAAGCAAGCACAACGGCTATACTTCACTAGGGACCTCCAAACATCAGTCCCCAAGGTTTATCGGCCTTCTCGACCAAGCCCTTTCCGGCTCGATACAACCAACTCACCTAAGAGGTTGGGTACCCAAACAGTAGCAGTAGTTGATGGGATATCACCCAAACAACTTAAACACAGTCATATATAGAGAAATCACATCACATAATAATAGTATACAGAGCCTCATTGGAAAACAAGTGAGGTCGAGTGCGATAAAGTACACGCTCGCCTCCATTTTATCAAAACAGTATTTGGCTCCAACAGTCATAAATCAAATATTTCAAACATTCAGATAACAGGTAGCAGGTAGTGGAACACTCACCTATCAAGCAAAAGTAGTAATCAACGTCAAACGTCTCAGTTACAGTCACCTTCATTTCCCCAAACCTTGGGCAACGAGTGAAATTGTTAACAATTAGATTCGTTCCTCACTAAATTATAGGTTCATTAAGAAACTGTGACAGCCCCACCTCCCCCTAAGGCGAACCAAAGGGTTCGGCGGGCCGCCTGCCCAGCTCTCGCCAGGACTCAGTCGAGTCGTTAAAAGAAATCGAAAACATTCAGGAAGGTAATAGCGCACTCAAACGATTCAAAGTCGCCAAATGGCAAAACAAAAATCAACACCAAAAATGAATAGTGGTTGCCACATCACCACCCTGCCAGGAGCCCAACGAATACAGATATGGCCATATGACTCGGGAAAATATTTCCAATCCAAATAGGATACATGAATAGGGTAAATAGTTTTATACACATACGTTTGTAATTTACGGAACAAAAGAAGATAATTAGATCCAAATACATTTAGGGTTTTTCAACTATCGAGGAGCTTTACAAAATATAATAAAACTAGCTCGACTCGTGCGTCAAAACATCTTAGCCCCAAAAGTGGTTCCCTGTAAGGAAAAACAAAGATAACGGGACGGGATGAGCTTACGCTCAATGAGGTACCAAAATAATAGCAAATAAGAAACACGGAACTTCATATTCAATTAATCACATATGTGCATCAAATAAAGAAGTGAACAAACACCATGGACAGAAAGGATACGGGTGGCTCTCAGGAGCCAAATTCCCATTTGCTTCACCGAAACTTGATCGAAATAACAGTTGACACTCCGTCAACGTTACAGAAGTAACCAATACCGTAGACTCCACTTTCTTCGATTCCTTCCACCTCACATACCCCCACCGGGCCCGAAATCCAATCAGTTCAGAAATGGTAATACTCGAGTATACCGGAATCAAGGGTCTCAATACCCAAAGATCCCAAAACAGACTACCGTGGTTCGTTATCTAATCGACCAGGCCCTTGCCGGCCCGACTCGAGTAACTGGGCACAGGTGTTGAGCTCAGAGGTCACAGAAAGGTCGTTGGATACAAGCTTCCAAACGACATCAGAACAGATACAGATACAGATACAGATACAGATAACAGATAACAGATTCAGATTCGCACCAAAATTTGACATATGAACAGACAAGAGAACGAGTGTGATAAAGTACACCCTCGTCTCAATCAAAATAACCAGATAGTTCAGTAATTCATATCATAGATTGCATGTACAGAAACCGAGTTAAACAACAAGTGAGGAGGAGTGGTACACTCACCGGTTCAAGTACGGATACTTCACAAATTTTCACTTCAGATTGGCTTTAATCGCCAAGAAACCCTAAAAGAACCAAAGTAAAACAATTGAAGGCTCTACTTCCAAAATCGAGTATACAGAATGCACATGTGAGGCTCGACTACACGTCGTACGCCTTTCCATGGTAAGTACTAGTACAAAAGAATAAAATATGACTTTCAAAAGGCAACTCAAACCTAAAGAGACTAAGCGGCATAGAAAATTGGACAGCATTTCCCCTAAATTTGTTTACTTTTCCAGCCATCATGGCTTCATTATTTTCCTCAGCCAGTCCCAAAGTCACACACAAAATAAGTTCATTGAATAGCCGTTCAGTAAGCTCCAAGTAGTACAAGTACAATTCAAGCTAGGGAAAAGTCCGGAAATGAAAGTCAAGCCCTAAGATATTCCAATGAGCACAATAAGACTCGATTACAAGTCATAAACCAATTCCAAATACCACCAAAATAGGGCTCCATAAGAATGTATAAGCACTAGAGTAAACCAGGAAAATCCGGAAATGGAATTCACTCTAACCCAAAAAAAATAGTTTTTGACATCATTTTGCGGTTTTGGCACTATTGACACTACACTTATCGGATGGAGGTGAAAGATACACCGTTTCGAAGCTAAGAGATAGGGTTACAATGTTGAAGAAGATTACTCTACCCAGTTTCGAGCGTAACCAGGTCAAAAATTCAAGATACGAAACCAGAACCGCAAAAATATGTTCACAAACCGCATTCTGGTTCAAACATCATAAGCCAGGCTACCTAAGTCCAAATCAAGTGATTCCAAAGCCATCCGAAAGCTAAGAAACACGGCTACAATTCATAAGAAGACCTCAACAACCAATTCCGAAGTATTCCCAACCAAAATAACCAATTACAGACGCAATTATCAAATTCGGGTAGAAACAGGGCAGCAGGGGTAATTCAGTCTTTTCTCAAGCTACGTTGCTCCGATTGAATGAAATTTTGCAGGCATCTCTAAAATATCATTCCCTATAACTTTCATGTTTTAATCCAAGGCCAATTCGGCCTCTAACTATGAGGTACTGTACCAGGCAGAAAGTAAGAACATGAAACCCTAGCTTTCCAAACCACTTCCAAAACAGAAATTTCTTGCAATTAACCACTTTTTCCACCTTCTAGCTTCCTTCAATATCATTTTCAATCATCATACATGACCACACAATAATAATCATAGGAAAACATAAAAATCACCAATAATTATAAAACTTCACCAATTCAACCAAAATCAAGATATAATCCATAAAATTACATCTTAAACTACCACCAATCATGAATTAAACATCATTAGATGGAGGAGAGGGGTTCCTTCACCACTCACCTTAGTAACACAAGAGAGGGAGCAACTAATCACCTTGACCTTCCAAACAACTCCACTAAACACCTCACAATCACTCACTTAAGGTTTTCTATGGAACAAAAGCAAGATTAAATGGTTGAGTTGTTGGATTTGAGCACGAGTGAATCAAGAATTTGGAGAGGTTTTCTTTCTTTTGCTTAGAGAGAGAGAGCCGGACACAATAGCTAAGAATGAAGATGATTTTTGGTAATTTTTGGTTTATTTAGTCAAATGGTAAAACAAGAAATAGTAGTCAAAAGGTAAACCCAATCTCCAAGTGACACTTGTCACTTCTTTAAATGCATCTCCATCACTTTGTTTCCTCTCACACCAATCCACTTGGGTAACCTCTAATTATCTCTTAGCACCCGCTAATTTAAACCCAGTATCCGAAACTTAACCTAGTTGGCCGAATTTTTCTGAACTTTTCGCCCTAGCGGGTCCCACGTCCGATATATACTCTTAATTTCTCAAAACTACCCGATACTAGAAAACTCACCTAAAAACTATATTTACTCATAAAAATTATCTAGAAACTTTTTTGAATAAAGAAAATGCAGAAAACATGCCAGTAACCCGAATAAAACCTAGAAAATGGGGAAAAAAAAAATTTTACGGGTTCTCACGCTCTCTCCCCCTTAAGAAATTTCGTCCTCGAAATTTTCTATGAACGGAATCTATCAAATCTAAAGTAACCAGTAGCCTGTACCTTCTACGTCCTCAGAAGAAACGAGACTCTTCATTCCAGTCCCTTCTCTAGTTGACAGTCCAGGGTCGGTCTGGGTTGGCTGCTGGGTTCCTTTCTTTTCGTGCAATAAACCCGGGCAATTAGCAACCCGATGCTCAGCGCTCCCACAGCGCAAACATCTCCTCCCCTTTCTCCAACAATCCACTTCAATATGATTGGATTTTCTACAATAACCACAGATTGTCGCACCACCCTCTCCACGAACCTTCTTAGCAAATGACCTACCTCGCTTACCCTGTTCTGGCCTTTCACTCTCAAGAGATGCGCTCCTTTTCTTTGCATGGAAGATCTTCACTTGTGGCCTTGCAACTTCTGTCCTTTGAGTTTTCTCTGGAACCCCCATAGAAGTAGTGCTTTGTGCCATTGCTAAGGCCTCCTCGGAAATCCCTTCGTATTTCCTTTTTAGCTCTAAGTTCTTGTGCAAGAGCTCAATTTTCTCTGAATACTCGTGCTTCCATCGCCCTTCCCAGTATGCGACTAGTTTCTTTTGGACTTCTATTTCGTCTCGAAGAACCGCGATTTCCTTATACATCTCAACCCAATGTGCTATCTCACAGAATTGCTGGAACTCAGATGGTAGCCTGTCGGGCAAAATAATGGGTCATAATAAAGTCTTGAATACAAGTGGCACTCTCGGTCCATGTTTTGTTCAGCTGTTGTTTCCTCACTTTCTTCTCTTGACTCTCGGTCTCGTTTTGTTCAACAGCTATGACCATGTCCGCGACTACGTCTTCCCTCCATATATATATATATAGTTTTTTTTTCCTCCCTCTCTCTTTTCTTTCCAAAATGGTACTTTAATGAATGAATGCAGTAAATTGACTAAAATAACAAAATCCATCATACCAATTACACAAATAACATATCGCACATAACACGCCATATCAAAAGACGGATAAGCAAGTACACAAATACATATCAAGTTGGACAGATAACCATGTACACAAACACATATACTAACGTCAGGTGGTAGTAATATACGGGCGAACCAAAAGAAAAAGGTGAAGTCGTCCCAGTATCAGCCCGTCTGGTCTCTCACGTCACTTACTATCCAACCTAGATGTCCATTGACCTCTTGTGCTGATTCTAGTCAGACAAAGCCTGTTCATGTTTCCAAAATGAAAATTCCAAGTACTTAACGCCACCTCAACTTTAGAGTACTCGGGCACGAGAATCCGAAATAAGATAATTCACATCTCGAGCTGGCCAGTCCCAAGAGTAAACTATCTACAATCGAAATTCCTACCCAACGTACCTATCTATGATCCTCCAATACCACGGGAAGGATTAAAGGCCCATAACACTCGCAATTCATAGTTTATGCTCGAACGAGCACTTAGTCCTTAACTGTCAAATGAAATCAAATCCCACAGTCCGGCATCCAAAACTTTAGCCTAGGATACACTACAGAGATCGGAAGCCTAAGCTCTGATACCAACTGTGACAGCCCCACCTCCCCCTAAGGCGAACCAAAGGGTTCGGCGGGCCGCCTGCCCATCTCTCGCCAGGACTCAGTCGAGCCGTTAAAAGAAATCGAAAACGTTCAGGAAGGTAATAGCGCGCTCAAACGATTCAAAGTCGCCAAATGGCAAAATGAAAATCAACACCAAAAATGAATAGTGGTTGCCACATCACCACCCCGCCAGGAGCCCAACGAATACAGATATGGCCATATGACTCGGGAAAACATTTCCAATCCAAATAGGATACATGAATAGGGTAAATAGTTTTATACACATACGTTTGTAATTTACGAAACAAAAGAAGATAATTAGATCCAAATACATTTAGGGTTTTTCAACTATCGAGGAGCTTTACAAAATATAATAAAACTAGCTCGACTCGTGCGTCAAAACATCTTAACCCCAAAAGTGGTTCCCTGTAAGGAAAAACAAAGATAACGGGACGGGGTGAGCTTACGTTCAATGAGGTACCAAAATAATAGCAAATAAGAAACACGGAACTTCATATTCAATTAATCACATATGTGCATCAAATAAAGAAGTGAACAAACACCATAGACAGAAAGGATACAGGTGGCTCTCAGGAGCCAAATTCCCATTTGCTTCACCGAAACTTGATCGAAATAACAGTTGACACTCCGTCAATGTTACAGAAGTAACCAATACCGTAGACTCCACTTTCTTCGATTCCTTCCACCTCACATACCGCCACCGGGCCCGAAATCCAATCAGTTCAGAAATGGTAATACTCGAGTATACCGGAATCAAGGGTCTCAATACCCAAAGATCCCAAAACAGACTACCGTGGTTCGTTATCTAATCGACCAGGCCCTTGCCGGCCCGACTCGAGTAACTGGCCACAGGTGTTGAGCTCAGAGGCCACAGAAAGGTCGTTGGATACAAGCTTCCAAACGACATCAGAACAGATACAGATACAGATAACAGATAACAGATTCAGATTCGCACCAAAATTTGGCATATGAACAGACAAGAGAACGAGTGTGATAAAGTACACCTCATCTCAATCAAAATAACCAGATAGTTCAGTAATTCATATCACAGATTGCATGTACAGAAACCGAGTTAAACAACAAGTGAGGGGGAGTGGTACACTCACCGGTTCAAGTACGGATACTTCACAAATTTTCACTTCAGATTGGCTTTAATCGCCAAGAAACTGTGACGTCCCGAAAGAATAAGAGTGAGAACCCGGAAATTTTCTAATTTTCTAGGGTTTATTTTTTTTTAATCGCCCGCCTTTTCTACATTTTCTTTATTAGAAAAATTCCCCAGATAAAGTTTATGAGCAAAGATAGTTTTAAAATGATTTTTCTAGTATCGGTTAGTTTTTGAGAAATTAAGAGCGTATTTTGAACGTGGGACCCGCAAGTGCGGTAAATGCATTATAATTTTGACAACTTGTTGGAATTTTGTATTAAGTGATATTATTTTACAATGTGTTAAGATATTTGTATTGGAGAGACAAAAAGATAAGATTAAAACCCTAAAGGACCATTTGTCACAAAACCATTGGACCTTGACTTTTGACCAAGACTTTTCTAACTTTACTAAAACCAATTTGGACCCAATTTCTCTCCATTTTAGCTTGTCTTGGACGAAATTTTGAGAGAAAAAGAGAGAGAAAATCCATCATCTTGCACTTCAATTTCTTGTCCAAATCTTGAGTTCCAACCGATTAAATTGCAAATCACTCCATAAAACTTGCTAGCTAAGGAAGATTGAAGCTCTTGGTGGAGTTGTTTTGGAAGAAAAATCCCCAAGTCATCACCTTTCTTGATATTTGAAGGTATCATGTCTAGCCATCCTTTCTTTGTTCTTGATTATGTTAAATTAGAGACTTGTGATGGCTAAAGAGATGGTTTGATGGATTATATTTTGAGTTGTGGTTGGATGGATGAACTTTTATTATTTTTGGGGATTTTTCTGTTTTAATATGAGTATGATTATGTGGTTATGTATGATGATTGGAAATGATATTTAAGGACTCTATGAGGTGGAAAAAGTGGTAAATTGCAAACAATTTCTGTTTTGGAAGAAATTTCAGAAAATTAGGTTTTGTGAAGGAACATTCTGCCCGAATTTTTTGGTCCTATATAGAGGCCGAATTGGCCTTGGTGTAAAACATGAAAGTTGTAGGTATTGATGTTTTAAGGGTTCCTGTAAAATTTCAGGTCAATTGGAGTAGTGTAGAATGAGATAAGCCGAAATTACTATTGCTGTTCTGGGTTCATCAGGATGTTAGAACTGCGTCTGAAATGGGTTGTTTTGACTGGCATTGCTTTGGATTTGGTTGTTGAGGTCTTCTTATGAAATGTAGCTTGATGCCCTAGCTACCATATGCCTTTAGAATTTTTGCATTTGGACCTGTTTAGACTGAGTTGTACTGATTACAGCATAGTGTAATTTGTAAACCTGCAATTACGGTTCTGGTTTGGTATTTGGCATATATGACTTAGTTGTGCTGGGATTTGGACTGAGTGACCTTCTACATTGTTGTAGCCCTGGTTCTTAGCTTCGAAATGGTGGGTCTTGTACCTTCATCCGACCATCGTAGTGCCTTTGGCACCATTACCGCAAAATGACGTCAAAACTGTTTTTCTGGTTTTGAGCTTAACTTTCATTTCCGGACTTTTCCCTAGCTTGACTTGTACTAGTACTACTTGGAGCTTGCTGAATAGCTATTGGATGAACTTGTTGTTGTGTGTGTACCTTTGGGACTGATTTGAGGAAGTAATGAAGCCATGATGGCTGGAAAAGTTAACAAATTCAGGGGAAGTGCTGTCCGAACTTTGAAGGGATTTGTTTGCATTGAGTTTGTGATCTAAGACTTGGATTTGAGCAAGGCAATGTTATATGCTGGATGATTTCTGAGCCGTGGAGGTGAGTGACCCCAAACTATTGTTAAAGTTTCTTATGAAATGTTTCTTGCATTATTTACTCGACTGCATATCATGTGTGCTTGCATGTGAGTTCATGACATGTTTTGGCTTGGAATGAGTACTTGGGGAGTCTTGTGCTGAACACCAACGTCTCCTCCGTTTGTTTATGTTCATGTTCATCTGGAGCTCAAAAGGGGCTCCCTCTTAATGTTAATGTTAATGTTAATGTTAATGTTAAATGATCTATTTGAGCGTTGGGTGTTCAAGTACTATGATTTCACTGGCTCACGAGAGCACTAAACGAACATTTGATCTATGAATCATGACATCATCGAAATGATCGAAATGCAACATTGTGAAATATATTTGATTTCTGATTTTACTGGTTACTCGCTGAGCTTCTAGCTCACCCCAAAAATGCTTTATTCCCCTCCACAGGGCTCAAAGCGAAGGAAGGTCTTGTTGTGCTTATTCACATGTCTGGATGGCCTATGTTTTGTACAGTTTGGATTTGGAAATCATTTTATGTATAGTTGAGAATTATTTCCGCTTCGCTTTTGACATGTAATTATTGGAGAATTTGATGTAATATTTGAGTTTCATCTTGTAATCTGTTTGAGGAATGTAGTGAGCGACTGAGTCCCGGCGAGAGCTGGGCAGGCGACCCGCCGAACCCTCTGGTTCGCCTTAGGGGGAGGTGCGGCCGTCACAGAAACCCTAAAAGAACCAAAGTAAAACAATTGAAGGTTCTACTTCCAAAATCGAATATACAGAATGCACATGTGAGGCTCGACTACACGTCGCACGCCTTTCCATGGTAAGTACTAGTACAAAAGAATAAAATATGACTTTCAAAAGGCAACTCAAACCTAAAGAGACTAAGCGGCCTAGAAAATTGGACAACATTTCCCCTAAATTTGTTTACTTTTCCAGCCGTCATGGCTTCATTATTTTCCTCAGCCAGTCCCAAAGTCACACACAAAATAAGTTCATTGAATAGCCGTTCAGTAAGCTCCAAGTAGTACAAGTACAATTCAAGCTAGGGAAAAGTCCGGAAATGAAAGTCAAGCCCTAAGATATTCAAATGAGCACAATAAGACTCGATTACAAGTCATAAACCAATTTCAAATACCACCAAAATAGGGCTCCATAAGAATGTATAAGCACTAGAGTAAACCAGCAAAATCCGGAAATGGAATTAACTCTAACCCAAAAAAAATAGTTTTTGACATCATTTTGCGGTTTTGGCACTATTGACACTACACTTATCGGATGGAGGTGCAAGATACACTGTTTCGAAGTTAAGAGATAGGGTTACAATGTTGAAGAAGATTACTCTGCCCAGTTTCGAGTGTAACCAGGTCAAAAATTCAAGATACGAAACCAGAACCGCAAAAATAGGTTCACAAACCGCATTCTGGTTCAAACATCATAAGCCAGGCTACCTAAGTCCAAATCAAGTGATTCCAAAGCCATCTGAAAGATAAGAAATATGGATACAATTTATCAGAAGACCTAAACAACCAATTCTGAAGTATTCCCAACCAAAATAACCAATTACAGACACAATTATCAAATTCGGGTAGAAACAGGGAAGCAGGGGTAATTCAGTCTTTTCTCAAGCTACGTTGCTCCGATTGACCTAAACTTTTGTAGGCATCTCTAAAATATCATTCCCTACAACTTTTATGTTTTAACCCAAGGCCAATGCAGCCTCTAACTATGAGTTACTGTACCAGGCAGAATGTAAGAACATGAAACCCTAGCTTTCCAAACCACTTCCAAAACAGAAATTTCTTGCAATTAACCACTTTTTCCACCTTCTAGCTTCCTTCAATATCATTTCCAATCATCATACATGACCACATAATAATAATCATAGGAAAACAGAAAAATCACCAATAATTATATAACTTCACCAATTCAACCAAAATCAAGATATAATCCATAAAATTACATCTTAAACTACCACCAATCATGAATTAAACATCATTAGATGGAGGAGAGGGGTTCCTTCACCACTCACCTTAGTAACACAAGAGAGGGAGCAACTAATCACCTTGACCTTCCAAACAACTCCACTAAACACCTCACAATCACTCACTTAAGGTTTTCTATGGAACAAAAGCAAGATTAAATGGTTGAGTTGTTGGATTTGAGCAAGAGTGAATCAAGAATTTGGAGAGGTTTTCTTTCTTTTGCTTAGAGAGAGAGAGCCGGCCACAATAGCTAAGAATGAAGATGATTTTTGGTAATTTTTGGTTTATTTAGTCAAATGGTAAAACAAGAAATAGTAGTCAAAAGGTAAACCCAATCTCCAAGTGACACTTGTCACTTCTTTAAATGCATCTCTATCACTTTGTTTCCTCTCACACCAATCCACTTGGGTAACCTCTAATTATCTCTTAGCACCCGCTAATTTAAACCCAATATCCGAAACTTAACCTAGTTGGCCGAATTTTTCCGAACTTTTCGCCCTAGCGGGTCCCACGTCCGATATATACTCTTAATTTCTCAAAACCTACCCGATACTAGAAAACTCACCTAAAAACTATATTTACTCATAAAAATTATCTAGAAACTTTTTTGAATAAAGAAAATGCAGAAAACATGCCAGTAACCCGAATAAAACCTAGAAAATGGGGAAAAAAAAAATTTTACGGGTTCTCACGCTCTCTCCCCCTTAAGAAATTTCGTCCTCGAAATTTTCTATGAACGGAATCTATCAAATCTAAAGTAACCAGTAGCCTGTACCTTCTACGTCCTCAGAAGAAACGAGACTCTTCATTCCAGTCCCTTCTCTAGTTGACAGTCCAGGGTCGGTCTGGGTTGGCTGCTGGGTTCCTTTCTTTTCGTGCAATAAACCCGGGCAATTAGCAACCCGATGCTCAGCGCTCCCACAGCGCAAACATCTCCTCCCCTTTCTCCAACAATCCACTTCAATATGATTGGATTTTCTACAATAACCACAGATTGTCGCACCACCCTCTCCACGAACCTTCTTAGCAAATGACCTACCTCGCTTACCCTGTTCTGGCCTTTCACTCTCAAGAGATGCGCTCCTTTTCTTTGCATGGAAGATCTTCACTTGTGGCCTTGCAACTTCTGTCCTTTGAGTTTTCTCTGGAACCCCCATAGAAGTAGTGCTTTGTGCCATTGCTAAGGCCTCCTCGGAAATCCCTTCGTATTTCCTTTTTAGCTCTAAGTTCTTGTGCAAGAGCTCAATTTTCTCTGAATACTCGTGCTTCCATCGCCCTTCCCAGTATGCGACTAGTTTCTTTTGGATTTCTATTTCGTCTCGAAGAACCGCGATTTCCTTATACATCTCAACCCAATGTGCTATCTCACAGAATTGCTGGAACTCAGATGGTAGCCTGTCGGGCAAAATAATGGGTCATAATAAAGTCTTGAATACAAGTGGCACTCTCGGTCCATGTTTTGTTCAGCTGTTGTTTCCTCACTTTCTTCTCTTGACTCTCGGTCTCGTTTTGTTCAACAGCTATGACCATGTCCGCGACTACGTCTTCCCTCCATATATATATATATAGTTTTTTTTTCCTCCCTCTCTCTTTTCTTTCCAAAATGGTACTTTAATGAATGAATGCAGTAAATTGACTAAAATAACAAAATCCATCATACCAATTACACAAATAACATATCGCACATAACACGCCATATCAAAAGACGGATAAGCAAGTACACAAATACATATCAAGTTGGACAGATAACCATGTACACAAACACATATACTAACGTCAGGTGGTAGTAATATACGGGCGAACCAAAAGAAAAAGGTGAAGTCGTCCCAGTATCAGCCCGTCTGGTCTCTCACGTCACTTACTATCCAACCTAGATGTCCATTGACCTCTTGTGCTCATTCTAGTCAGACAAAGCCTGTTCATGTTTCCAAAATGAAAATTCCAAGTACTTAACGCCACCTCAACTTTAGAGTACTCGGGCACGAGAATCCGAAATAAGATAATTCACATCTCGAGCTGGCCAGTCCCAAGAGTAAACTATCTACAATCGAAATTCCTACCCAACGTACCTATCTATGATCCTCCAATACCACGGGAAGGATTAAAGGCCCATAACACTCGCAATTCATAGTTTATGCTCGAACGAGCACTTAGTCCTTAACTGTCAAATGAAATCAAATCCCACAGTCCGGCATCCAAAACTTTAGCCTAGGATACACTACAGAGATCGGAAGCCTAAGCTCTGATACCAACTGTGACAGCCCCACCTCCCCCTAAGGCGAACCAAAGGGTTCGGCGGGCCGCCTGCCCAGCTCTCGCCAGGACTCATTCGAGCCGTTAAAAGAAATCGAAAACGTTCAGGAAGGTAATAGCGCGCTCAAACGATTCAAAGTCGCCAAATGGCAAAATGAAAATCAACACCAAAAATGAATAGTGGTTGCCACATCACCACCCCGCCAGGAGCCCAACGAATACAGATATGGCCATATGACTCGGGAAAACATTTCCAATCCAAATAGGATACATGAATAGGGTAAATAGTTTTATACACATACGTTTGTAATTTACGGAACAAAAGAAGATAATTAGATCCAAATACATTTAGGGTTTTTCAACTATCGAGGAGCTTTACAAAATATAATAAAACTAGCTCGACTCGTGCGTCAAAACATCTTAACCCCAAAAGTGGTTCCCTGTAAGGAAAAACAAAGATAACGGGACGGGGTGAGCTTACGCTCAATGAGGTACCAAAATAATAGCAAATAAGAAACACGGAACTTCATATTCAATTAATCACATATGTGCATCAAATAAAGAAGTGAACAAACACCATAGACAGAAAGGATACAGGTGGCTCTCAGGAGCCAAATTCCCATTTGCTTCACCGAAACTTGATCGAAATAACAGTTGACACTCCGTCAATGTTACAGAAGTAACCAATACCGTAGACTCCACTTTCTTCGATTCCTTCCACCTCACATACCGCCACCGGGCCCGAAATCCAATCAGTTCAGAAATGGTAATACTCGAGTATACCGGAATCAAGGGTCTCAATACCCAAAGATCCCAAAACAGACTACCGTGGTTCGTTATCTAATCGACCAGGCCCTTGCCGGCCCGACTCGAGTAACTGGCCACAGGTGTTGAGCTCAGAGGTCACAGAAAGGTCGTTGGATACAAGCTTCCAAACGACATCAGAACAGATACAGATACAGATAACAGATAACAGATTCAGATTCGCACCAAAATTTGGCATATGAACAGACAAGAGAACGAGTGTGATAAAGTACACCTCATCTCAATCAAAATAACCAGATAGTTCAGTAATTCATATCACAGATTGCATGTACAGAAACCGAGTTAAACAACAAGTGAGGGGGAGTGGTACACTCACCGGTTCAAGTACGGATACTTCACAAATTTTCACTTCAGATTGGCTTTAATCGCCAAGAAACTGTGACGTCCCGAAAGAATAAGAGTGAGAACCCGGAAATTTTCTAATTTTCTAGGGTTTATTTTTTTTTAATCGCCCGCCTTTTCTACATTTTCTTTATTAGAAAAATTCCCCAGATAAAGTTTATGAGCAAAGATAGTTTTAAAATGATTTTTCTAGTATCGGTTAGTTTTTGAGAAATTAAGAGCGTATTTTGAACGTGGGACCCGCAAGTGCGGTAAATGCATTATAATTTTGACAACTTGTTGGAATTTTGTATTAAGTGATATTATTTTACAATGTGTTAAGATATTTGTATTGGAGAGACAAAAAGATAAGATTAAAACCCTAAAGGACCATTTGTCACAAAACCATTGGACCTTGACTTTTGACCAAGACTTTTCTAACTTTACTAAAACCAATTTGGACCCAATTTCTCTCCATTTTAGCTTGTCTTGGACGAAATTTTGAGAGAAAAAGAGAGAGAAAATCCATCATCTTGCACTTCAATTTCTTGTCCAAATCTTGAGTTCCAACCGATTAAATTGCAAATCACTCCATAAAACTTGCTAGCTAAGGAAGATTGAAGCTCTTGGTGGAGTTGTTTTGGAAGAAAAATCCCCAAGTCATCACCTTTCTTGATATTTGAAGGTATCATGTCTAGCCATCCTTTCTTTGTTCTTGATTATGTTAAATTAGAGACTTGTGATGGCTAAAGAGATGGTTTGATGGATTATATTTTGAGTTGTGGTTGGATGGATGAACTTTTATTATTTTTGGGGATTTTTCTGTTTTAATATGAGTATGATTATGTGGTTATGTATGATGATTGGAAATGATATTTAAGGACTCTATGAGGTGGAAAAAGTGGTAAATTGCAAACAATTTCTGTTTTGGAAGAAATTTCAGAAAATTAGGTTTTGTGAAGGAACATTCTGCCCGAATTTTTTGGTCCTATATAGAGGCCGAATTGGCCTTGGTGTAAAACATGAAAGTTGTAGGTATTGATGTTTTAAGGGTTCCTGTAAAATTTCAGGTCAATTGGAGTAGTGTAGAATGAGATAAGCCGAAATTACTATTGCTGTTCTGGGTTCATCAGGATGTTAGAACTGCGTCTGAAATGGGTTGTTTTGACTGGCATTGCTTTGGATTTGGTTGTTGAGGTCTTCTTATGAAATGTAGCTTGATGCCCTAGCTACCATATGCCTTTAGAATTTCTGCATTTGGACCTGTTTAGACTGAGTTGTACTGATTACAGCATAGTGTAATTTGTAAACCTGCAATTACGGTTCTGGTTTGGTATTTGGCATATATGACTTAGTTGTGCTGGGATTTGGACTGAGTGACCTTCTACATTGTTGTAGCCCTGGTTCTTAGCTTCGAAATGGTGGGTCTTGTACCTTCATCCGACCATCGTAGTGCCTTTGGCACCATTACCGCAAAATGACGTCAAAACTGTTTTTCTGGTTTTGAGCTTAACTTTCATTTCCGGACTTTTCCCTAGCTTGACTTGTACTAGTACTACTTGGAGCTTGCTGAATAGCTATTGGATGAACTTGTTGTTGTGTGTGTACCTTTGGGACTGATTTGAGGAAGTAATGAAGCCATGATGGCTGGAAAAGTTAACAAATTCAGGGGAAGTGCTGTCCGAACTTTGAAGGGATTTGTTTGCATTGAGTTTGTGATCTAAGACTTGGATTTGAGCAAGGCAATGTTATATGCTGGATGATTTCTGAGCCGTGGAGGTGAGTGACCCCAAACTATTGTTAAAGTTTCTTATGAAATGTTTCTTGCATTATTTACTCGACTGCATATCATGTGTGCTTGCATGTGAGTTCATGACATGTTTTGGCTTGGAATGAGTACTTGGGGAGTCTTGTGCTGAACACCAACGTCTCCTCCGTTTGTTTATGTTCATGTTCATCTGGAGCTCAAAAGGGGCTCCCTCTTAATGTTAATGTTAATGTTAATGTTAATGTTAAATGATCTATTTGAGCGTTGGGTGTTCAAGTACTATGATTTCACTGGCTCACGAGAGCACTAAACGAACATTTGATCTATGAATCATGACATCATCGAAATGATCGAAATGCAACATTGTGAAATATATTTGATTTCTGATTTTACTGGTTACTCGCTGAGCTTCTAGCTCACCCCAAAAATGCTTTATTCCCCTCCACAGGGCTCAAAGCGAAGGAAGGTCTTGTTGTGCTTATTCACATGTCTGGATGGCCTATGTTTTGTACAGTTTGGATTTGGAAATCATTTTATGTATAGTTGAGAATTATTTCCGCTTCGCTTTTGACATGTAATTATTGGAGAATTTGATGTAATATTTGAGTTTCATCTTGTAATCTGTTTGAGGAATGTAGTGAGCGACTGAGTCCCGGCGAGAGCTGGGCAGGCGACCCGCCGAACCCTCTGGTTCGCCTTAGGGGGAGGTGCGGCCGTCACAGAAACCCTAAAAGAACCAAAGTAAAACAATTGAAGGTTCTACTTCCAAAATCGAATATACAGAATGCACATGTGAGGCTCGACTACACGTCGCACGCCTTTCCATGGTAAGTACTAGTACAAAAGAATAAAATATGACTTTCAAAAGGCAACTCAAACCTAAAGAGACTAAGCGGCCTAGAAAATTGGACAGCATTTCCCCTAAATTTGTTTACTTTTCCAGCCGTCATGGCTTCATTATTTTTCTCAGCCAGTCCCAAAGTCACACACAAAATAAGTTCATTGAATAGCCGTTCAGTAAGCTCCAAGTAGTACAAGTACAATTCAAGCTAGGGAAAAGTCCGGAAATGAAAGTCAAGCCCTAAGATATTCAAATGAGCACAATAAGACTCGATTACAAGTCATAAACCAATTTCAAATACCACCAAAATAGGGCTCCATAAGAATGTATAAGCACTAGAGTAAACCAGCAAAATCCGGAAATGGAATTAACTCTAACCCAAAAAAAATAGTTTTTGACATCATTTTGCGGTTTTGGCACTATTGACACTACACTTATCGGATGGAGGTGCAAGATACACTGTTTCGAAGTTAAGAGATAGGGTTACAATGTTGAAGAAGATTACTCTGCCCAGTTTCGAGTGTAACCAGGTCAAAAATTCAAGATACGAAACCAGAACCGCAAAAATAGGTTCACAAACCGCATTCTGGTTCAAACATCATAAGCCAGGCTACCTAAGTCCAAATCAAGTGATTCCAAAGCCATCTGAAAGATAAGAAATATGGATACAATTTATCAGAAGACCTAAACAACCAATTCTGAAGTATTCCCAACCAAAATAACCAATTACAGACACAATTATCAAATTCGGGTAGAAACAGGGAAGCAGGGGTAATTCAGTCTTTTCTCAAGCTACGTTGCTCCGATTGACCTAAAATTTTGTAGGCATCTCTAAAATATCATTCCCTACAACTTTTATGTTTTAACCCAAGGCCAATGCAGCCTCTAACTATGAGTTACTGTACCAGGCAGAATGTAAGAACATGAAACCCTAGCTTTCCAAACCACTTCCAAAACAGAAATTTCTTGCAATTAACCACTTTTTCCACCTTCTAGCTTCCTTCAATATCATTTCCAATCATCATACATGACCACATAATAATAATCATAGGAAAACAGAAAAATCACCAATAATTATATAACTTCACCAATTCAACCAAAATCAAGATATAATCCATAAAATTACATCTTAAACTACCACCAATCATGAATTAAACATCATTAGATGGAGGAGAGGGGTTCCTTCACCACTCACCTTAGTAACACAAGAGAGGGAGCAACTAATCACCTTGACCTTCCAAACAACTCCACTAAACACCTCACAATCACTCACTTAAGGTTTTCTATGGAACAAAAGCAAGATTAAATGGTTGAGTTGTTGGATTTGAGCAAGAGTGAATCAAGAATTTGGAGAGGTTTTCTTTCTTTTGCTTAGAGAGAGAGAGCCGGCCACAATAGCTAAGAATGAAGATGATTTTTGGTAATTTTTGGTTTATTTAGTCAAATGGTAAAACAAGAAATAGTAGTCAAAAGGTAAACCCAATCTCCAAGTGACACTTGTCACTTCTTTAAATGCATCTCTATCACTTTGTTTCCTCTCACACCAATCCACTTGGGTAACCTCTAATTATCTCTTAGCACCCGCTAATTTAAACCCAATATCCGAAACTTAACCTAGTTGGCCGAACTTTTCGCCCTAGCGGGTCCCACGTCCGATATATACTCTTAATTTCTCAAAACCTACCCGATACTAGAAAACTCACCTAAAAACTATATTTACTCATAAAATTATCTAGAATCTTTTTGAATAAAGAAAATGCAGAAAACATGCCAGTAACCCGAATAAAACCTAGAAAATGGGGAAAACAAATTTTATGGGTTCTCACAGAAACCAAGTGAGTAGTCTAGGCTACTTAATCCGGAATGCAATGAGGTCCATACCATGGTAAAAGTTGATGAGAAAATAAGTTTAATAAGTGCATGAAAGTTCGGCAAAAGAAAAGTTTCATTCAAGCTTAAGAGTTTCTTCTCAGGTTGAACAGTCTTGCCCTGGCAGTCTTAGGAAAACGGTCATAACTCACTATAGAAAAGTCAGAATTAAGTGCCATCCGTGCCGTTGGAAACTAGATTCACAAGGTTATATTTGTGTAGAAGAAACCATTTCCAAAATCCAAACGTAAGGGGTTCAAAATTAAGCAACTAAAAGAATTTTCTGGACAGTCTCGTATGAACAGTAACAACCGGGCAGCCAACTTTCAAGACTCGCCACGAATCGTTCGGGACGAACCAGAAAATGAGCTTGGTACCATTTTAAAGCTATAAGAGTCTACTTTCAAATGCCACAAACGGCACTCAATTCTGATCATTGAGTAAAACGTTATGACCTTCACAAGATCACTGGTCGGAAAATTCCTGGACCTAGTCCAGTTTTGCCTCTTTGCTCATAACTCAAGATTTATCCAACCAAAATGGCTAATTTTTTTGTAGATAACCTCCACACACATAACCCAACATATATCCCTCACACTTGTAGGCAAATTAAGCACGAAATTATCAAAGCAAAACAGGGCAGCAAGCCCTTGAAATTTTCGGACAGCACCTCCCCAACTTTTCTAACTTTCAACCTTTCATGATGTGTACTCCAATCACATAACAAGTATTAGATCTACTAAAAAGGGGTTCAAAACATGTTAATACCTCATACACACACATGAACAAGGGCTAGGCATTTCATCAAACACTTGGTGCGCATACTAAGAAGCTTAACTACTACTTCTTTAATTCAAGAGATCAGCCTCAATCTCAACCAAACAACTTGTATTTTGCCATTAACACTTCAAGTGCATGATCTATCATCATAAAACCAAGATTTAAAGAACATATACCTCTCTTGTAGTGAGCTTGAACCACCAAATCAATCCACCAAAGTGAAGCTTCAAGCTTGAATCAAGCACTTAGGGTTGGAGGAAAGTTTCACCCTAACTCAAGATCTTTCTCTTTGATTTTTCTTTCAAGATTTACTAGGGTTAAGAGCAAGGTAAAAATGGAGTTTCTCCCTTCTTCTCTAAGCTTCAAGAAAGTTGGCTATGAGGGAGAAAAAAAAAAGGCTAAAGCTAGCTTAAATAATCTTCTAACTTATCGTCAAACAAAATCCATGGCTAGGGTTTTGCCACTTGGCTCCATCTTGGTCCAATCCTTTATTAATCTTTGACTAATGGTATATTAACCTTTCCAATTGTACCAATATTTGTTTAACACACCTAATCTCTCACATAAAGTCTCTACCACTAATAAAAGAACATTTGGACAAATGCAAGTGGTGCATTAATTAAAATCAACTCAAGAAAAATGTTTTACTTTCAAGTAAAATGAAATGAAATGTAATGCATGGAAATTATTATAATACATAGGAAATATATTGTAAGGGCATATATTAAATGGTCTAGATCTTATAATAAGGTATGTAAATAAGAAAATTGTGTTTTAAAGTGAGGGTCAATACAAGGGATTTGTTGTAACACATTGCAAAATATAATGCTAGGGCATATAAGAGGTGGTTTAAATCTTGGTGCAAGGCATGTAGTTTGGGAAATTGTATTTTAAAAATGAGGGTTCTCACACTCTCTCCCCCTTAAAGAATTTCGCCCTCGAAATTCTCAGCTTGATTACTGAGTAGTTCAAAATATTTTCGATGAATATCCTTTTTAACTCTCTCGAGTCCTGTGAGCACATGCTTTAGTAAAAGACCAGCAATACAAAGCCATATTATGTAGGAATTGAGGCTCCAAATCTTTATTTAAAACATGTATTAATTTTCAAGTTTCATACTCGTATAACCTATCAAAATATAATACTAGCTTGTTCCAATTGAGGAATAATCCTCATGTCCTTACTAATCAATGTTGCAAAAGTCATTTAGAGCAGAAAAGTATCACTTATAGCCAAACGTTTGGAGAAAGTAGAAAAGACGTTCAAAATGCAAAGTTGTAAACTGTCTGACCTAAAATGATTTGAAGAACTCATTTTCCTTTTATTTAAGCCTCAATCCACTCATAAACCAACCTCAAAATAGTTTACCAACTCCAATCCTAAAGTTGGAAATGTAAGTAGGAATAATCCTAGGAAAATAGAAATTTTCTACTTTTGCATGATCTCATTTGAAAATCATATCTCGAGATTCTTATGTCCAAAATTTATAAACTTTATACCGTCGGAATATAGATTCAAATTGTTACAACTTTCTAGAAGGTACCATTGTAAGATCCAATCCACAAGTCAGTCAAATTCCAACCTAAAGTTGCTGCTTCACCCAGTAACAGACAGAACAGGTATACACTTTCAGTCAACTTTGAAAAATCGTAGATATTCATGGGAATTGAGAACAATACTGATACTCTGAACCTAGTTTCAAACATAATAAATGAAACTCAATTTTGACTTTTCTACATCAAGATATAACAAATTTCGTAAAACTTTCCAAGGTTCCCTGCGGATAAATTTTCAGCGGCACATCCTTTGTGTTTACTAACTTTTTCCAGCCCATTCAAGGCTTCATTCTTCCCATGAAATAGCTTCAACTCAAGCATATAAATATCAAGCCAACAACTCACTACATCAAGCATATAACTGTCACCTATTCAAGTTAGAAAATGAAACCCTAAGCTGAAATTTCTAATCACAAGCTGGAAGTTTCTTTAGGCAAGTCAAACTAGCATATAAAAGCTAAATATTTCACATAGCAAAGCTACCAAACCATGGCCAACACTTAAGTATCATGTGTGGACAGAAAAGTACCATAAAACTGAAAATTTCACAACACAACTTCAAACCATGATATTTTCTCATAAAACAACCGAAATTGAAACCCTAAACCACCAGTTTGCATATATTTAAAGTAGAGGAAATTTTATTGCCAAAGTTACCCTATAACCTCAAGAAAGATGAAAACTTAGAGCTTCTTCCACCAAAATCTGTGAGAACCCGTAATTTTCGTAATTGCTAGGTTTTATTTTCTTTTAATTGCATGCTTTTCCACCTTTTATTTATTCAAAAAATTGTGAAAATAAGTTTTATGAGTAAATATAATTCTTAGATGATTTTTCTAGTATCGGTTAGGTTTTGAGAAATTAAGAGCGTATATCGGATGTGGGACCCGCTAGTGCGGAAAGTTCGGAAAAATTCGGCCAATTAGGTTAAATTTCGGATACTGGGTTTAAATTATCGGGTACTAAGAGATAATTAGAAGTTACCAAGTGGATTGATGTGAGAGGGAACAAAGAGATATGGATGCATTAACTAGGGTGACAAGTGTCACCATATGATTAGTTTTCACTTTTTGAACACTATTCACCCTTTTACCATTTGGTTAAAATAACTCAAAAATTGACCAAAAATCACTCAAAAATTAGCTCCTTGAAGCCGGCCCTCTCCAAGAAAGAAAGAAAGAAAACTCTCCAAGTTCTTGCTTCCATTTAGCTCAAATCCATCAAAACAACTACTTAAACTTGCTTTTGTTCCATAAAACCTCTTCACTTAGTGTTGGTGAGGTGATTGGTGAAGTTGTTTGGAAAGCTAAGGTGACTAGTTGCTCTCTCTCTTGTGTTGCTAAGGTGAGTTGTGAAGGAACCCCTCTCCTCCATCTAATGATGTTTAATTCATGATTGGTGGTAGTTTAAGATGTAATTTTATGGATTATATCTTGATATTGGTTTAATTGGTGAAGTTTTATAATTATTGGTGATTTTTCTGTTTTCATATGATTATTATTATGTGGTCATGTATGATGATTGGAAATGATATTTAAGGAAGCTAGAAGGTGGAAAAAGTGGTTAATTGCAGGAAATTTCTGTTTTGGAAGGAAAATTGGAAAACTAGGGTTTCATGTCCTACATTCTGCCCGGCACAGTACCTCATAGTTAGAGGCCGAATTGGCCTTGGTTTAAAACATGAAAGTTTTAGGGAATGATATTTCAGATATACCTACAAAATTTCAGGTCAATCGAACCAACGTAGCTTGTGAAAAGACTGAAATACCCCTGCTACCCTGGTTCTACCCGAATTTGATAATTGCGTCTGTAATTGGTTATTTTGGTTGGGAATACTTCGGAATTGGTTGTTAAGATCTTCTGATGAATTGTATCCATGTATCTTAAGTTTCGGATGGCTTTGGAATCACTTCATTCGGACTTAGGTAGCCTGACTTATGATGTTTGAACCAGAATGCGGTTTGTGAACCTGTTTTTGCGGTTCTGGTTTCGTATCTTGCATTTTTGACCTGTTTACACTCGAAACTGGGCAGAGTAGTCTTCTTCAACATTGTATCCCTATGTCTTAGCTTCGAAACGGTGTATCTTGCACCTCCATTCGATAAGTGTAGTGTCAATGGTGCCAAAACCGCAAAATGATGTCAAAAACTATTTTTTTTTGGGTTAGACCTTATTCCATTTCCGGATTTTCCTGGTTTACTCTAGTGTTTATACATTCTAGTGGATCCTTATTTTAGTGGTATTTAGCATTGGTTTATGACTTGTAATCGAGTCTTATTGTGCTTATTTGAATATTTTAAGGCTTGACTTTCATTTCCGGACTTTTCCCTAGCTTGAATTGTACTTGTACTATTTGGAACTTACTGAACGGCTATTGAATGAACTTATTTTGTGTGTGACTTTGGGACTGGCTGAGGAAAATAATGAAGCCATGACGGCTGGAAAAGTAAACAAATTTAGGGGAAATGCTGTCCAATTTTCTAGGCCGCTTAGTCTCTTTAGGTTTGAGTTGCCTTTTGAAAGTCATATTTTATTCTTTTGTACTAGTACTTACCATGGAAAGGAGTACGACGTGTAGTCGAGCCTCACATGTGCATGCTGTATACTCGATTTTGGAAGTAGAACCTTCAATTGTTTTACTTTGGTTCTTTTAGGGTTTCTTGGCGATTAAAGCCAATCTGAAGTGAAAATTTGTGAAGTATCCGTACTTGAACCTGTGAGTGTACCACTCCCCTCACTTGTGTTTAACTCGATTTCTGTACATGAAATCTGTGATATGAATTACTGAACTATCTGTTTATTTTGATTGAGACGAGGGTGTACTTTATCACACTCGTTCTCTTGTCTGTTCATATGCCAAATTTTGGTGCGAATCTGAATCTGTTATCTGTATCTGTATCTGTTCTGATGTCGTTTGGAAGCTGGTATCCAACGACCTTTCTGTGACCTCTGAGCTCAACACCTGTGGCTAGTTACTCGAGTCGGGCCGGCAAGGGTTTGATCGATTAGATAACGAACCACGGTAGTCTGTTTTGGGATCTTTGGGTATTGAGACCCTTGATTCCGGTATACTCGAGTATTACCATTTCTGAACTGATTGGATTTCGGGCCCGGTAAGGGTATATGAGGTGGAAGGAATCGGAGAAAGTGGAGTCTACTGTGACAGCCCCAGCTTCCCCTAAGGCGAACCAAAGGGGTTAGTGGACTGCCTGCCCAGCTCTCGCCAGGACTAACGGTTCAGTTTAGAGCGATCTGATACGTTCCGGAACTTACAAACGCGCGTAAACAGGTCAAAATCACAAAATTAAAAAAAATGAAAACCGGAGTTGGCCATGAATAGTAACCGACACGTCAAAACTCAACCAAACATCAAGCAAATATTTACATGTTGAAATTAAGTATATACAATCCAAAGTGGCATACAAAAGTTATTCAAAAGTTGATACATATACGGTTTGCCAAATCAAAAGAGAAACGGACCCAAAAGTACATTTAGGGTTTCAATCAATGAGCTACACAAAAGATATGTCCATCTAGCTCAATTCGGCAACCACTATCAAATCCAGTCCAAAAGGATTTATTTTCCTATAAGGAAAACAAAAGGAACAGAAAGGGGTGAGCTTGCGCTCAATGAGGTACCAGACATATAGCAGTAAAATCATGGCATTTCACATTTAACAAATCAAGTACACATGCCAGATGTAAAGTAAAGGAACCAATGATTCAAATAGGAAGGATACAGGTGGCTCTCAGGAGCCAAATTCCCATTTGCGTCACCGAAGCTTGATCGAAATAATAGTTGACACTCCGTCAACGCTAAGTAACCAATACCGTAGACTCCACTTTCTTCGATTCCTTCCACCTCACATACCCCTACCGGGCCCGAAATCCAATCAGATCAGAAATGGTAATACTCGAGTATACCGGAATCAAGGGTCTCAATACCCAAAGATTCCAAAACAGACTACCGTAGTTCATTATCTAATCGACCAGGCCCTTGCCGGCCCGACTCGAGTAACTAGCCACAGGTGTTGAGTTCAGAGGTCACAGAAAGGTCGTTGGATACAAGCTTCCAAACGACGTCAGAACAGATACAGATACAGATACAGATACAGATAACATATTCAGATTCGCACCAAAAATTGGCATATGAACAGACAAGAGAACGAGTGTGATAAAGTACACCCTCGTCTCAAACAAAATAAACAGTTAGTTCAGTCGTTCATATCACAGATTGCATGTACAGAAACCGAGTTAAACAACAAGTGAGGGGAGTGGTACACTCACCGGTTCAAGTACAGATACTTCTAAAGTTTTCACTTCAGATTGGCTTTAATCGCCAAGAAACCCTAAAATAAGCAAAGTAAACCAATTGAAGGTTTCACATCCAAAATCGAGTAAACGGAATGCACAAGTGAGGCTCGACTACACGTCGTAAGCCTTTCCATGGTAAGTACTGGTACAAAAGAATAAAATATGACTTTCAAAAGGCCACTCAAACCTAAAGAGACTAAGCGGCCTAGAAAATTGGACAGCATTTCCCCTAAATTTGCTTACTTTTCCAGCCGTCATGGCTTCATTAGTTTCCTCAGCCAGTCCCAAAGTCATACGAAATATAAATTCATCACAACAGCCATTCAATAGGCTCAAAGTCATTCAAGTACAAAATTTAGCTAGGAAAATGACCGGAAATGGAAGTCAAGCCCTAAAAGATTCAAATAAGCACAATAAGACTTGATTATGGGTCATAAACCAATGGCAAATACTACCAAAATAAGGTTCCATAAGCATACATAAGCATAAGAGGAAACCAGAAAAATCCGGAAATGGAGTTAAGTGTTAACCCAAAAAAAACAGTTTTTGACATAATTTTGCGGTTTTGGTACCAAAGGCACTACGATTATCGGATGAAGGTGAAAGATACACATTTTCGAAGCTAATAGATAGGGCTACAATTTTGAAGAAGGTAACTCTGTCCAGTTTCGAGTGTAACCAGGTCAAAAATGCAATATACTACACCAGAACCGCAAAAACAGATTCACAAATCGCATTCTGGTGCAAACATCATAAATCAGGCTACCTAAGTCCAAATCCAGTAATTCTAAATCCATCCGAAAGCTAAGATACAAGGATATATTTCATCAGAAGACCTCAACAACCAATTCTGAAGCATTCCCAACCAAATTAACCAATTACAGACACAACTATCAAATTCGGGTAAAACCAGGGCAGCAAGGGTAATTCCGTCTTCCCTCAAGCTACGTTGCTCTGATTGACCTAAAATTTTGTAGACGTCTCTAAAATATCATTCCCTACAACTTTCATGTTTTAACTCAAGTCCAATTCGGCCTCTAACTATGAGCTACAGTGCCGGGCAGAATGAAGAACAATGAAACCCTAACTTTCCAAAACAGAAATTGCTTGCAATTAACCACTTTTTCCACCTTCTAGCTTCCTTAAATATCATTTCCAATCATCATACATGACCACATAATCATGTTCATATGAAAACAGAAAAATCACCAATAATTATAAAACTTCACCAATTCAACCAAAAATCAAGATATAATCCATAAAATTGCATCTTATACCACCACCAATCATGAATCAAACATCATTAGAGGGAGGAGAGGGGTCCTTCACTACTCACCTTAGTAATACGAGAGAGAGAGCAATTAATCACCTTAGCCTTCCAAACAACTCCATTAAACACCTCACAATCACTCACTTAAGGTTTTCTATGGAACAAAAACAAGAATAGATGGTTGAGTTAGTGGATTTGAGCAAGAGGGAATCAAGAAGTTGAAGAGGTTTTCTTTCTTTCTTCCTTGAGGTTGGCCGGCCACAAGAGCTTGGAAATGAAGCAAATTTTGGTAAGTTTTTAGTTTATTTAGTCAAATGGTAAAACATGGAATAGTAGTCAAAAGGTCAACCCAATATCCAAGTGACACTTGTCACTTTATTTAATGCATCTCTATATTTTTGTTTCCTCTCACACCAATCCAAATAGCAACCTCTAATTATCTCTTAACACCCGATAAATTAAATCCAGTATCCAAAACTTAACCTAACTGGCCGAATTTTTCCGAACTTTTCACACTAACGGGTCCCACATCCGGTATACGCTCTTAATTTCTCAAAAACTAACCGATACTAGAACAATCATTTTAAAACTATATTTACTCATAAAATTTATTTTAAAAATTTTTGAATAAAGAAAATGTGGAAAAACGTGCAATTAAAAGAAAATAAAACCTAGAAATTAAGAAAATTACGGATCCTCACATCTACCGTATTGGTTACTTCTTTAACGTTGACGGAGTGTCAACTATTATTTCGATCAAGTTTCGGTGAAGCAAATGGGAATTTGGCTCCTGAGCGCCACCCGTATCCTTTTTGTCTCTGGTGTTTGTTCACTTCTTTATTTGATGCACATATGTGATTAATTGAATATGAAGTTCCACGTTTCTTACTTGCTATTATTTTGGTACCTCATTCAGCGTAAGCTCACCCCCCTTCCTGTCATCTTTGTTTTCCTTACAGGGAACCACTTTTGGGGCTAAGATGTTTGAAGCACGAGTCGAGCTAGTTTTAATATATTTTTGTAAAGCTCCTCGATAGTTGGAAAACCCTAAATGTATTTTGATCTAATTATCTCCTTTTGTTCCGTAAATTACAAACATATGTGTATAAAACTATTTACCCTGTTCATGTATCCTATTTGGATTGCAAATGTTTTCCCGAGTCATATGGCCATATTTGTACTCGTTTGGCTCCTGGTTGGGTGGTGATGTGGCAACCACTATTCATTGTGGTTTTGATTTTCGTTTTGCCGTTTGACGACTTTGAATCGTTTGAGCGTGCTATTACCTCCCTGAACGTTTTCGATTTCATTCATCTGCTCCATAGTCCTGGCGAGAGTTGGGCAGGCGGTCCGCTGAACCCTTTGGTTCGCCTTAGGGTGAGGTGGGGCTGTCACAAAATCACCCCACCAACACCTTAAAATCTACCTTAGTTATCATTTCTATAGAGTAGTTTGCAAATTAGTTGGTTGAAACTCAAGATTCAAGTACAAATTTGAGGTTAGAGTTGAGGGTCTCTCTTTGGTTTTTTTTTTTTTTCTTCTCCATTTGTTCGGCCAAGCAAGAGGAAAATGAAAATAATTTGGTCAACTTTTGATTTAGTCAAGGTGAAGAATGTGACACAAACTTTAATCTCGATAAAAGAAGAGTTAAAACTTGGCTACTATTCTTGCTAGCTCTCAAACCCATACACTATACGTTAAATAGTTTATTCCTTTGGAACAACAAACGAAAATCTTCACTTAACTTAAAGACTAAATTATAGCAATAGACTCATGGGCAAGGATCCAATACTGCCCAACCACTCACTAATGGCTAACTTGATAAGGGATGTCTTGAGATGCTATTCGACTAGGCAGATGCACTAATTCAAACATATTACATACCCCTTCTGGAATCCTTTCATATTTCTTTTTCAATTCTATGTTCTGGTGCCGTAGTTCAATTTTCTCCAAGTATTCTTGTTTCCTTCATCCTTCCCAGTGCTCAGTTACTCTCTTTCGGAACTCTACTTCCTTTCAAATAATCTCTATTTTCTTTTGCAGATCAATCACATTTGTCACCTTGCCGATTTACTTAACTCAAGATAGCTTGCCAGGCAACTCTAATTACGACTGGCTTCATGGAAGCTCTAGTCATATAACTTTTAAGTTCGTTCATTTCCAGTCCAACCATGAGGAATTAAACTTAGCTATTCTCAAATGAGATAGACGGGAAAGTAGAACACAAGTGGGACAATACTTCAAAATACTGTGTCACTTATTCCTATTATGGAGTCTTAACACAAGGAGTACCATTGCCACTTATATACATAACGAATCCCTAAAGCGTACTTTGTATGTCGAAAGTTCCACATCCTATCTCAAGCCCTTGCATATAATTATAGAACCCAATTCCTTTTTCAAATCCCTATGCATAATTCCAAAACTCACAATCTCGCCACGATAATAATCGAGTCAAGTCGGGCCTGACTTTTATTCCGTTCCTTACAATAACTCTGAAAGGAAACTTTCATTAATGCGAAATTCCTTGCATGTATCTGAATTAATTGACTGAGGAAGATTCTTGCTCATTCATATCTATGAAACATAAGTGATCCACCGGACAGAACTTGTCCTTTTTCCTCTTTTCTTTTCTTTTCAAAATTGACCAATCTCCTTCCCCAATATGGGGTGCGATCATATGTGCACTCGAAAAGAACCACCAATTTTTAGCTCAAATGAGGATGCAAGGGATGATCAGTGTTTAGGTTGTAGAAACGACGGCCAAAGTATCATTCTTACACCTCATGACAACCAAAGTAACGAAATGGTCATTGAAAATCCATTCCCCTTTTTGATATTTGAAAATTTTCCAATATAGGGTAGTGATCTGTGAGAACCCGTAAATTGCATTTTCTAGGTTTTTGCATTTTTCATGACTTGTTTTCTGCACTTTCTGTATCCGGAACATTTTCTAGATAATTTTTATGAGTAAATATAGTTTTTAGATGATTTTTCTAGTATCGAATAGATTTTGAGAAATTAAGAGCGTATACCGGACGTGAGACCCACTAGTGTGAGAAGTTCGGAAAAATTCGGCCAATTAGGTTAAGTTTCGGATACTGGTTGAAATTTATCGGGTGTTAAGAGATAAGTAGAGGTTGAGATGTGATTGATGTGAGAGGGACTTAAAGGATAGAGACGTTTTAAAGGAAGTGACAAGTGTCACATTAAGAGTGGTTGTAACTTATGACAACTATTCACCTTTTTGACTTATTTGACCAATTGATTAAATATCTCAAAAATTACCACAAAAATCACCATTTCTTACCTCCATTGTGGCCGGCCACCTTGAGCAAGGAAGAAAGAAAAACTCTTCAAAGTTTGGCATCCATCTAGTGCAAATCATCCAAAGCAATCACTTAGACTTGTTTCTACTCCATAAAATCTCTTCTTTAGGTGTTAGTAAGTGGTTTGGTGAAGTGTTTTGGGAAGCTAAGGTGACAAACAACTCTTCCTCTCTTGTTTACTAGGTGAGTGGTGATTGAACTTTCTCCTTCACTTAATGAAGCTTAATTAGTGCCTAGTGGTAGTTAAAGTGATGAATTTTGTGGTTTACTTCTTGGTTTTGGATGAATTGATGAAGTTTCAATTTATTGATGAATTTTCTGGTTTAATATGAATGTGATGTTGTGGCTATCCTTGATGATGGGAACTGATGTTTAATGACTCTAGGAGGTGGAAAAAGTGGAAGATTGCAATTAATTTCTGTTTTGGAAGAAATCTGGAAAATTAGGGTTCTTGGTTCTTCATTCTGTCCGAAATTTTTGGTCCTAGATAGAGGCTGAATTGGCCTTACCTCAAAACATGAAAGTTGTAGGGAATGACATGTTAGAGGTGCCTACAAAATTTCAGGTCAATCAGAGTAGTGTAGAGTGAGAAAAGTCGAAATTACTATTGCTGTTCTGGTTTACCCGAAATTGGGATTTGCGACTGTAATTGGTTGTTTTGGCTGGAATTACTTCCGAATTGGTTGTTGAGGCCTTCTGATGAAATTTATCCCTGTTTCTTATCTTTCAACTGGTTTTGGAATTTCTGGATTTGGACTCGTAGAGCCTGAGTTATGATGTTTCCGCTAGAATGCGTTTTGGTGAATCTGTTTTACGTTGTTGATGAAGTATCTTGCATTTTTGACCTGTTTGCACTCAAAACTGGGTTGAGTGACCTTTTGTGATGTTTTAGCCCTGTCTTTTAGCTTCGAAATGGTGGGTCTTTCACCCTCATCCGATAATCGTGGTGCATTTGGTGCTATTACCGCAAAGTAAAGTCAAAACCTATTTTTTTCAGGGCCAAAGTTAATTGCATGTCCGAAATTTCTGGTTTTCTTTAATGTTTGTATATGTTTATGGAACCCTATTGGGGTCATACTTGGCATTGGTTTATGACTCGTTATCGAGTCTCCTTGTACTTGTTTGCATGTTTTAGGGCTTGCTTTCATTCCGGTCATTTCCTAGCTAACTTTTGTACTTGTACTACTTTGAGCCTCGTGAACGGCTTTTGGGAAATGAGATGACTTTTGTGTGAGATGTTGGGACTGATTTGAGGAAATAATGAAGCCTTAATGGCTGGAAAAGTAAGAAATTTAGGGGAAGTGCTGCCCGATTTTCTAGGCCGTTTGGTTCTTTTAAGTTGGATTTGCCTTTTGGTAGAAATGAAAGGGCTTTTGGGTTGTTGAACCTAGGTCTTCATGTTATCTTTTTATTCCCAAAAATCATGTTTTGTACCCTTGCATTTGTAATTATTTGGCGAGGCATACGACTGGTAGTCGAGCCTCATGTGCATTTTGTTTACTCGATTATGGATGTGAAACCTTCAATTGGTTTATTTTGATTATTTTAGGGTTTCTTGGCGATTATGGCCAATCTGAAGTAAAAACTTTTGAACTTGAATCGGTGACTGTATCACTCCCCTCCATTGTTGTTTAACTTGATTTCTGCTCTGCAATCTGTTTATTTGTTCGAGACGAGGGTGTACTTTATCACACTCGTTCTCTTGTCTGTTCATATGCCAATTTACTATGCAAAATTTGAATCTGTTATCTGTGTCTGCATCTGTTCGGATTTCTATGACCTATGAGCTCAATCCTGTGGCTAAGTTATTCGAGTTGGGCCGGCAAGGGCCTGGACGATTAGATAACGAACCACGGTAGTCTGTTCGGGGATTTTGGGTATTGAGACCCTTGATTCCGGGTATACTCGAGTATTACCATTTATGTTCGAATACGGTGAGCGGGCCCGGTAAAGGGGTGTTTGGTGGACGGAATTCGGTGCGAAGTGAGGTCTACGGACGCGTTGGTTCTATATACGTTGATGGAGAGTCAACCGGTTTGGATCAAGTATTGCGCTGGAAATTTGGCTCCTGAGAGCCACCTGTATCCTTCTGATTTGAATCATTAGTTACTTTACTTTACATCTGGCATGTGTATCTGATTTGTTAAATGTGAAATGCCATGATTTTCTGCTATATGTTTGGTACCTCATTGAGCGCAAGCTCACCCCTTTCTGTTCCTTTTTGTTTTCCTTACAGGAAAATAAATACTTTTGGACTGGATTTGACAAATGGTTGCCGAATTGAGCTAGTTAGACATATCTTTTGTATAGCTCATTGATTTAAACCCTAAATATACTTTTGGGTCCGTTTCTCTTTTGGATTTGGCAAACCGTACATGTATCCACTTTTGAATCACTTTGGTATGCCCTTTGGGTTGTATATGCTAACTTTTGAGATGTAAATATTTGCTTGACGTTTGGTTGGGTTTTGCCATGTCGGTTCCTATTCATGGCCGAATCCGATTTCGTTTTGTTTTATTCTGGGATTTTGACTTGTCTATGCGCGTTGTACGGTCCGGAACGTATTCGATCGCTCTAATCTAAACCGTTAGTCCTGGCGAGAGCTGGGCAGGCGGTCCACCGAACCCTTTGATTCGCCTTAGGGTGAGGTGGGGCTGTCACATGATCATTAGGGCTCTTATTTGAAACGAAATTATTCTTTCAAAGGCTCAAATGGGAGAGCAAATGATAAAATGTGTATGGGTAGAGAAAAGAATGCTCGAAGTATCATTCCAAATTTTCAAAACAAACAAGAATAATGCACATTTTTGCTTTCACTTAGATGTGATTGAATCGGATTAGACACCGCGGACATTTTCAAGCAAAAGTTGCCCCAATTTGCAATTTATCAATTAATGTGACTAATTTTATTTTGGGGTTAAGTGAAGGAGAAAGGTATCTCATGGGGTCTTTTGAGTGACCTCTTTTAATTTTGAGCACTCTTATTGTGTAGCTTGGTCCACCAATCTAATGTACACAAGGATTTTAGAAAGCATACACTTGCGAATTTTCAGGCTGGAGGTTGAAAAAATCCCAATTTAGTCTTATTTCTTAAAATTCATCATGAAATCTCCAATGAGCTCAATAAAGAATGAAATGTACACGAGTATTATACAAAACAAATAATTGTCTGAACAAAAGCTTCATTATTGCCAATGTTTAAAAAATTTTAAAAGCAATACATATGAAAAACATTCTAAACAACTCCTTTACACATGTATACACACTTTTCTCCCTTAATAACCCCCTTTTCCCTTTGAGCAATGAAATCTCTTAAATGTTTTACACGAGCGCTTGCAGATGAATTTTCAAATTCACATTGTAGGGCCTTATTGAAATATTTTTATAAATGCAGGGGGGAGGGGGAAAAAATAAAAAGAAAATACCCTGAGTTAGTAATCAAGAATATAAAATCGGTATGTGTGACAGCCCCACCTCCCCCAAAGGCGAACCAGAGGGTTCGGCGGGCCGCCTGCCCAGCTCTCGCCGGGACTCAGTCGTTCACTACAATCCTTAAATGAATTACAATATAAATCTCAAATATACATCACATGGTCCACAAATATACATCCAAGTCTCTCATAATTACATGTCATAAGCGAAGCGGAAACGATTCTCAACTATACATAAAATGATTCCAAATCCAAATTATACAAGATATATGCCATCCAGTCACGTGAACAAGTACTACAAGTCCTTCCTTCGCCACGAGCCCTGTGGAGGGGAATAAAATATTTTTGGGGTGAGCTAGAAGCTTAGCGAGTAACCAGAAAAATCAGTAATCAAATCGGTTTCACAATAGTTCATTTCAATGATGTCATAAATCAAATGATAAGTCCAGAAACAATTACAACATTTACAATACATTAAATATGGAGTATCAATAATTCAAGAAACATTTACAATGGAAAGCGATAGTAACATTCATTAAAAGGATACGGCCCACATGGAGCTATTTGTTTGTTCGTTCAATCCCTTTTTTTTTTCTGGACGTTGGCCGGACTCCACCCATCCGGACGTAGCCGGACTACAAGGTAATACTCGAGTATACCAAATTCACCCAGGGTCATCATATCGCCCGACCGAGTCCGCTTCTGGCTCGAGTCGATCGGTAACGAATGGCAGTGGCCAGTTCAGCCAAACGGCTTACATTCATGCGCAACTAGCATTTAATCATTAATCATTGAAAATTTCATATTTATTTAGGTCGAGTGCGATAAAGTACACACTCGCCTAGAAAACTCGTTTTAACAATCATTGAAAGCACTTAACACATTATCAATCAATAATAACAAGCCAATAAATCAAGGAATACAGCAACAAGGAACACTCATATGCAAGCACGCATGATATGCAAGAAAACAGTTCAAAAGTAACTTTGGAAACAGTTTAAAGGTAAATAATGCAAGAAAACAGTACAAAAGTAACTGTGGAAACAGTTCAAAAGTAAATAATGCAGGAAACGGTTCATAAATAACTTTAGAAATAGTTTGAGGTCACTCACCTCCATGGCTCAGAAACTATCCATCATATATCATTGCCTTGCTCAAATCCAAGTCTTAGATCACAAACTCAATGCAAACAAGTCCTTTAAAAGTTCGGACAACACTTCCCCTAAATTTGCTTACTTTTCCAGCCATCATGGCTTCATTATTTCCTCAGCCAGTCCCAAAGGTACACACACAACAACAAGTTCATCCAATAGTCATTCAGCAAGCTCCAAGTAGTACTAGTACAAGTCAAACTAGGGAAAAGTTCGGAAATGAAAGTTAAGCTCAAAACCAGAAAAATAGTTTTGACGTCATTTTGCGGTAATGGTACCAAAGGCGCTACGATTGTCGGATTAAGGTTCAAGACCCACCATTTCGAAGCTAAGAGACAGGGCTACAATATTGTAGAAGGTCACTCAACCCAGTTTCGAGTGTAACCAGGTCAAAAATGCAAGATACTATACCAGAATCACAAAAACAGATTCACAGAATGCATTCTAGCGGAAACATCATAACTCAGGCTCTCCAAGTCCAAAATCTAGAAATTCCAAATCCATCTGAAATCTAAGAAACAGGTATACATTTCATCAGAAGACCTCAACAACCAATTCGGAAGCAATTCCAGCCAAAACAACCAATTACAGGCGCAATTCTTACATTCGGGTAAAACCAGAACAGCAATAGTAATTTCGACTTATCTCATTCTAAACTACTCCGATTGACCTGACATTTTGTAGGAACCTATAAAATGTCATTCCCTACAACTTTAATGTTTTAAGCCAAGGCCAATTCGGCCTCTATATAGGACCTAAAATTTCGGACAGAATGCTCCCTCAAGAACCCTAGTTTTCTGAAATTTCTTCCAAACCAGAAATTGGTTGCAATTAATCACTTTTCCCACCTCCTTAAGTCATTATAGACCATTTCCAATCATCATAGATAGCCACACAATCATGCTTATATTAAAACAGAAAAATCCCCAAAAATAATAAAACTTGATCATTTCAACCACAAATCAAGAATTAATCCATAATATTGCATCTCATACCACCACCAATCATGAATTGAACATCATTAGAGGAAGGAGAGGGGTCCTTCACAACTCACCTCAGCAATACAAGAGATAGAGCAACTAGTCACCTTAGCTTTCCAAACAACTCCACAAAACACCTCAAGACCACTTAGCAAAGAGATTTTATGGAATGATTTGGAGTTTTATTGGTTGGATTTGAAGATTGAGCAAGAAATAGAAGGAAGAAATTGAGAGCTTTTCTTTCTTTTCCTTTAAGAGAGAGCCGGCTATGAAGCTTTAGAAATAAGGATGGTTTTTGGCAATTTTTTGATTTATTTGGTAAAGTAGTGAATAGTGTAGTCAAAGTCCAAGACTTAATCTTATGGTGACACTTGTCACCTTTAGGTTTAAAACTTATCTTTTTGTCTCTCCAATACAAATATCTTAACACTTTGTAAAATAATATCACTTAATACAAAATTCCAACAAGTTGTCAAAAATATAATGCATTTACCGTACTTGCGGGTCCCACGTTCAAAATACGCTCTTAATTTCTCAAAAACTAACCGATAATAGAAAAATCATTTTCAAACTATCTTTGCTCATAAACTTTATCTGGGAAATTTTTCTAATAAAGAAAATGTAGAAAAGGCGGACGATTAAATAAAATAAACCCTAGAAAATTAGAAAATTTTAGGGTTCTCACACTCATACTTTTCGGGGCGTCACAATCTCCCCTCCTTAAAAGAATGTCGTCCTCGACATTCCATCTTGTACCAATCAAGTCGAGATATCCCGCATGAATCACTAATATTGCAAACCAAACCCACAGTCCGGCATCCTAAACTTCAAGCCTAGGATACACTACAGAGATCTGAAGCCTAAGCTCTGATACCAACTGTGACAGCCCCACCTCCCCCTAAGGCGAACCAGAGGGTTCGGCGGGCCGCCTGCCCAGCTCTCGCCGGGACTCAGTCGTTCACTACATTCCTTAAATGAATTACAATATAAATCTCAAATATACATCACATGGTCCACAAACATACATCCAAGTCTCCCATAATTACATGTCATAAGCGAAGCGGAAACGATTCTCAACTATACATAAAATGATTACAAATCCAAATTATACAAGATATATGCCATCCAGTCACGTGAACAAGTACTACAAGTCCTTCCTTCGCCACGAGCCCTGTGGAGGGGAATAAAATATTTTTCGGGTGAGCTAGAAGCTCAGCGAGTAACCAGAAAAATCAGTAATCAAATTGGTTTCACAATAGTTCATTTCAATGATGTCATAAATCAAATGATAAGTCCAGAAACAATTACAACATTTACAATACATTAAATATGGAGTATCAATAATTCAAGAAACATTTACAATGGAAAGCGATAGTAACATTCATTAAAAGGATACGGCCCACATGGAGCTATTTGTTTGTTCGTTCAATCCCTTTTTTTTTTCCGGACGTTGGCCGGACTCCACCCATCCGGACGTAGCCGGACTACAAGGTATTACTCGAGTATACCAAATTCACCCAGGGTCACCATATCGCCCGACCGAGTCCGCTTCTGGCTCGAGTCGATCGGTAACGAATGGCAGTGGCCAGTTCAGCCAAACGGCTTACATTCATGCGCAACTAGCATTTAATCATTAATCATTGAAAATTTCATATTTATTTAGGTCGAGTGCGATAAAGTACACACTCGCCTAGAAAACTCGTTTTAACAATCATTGAAAGCACTTAACACATTATCAATCAATAATAACAAGCCAATAAATCAAGGAATACAGCAACAAGGAACACTCATATGCAAGCACGCATGATATGCAAGAAAACAGTTCAAAAGTAACTTTGGAAACAGTTTAAAGGTAAATAATGCAAGAAAACAGTAGAAAAGTAACTGTGGAAACAGTTCAAAAGTAAATAATGCAGGAAACGGTTCATAAATAACTTTAGAAATAGTTTGAGGTCACTCACCTCCATGGCTCAGAAACTATCCATCATATATCATTGCCTTGCTCAAATCCAAGTCTTAGATCACAAACTCAATGCAAACAAGTCCTTTAAAAGTTCGGACAACACTTCCCCTAAATTTGCTTACTTTTCCAGCCATCATGGCTTCATTATTTCCTCAGCCAGTCCCAAAGGTACACACACAACAACAAGTTCATCCAATAGTCATTCAGCAAGCTCCAAGTAGTACTAGTACAAGTCAAACTAGGGAAAAGTTCGGAAATGAAAGTTAAGCTCAAAACCAGAAAAATAGTTTTGACGTCATTTTGCGGTAATGGTACCAAAGGCGCTACGATTGTCGGATTAAGGTTCAAGACCCACCATTTCGAAGCTAAGAGACAGGGCTACAATATTGTAGAAGGTCACTCAACCCAGTTTCGAGTGTAACCAGGTCAAAAATGCAAGATACTATACCAGAATCACAAAAACAGATTCACAGAATGCATTCTAGCGGAAACATCATAACTCAGGCTCTCCAAGTCCAAAATCTAGAAATTCCAAATCCATCTGAAATCTAAGAAACAGGTATACATTTCATCAGAAGACCTCAACAACCAATTCGGAAGCAATTCCAGCCAAAACAACCAATTACAGGCGCAATTCTTACATTCGGGTAAAACCAGAACAGCAATAGTAATTTCGACTTATCTCATTCTAAACTACTCCGATTGACCTGACATTTTGTAGGAACCTATAAAATGTCATTCCCTACAACTTTAATGTTTTAAGCCAAGGCCAATTCGGCCTCTATATAGGACCTAAAATTTCGGACAGAATGCTCCCTCAAGAACCCTAGTTTTCTGAAATTTCTTCCAAACCAGAAATTGGTTGCAATTAATCACTTTTCCCACCTCCTTAAGTCATTATAGACCATTTCCAATCATCATAGATAGCCACACAATCATGCTTATATTAAAACAGAAAAATCCCCAAAAATAATAAAACTTGATCATTTCAACCACAAATCAAGAATTAATCCATAATATTGCATCTCATACCACCACCAATCATGAATTGAACATCATTAGAGGAAGGAGAGGGGTCCTTCACAACTCACCTCAGCAATACAAGAGATAGAGCAACTAGTCACCTTAGCTTTCCAAACAACTCCACAAAACACCTCAAGACCACTTAGCAAAGAGATTTTATGGAATGATTTGGAGTTTTATTGGTTGGATTTGAAGATTGAGCAAGAAATAGAAGGAAGAAATTGAGAGCTTTTCTTTCTTTTCCTTTAAGAGAGAGCCGGCTATGAAGCTTTAGAAATAAGGATGGTTTTTGGCAATTTTTTGATTTATTTGGTAAAGTAGTGAATAGTGTAGTCAAAGTCCAAGACTTAATCTTATGGTGACACTTGTCACCTTTAGGTTTAAAACTTATCTTTTTGTCTCTCCAATACAAATATCTTAACACTTTGTAAAATAATATCACTTAATACAAAATTCCAACAAGTTGTCAAAAATATAATGCATTTACCGTACTTGCGGGTCCCACGTTCAAAATACGCTCTTAATTTCTCAAAAACTAACCGATAATAGAAAAATCATTTTCAAACTATCTTTGCTCATAAACTTTATCTGGGAAATTTTTCTAATAAAGAAAATGTAGAAAAGGCGGACGATTAAATAAAATAAACCCTAGAAAATTAGAAAATTTTAGGGTTCTCACACTCATACTTTTCGGGGCGTCACAATCTCCCCTCCTTAAAAGAATGTCGTCCTCGACATTCCATCTTGTACCAATCAAGTCGAGATATCCCGCATGAATCACTAATATTGCAAACCAAACCCACAGTCCGGCATCCTAAACTTCAAGCCTAGGATACACTACAGAGATCTGAAGCCTAAGCTCTGATACCAACTGTGACAGCCCCACCTCCCCCTAAGGCGAACCAGAGGGTTCGGCGGGCCGCCTGCCCAGCTCTCGCCGGGACTCAGTCGTTCACTACATTCCTTAAATGAATTACAATATAAATCTCAAATATACATCACATGGTCCACAAACATACATCCAAGTCTCCCATAATTACATGTCATAAGCGAAGCGGAAACGATTCTCAACTATACATAAAATGATTACAAATCCAAATTATACAAGATATATGCCATCCAGTCACGTGAACAAGTACTACAAGTCCTTCCTTCGCCACGAGCCCTGTGGAGGGGAATAAAATATTTTTCGGGTGAGCTAGAAGCTCAGCGAGTAACCAGAAAAATCAGTAATCAAATTGGTTTCACAATAGTTCATTTCAATGATGTCATAAATCAAATGATAAGTCCAGAAACAATTACAACATTTACAATACATTAAATATGGAGTATCAATAATTCAAGAAACATTTACAATGGAAAGCGATAGTAACATTCATTAAAAGGATACGGCCCACATGGAGCTATTTGTTTGTTCGTTCAATCCCTTTTTTTTTTCCGGACGTTGGCCGGACTCCACCCATCCGGACGTAGCCGGACTACAAGGTATTACTCGAGTATACCAAATTCACCCAGGGTCACCATATCGCCCGACCGAGTCCGCTTCTGGCTCGAGTCGATCGGTAACGAATGGCAGTGGCCAGTTCAGCCAAACGGCTTACATTCATGCGCAACTAGCATTTAATCATTAATCATTGAAAATTTCATATTTATTTAGGTCGAGTGCGATAAAGTACACACTCGCCTAGAAAACTCGTTTTAACAATCATTGAAAGCACTTAACACATTATCAATCAATAATAACAAGCCAATAAATCAAGGAATACAGCAACAAGGAACACCCATATGCAAGCACGCATGATATGCAAGAAAACAGTTCAAAAGTAACTTTGGAAACAGTTTAAAGGTAAATAATGCAAGAAAACAGTACAAAAGTAACTGTGGAAACAGTTCAAAAGTAAATAATGCAGGAAACGGTTCATAAATAACTTTAGAAATAGTTTCAGGTCACTCACCTCCATGGCTCAGAAACTATCCATCATATATCATTGTCTTGCTCAAATCCAAGTCTTAGATCACAAACTCAATGCAAACAAGTCCTTTAAAAGTTCGGACAACACTTCCCCCGAATTTGCTTACTTTTCCAGCCATCATGGCTTCATTATTTCCTCAGCCAGTCCCAAAGGTACACACACAACAACAAGTTCATCCAATAGTCATTCAGCAAGCTCCAAGTAGTACTAGTACAAGTCAAACTAGGGAAAAGTTCGGAAATGAAAGTTAAGCTCAAAACCAGAAAAACAGTTTTGACGTCATTTTGCGGTAATGGTACCAAAGGCGCTACGATTGTCGGATTAAGGTTCAAGACCCACCATTTCGAAGCTAAGAGACAGGGCTACAATATTGTAGAAGGTCACTCAACCCAGTTTCGAGTGTAACCAGGTCAAAAATGCAAGATACTATACCAGAATCACAAAAACAGATTCACAGAACGCATTCTAGCGGAAACATCATAACTCAGGCTCTCCAACTCCAAATCCATAAATTCCAAATCCAGCTGAAATATAAGAAACAGGTATACATTTCATCAGAAGACCTCAACAACCAATTCTGAAGCAATTCCAGCCAAAACAACCAATTACCGGCGCAATTCTTACATTCGGGTAAAACCAGAACAGCAATAGTAATTTCGACTTATCTCATTCTAAACTACTCCGATTGACCTGAAATTTCGTAGGAACCTATAAAATGTCATTCCCTACAACTTTCATGTTTTAAGTCAAGGGCAATTCGGCCTCTATATAGGACCTAAAATTTCGGACAGAATGCTCCCTCAAGAACCCTAGTTTTCTGAAATTTCTTCCAAACCAGAAATTGGTTGCAATTAATCACTTTTCCCCACCTCCTTAAGTCATTATAGACCATTTCCAATCATCATAGATAGCCACACAATCATGCTTATATTCAAACAGAAAAATCCCCAAAAATAATAAAACTTGATCATTTCAACCACAAATCAAGAATTAATCCATAATATTGCATCTCATACCACCACCAATCATGAATTGAACATCATTAGAGGAAGGAGAGGGGTCCTTCACAACTCACCTCAGCAATACAAGAGATAGAGCAACTAGTCACCTTAGCTTTCCAAACAACTCCACAAAACACCTCAAGACCACTTAGCAAAGAGATTTTATGGAATGATTTGGAGTTTTATTGGTTGGATTTGAAGATTGAGCAAGAAATAGAAGGAAGAAATTGAGAGCTTTTCTTTCTTTTCCTTTGAGAGAGAGCCGGCTATGAAGCTTTAGAAATAAGGATGATTTTTGGCAATTTTTTTGATTTATTTGATAAAGTAGTGAATAGTGTAGTCAAAGTCCAAGACTTAATCTTATGGTGACACTTGTCACCTTTAGGTTTAAAACTTATCTTTTTGTCTCTCCAATACAAATATCTTAACACTTTGTAAAATAATATCACTTAATACAAAATTCCAACAAGTTGTCAAAAATATAATGCATTTACCGTACTTGCGGGTCCCACGTTCAAAATACGCTCTTAATTTCTCAAAAACTAACCGATAATAGAAAAATCATTTTCAAACTATCTTTGCTCATAAACTTTATCTGGAAAATTTTTCTAATAAAGAAAATGTAGAAAAGGCGGACGATTAAATAAAATAAACCCTAGAAAATTAGAAAATTTTAGGGTTCTCACACTCATACTTTTCGGGGCGTCACAATCTCCCCTCCTTAAAAGAATGTCGTCCTCGACATTCCATCTTGTACCAATCAAGTCGAGATATCCCGCATGAATCACTAATATTGCAAACCAAACCCACAGTCCGGCATCCTAAACTTCAAGCCTAGGATACACTACAGAGATCTGAAGCCTAAGCTCTGATACCAACTGTGACAGCCCCACCTCCCCCTAAGGCGAACCAGAGGGTTCGGCGGGCCGCCTGCCCAGCTCTCGCCGGGACTCAGTCGTTCACTACAATCCTTAAATGAATTACAATATAAATCTCAAATATACATCACATGGTCCACAAATATACATCCAAGTCTCCCATAATTACATGTCATAAGCGAAGCGGAAACGGTTCTCAACTATACATAAAATGATTCCAAATCCAAATTATACAAGATATATGCCATCCAGTCACGTGAACAAGTACTACAAGTCCTTCCTTCGCCACGAGCCCTGTGAAGGGGAATAAAATATTTTTGGGGTGAGCTAGAAGCTCAGCGAGTAACCAGAAAAATCAGTAATCAAATTGGTTTCACAATAGTTCATTTCAATGATGTCATAAATCAAATGATAAGTCCAGAAACAATTACAACATTTACAATACATTAAATATGGAATATCAATAATTCAAGAAACATTTACAATGGAAAGCGATAGTAACATTCATTAAAAGGATACGGCCCACATGGAGCTATTTGTTTGTTCGTTCAATCCCTTTTTTTTTTCCGGACGTTGGCCGGACTCCACCCATCCGGACGTAGCCGGACTACAAGGTATTACTCGAGTATACCAAATTCACCCAGGGTCACCATATCGCCCGACCGAGTCCGCTTCTGGCTCGAGTCGATCGGTAATGAATGGCAGTGGCCAGTTCAGCCAAACGGCTTACATTCATGCGCAACTAGCATTTAATCATTAATCATTGAAAATTTCATATTTATTTAGGTCGAGTGCGATAAAGTACACACTCGTCTAGAAAACTCGTTTTAACAATCATTGAAAGCACTTAACACATTATCAATCAATAATAACAAGCCAATAAATCAAGGAATACAGCAACAAGGAACACCCATATGCAAGCACGCATGATATGCAAGAAAACAGTTCAAAAGTAACTTTGGAAACAGTTTAAAGGTAAATAATGCAAGAAAACAGTACAAAAGTAACTGTGGAAACAGTTCAAAAGTAAATAATGCAGGAAACGGTTCATAAATAACTTTAGAAATAGTTTCAGGTCACTCACCTCCATGGCTCAGAAACTATCCATCATATATCATTGTCTTGCTCAAATCCAAGTCTTAGATCACAAACTCAATGCAAACAAGTCCTTTAAAAGTTCGGACAACACTTCCCCCGAATTTGCTTACTTTTCCAGCCATCATGGCTTCATTATTTCCTCAGCCAGTCCCAAAGGTACACACACAACAACAAGTTCATCCAATAGTCATTCAGCAAGCTCCAAGTAGTACTAGTACAAGTCAAACTAGGGAAAAGTTCGGAAATGAAAGTTAAGCTCAAAACCAGAAAAACAGTTTTGACGTCATTTTGCGGTAATGGTACCAAAGGCGCTACGATTGTCGGATTAAGGTTCAAGACCCACCATTTCGAAGCTAAGAGACAGGGCTACAATATTGTAGAAGGTCACTCAACCCAGTTTCGAGTGTAACCAGGTCAAAAATGCAAGATACTATACCAGAATCACAAAAACAGATTCACAGAACGCATTCTAGCGGAAACATCATAACTCAGGCTCTCCAACTCCAAATCCATAAATTCCAAATCCAGCTGAAATATAAGAAACAGGTATACATTTCATCAGAAGACCTCAACAACCAATTCTGAAGCAATTCCAGCCAAAACAACCAATTACCGGCGCAATTCTTACATTCGGGTAAAACCAGAACAGCAATAGTAATTTCGACTTATCTCATTCTAAACTACTCCGATTGACCTGAAATTTCGTAGGAACCTATAAAATGTCATTCCCTACAACTTTCATGTTTTAAGTCAAGGGCAATTCGGCCTCTATATAGGACCTAAAATTTCGGACAGAATGCTCCCTCAAGAACCCTAGTTTTCTGAAATTTCTTCCAAACCAGAAATTGGTTGCAATTAATCACTTTTCCCCACCTCCTTAAGTCATTATAGACCATTTCCAATCATCATAGATAGCCACACAATCATGCTTATATTCAAACAGAAAAATCCCCAAAAATAATAAAACTTGATCATTTCAACCACAAATCAAGAATTAATCCATAATATTGCATCTCATACCACCACCAATCATGAATTGAACATCATTAGAGGAAGGAGAGGGGTCCTTCACAACTCACCTCAGCAATACAAGAGATAGAGCAACTAGTCACCTTAGCTTTCCAAACAACTCCACAAAACACCTCAAGACCACTTAGCAAAGAGATTTTATGGAATGATTTGGAGTTTTATTGGTTGGATTTGAAGATTGAGCAAGAAATAGAAGGAAGAAATTGAGAGCTTTTCTTTCTTTTCCTTTGAGAGAGAGCCGGCTATGAAGCTTTAGAAATAAGGATGATTTTTGGCAATTTTTTTGATTTATTTGGTAAAGTAGTGAATAGTGTAGTCAAAGTCCAAGACTTAATCTTATGGTGACACTTGTCACCTTTAGGTTTAAAACTTATCTTTTTGTCTCTCCAATACAAATATCTTAACACTTTGTAAAATAATATCACTTAATACAAAATTCCAACAAGTTGTCAAAAATATAATGCATTTACCGTACTTGCGGGTCCCACGTTCAAAATACGCTCTTAATTTCTCAAAAACTAACCGATAATAGAAAAATCATTTTCAAACTATCTTTGCTCATAAACTTTATCTGGGAAATTTTTCTAATAAAGAAAATGTAGAAAAGGCGGACGATTAAATAAAATAAACCCTAGAAAATTAGAAAATTTTAGGGTTCTCACACTCATACTTTTCGGGGCGTCACAATCTCCCCTCCTTAAAAGAATGTCGTCCTCGACATTCCATCTTGTACCAATCAAGTCGAGATATCCCGCATGAATCACTAATATTGCAAACCAAACCCACAGTCCGGCATCCTAAACTTCAAGCCTAGGATACACTACAGAGATCTGAAGCCTAAGCTCTGATACCAACTGTGACAGCCCCACCTCCCCCTAAGGCGAACCAGAGGGTTCGGCGGGCCGCCTGCCCAGCTCTCGCCGGGACTCAGTCGTTCACTACAATCCTTAAATGAATTACAATATAAATCTCAAATATACATCACATGGTCCACAAATATACATCCAAGTCTCCCATAATTACATGTCATAAGCGAAGCGGAAACGGTTCTCAACTATACATAAAATGATTCCAAATCCAAATTATACAAGATATATGCCATCCAGTCACGTGAACAAGTACTACAAGTCCTTCCTTCGCCACGAGCCCTGTGGAGGGGAATAAAATATTTTTGGGGTGAGCTAGAAGCTCAGCGAGTAACCAGAAAAATCAGTAATCAAATTGGTTTCACAATAGTTCATTTCAATGATGTCATAAATCAAATGATAAGTCCAGAAACAATTACAACATTTACAATACATTAAATATGGAGTATCAATAATTCAAGAAACATTTACAATGGAAAGCGATAGTAACATTCATTAAAAGGATACGGCCCACATGGAGCTATTTGTTTGTTCGTTCAATCCCTTTTTTTTTTCCGGACGTTGGCCGGACTCCACCCATCCGGACGTAGCCGGACTACAAGGTAATACTCGAGTATACCAAATTCACCCAGGGTCACCATATCGCCCGACCGAGTCCGCTTCTGGCTCGAGTCGATCGGTAACGAATGGCAGTGGCCAGTTCAGCCAAACGGCTTACATTCATGCGCAACTAGCATTTAATCATTAATCATTGAAAATTTCATATTTATTTAGGTCGAGTGCGATAAAGTACACACTCGCCTAGAAAACTCGTTTTAACAATCATTGAAAGCACTTAACACATTATCAATCAATAATAACAAGCCAATAAATCAAGGAATACAGCAACAAGGAACACCCATATGCAAGCACGCATGATATGCAAGAAAACAGTTCAAAAGTAACTTTGGAAACAGTTTAAAGGTAAATAATGCAAGAAAACAGTACAAAAGTAACTGTGGAAACAGTTCAAAAGTAAATAATGCAGGAAACGGTTCATAAATAACTTTAGAAATAGTTTAAGGTCACTCACCTCCATGGCTCAGAAACTATCCATCATATATCATTGCCTTGCTCAAATCCAAGTCTTAGATCACAAACTCAATGCAAACAAGTCCTTTAAAAGTTCGGACAACACTTCCCCCGAATTTGCTTACTTTTCCAGCCATCATGGCTTCATTATTTCCTCAGCCAGTCCCAAAGGTACACACACAACAACAAGTTCATCCAATAGTCATTCAGCAAGCTCCAAGTAGTACTAGTACAAGTCAAACTAGGGAAAAGTTCGGAAATGAAAGTTAAGCTCAAAACCAGAAAAACAGTTTTGACGTCATTTTGCGGTAATGGTACCAAAGGCGCTACGATTGTCGGATTAAGGTTCAAGACCCACCATTTCGAAGCTAAGAGACAGGGCTACAATATTGTAGAAGGTCACTCAACCCAGTTTCGAGTGTAACCAGGTCAAAAATGCAAGATACTATACCAGAATCACAAAAACAGATTCACAGAACGCATTCTAGCGGAAACATCATAACTCAGGCTCTCCAACTCCAAATCCAGAAATTCCAAATCCAGCTGAAATATAAGAAACAGGTATACATTTCATCAGAAGACCTCAACAACCAATTCTGAAGCAATTCCAGCCAAAACAACCAATTACCGGCGCAATTCTTACATTCGGGTAAAACCAGAACAGCAATAGTAATTTCGACTTATCTCATTCTAAACTACTCCGATTGACCTGAAATTTCGTAGGAACCTATAAAATGTCATTCCCTACAACTTTCATGTTTTAAGTCAAGGGCAATTCGGCCTCTATATAGGACCTAAAATTTCGGACAGAATGCTCCCTCAAGAACCCTAGTTTTCTGAAATTTCTTCCAAACCAGAAATTGGTTGCAATTAATCACTTTTCCCACCTCCTTAAGTCATTATAGACCATTTCCAATCATCATAGATAGCCACACAATCATGCTTATATTCAAACAGAAAAATCCCCAAAAATAATAAAACTTGATCATTTCAACCACAAATCAAGAATTAATCCATAATATTGCATCTCATACCACCACCAATCATGAATTGAACATCATTAGAGGAAGGAGAGGGGTCCTTCACAACTCACCTCAGCAATACAAGAGATAGAGCAACTAGTCACCTTAGCTTTCCAAACAACTCCACAAAACACCTCAAGACCACTTAGCAAAGAGATTTTATGGAATGATTTGGAGTTTTATTGGTTGGATTTGAAGATTGAGCAAGAAATAGAAGGAAGAAATTGAGAGCTTTTCTTTCTTTTCCTTTGAGAGAGAGCCGGCTATGAAGCTTTAGAAATAAGGATGATTTTTGGCAATTTTTTGATTTATTTGGTAAAGTAGTGAATAGTGTAGTCAAAGTCCAAGACTTAATCTTATGGTGACACTTGTCACCTTTAGGTTTAAAACTTATCTTTTTGTCTCTCCAATACAAATATCTTAACACTTTGTAAAATAATATCACTTAATACAAAATTCCAACAAGTTGTCAAAAATATAATGCATTTACCGTACTTGCGGGTCCCACGTTCAAAATACGCTCTTAATTTCTCAAAAACTAACCGATAATAGAAAAATCATTTTCAAACTATCTTTGCTCATAAACTTTATCTGGGGAATTTTTCTAATAAAGAAAATGTAGAAAAGGCGGACGATTAAATAAAATAAACCCTAGAAAATTAGAAAATTTTAGGGTTCTCACACTCATACTTTTCGGGGCGTCACAATCTCCCCTCCTTAAAAGAATGTCGTCCTCGACATTCCATCTTGTACCAATCAAGTCGAGATATCCCGCATGAATCACTAATATTGCAAACCAAACCCACAGTCCGGCATCCTAAACTTCAAGCCTAGGATACACTACAGAGATCTGAAGCCTAAGCTCTGATACCAACTGTGACAGCCCCACCTCCCCCTAAGGCGAACCAGAGGGTTCGGCGGGCCGCCTGCCCAGCTCTCGCCGGGACTCAGTCGTTCACTACAATCCTTAAATGAATTACAATATAAATCTCAAATATACATCACATGGTCCACAAATATACATCCAAGTCTCCCATAATTACATGTCATAAGCGAAGCGGAAACGGTTCTCAACTATACATAAAATGATTCCAAATCCAAATTATACAAGATATATGCCATCCAGTCACGTGAACAAGTACTACAAGTCCTTCCTTCGCCACGAGCCCTGTGGAGGGGAATAAAATATTTTTGGGGTGAGCTAGAAGCTCAGCGAGTAACCAGAAAAATCAGTAATCAAATTGGTTTCACAATAGTTCATTTCAATGATGTCATAAATCAAATGATAAGTCCAGAAACAATTACAACATTTACAATACATTAAATATGGAGTATCAATAATTCAAGAAACATTTACAATGGAAAGCGATAGTAACATTCATTAAAAGGATACGGCCCACATGGAGCTATTTGTTTGTTCGTTCAATCCCTTTTTTTTTTCCGGACGTAGCCGGACTCCACCCATCCGGACGTAGCCGGACTACAAGGTAATACTCGAGTATACCAAATTCACCCAGGGTCACCATATCGCCCGACCGAGTCCGCTTCTGGCTCGAGTCGATCGGTAACGAATGGCAGTGGCCAGTTCAGCCAAACGGCTTACATTCATGCGCAACTAGCATTTAATCATTAATCATTGAAAATTTCATATTTATTTAGGTCGAGTGCGATAAAGTACACACTCGCCTAGAAAACTCGTTTTAACAATCATTGAAAGCATTTAACACATTATCAATCAATAATAACAAGCCAATAAATCAAGGAATACAGCAACAAGGAACACCCATATGCGAGCATGCATGATATGCAAGAAAACAGTTCAAAAGTAACTTTGGAAACAGTTTAAAGGTAAATAACGCAAGAAAACAGTACAAAAGTAACTGTGGAAACAGTTCAAAAGTAAATAATGCAGGAAACGGTTCATAAATAACTTTAGAAATAGTTTAAGGTCACTCACCTCCATGGCTCAGAAACTATCCATCATATATCATTGCCTTGCTCAAATCCAAGTCTTAGATCACAAACTCAATGCAAACAAGTCCTTTAAAAGTTCGGACAACACTTCCCCCGAATTTGCTTACTTTTCCAGCCATCATGGCTTCATTATTTCCTCAGCCAGTCCCAAAGGTACACACACAACAACAAGTTCATCCAATAGTCATTCAGCAAGCTCCAAGTAGTACTAGTACAAGTCAAACTAGGGAAAAGTTCGGAAATGAAAGTTAAGCTCAAAACCAGAAAAACAGTTTTGACGTCATTTTGCGGTAATGGTACTAAAGCCGCTACGATTGTCGGATGAAGGTTCAAGACCCACCATTTCGAAGCTAAGAGACAGGGCTACAATATTGTAGAAGGTCACTCAACCCAGTTTCGAGTGTAACCAGGTCAAAAATGCAAGATACTATACCAGAATCACAAAAACAGATTCACAGAACGCATTCTAGCGGAAACATCATAACTCAGGCTCTCCAACTCCAAATCCAGAAATTCCAAATCCAGCTGAAATATAAGAAACAGGTATACATTTCATCAGAAGACCTCAACAACCAATTCTGAAGCAATTCCAGCCAAAACAACCAATTACCGGCGCAATTCTTACATTCGGGTAAAACCAGAACAGCAATAGTAATTTCGACTTATCTCATTCTAAACTACTCCGATTGACCTGAAATTTTGTAGGAACCTATAAAATGTCATTCCCTACAACTTTCATGTTTTAAGTCAAGGCCAATTCGGCCTCTATATAGGACCTAAAATTTCGGACAGAATGCTCCCTCAAGAACCCTAGTTTTCTGAAATTTCTTCCAAACCAGAAATTGGTTGCAATTAATCACTTTTCCCACCTCCTTAAGTCATTATAGACCATTTCCAATCATCATAGATAGCCACACAATCATGCTTATATTAAAATAGAAAAATACCCAAAAATAATAAAACTTGATCATTTCAACCACAAATCAAGAATTAATCCATAATATTGCATCTCATACCACCACCAATCATGAATTGAACATCATTAGAGGAAGGAGAGGGGTCCTTCACAACTCACCTCAGCAATACAAGAGATAGAGCAACTAGTCACCTTAGCTTTCCAAACAACTCCACAAAACACCTCAAGACCACTTAGCAAAGAGATTTTATGGAATGATTTGGAGTTTTATTGGTTGGATTTGAAGATTGAGCAAGAAATAGAAGGAAGAAATTGAGAGCTTTTCTTTCTTTTCCTTTAAGAGAGAGCCGACTATGAAGCTTTAGAAATAAGGATGATTTTTGGCAATTTTTTGATTTATTTGGTAAAGTAGTGAATAGTGTAGTCAAAGTCCAAGACTTAATCTTATGGTGACACTTGTCACCTTTAGGTTTAAAACTTATCTTTTTGTCTCTCCAATACAAATATCTTAACACTTTGTAAAATAATATCACTTAATACAAAATTCCAACAAATTGTCAAAAATATAATGCATTTACCGTACTTGCGGGTCCCACGTTCAAAATACGCTCTTAATTTCTCAAAAACTAACCGATAATAGAAAAATCATTTTCAAACTATCTTTGCTCATAAACTTTATCTGGGGAATTTTTCTAATAAAGAAAATGTAGAAAAGGCGGACGATTAAATAAAATAAACCCTAGAAAATTAGAAAATTTTAGGGTTCTCACACTCATACTTTTCGGGGCGTCACAATCTCCCCTCCTTAAAAGAATGTCGTCCTCGACATTCCATCTTGTACCAATCAAGTCGAGATATCCCGCATGAATCACTAATATTGCAAACCAAACCCACAGCCCGGCATCCTAAACTTCAAGCCTAGGATACACTACAGAGATCTGAAGCCTAAGCTCTGATACCAACTGTGACAGCCCCACCTCCCCCTAAGGCGAACCAGAGGGTTCGGCGGGCCGCCTGCCCAGCTCTCGCCGGGACTCAGTCGTTCACTACAATCCTTAAATGAATTACAATATAAATCTCAAATATACATCACATGGTCCACAAATATACATCCAAGTCTCCCATAATTACATGTCATAAGCGAAGCGGAAACGATTCTCAACTATACATAAAATGATTCCAAATCCAAATTATACAAGATATATGCCATCCAGTCACGTGAACAAATACTACAAGTCCTTCCTTCGCCACGAGCCCTGTGGAGGGGAATAAAATATTTTTGGGGTGAGCTAGAAGCTTAGCGAGTAACCAGAAAAATCAGTAATCAAATCGATTTCACAATAGTTCATTTCAATGATGTCATAAATCAAATGATAAGTCCAGAAACAATTACAACATTTACAATACATTAAATATGGAGTATCAATAATTCAAGAAACATTTACAATGGAAAGCGATAGTAACATTCATTAAAAGGATACGGCCCACATGGAGCTATTTGTTTGTTCGTTCAATCCCTTTTTTTTTTTCCGGACTCCACCCATCCGGACGTAGCCGGACTACAAGGTAATACTCGAGTATACCAAATTCACCCAGGGTCACCATATCGCCCGACCGAGTCCGCTTCTGGCTCGAGTCGATCGGTAACGAATGGCAGTGGCCAGTTCAGCCAAACGGCTTACATTCATGCGCAACTAGCATTTAATCATTAATCATTGAAAATTTCATATTTATTTAGGTCGAGTGCGATAAAGTACACACTCGCCTAGAAAACTCGTTTTAACAATCATTGAAAGCACTTAACACATTATCAATCAATAATAACAAGCCAATAAATCAAGGAATACAGCAACAAGGAACACCCATATGCAAGCACGCATGATATGCAAGAAAACAGTTCAAAAGTAACTTTGGAAACAGTTTAAAGGTAAATAATGCAAGAAAACAGTACAAAAGTAACTGTGGAAACAGTTCAAAAGTAAATAATGCAGGAAACGGTTCATAAATAACTTTAGAAATAGTTTAAGGTCACTCACCTCCATGGCTCAGAAACTATCCATCATATATCATTGCCTTGCTCAAATCCAAGTCTTAGATCACAAACTCAATGCAAACAAGTCCTTTAAAAGTTCGGACAACACTTCCCCCGAATTTGCTTACTTTTCCAGCCATCATGGCTTCATTATTTCCTCAGCCAGTCCCAAAGGTACACACACAACAACAAGTTCATCCAATAGTCATTCAGCAAGCTCCAAGTAGTACTAGTACAAGTCAAACTAGGGAAAAGTTCGGAAATGAAAGTTAAGCTCAAAACCAGAAAAACAGTTTTGACGTCATTTTGCGGTAATGGTACCAAAGGCGCTACGATTGTCGGATGAAGGTTCAAGACCCACCATTTCGAAGCTAAGAGACAGGGCTACAATATTGTAGAAGGTCACTCAACCCAGTTTCGAGTGTAACCAGGTCAAAAATGCAAGATACTATACCAGAATCACAAAAACAGATTCACAGAACGCATTCTAGCGGAAACATCATAACTCAGGCTCTCCAAGTCCAAATCCAGAAATTCCAAATCCAGCTGAAATATAAGAAACAGGTATACATTTCATCAGAAGATCTCAACAACCAATTCTGAAGCAATTCCAGCCAAAACAACCAATTACCGGCGCAATTCTTACATTCGGGTAAAACCAGAACAGCAATAGTAATTTCGACTTATCTCATTCTAAACTACTCCGATTGACCTGAAATTTTGTAGGAACCTACAAAATGTCATTCCCTACAACTTTCTTGTTTTAAGTCAAGGCCAATTCGGCCTCTATATAGGACCTAAAATTTCGGACAGAATGCTCCCTCAAGAACCCTAGTTTTCTGAAATTTCTTCCAAACCAGAAATTGGTTGCAATTAATCACTTTTCCCACCTCCTTAAGTCATTATAGACCATTTCCAATCATCATAGATAGTCACACAATCATGCTTATATTAAAACAGAAAAATCCCCAAAAATAATAAAACTTGATCATTTCAACCACAAATCAAGAATTAATCCATAATATTGCATCTCATACCACCACCAATCATGAATTGAACATCATTAGAGGAAGGAGAGGGGTCCTTCACAACTCACCTCAGCAATACAAGAGATAGAGCAACTAGTCACCTTAGCTTTCCAAACAACTCCACAAAACACCTCAAGACCACTTAGCAAAGAGATTTTATGGAATGATTTGGAGTTTTATTGGTTGGATTTGAAGATTGAGCAAGAAATAGAAGGAAGAAATTGAGAGCTTTTCTTTCTTTTCCTTTGAGAGAGAGCCGGCTATGAAGCTTTAGAAATAAGGATGATTTTTGGCAATTTTTTGATTTATTTGGTAAAGTAGTGAATAGTGTAGTCAAAGTCCAAGACTTAATCTTATGGTGACACTTGTCACCTTTAGGTTTAAAACTTATCTTTTTGTCTCTCCAATACAAATATCTTAACACTTTGTAAAATAATATCATTTAATACAAAATTCCAACAAGTTGTCAAAAATATAATGCATTTACCGCACTTGCGGGTCCCACGTTCAAAATACGCTCTTAATTTCTCAAAAACTAACCGATACTAGAAAAATCATTTTCAAACTATCTTTGCTCATAAACTTTATCTGGGGAATTTTTCTAATAAAGAAAATGTAGAAAAGGCGGACGATTAAATAAAATAAACCCTAGAAAATTAGAAAATTTTCGGGTTCTCACACTCATACTTTTCGGGGCGTCACAATCTCCCCTCCTTAAAAGAATGTCGTCCTCGACATTCCATCTTGTACCAATCAAGTCGAGATATCCCGCATGAATCACTAATATTGCAAACCAAACCCACAGTCCGGCATCCTAAACTTCAAGCCTAGGATACACTACAGAGATCAAAAGCCTAAACTCTGATACCAACTGTGACAGCCCCACCTCCCCCTAAGGCGAACCAGAGGGTTCGGCGGGCCGCCTGCCCAGCTCTCGCCGGGACTCAGTCGTTCACTACAATCCTTAAATGAATTACAATATAAATCTCAAATATACATCACATGGTCCACAAATATACATCCAAGTCTCCCATAATTACATGTCATAAGCGAAGCAGAAACGATTCTCAACTATACATAAAATGATTCCAAATCCAAATTATACAAGATATATGCCATCCAGTCACGTGAACAAGTACTACAAGTCCTTCCTTCGCCACGAGCCCTGTGGAGGGGAATAAAATATTTTTGGGGTGAGCTAGAAGCTCAGCGAGTAACCAGAAAAATCAGTAATCAAATTGGTTTCACAATAGTTCATTTCAATGATGTCATAAATCAAATGATACGTCCAGAAACAATTACAACATTTACAATACATTAAATATGGAGTATCAATAATTCAAGAAACATTTACAATGGAAAGCGATAGTAACATTCATTAAAAGGATACGGCCCACATGGAGCTATTTGTTTGTTCGTTCAATCCCTTTTTTTTTTCCGGACGTTGGCCGGACTCCACCCATCCGGACGTAGCCGGACTCCACCCATCCGGACGTAGCCGGACTACAAGGTAATACTCGAGTATACCAAATTCACCCAGGGTCACCATATCGCCCGACCGAGTCCGCTTCTGGCTCGAGTCGATCGGTAACGAATGGCAGTGGCCAGTTCAGCCAAACGGCTTACATTCATGCGCAACTAGCATTTAATCATTAATCATTGAAAATTTCATATTTATTTAGGTCGAGTGCGATAAAGTACACACTCGCCTAGAAAACTCATTTTAACAATCATTGAAAGCACTTAACACATTATCAATCAATAATAACAAGCCAATAAATCAAGGAATACAGCAACAAGGAACACCCATATGCAAGCACGCATGATATGCAAGAAAACTGTTCAAAAGTAACTTTGGAAACAATTTAAAGGTAAATAACGCAAGAAAACAGTACAAAAGTAACTGTGGAAACAGTTCAAAAGTAAATAATGCAGGAAACGGTTCATAAATAACTTTAGAAATAGTTTAAGGTCACTCACCTCCATGGCTCAGAAACTATCCATCATATATCATTGCCTTGCTCAAATCCAAGTCTTAGATCACAAACTCAATGCAAACAAGTCCTTTAAAAGTTCGGACAACACTTCCCCCGAATTTGCTTACTTTTCCAGCCATCATGGCTTCATTATTTCCTCAGCCAGTCCCAAAGGTACACACACAACAACAAGTTCATCCAATAGTCATTCAGCAAGCTCCAAGTAGTACTAGTACAAGTCAAACTAGGGAAAAGTTCGGAAATGAAAGTTAAGCTCAAAACCAGAAAAACAGTTTTGACGTCATTTTGCGGTAATGGTACCAAAGGCGCTACGATTGTCGGATGAAGGTTCAAGACCTACCATTTCGAAGCTAAGAGACAGGGCTACAATATTGTAGAAGGTCACTCAACCCAGTTTCGAGTGTAACCAGGTCAAAAATGCAAGATACTATACCAGAATCACAAAAACAGATTCACAGAACGCATTCTAGCGGAAACATCATAACTCAGGCTCTCCAAGTCCAAATCCAGAAATTCCAAATCCAGCTGAAATATAAGAAACAGGTATACATTTCATCAGAAGACCTCAACAACCAATTCTGAAGCAATTCCAGCCAAAACAACCAATTACCGGCGCAATTCTTACATTCGGGTAAAACCAGAACAGCAATAGTAATTTCGACTTATCTCATTCTAAACTACTCCGATTGACCTGAAATTTTGTAGGAACCTATAAAATGTCATTGTCTACAACTTTCATGTTTTAAGTCAAGGCCAATTCGGCCTCTATATAGGACCTAAAATTTCGGACAGAATGCTCCCTCAAGAACCCTAGTTTTCTGAAATTTCTTCCAAACCAGAAATTGGTTGCAATTAATCACTTTTCCCACCTCCTTAAGTCATTATAGACCATTTCCAATCATCATAGATAGCCACACAATCATGCTTATATTAAAATAGAAAAATCCCCAAAAATAATAAAACTTGATCATTTCAACCACAAATCAAGAATTAATCCATAATATTGCATCTCATACCACCACCAATCATGAATTGAACATCATTAGAGGAAGGAGAGGGGTCCTTCACAACTCACCTCAGCAATACAAGAGATAGAGCAACTAGTCACCTTAGCTTTCCAAACAACTCCACAAAACACCTCAAGACCACTTAGCAAAGAGATTTTATGGAATGATTTGGAGTTTTATTGGTTGGATTTGAAGATTGAGCAAGAAATAGAAGGAAGAAATTGAGAGCTTTTCTTTCTTTTCCTTTGAGAGAGAGCCGGCTATGAAGCTTTAGAAATAAGGATGATTTTTGGCAATTTTTTGATTTATTTGGTAAAGTAGTGAATAGTGTAGTCAAAGTCCAAGACTTAATCTTATGGTGACACTTGTCACCTTTAGGTTTAAAACTTATCTTTTTGTCTCTCCAATACAAATATCTTAACACTTTGTAAAATAATATCACTTAATACAAAATTCCAACAAGTTGTCAAAAATATAATGCATTTACCGTACTTGCGGGTCCCACGTTCAAAATACGCTCTTAATTTCTCAAAAACTAACCGATAATAGAAAAATCATTTTCAAACTATCTTTGCTCATAAACTTTATCTGGGGAATTTTTCTAATAAAGAAAATGTAGAAAAGGCGGACGATTAAATAAAATAAACCCTAGAAAATTAGAAAATTTTAGGGTTCTCACACTCATACTTTTCGGGGCGTCACAATCTCCCCTCCTTAAAAGAATGTCGTCCTCGACATTCCATCTTGTACCAATCAAGTCGAGATATCCCGCATGAATCACTAATATTGCAAACCAAACCCACAGTCCGGCATCCTAAACTTCAAGCCTAGGATACACTACAGAGATCTGAAGCCTAAGCTCTGATACCAACTGTGACAGCCCCACCTCCCCCTAAGGCGAACCAGAGGGTTCGGCGGGCCGCCTGCCCAGCTCTCGCCGGGACTCAGTCGTTCACTACAATCCTTAAATGAATTACAATATAAATCTCAAATATACATCACATGGTCCACAAATATACATCCAAGTCTCCCATAATTACATGTCATAAGCGAAGCGGAAACGGTTCTCAACTATACATAAAATGATTCCAAATCCAAATTATACAAGATATATGCCATCCAGTCACGTGAACAAGTACTACAAGTCCTTCCTTCGCCACGAGCCCTGTGGAGGGGAATAAAATATTTTTGGGGTGAGCTAGAAGCTCAGCGAGTAACCAGAAAAATCAGTAATCAAATTGGTTTCACAATAGTTCATTTCAATGATGTCATAAATCAAATGATAAGTCCAGAAACAATTACAACATTTACAATACATTAAATATGGAGTATCAATAATTCAAGAAACATTTACAATGGAAAGCGATAGTAACATTCATTAAAAGGATACGGCCCACATGGAGCTATTTGTTTGTTCGTTCAATCCCTTTTTTTTTTCCGGACGTAGCCGGACTCCACCCATCCGGACGTAGCCGGACTACAAGGTAATACTCGAGTATACCAAATTCACCCAGGGTCACCATATCGCCCGACCGAGTCCGCTTCTGGCTCGAGTCGATCGGTAACGAATGGCAGTGGCCAGTTCAGCCAAACGGCTTACATTCATGCGCAACTAGCATTTAATCATTAATCATTGAAAATTTCATATTTATTTAGGTCGAGTGCGATAAAGTACACACTCGCCTAGAAAACTCGTTTTAACAATCATTGAAAGCATTTAACACATTATCAATCAATAATAACAAGCCAATAAATCAAGGAATACAGCAACAAGGAACACCCATATGCGAGCATGCATGATATGCAAGAAAACAGTTCAAAAGTAACTTTGGAAACAGTTTAAAGGTAAATAACGCAAGAAAACAGTACAAAAGTAACTGTGGAAACAGTTCAAAAGTAAATAATGCAGGAAACGGTTCATAAATAACTTTAGAAATAGTTTAAGGTCACTCACCTCCATGGCTCAGAAACTATCCATCATATATCATTGCCTTGCTCAAATCCAAGTCTTAGATCACAAACTCAATGCAAACAAGTCCTTTAAAAGTTCGGACAACACTTCCCCCGAATTTGCTTACTTTTCCAGCCATCATGGCTTCATTATTTCCTCAGCCAGTCCCAAAGGTACACACACAACAACAAGTTCATCCAATAGTCATTCAGCAAGCTCCAAGTAGTACTAGTACAAGTCAAACTAGGGAAAAGTTCGGAAATGAAAGTTAAGCTCAAAACCAGAAAAACAGTTTTGACGTCATTTTGCGGTAATGGTACTAAAGCCGCTACGATTGTCGGATGAAGGTTCAAGACCCACCATTTCGAAGCTAAGAGACAGGGCTACAATATTGTAGAAGGTCACTCAACCCAGTTTCGAGTGTAACCAGGTCAAAAATGCAAGATACTATACCAGAATCACAAAAACAGATTCACAGAACGCATTCTAGCGGAAACATCATAACTCAGGCTCTCCAACTCCAAATCCAGAAATTCCAAATCCAGCTGAAATATAAGAAACAGGTATACATTTCATCAGAAGACCTCAACAACCAATTCTGAAGCAATTCCAGCCAAAACAACCAATTACCGGCGCAATTCTTACATTCGGGTAAAACCAGAACAGCAATAGTAATTTCGACTTATCTCATTCTAAACTACTCCGATTGACCTGAAATTTTGTAGGAACCTATAAAATGTCATTCCCTACAACTTTCATGTTTTAAGTCAAGGCCAATTCGGCCTCTATATAGGACCTAAAATTTCGGACAGAATGCTCCCTCAAGAACCCTAGTTTTCTGAAATTTCTTCCAAACCAGAAATTGGTTGCAATTAATCACTTTTCCCACCTCCTTAAGTCATTATAGACCATTTCCAATCATCATAGATAGCCACACAATCATGCTTATATTAAAATAGAAAAATACCCAAAAATAATAAAACTTGATCATTTCAACCACAAATCAAGAATTAATCCATAATATTGCATCTCATACCACCACCAATCATGAATTGAACATCATTAGAGGAAGGAGAGGGGTCCTTCACAACTCACCTCAGCAATACAAGAGATAGAGCAACTAGTCACCTTAGCTTTCCAAACAACTCCACAAAACACCTCAAGACCACTTAGCAAAGAGATTTTATGGAATGATTTGGAGTTTTATTGGTTGGATTTGAAGATTGAGCAAGAAATAGAAGGAAGAAATTGAGAGCTTTTCTTTCTTTTCCTTTAAGAGAGAGCCGGCTATGAAGCTTTAGAAATAAGGATGATTTTTGGCAATTTTTTGATTTATTTGGTAAAGTAGTGAATAGTGTAGTCAAAGTCCAAGACTTAATCTTATGGTGACACTTGTCACCTTTAGGTTTAAAACTTATCTTTTTGTCTCTCCAATACAAATATCTTAACACTTTGTAAAATAATATCACTTAATACAAAATTCCAACAAATTGTCAAAAATATAATGCATTTACCGTACTTGCGGGTCCCACGTTCAAAATACGCTCTTAATTTCTCAAAAACTAACCGATAATAGAAAAATCATTTTCAAACTATCTTTGCTCATAAACTTTATCTGGGGAATTTTTCTAATAAAGAAAATGTAGAAAAGGCGGACGATTAAATAAAATAAACCCTAGAAAATTAGAAAATTTTAGGGTTCTCACACTCATACTTTTCGGGGCGTCACAATCTCCCCTCCTTAAAAGAATGTCGTCCTCGACATTCCATCTTGTACCAATCAAGTCGAGATATCCCGCATGAATCACTAATATTGCAAACCAAACCCACAGCCCGGCATCCTAAACTTCAAGCCTAGGATACACTACAGAGATCTGAAGCCTAAGCTCTGATACCAACTGTGACAGCCCCACCTCCCCCTAAGGCGAACCAGAGGGTTCGGCGGGCCGCCTGCCCAGCTCTCGCCGGGACTCAGTCGTTCACTACAATCCTTAAATGAATTACAATATAAATCTCAAATATACATCACATGGTCCACAAATATACATCCAAGTCTCCCATAATTACATGTCATAAGCGAAGCGGAAACGATTCTCAACTATACATAAAATGATTCCAAATCCAAATTATACAAGATATATGCCATCCAGTCACGTGAACAAATACTACAAGTCCTTCCTTCGCCACGAGCCCTGTGGAGGGGAATAAAATATTTTTGGGGTGAGCTAGAAGCTTAGCGAGTAACCAGAAAAATCAGTAATCAAATCGATTTCACAATAGTTCATTTCAATGATGTCATAAATCAAATGATAAGTCCAGAAACAATTACAACATTTACAATACATTAAATATGGAGTATCAATAATTCAAGAAACATTTACAATGGAAAGCGATAGTAACATTCATTAAAAGGATACGGCCCACATGGAGCTATTTGTTTGTTCGTTCAATCCCTTTTTTTTTTTCCGGACTCCACCCATCCGGACGTAGCCGGACTACAAGGTAATACTCGAGTATACCAAATTCACCCAGGGTCACCATATCGCCCGACCGAGTCCGCTTCTGGCTCGAGTCGATCGGTAACGAATGGCAGTGGCCAGTTCAGCCAAACGGCTTACATTCATGCGCAACTAGCATTTAATCATTAATCATTGAAAATTTCATATTTATTTAGGTCGAGTGCGATAAAGTACACACTCGCCTAGAAAACTCGTTTTAACAATCATTGAAAGCACTTAACACATTATCAATCAATAATAACAAGCCAATAAATCAAGGAATACAGCAACAAGGAACACCCATATGCAAGCACGCATGATATGCAAGAAAACTGTTCAAAAGTAACTTTGGAAACAGTTTAAAGGTAAATAACGCAAGAAAACAGTACAAAAGTAACTGTGGAAACAGTTCAAAAGTAAATAATGCAGGAAACGGTTCATAAATAACTTTAGAAATAGTTTAAGGTCACTCACCTCCATGGCTCAGAAACTATCCATCATATATCATTGCCTTGCTCAAATCCAAGTCTTAGATCACAAACTCAATGCAAACAAGTCCTTTAAAAGTTCGGACAACACTTCCCCCGAATTTGCTTACTTTTCCAGCCATCATGGCTTCATTATTTCCTCAGCCAGTCCCAAAGGTACACACACAACAACAAGTTCATCCAATAGTCATTCAGCAAGCTCCAAGTAGTACTAGTACAAGTCAAACTAGGGAAAAGTTCGGAAATGAAAGTTAAGCTCAAAACCAGAAAAACAGTTTTGACGTCATTTTGCGGTAATGGTACCAAAGGCGCTACGATTGTCGGATGAAGGTTCAAGACCTACCATTTCGAAGCTAAGAGACAGGGCTACAATATTGTAGAAGGTCACTCAACCCAGTTTCGAGTGTAACCAGGTCAAAAATGCAAGATACTATACCAGAATCACAAAAACAGATTCACAGAACGCATTCTAGCGGAAACATCATAACTCAGGCTCTCCAAGTCCAAATCCAGAAATTCCAAATCCAGCTGAAATATAAGAAACAGGTATACATTTCATCAGAAGATCTCAACAACCAATTCTGAAGCAATTCCAGCCAAAACAACCAATTACCGGCGCAATTCTTACATTCGGGTAAAACCAGAACAGCAATAGTAATTTCGACTTATCTCATTCTAAACTACTCCGATTGACCTGAAATTTTGTAGGAACCTATAAAATGTCATTCCCTACAACTTTCTTGTTTTAAGTCAAGGCCAATTCGGCCTCTATATAGGACCTAAAATTTCGGACAGAATGCTCCCTCAAGAACCCTAGTTTTCTGAAATTTCTTCCAAACCAGAAATTGGTTGCAATTAATCACTTTTCCCACCTCCTTAAGTCATTATAGACCATTTCCAATCATCATAGATAGTCACACAATCATGCTTATATTAAAACAGAAAAATCCCCAAAAATAATAAAACTTGATCATTTCAACCACAAATCAAGAATTAATCCATAATATTGCATCTCATACCACCACCAATCATGAATTGAACATCATTAGAGGAAGGAGAGGGGTCCTTCACAACTCACCTCAGCAATACAAGAGATAGAGCAACTAGTCACCTTAGCTTTCCAAACAACTCCACAAAACACCTCAAGACCACTTAGCAAAGAGATTTTATGGAATGATTTGGAGTTTTATTGGTTGGATTTGAAGATTGAGCAAGAAATAGAAGGAAGAAATTGAGAGCTTTTCTTTCTTTTCCTTTGAGAGAGAGCCGGCTATGAAGCTTTAGAAATAAGGATGATTTTTGGCAATTTTTTGATTTATTTGGTAAAGTAGTGAATAGTGTAGTCAAAGTCCAAGACTTAATCTTATGGTGACACTTGTCACCTTTAGGTTTAAAACTTATCTTTTTGTCTCTCCAATACAAATATCTTAACACTTTGTAAAATAATATCATTTAATACAAAATTCCAACAAGTTGTCAAAAATATAATGCATTTACCGCACTTGCGGGTCCCACGTTCAAAATACGCTCTTAATTTCTCAAAAACTAACCGATACTAGAAAAATCATTTTCAAACTATCTTTGCTCATAAACTTTATCTGGGGAATTTTTCTAATAAAGAAAATGTAGAAAAGGCGGACGATTAAATAAAATAAACCCTAGAAAATTAGAAAATTTTCGGGTTCTCACACTCATACTTTTCGGGGCGTCACAATCTCCCCTCCTTAAAAGAATGTCGTCCTCGACATTCCATCTTGTACCAATCAAGTCGAGATATCCCGCATGAATCACTAATATTGCAAACCAAACCCACAGTCCGGCATCCTAAACTTCAAGCCTAGGATACACTACAGAGATCTGAAGCCTAAGCTCTGATACCAACTGTGACAGCCCCACCTCCCCCTAAGGCGAACCAGAGGGTTCGGCGGGCCGCCTGCCCAGCTCTCGCCGGGACTCAGTCGTTCACTACAATCCTTAAATGAATTACAATATAAATCTCAAATATACATCACATGGTCCACAAATATACATCCAAGTCTCCCATAATTACATGTCATAAGCGAAGCGGAAACGATTCTCAACTATACATAAAATGATTCCAAATCCAAATTATACAAGATATATGCCATCCAGTCACGTGAACAAGTACTACAAGTCCTTCCTTCGCCACGAGCCCTGTGGAGGGGAATAAAATATTTTTGGGGTGAGCTAGAAGCTCAGCGAGTAACCAGAAAAATCAGTAATCAAATTGGTTTCACAATAGTTCATTTCAATGATGTCATAAATCAAATGATAAGTCCAGAAACAATTACAACATTTACAATACATTAAATATGGAGTATCAATAATTCAAGAAACATTTACAATGGAAAGCGATAGTAACATTCATTAAAAGGATACGGCCCACATGGAGCTATTTGTTTGTTCGTTCAATCCCTTTTTTTTTTCCGGACGTTGGCCGGACTCCACCCATCCGGACGTAGCCGGACTCCACCCATCCGGACGTAGCCGGACTACAAGGTAATACTCGAGTATACCAAATTCACCCAGGGTCACCATATCGCCCGACCGAGTCCGCTTCTGGCTCGAGTCGATCGGTAACGAATGGCAGTGGCCAGTTCAGCCAAACGGCTTACATTCATGCGCAACTAGCATTTAATCATTAATCATTGAAAATTTCATATTTATTTAGGTCGAGTGCGATAAAGTACACACTCGCCTAGAAAACTCGTTTTAACAATCATTGAAAGCACTTAACACATTATCAATCAATAATAACAAGCCAATAAATCAAGGAATACAGCAACAAGGAACACCCATATGCAAGCACGCATGATATGCAAGAAAACTGTTCAAAAGTAACTTTGGAAACAATTTAAAGGTAAATAACGCAAGAAAACAGTACAAAAGTAACTGTGGAAACAGTTCAAAAGTAAATAATGCAGGAAACGGTTCATAAATAACTTTAGAAATAGTTTAAGGTCACTCACCTCCATGGCTCAGAAACTATCCATCATATATCATTGCCTTGCTCAAATCCAAGTCTTAGATCACAAACTCAATGCAAACAAGTCCTTTAAAAGTTCGGACAACACTTCCCCCGAATTTGCTTACTTTTCCAGCCATCATGGCTTCATTATTTCCTCAGCCAGTCCCAAAGGTACACACACAACAACAAGTTCATCCAATAGTCATTCAGCAAGCTCCAAGTAGTACTAGTACAAGTCAAACTAGGGAAAAGTTCGGAAATGAAAGTTAAGCTCAAAACCAGAAAAACAGTTTTGACGTCATTTTGCGGTAATGGTACCAAAGGCGCTACGATTGTCGGATGAAGGTTCAAGACCTACCATTTCGAAGCTAAGAGACAGGGCTACAATATTGTAGAAGGTCACTCAACCCAGTTTCGAGTGTAACCAGGTCAAAAATGCAAGATACTATACCAGAATCACAAAAACAGATTCACAGAACGCATTCTAGCGGAAACATCATAACTCAGGCTCTCCAAGTCCAAATCCAGAAATTCCAAATCCAGCTGAAATATAAGAAACAGGTATACATTTCATCAGAAGACCTCAACAACCAATTCTGAAGCAATTCCAGCCAAAACAACCAATTACCGGCGCAATTCTTACATTCGGGTAAAACCAGAACAGCAATAGTAATTTCGACTTATCTCATTCTAAACTACTCCGATTGACCTGAAATTTTGTAGGAACCTATAAAATGTCATTGCCTACAACTTTCATGTTTTAAGTCAAGGCCAATTCGGCCTCTATATAGGACCTAAAATTTCGGACAGAATGCTCCCTCAAGAACCCTAGTTTTCTGAAATTTCTTCCAAACCAGAAATTGGTTGCAATTAATCACTTTTCCCACCTCCTTAAGTCATTATAGACCATTTCCAATCATCATAGATAGCCACACAATCATGCTTATATTAAAATAGAAAAATCCCCAAAAATAATAAAACTTGATCATTTCAACCACAAATCAAGAATTAATCCATAATATTGCATCTCATACCACCACCAATCATGAATTGAACATCATTAGAGGAAGGAGAGGGGTCCTTCACAACTCACCTCAGCAATACAAGAGATAGAGCAACTAGTCACCTTAGCTTTCCAAACAACTCCACAAAACACCTCAAGACCACTTAGCAAAGAGATTTTATGGAATGATTTGGAGTTTTATTGGTTGGATTTGAAGATTGAGCAAGAAATAGAAGGAAGAAATTGAGAGCTTTTCTTTCTTTTCCTTTGAGAGAGAGCCGGCTATGAAGCTTTAGAAATAAGGATGATTTTTGGCAATTTTTTGATTTATTTGGTAAAGTAGTGAATAGTGTAGTCAAAGTCCAAGACTTAATCTTATGGTGACACTTGTCACCTTTAGGTTTAAAACTTATCTTTTTGTCTCTCCAATACAAATATCTTAACACTTTGTAAAATAATATCACTTAATACAAAATTCCAACAAGTTGTCAAAAATATAATGCATTTACCGCACTTGCGGGTCCCACGTTCAAAATACGCTCTTAATTTCTCAAAAACTAACCGATACTAGAAAAATCATTTTCAAACTATCTTTGCTCATAAACTTTATCTGGGGAATTTTTCTAATAAAGAAAATGTAGAAAAGGCGGACGATTAAATAAAATAAACCCTAGAAAATTAGAAAATTTTCGGGTTCTCACACTCATACTTTTCGGGGCGTCACAATCTCCCCTCCTTAAAAGAATGTCGTCCTCGACATTCCATCTTGTACCAATCAAGTCGAGATATCCCGCATGAATCACTAATATTGCAAACCAAACCCACAGTCCGGCATCCTAAACTTCAAGCCTAGGATATACTACAGAGATCTGAAGCCTAAGCTCTGATACCAACTGTGACAGCCCCACCTCCCCCTAAGGCGAACCAGAGGGTTCGGCGGGCCGCCTGCCCAGCTCTCGCCGGGACTCAGTCGTTCACTACAATCCTTAAATGAATTACAATATAAATCTCAAATATACATCACATGGTCCACAAATATACATCCAAGTCTCCCATAATTACATGTCATAAGCGAAGCGGAAACGATTCTCAACTATACATAAAATGATTCCAAATCCAAATTATACAAGATATATGCATCCAGTCACGTGAACAAGTACTACAAGTCCTTCCTTCGCCACGAGCCCTGTGGAGGGGAATAAAATATTTTTGGGGTGAGCTAGAAGCTTAGCGAGTAACCAGAAAAATCAGTAATCAAATCGGTTTCACAATAGTTCATTTCAATAATGTCATAAATCAAATGATAAGTCCAGAAACAATTACAACATTTACAATACATTAAATATGGAGTATCAATAATTCAAGAAACATTTACAATGGAAAGCGATAGTAACATTCATTAAAAGGATACGGCCCACATGGAGCTATTTGTTTGTTCGTTCAATCCCTTTTTTTTTTCCGGACGTTGGCCGGACTCCACCCATCCGGACGTAGCCGGACTCCACCCATCCGGACGTAGCCGGACTACAAGGTAATACTCGAGTATACCAAATTCACCCAGGGTCACCATATCGCCCGACCGAGTCCGCTTCTGGCTCGAGTCGATCGGTAACGAATGGCAGTGGCCAGTTCAGCCAAACGGCTTACATTCATGCGCAACTAGCATTTAATCATTAATCATTGAAAATTTCATATTTATTTAGGTCGAGTGCGATAAAGTACACACTCGCCTAGAAAACTCGTTTTAACAATCATTGAAAGCACTTAACACATTATCAATCAATAATAACAAGCCAATAAATCAAGGAATACAGCAACAAGGAACACCCATATGCAAGCACGCATGATATGCAAGAAAACTGTTCAAAAGTAACTTTGGAAACAGTTTAAAGGTAAATAACGCAAGAAAACAGTACAAAAGTAACTGTGGAAACAGTTCAAAAGTAAATAATGCAGGAAACGGTTCATAAATAACTTTAGAAATAGTTTAAGGTCACTCACCTCCATGGCTCAGAAACTATCCATCATATATCATTGCCTTGCTCAAATCCAAGTCTTAGATCACAAACTCAATGCAAACAAGTCCTTTAAAAGTTCGGACAACACTTCCCCCGAATTTGCTTACTTTTCCAGCCATCATGGCTTCATTATTTCCTCAGCCAGTCCCAAAGGTACACACACAACAACAAGTTCATCCAATAGTCATTCAGCAAGCTCCAAGTAGTACTAGTACAAGTCAAACTAGGGAAAAGTTCGGAAATGAAAGTTAAGCTCAAAACCAGAAAAACAGTTTTGACGTCATTTTGCGGTAATGGTACCAAAGGCGCTACGATTGTCGGATGAAGGTTCAAGACCTACCATTTCGAAGCTAAGAGACAGGGCTACAATATTGTAGAAGGTCACTCAACCCAGTTTCGAGTGTAACCAGGTCAAAAATGCAAGATACTATACCAGAATCACAAAAACAGATTCACAGAACGCATTCTAGCGGAAACATCATAACTCAGGCTCTCCAAGTCCAAATCCAGAAATTCCAAATCCAGCTGAAATATAAGAAACAGGTATACATTTCATCAGAAGACCTCAACAACCAATTCTGAAGCAATTCCAGCCAAAACAACCAATTACCGGCGCAATTCTTACATTCGGGTAAAACCAGAACAGCAATAGTAATTTCGACTTATCTCATTCTAAACTACTCCGATTGACCTGAAATTTTGTAGGAACCTATAAAATGTCATTCCCTACAACTTTCATGTTTTAAGTCAAGGCCAATTCGGCCTCTATATAGGACCTAAAATTTCGGACAGAATGCTCCCTCAAGAACCCTAGTTTTCTGAAATTTCTTCCAAACCAGAAATTGGTTGCAATTAATCACTTTTCCCACCTCCTTAAGTCATTATAGACCATTTCCAATCATCATAGATAGCCACACAATCATGCTTATATTAAAATAGAAAAATCCCCAAAAATAATAAAACTTGATCATTTCAACCACAAATCAAGAATTAATCCATAATATTGCATCTCATACCACCACCAATCATGAATTGAACATCATTAGAGGAAGGAGAGGGGTCCTTCACAACTCACCTCAGCAATACAAGAGATAGAGCAACTAGTCACCTTAGCTTTCCAAACAACTCCACAAAACACCTCAAGACCACTTAGCAAAGAGATTTTATGGAATGATTTGGAGTTTTATTGGTTGGATTTGAAGATTGAGCAAGAAATAGAAGGAAGAAATTGAGAGCTTTTCTTTCTTTTCCTTTGAGAGAGAGCCGGCTATGAAGCTTTAGAAATAAGGATGATTTTTGGCAATTTTTTGATTTATTTGGTAAAGTAGTGAATAGTGTAGTCAAAGTCCAAGACTTAATCTTATGGTGACACTTGTCACCTTTAGGTTTAAAACTTATCTTTTTGTCTCTCCAATACAAATATCTTAACACTTTGTAAAATAATATCACTTAATACAAAATTCCAACAAGTTGTCAAAAATATAATGCATTTACCGCACTTGCGGGTCCCACGTTCAAAATACGCTCTTAATTTCTCAAAAACTAACCGATACTAGAAAAATCATTTTCAAACTATCTTTGCTCATAAACTTTATCTGGGGAATTTTTCTAATAAAGAAAATGTAGAAAAGGCGGACGATTAAATAAAATAAACCCTAGAAAATTAGAAAATTTTCGGGTTCTCACACTCATACTTTTCGGGGCGTCACAATCTCCCCTCCTTAAAAGAATGTCGTCCTCGACATTCCATCTTGTACCAATCAAGTCGAGATATCCCGCATGAATCACTAATATTGCAAACCAAACCCACAGTCCGGCATCCTAAACTTCAAGCCTAGGATATACTACAGAGATCTGAAGCCTAAGCTCTGATACCAACTGTGACAGCCCCACCTCCCCCTAAGGCGAACCAGAGGGTTCGGCGGGCCGCCTGCCCAGCTCTCGCCGGGACTCAGTCGTTCACTACAATCCTTAAATGAATTACAATATAAATCTCAAATATACATCACATGGTCCACAAATATACATCCAAGTCTCCCATAATTACATGTCATAAGCGAAGCGGAAACGATTCTCAACTATACATAAAATGATTCCAAATCCAAATTATACAAGATATATGCATCCAGTCACGTGAACAAGTACTACAAGTCCTTCCTTCGCCACGAGCCCTGTGGAGGGGAATAAAATATTTTTGGGGTGAGCTAGAAGCTTAGCGAGTAACCAGAAAAATCAGTAATCAAATCGGTTTCACAATAGTTCATTTCAATAATGTCATAAATCAAATGATAAGTCCAGAAACAATTACAACATTTACAATACATTAAATATGGAGTATCAATAATTCAAGAAACATTTACAATGGAAAGCGATAGTAACATTCATTAAAAGGATACGGCCCACATGGAGCTATTTGTTTGTTCGTTCAATCCCTTTTTTTTTTCCGGACGTTGGCCGGACTCCACCCATCCGGACGTAGCCGGACTCCACCCATCCGGACGTAGCCGGACTACAAGGTAATACTCGAGTATACCAAATTCACCCAGGGTCACCATATCGCCCGACCGAGTCCGCTTCTGGCTCGAGTCGATCGGTAACGAATGGCAGTGGCCAGTTCAGCCAAACGGCTTACATTCATGCGCAACTAGCATTTAATCATTAATCATTGAAAATTTCATATTTATTTAGGTCGAGTGCGATAAAGTACACACTCGCCTAGAAAACTCGTTTTAACAATCATTGAAAGCACTTAACACATTATCAATCAATAATAACAAGCCAATAAATCAAGGAATACAGCAACAAGGAACACCCATATGCAAGCACGCATGATATGCAAGAAAACTGTTCAAAAGTAACTTTGGAAACAGTTTAAAGGTAAATAACGCAAGAAAACAGTACAAAAGTAACTGTGGAAACAGTTCAAAAGTAAATAATGCAGGAAACGGTTCATAAATAACTTTAGAAATAGTTTAAGGTCACTCACCTCCATGGCTCAGAAACTATCCATCATATATCATTGCCTTGCTCAAATCCAAGTCTTAGATCACAAACTCAATGCAAACAAGTCCTTTAAAAGTTCGGACAACACTTCCCCCGAATTTGCTTACTTTTCCAGCCATCATGGCTTCATTATTTCCTCAGCCAGTCCCAAAGGTACACACACAACAACAAGTTCATCCAATAGTCATTCAGCAAGCTCCAAGTAGTACTAGTACAAGTCAAACTAGGGAAAAGTTCGGAAATGAAAGTTAAGCTCAAAACCAGAAAAACAGTTTTGACGTCATTTTCCGGTAATGGTACCAAAGGCGCTACGATTGTCGGATGAAGGTTCAAGACCTACCATTTCGAAGCTAAGAGACAGGGCTACAATATTGTAGAAGGTCACTCAACCCAGTTTCGAGTGTAACCAGGTCAAAAATGCAAGATACTATACCAGAATCACAAAAACAGATTCACAGAACGCATTCTAGCGGAAACATCATAACTCAGGCTCTCCAAGTCCAAATCCAGAAATTCCAAATCCAGCTGAAATATAAGAAACAGGTATACATTTCATCATAAGACCTCAACAACCAATTCTGAAGCAATTCCAGCCAAAACAACCAATTACCGGCGCAATTCTTACATTCGGGTAAAACCAGAACAGCAATAGTAATTTCAATAGTAATTTTGTAGGAACCTATAAAATGTCATTCCCTACAACTTTCATGTTTTAAGTCAAGGCCAATTCGGCCTCTATATAGGACCTAAAATTTCGGACAGAATGCTCCCTCAAGAACCCTAGTTTTCTGAAATTTCTTCCAAACCAGAAATTGGTTGCAATTAATCACTTTTCCCACCTCCTTAAGTCATTATAGACCATTTCCAATCATCATAGATAGCCACACAATCATGCTTATATTAAAATAGAAAAATCCCCAAAAATAATAAAACTTGATCATTTCAACCACAAATCAAGAATTAATCCATAATATTGCATCTCATACCACCACCAATCATGAATTGAACATCATTAGAGGAAGGAGAGGGGTCCTTCACAACTCACCTCAGCAATACAAGAGATAGAGCAACTAGTCACCTTAGCTTTCCAAACAACTCCACAAAACACCTCAAGACCACTTAGCAAAGAGATTTTATGGAATGATTTGGAGTTTTATTGGTTGGATTTGAAGATTGAGCAAGAAATAGAAGGAAGAAATTGAGAGCTTTTCTTTCTTTTCCTTTGAGAGAGAGCCGGCTATGAAGCTTTAGAAATAAGGATGATTTTTGGCAATTTTTTGATTTATTTGGTAAAGTAGTGAATAGTGTAGTCAAAGTCCAAGACTTAATCTTATGGTGACACTTGTCACCTTTAGGTTTAAAACTTATCTTTTTGTCTCTCCAATACAAATATCTTAACACTTTGTAAAATAATATCACTTAATACAAAATTCCAACAAGTTGTCAAAAATATAATGCATTTACCGCACTTGCGGGTCCCACGTTCAAAATACGCTCTTAATTTCTCAAAAACTAACCGATACTAGAAAAATCATTTTCAAACTATCTTTGCTCATAAACTTTATCTGGGGAATTTTTCTAATAAAGAAAATGTAGAAAAGGCGGACGATTAAATAAAATAAACCCTAGAAAATTAGAAAATTTTCGGGTTCTCACACTCATACTTTTCGGGGCGTCACAATCTCCCCTCCTTAAAAGAATGTCGTCCTCGACATTCCATCTTGTACCAATCAAGTCGAGATATCCCGCATGAATCACTAATATTGCAAACCAAACCCACAGTCCGGCATCCTAAACTTCAAGCCTAGGATATACTACAGAGATCTGAAGCCTAAGCTCTGATACCAACTGTGACAGCCCCACCTCCCCCTAAGGCGAACCAGAGGGTTCGGCGGGCCGCCTGCCCAGCTCTCGCCGGGACTCAGTCGTTCACTACAATCCTTAAATGAATTACAATATAAATCTCAAATATACATCACATGGTCCACAAATATACATCCAAGTCTCCCATAATTACATGTCATAAGCGAAGCGGAAACGATTCTCAACTATACATAAAATGATTCCAAATCCAAATTATACAAGATATATGCATCCAGTCACGTGAACAAGTACTACAAGTCCTTCCTTCGCCACGAGCCCTGTGGAGGGGAATAAAATATTTTTGGGGTGAGCTAGAAGCTTAGCGAGTAACCAGAAAAATCAGTAATCAAATCGGTTTCACAATAGTTCATTTCAATAATGTCATAAATCAAATGATAAGTCCAGAAACAATTACAACATTTACAATACATTAAATATGGAGTATCAATAATTCAAGAAACATTTACAATGGAAAGCGATAGTAACATTCATTAAAAGGATACGGCCCACATGGAGCTATTTGTTTGTTCGTTCAATCCCTTTTTTTTTTCCGGACGTTGGCCGGACTCCACCCATCCGGACGTAGCCGGACTCCACCCATCCGGACGTAGCCGGACTACAAGGTAATACTCGAGTATACCAAATTCACCCAGGGTCACCATATCGCCCGACCGAGTCCGCTTCTGGCTCGAGTCGATCGGTAACGAATGGCAGTGGCCAGTTCAGCCAAACGGCTTACATTCATGCGCAACTAGCATTTAATCATTAATCATTGAAAATTTCATATTTATTTAGGTCGAGTGCGATAAAGTACACACTCGCCTAGAAAACTCGTTTTAACAATCATTGAAAGCACTTAACACATTATCAATCAATAATAACAAGCCAATAAATCAAGGAATACAGCAACAAGGAACACCCATATGCAAGCACGCATGATATGCAAGAAAACTGTTCAAAAGTAACTTTGGAAACAGTTTAAAGGTAAATAATGCAAGAAAACAGTACAAAAGTAACTGTGGAAACAGTTCAAAAGTAAATAATGCAGGAAACGGTTCATAAATAACTTTAGAAATAGTTTAAGGTCACTCACCTCCATGGCTCAGAAACTATCCATCATATATCATTGCCTTGCTCAAATCCAAGTCTTAGATCACAAACTCAATGCAAACAAGTCCTTTAAAAGTTCGGACAACACTTCCCCCGAATTTGCTTACTTTTCCAGCCATCATGGCTTCATTATTTCCTCAGCCAGTCCCAAAGGTACACACACAACAACAAGTTCATCCAATAGTCATTCAGCAAGCTCCAAGTAGTACTAGTACAAGTCAAACTAGGGAAAAGTTCGGAAATGAAAGTTAAGCTCAAAACCAGAAAAACAGTTTTGACGTCATTTTCCGGTAATGGTACCAAAGGCGCTACGATTGTCGGATGAAGGTTCAAGACCTACCATTTCGAAGCTAAGAGACAGGGCTACAATATTGTAGAAGGTCACTCAACCCAGTTTCGAGTGTAACCAGGTCAAAAATGCAAGATACTATACCAGAATCACAAAAACAGATTCACAGAACGCATTCTAGCGGAAACATCATAACTCAGGCTCTCCAAGTCCAAATCCAGAAATTCCAAATCCAGCTGAAATATAAGAAACAGGTATACATTTCATCATAAGACCTCAACAACCAATTCTGAAGCAATTCCAGCCAAAACAACCAATTACCGGCGCAATTCTTACATTCGGGTAAAACCAGAACAGCAATAGTAATTTTGTAGGAACCTATAAAATGTCATTCCCTACAACTTTCATGTTTTAAGTCAAGGCCAATTCGGCCTCTATATAGGACCTAAAATTTCGGACAGAATGCTCCCTCAAGAACCCTAGTTTTCTGAAATTTCTTCCAAACCAGAAATTGGTTGCAATTAATCACTTTTCCCACCTCCTTAAGTCATTATAGACCATTTCCAATCATCATAGATAGCCACACAATCATGCTTATATTAAAATAGAAAAATCCCCAAAAATAATAAAACTTGATCATTTCAACCACAAATCAAGAATTAATCCATAATATTGCATCTCATACCACCACCAATCATGAATTGAACATCATTAGAGGAAGGAGAGGGGTCCTTCACAACTCACCTCAGCAATACAAGAGATAGAGCAACTAGTCACCTTAGCTTTCCAAACAACTCCACAAAACACCTCAAGACCACTTAGCAAAGAGATTTTATGGAATGATTTGGAGTTTTATTGGTTGGATTTGAAGATTGAGCAAGAAATAGAAGGAAGAAATTGAGAGCTTTTCTTTCTTTTCCTTTGAGAGAGAGCCGGCTATGAAGCTTTAGAAATAAGGATGATTTTTGGCAATTTTTTGATTTATTTGGTAAAGTAGTGAATAGTGTAGTCAAAGTCCAAGACTTAATCTTATGGTGACACTTGTCACCTTTAGGTTTAAAACTTATCTTTTTGTCTCTCCAATACAAATATCTTAACACTTTGTAAAATAATATCACTTAATACAAAATTCCAACAAGTTGTCAAAAATATAATGCATTTACCGCACTTGCGGGTCCCACGTTCAAAATACGCTCTTAATTTCTCAAAAACTAACCGATACTAGAAAAATCATTTTCAAACTATCTTTGCTCATAAACTTTATCTGGGGAATTTTTCTAATAAAGAAAATGTAGAAAAGGCGGACGATTAAATAAAATAAACCCTAGAAAATTAGAAAATTTTCGGGTTCTCACACTCATACTTTTCGGGGCGTCACAATCTCCCCTCCTTAAAAGAATGTCGTCCTCGACATTCCATCTTGTACCAATCAAGTCGAGATATCCCGCATGAATCACTAATATTGCAAACCAAACCCACAGTCCGGCATCCTAAACTTCAAGCCTAGGATATACTACAGAGATCTGAAGCCTAAGCTCTGATACCAACTGTGACAGCCCCACCTCCCCCTAAGGCGAACCAGAGGGTTCGGCGGGCCGCCTGCCCAGCTCTCGCCGGGACTCAGTCGTTCACTACAATCCTTAAATGAATTACAATATAAATCTCAAATATACATCACATGGTCCACAAATATACATCCAAGTCTCCCATAATTACATGTCATAAGCGAAGCGGAAACGATTCTCAACTATACATAAAATGATTCCAAATCCAAATTATACAAGATATATGCATCCAGTCACGTGAACAAGTACTACAAGTCCTTCCTTCGCCACGAGCCCTGTGGAGGGGAATAAAATATTTTTGGGGTGAGCTAGAAGCTTAGCGAGTAACCAGAAAAATCAGTAATCAAATCGGTTTCACAATAGTTCATTTCAATAATGTCATAAATCAAATGATAAGTCCAGAAACAATTACAACATTTACAATACATTAAATATGGAGTATCAATAATTCAAGAAACATTTACAATGGAAAGCGATAGTAACATTCATTAAAAGGATACGGCCCACATGGAGCTATTTGTTTGTTCGTTCAATCCCTTTTTTTTTTCCGGACGTTGGCCGGACTCCACCCATCCGGACGTAGCCGGACTCCACCCATCCGGACGTAGCCGGACTACAAGGTAATACTCGAGTATACCAAATTCACCCAGGGTCACCATATCGCCCGACCGAGTCCGCTTCTGGCTCGAGTCGATCGGTAACGAATGGCAGTGGCCAGTTCAGCCAAACGGCTTACATTCATGCGCAACTAGCATTTAATCATTAATCATTGAAAATTTCATATTTATTTAGGTCGAGTGCGATAAAGTACACACTCGCCTAGAAAACTCGTTTTAACAATCATTGAAAGCACTTAACACATTATCAATCAATAATAACAAGCCAATAAATCAAGGAATACAGCAACAAGGAACACCCATATGCAAGCACGCATGATATGCAAGAAAACTGTTCAAAAGTAACTTTGGAAACAGTTTAAAGGTAAATAATGCAAGAAAACAGTACAAAAGTAACTGTGGAAACAGTTCAAAAGTAAATAATGCAGGAAACGGTTCATAAATAACTTTAGAAATAGTTTAAGGTCACTCACCTCCATGGCTCAGAAACTATCCATCATATATCATTGCCTTGCTCAAATCCAAGTCTTAGATCACAAACTCAATGCAAACAAGTCCTTTAAAAGTTCGGACAACACTTCCCCCGAATTTGCTTACTTTTCCAGCCATCATGGCTTCATTATTTCCTCAGCCAGTCCCAAAGGTACACACACAACAACAAGTTCATCCAATAGTCATTCAGCAAGCTCCAAGTAGTACTAGTACAAGTCAAACTAGGGAAAAGTTCGGAAATGAAAGTTAAGCTCAAAACCAGAAAAACAGTTTTGACGTCATTTTCCGGTAATGGTACCAAAGGCGCTACGATTGTCGGATGAAGGTTCAAGACCTACCATTTCGAAGCTAAGAGACAGGGCTACAATATTGTAGAAGGTCACTCAACCCAGTTTCGAGTGTAACCAGGTCAAAAATGCAAGATACTATACCAGAATCACAAAAACAGATTCACAGAACGCATTCTAGCGGAAACATCATAACTCAGGCTCTCCAAGTCCAAATCCAGAAATTCCAAATCCAGCTGAAATATAAGAAACAGGTATACATTTCATCATAAGACCTCAACAACCAATTCTGAAGCAATTCCAGCCAAAACAACCAATTACCGGCGCAATTCTTACATTCGGGTAAAACCAGAACAGCAATAGTAATTTTGTAGGAACCTATAAAATGTCATTCCCTACAACTTTCATGTTTTAAGTCAAGGCCAATTCGGCCTCTATATAGGACCTAAAATTTCGGACAGAATGCTCCCTCAAGAACCCTAGTTTTCTGAAATTTCTTCCAAACCAGAAATTGGTTGCAATTAATCACTTTTCCCACCTCCTTAAGTCATTATAGACCATTTCCAATCATCATAGATAGCCACACAATCATGCTTATATTAAAATAGAAAAATCCCCAAAAATAATAAAACTTGATCATTTCAACCACAAATCAAGAATTAATCCATAATATTGCATCTCATACCACCACCAATCATGAATTGAACATCATTAGAGGAAGGAGAGGGGTCCTTCACAACTCACCTCAGCAATACAAGAGATAGAGCAACTAGTCACCTTAGCTTTCCAAACAACTCCACAAAACACCTCAAGACCACTTAGCAAAGAGATTTTATGGAATGATTTGGAGTTTTATTGGTTGGATTTGAAGATTGAGCAAGAAATAGAAGGAAGAAATTGAGAGCTTTTCTTTCTTTTCCTTTGAGAGAGAGCCGGCTATGAAGCTTTAGAAATAAGGATGATTTTTGGCAATTTTTTGATTTATTTGGTAAAGTAGTGAATAGTGTAGTCAAAGTCCAAGACTTAATCTTATGGTGACACTTGTCACCTTTAGGTTTAAAACTTATCTTTTTGTCTCTCCAATACAAATATCTTAACACTTTGTAAAATAATATCACTTAATACAAAATTCCAACAAGTTGTCAAAAATATAATGCATTTACCGCACTTGCGGGTCCCACGTTCAAAATACGCTCTTAATTTCTCAAAAACTAACCGATACTAGAAAAATCATTTTCAAACTATCTTTGCTCATAAACTTTATCTGGGGAATTTTTCTAATAAAGAAAATGTAGAAAATGCGGACGATTAAATAAAATAAACCCTAGAAAATTAGAAAATTTTCGGGTTCTCACACTCATACTTTTTGGGGTGTCACAATCTCCCCTCCTTAAAAGAATGTCGTCCTCGACATTCCATCTTGTACCAATCAAGTCGAGATATCCCGCATGAATCACTAATATTGCAAACCAAACCCACAGTTCGGCATCCTAAACTTCAAGCCTAAGATACACTACAGTGATCTGAAGCCTAAGCTCTGATACCAACTGTGACAGCCCCACATCCCCCTAAGGCGAACCAGAGGGTTCGGCGGGCCGCCTGCCCAGCTCTCGCCGGGACTCAGTCGTTCACTACAATCCTTAAATGAATTACAATATAAATCTCAAATATACATCACATGGTCCACAAATATACATCCAAGTCTCCCATAATTACATGTGATAAGCGAAGCAGAAACGATTCTCAACTATACATAAAATGATTCCAAATCCAAATTATACAAGATATATTCCATCCAGTCACGTGAAGAAGTACTACAAGTCCTTCCTTCGCCACGAGCCCTGTGGAGGGGAATAAAATATTTTTGGGGTGAGCTAGAAGCTTAGCGAGTAACCAGAAAAATCAGTAATCAAATCGGTTTCACAATAGTTCATTTCAATGATGTCATAAATCAAATGATAAGTCCAGAAACAATTACAACATTTACAATACATTAAATATGGAGTATCAATAATTCAAGAAACATTTACAATGGAAAGCGATAGTAACATTCATTAAAAGGATACGGCCCACATGGAGCTATTTGTTTGTTCGTTCAATCCCTTTTTTTTTTCCGGACGTTGGCCGGACTCCACCCATCCGGACGTAGCCGGACTCCACCCATCCGGACGTAGCCGGACTACAAGGTAATACTCGAGTATACCAAATTCACCCAGGGTCACCATATCGCCCGACCGAGTCCGCTTCTGGCTCGAGTCGATCGGTAACGAATGGCAGTGGCCAGTTCAGCCAAACGGCTTACATTCATGCGCAACTAGCATTTAATCATTAATCATTGAAAATTTCATATTTATTTAGGTCGAGTGCGATAAAGTACACACTCGCCTAGAAAACTCGTTTTAACAATCATTGAAAGCACTTAACACATTATCAATCAATAATAACAAGCCAATAAATCAAGGAATACAGCAACAAGGAACACCCATATGCAAGCACGCATGATATGCAAGAAAACTGTTCAAAAGTAACTTTGGAAACAGTTTAAAGGTAAATAATGCAAGAAAACAGTACAAAAGTAACTGTGGAAACAGTTCAAAAGTAAATAATGCAGGAAACGGTTCATAAATTACTTTAGAAATAGTTTGAGGTCACTCACCTCCATGGCTCAGAAACTATCCATCATATATCATTGCCTTGCTCAAATCCAAGTCTTAGATCACAAACTCAATGCAAACAAGTCCTTTAAAAGTTCGGACAGCACTTCCCCTAAATTTGCTTACTTTTCCAGCCATCAGGGCTTCATTATTTCCTCAGCCAGTCCCAAAGGTACACACACAACAACAAGTTCATCCAATAGCCATTCAGCAAGCTCCAAGTAGTACTAGTACAAGTCAAACTAGGGAAAAGTTCGGAAATGAAAGTTAAGCTCAAAACCAGAAAAACAGTTTTGACGTCATTTTACGGTAATGGTACCAAAGGTGCTACGATTGTCGGATGAAGGTGCAAGACCCACCATTTCGAAGCTAAGAGACAGGGTTACAATATTGTAGACGGTCACTCAACCCAGTTTCGAGTGTAACCAGGTCAAAAATGCAAGATACTATACCAGAATCACAAAAACAGATTCACAGAACGCATTCTTGCGGGAACATCATAACTCAGGCTCTCCAAGTCCAAATCCAGAAATTGCAAAACCATCTGAAAGCTAAGAAACAGGTATACATTTCATCAGAAGACCTCAACAACCAATTCTGAAGCAATTCCAGCCAAAACAACCAATTACCGGTGCAATTCTTACATTCGGGTAAAACCAGAACAGCAATAGTAATTTCGACTTATCTCATTCTAAACTACTCCGATTGACCTGAAATTTCGTAGGAACCTATAAAATGTCATTCCCTACAACTTTCATGTTTTAAGTCAAGGGAAATTCGGCCTCTATATAGGACCTAAAATTTCGGACAGAATGCTCCCTCAAGAACCCTAGTTTTCTGAAATTTCTTCCAAACCAAAAATTGGTTGCAATTAATCACTTTTCCCACCTCCTTAAGTCATTATAGACCATTTCCAATCATCATAGATAGCCACACAATCATGCTTATATTAAAACAGAAAAATCCCCAAAAATAATAAAACTTGATCATTTCAACCACAAATCAAGAATTAATCCATAATATTGCATCTCATACCACCACCAATCATGAATTGAACATCATTAGAGGAAGGAGAGGGGTCCTTCACAACTCACCTCAGCAATACAAGAGATAGAGCAACTAGTCACCTTAGCTTTCCAAACAACTCCACAAAACACCTCAAGACCACTTAGCAAAGAGATTTTATGGAATGATTTGGAGTTTTATTGGTTGGATTTGAAGATTGAGCAAGAAATAAAAGGAAGAAATTGAGAGCTTTTCTTTCTTTTCCTTTAAGAGAGAGCCGGCTATGAAGCTTTAGAAATAAGGATGATTTTTGGCAATTTTTTGATTTATTTGGTAAAGTAGTGAATAGTGTAGTCAAAGTCCAAGACTTAATCTTATGGTGACACTTGTCACCTTTAGGTTTAAAACTTATCTTTTTGTCTCTCCAATACAAATATCTTAACACTTTGTAAAATAATATCACTTAATACAAAATTCCAACAAGTTGTCAAAAATATAATGCATTTACCGTACTTGCGGGTCCCACGTTCAAAATACGCTCTTAATTTCTCAAAAACTAACCGATAATAGAAAAATCATTTTCAAACTATCTTTGCTCATAAACTTTATCTGGGGAATTTTTCTAATAAAGAAAATGTAGAAAAGGCGGACGATTAAATAAAATAAACCCTAGAAAATTAGAAAATTTTAGGGTTCTCACACTCATACTTTTCGGGGCGTCACAATCTCCCCTCCTTAAAAGAATGTCGTCCTCGACATTCCATCTTGTACCAATCAAGTCGAGATATCCCGCATGAATCACTAATATTGCAAACCAAACCCACAGTCCGGCATCCTAAACTTCAAGCCTAGGATACACTACAGAGATCTGAAGCCTAAGCTCTGATACCAACTGTGACAGCCCCACCTCCCCCTAAGGCGAACCAGAGGGTTCGGCGGGCCGCCTGCCCAGCTCTCGCCGGGACTCAGTCGTTCACTACAATCCTTAAATGAATTACAATATAAATCTCAAATATACATCACATGGTCCACAAATATACATCCAAGTCTCCCATAATTACATGTCATAAGCGAAGCGGAAACGATTCTCAACTATACATAAAATGATTCCAAATCCAAATTATACAAGATATATGCCATCCAGTCACGTGAACAAGTACTACAAGTCCTTCCTTCGCCACGAGCCCTGTGGAGGGGAATAAAATATTTTTGGGGTGAGCTAGAAGCTCAGCGAGTAACCAGAAAAATCAGTAATCAAATTGGTTTCACAATAGTTCATTTCAATGATGTCATAAATCAAATGATAAGTCCAGAAACAATTACAACATTTACAATACATTAAATATGGAGTATGAATAATTCAAGAAACATTTACAATGGAAAGCGATAGTAACATTCATTAAAAGGATACGGCCCACATGGAGCTATTTGTTTGTTCGTTCAATCCCTTTTTTTTTTCCGGACGTAGCCGGACTCCCCCCATCCGGACGTAGCCGGACTACAAGGTAATACTCGAGTATACCAAATTCACCCAGGGTCACCATATCGCCCGACCGAGTCCGCTTCTGGCTCGAGTCGATCGGTAACGAATGGCAGTGGCCAGTTCAGCCAAACGGCTTACATTCATGCGCAACTAGCATTTAATCATTAATCATTGAAAATTTCATATTTATTTAGGTCGAGTGCGATAAAGTACACACTCGCCTAGAAAACTCGTTTTAACAATCATTGAAAGCACTTAACACATTATCAATCAATAATAACAAGCCAATAAATCAAGGAATACAGCAACAAGGAACACCCTTATGCGAGCACGCATGATATGCAAGAAAACAGTTCAAAAGTAACTTTGGAAACAGTTTAAAGGTAAATAACGCAAGAAAACAGTACAAAAGTAACTGTGGAAACAGTTCAAAAGTAAATAATGCAGGAAACGGTTCATAAATAACTTTAGAAATAGTTTAAGGTCACTCACCTCCATGGCTCAGAAACTATCCATCATATATCATTGCCTTGCTCAAATCCAAGTCTTAGATCACAAACTCAATGCAAACAAGTCCTTTAAAAGTTCGGACAACACTTCCCCCGAATTTGCTTACTTTTCCAGCCATCATGGCTTCATTATTTCCTCAGCCAGTCCCAAAGGTACACACACAACAACAAGTTCATCCAATAGTCATTCAGCAAGCTCCAAGTAGTACTAGTACAAGTCAAACTAGGGAAAAGTTCAGAAATGAAAGTTAAGCTCAAAACCAGAAAAACAGTTTTGACGTCATTTTACGGTAATGGTACTAAAGGCGCTACGATTGTCGGATGAAGGTTCAAGACCCACCATTTCGAAGCTAAGAGACAGGGCTACAATATTGTAGAAGGTCACTCGACCCAGTTTCGAGTGTAACCAGGTCAAAAATGCAAGATACTATACCAGAATCACAAAAACAGATTCACAGAACGCATTCTAGCGGAAACATCATAACTCAGGCTCTCCAAGTCCAAATCCAGAAATTCCAAATCCAGCTAAAATATAAGAAACAGGTATACATTTCATCAGAAGACCTCAACAACCAATTCTGAAGCAATTCCAGCCAAAACAACCAATTACCGGCGCAATTCTTACATTCGGGTAAAACCAGAACAGCAATAGTAATTTCGACTTATCTCATTCTAAACTACTCCGATTGACCTGAAATTTTGTAGGAACCTATAAAATGTCATTGCCTACAACTTTCATGTTTTAAGTCAAGGCCAATTCGGCCTCTATATAGGACCTAAAATTTCGGACAGAATGCTCCCTCAAGAACCCTAGTTTTCTGAAATTTCTTCCAAACCAGAAATTGGTTGCAATTAATCACTTTTCCCACCTCCTTAAGTCATTATAGACCATTTCCAATCATCATAGAAAGCCACACAATCATGCTTATATTAAAATAGAAAAATCCCCAAAAATAATAAAACTTGATCATTTCAACCACAAATCAAGAATTAATCCATAATATTGCATCTCATACCACCACCAATCATGAATTGAACATCATTAGAGGAAGGAGAGGGGTCCTTCACAACTCACCTCAGCAATACAAGAGATAGAGCAACTAGTCACCTTAGCTTTCCAAACAACTCCACAAAACACCTCAAGACCACTTAGCAAAGAGATTTTATGGAATGATTTGGAGTTTTATTGGTTGGATTTGAAGATTGAGCAAGAAATAGAAGGAAGAAATTGAGAGCTTTTCTTTCTTTTCCTTTGAGAGAGAGCCGGCTATGAAGCTTTAGAAATAAGGATGATTTTTGGCAATTTTTTGATTTATTTGGTAAAGTAGTGAATAGTGTAGTCAAAGTCCAAGACTTAATCTTATGGTGACACTTGTCACCTTTAGGTTTAAAACTTATCTTTTTGTCTCTCCAATACAAATATCTTAACACTTTGTAAAATAATATCACTTAATACAAAATTCCAACAAGTTGTCAAAAATATAATGCATTTACCGCACTTGCGGGTCCCACGTTCAAAATACGCTCTTAATTTCTCAAAAACTAACCGATACTAGAAAAATCATTTTCAAACTATCTTTGCTCATAAACTTTATCTGGGGAATTTTTCTAATAAAGAAAATGTAGAAAATGCGGACGATTAAATAAAATAAACCCTAGAAAATTAGAAAATTTTCGGGTTCTCACACTCATACTTTTTGGGGTGTCACAATCTCCCCTCCTTAAAAGAATGTCGTCCTCGACATTCCATCTTGTACCAATCAAGTCGAGATATCCCGCATGAATCACTAATATTGCAAACCAAACCCACAGTTCGGCATCCTAAACTTCAAGCCTAAGATACACTACAGTGATCTGAAGCCTAAGCTCTGATACCAACTGTGACAGCCCCACATCCCCCTAAGGCGAACCAGAGGGTTCGGCGGGCCGCCTGCCCAGCTCTCGCCGGGACTCAGTCGTTCACTACAATCCTTAAATGAATTACAATATAAATCTCAAATATACATCACATGGTCCACAAATATACATCCAAGTCTCCCATAATTACATGTGATAAGCGAAGCAGAAACGATTCTCAACTATACATAAAATGATTCCAAATCCAAATTATACAAGATATATTCCATCCAGTCACGTGAAGAAGTACTACAAGTCCTTCCTTCGCCACGAGCCCTGTGGAGGGGAATAAAATATTTTTGGGGTGAGCTAGAAGCTTAGCGAGTAACCAGAAAAATCAGTAATCAAATCGGTTTCACAATAGTTCATTTCAATGATGTCATAAATCAAATGATAAGTCCAGAAACAATTACAACATTTACAATACATTAAATATGGAGTATCAATAATTCAAGAAACATTTACAATGGAAAGCGATAGTAACATTCATTAAAAGGATACGGCCCACATGGAGCTATTTGTTTGTTCGTTCAATCCCTTTTTTTTTTCCGGACGTTGGCCGGACTCCACCCATCCGGACGTAGCCGGACTCCACCCATCCGGACGTAGCCGGACTACAAGGTAATACTCGAGTATACCAAATTCACCCAGGGTCACCATATCGCCCGACCGAGTCCGCTTCTGGCTCGAGTCGATCGGTAACGAATGGCAGTGGCCAGTTCAGCCAAACGGCTTACATTCATGCGCAACTAGCATTTAATCATTAATCATTGAAAATTTCATATTTATTTAGGTCGAGTGCGATAAAGTACACACTCGCCTAGAAAACTCGTTTTAACAATCATTGAAAGCACTTAACACATTATCAATCAATAATAACAAGCCAATAAATCAAGGAATACAGCAACAAGGAACACCCATATGCAAGCACGCATGATATGCAAGAAAACTGTTCAAAAGTAACTTTGGAAACAGTTTAAAGGTAAATAATGCAAGAAAACAGTACAAAAGTAACTGTGGAAACAGTTCAAAAGTAAATAATGCAGGAAACGGTTCATAAATTACTTTAGAAATAGTTTGAGGTCACTCACCTCCATGGCTCAGAAACTATCCATCATATATCATTGCCTTGCTCAAATCCAAGTCTTAGATCACAAACTCAATGCAAACAAGTCCTTTAAAAGTTCGGACAGCACTTCCCCTAAATTTGCTTACTTTTCCAGCCATCAGGGCTTCATTATTTCCTCAGCCAGTCCCAAAGGTACACACACAACAACAAGTTCATCCAATAGCCATTCAGCAAGCTCCAAGTAGTACTAGTACAAGTCAAACTAGGGAAAAGTTCGGAAATGAAAGTTAAGCTCAAAACCAGAAAAACAGTTTTGACGTCATTTTACGGTAATGGTACCAAAGGTGCTACGATTGTCGGATGAAGGTGCAAGACCCACCATTTCGAAGCTAAGAGACAGGGTTACAATATTGTAGACGGTCACTCAACCCAGTTTCGAGTGTAACCAGGTCAAAAATGCAAGATACTATACCAGAATCACAAAAACAGATTCACAGAACGCATTCTTGCGGGAACATCATAACTCAGGCTCTCCAAGTCCAAATCCAGAAATTGCAAAACCATCTGAAAGCTAAGAAACAGGTATACATTTCATCAGAAGACCTCAACAACCAATTCTGAAGCAATTCCAGCCAAAACAACCAATTACCGGTGCAATTCTTACATTCGGGTAAAACCAGAACAGCAATAGTAATTTCGACTTATCTCATTCTAAACTACTCCGATTGACCTGAAATTTCGTAGGAACCTATAAAATGTCATTCCCTACAACTTTCATGTTTTAAGTCAAGGGAAATTCGGCCTCTATATAGGACCTAAAATTTCGGACAGAATGCTCCCTCAAGAACCCTAGTTTTCTGAAATTTCTTCCAAACCAAAAATTGGTTGCAATTAATCACTTTTCCCACCTCCTTAAGTCATTATAGACCATTTCCAATCATCATAGATAGCCACACAATCATGCTTATATTAAAACAGAAAAATCCCCAAAAATAATAAAACTTGATCATTTCAACCACAAATCAAGAATTAATCCATAATATTGCATCTCATACCACCACCAATCATGAATTGAACATCATTAGAGGAAGGAGAGGGGTCCTTCACAACTCACCTCAGCAATACAAGAGATAGAGCAACTAGTCACCTTAGCTTTCCAAACAACTCCACAAAACACCTCAAGACCACTTAGCAAAGAGATTTTATGGAATGATTTGGAGTTTTATTGGTTGGATTTGAAGATTGAGCAAGAAATAAAAGGAAGAAATTGAGAGCTTTTCTTTCTTTTCCTTTAAGAGAGAGCCGGCTATGAAGCTTTAGAAATAAGGATGATTTTTGGCAATTTTTTGATTTATTTGGTAAAGTAGTGAATAGTGTAGTCAAAGTCCAAGACTTAATCTTATGGTGACACTTGTCACCTTTAGGTTTAAAACTTATCTTTTTGTCTCTCCAATACAAATATCTTAACACTTTGTAAAATAATATCACTTAATACAAAATTCCAACAAGTTGTCAAAAATATAATGCATTTACCGTACTTGCGGGTCCCACGTTCAAAATACGCTCTTAATTTCTCAAAAACTAACCGATAATAGAAAAATCATTTTCAAACTATCTTTGCTCATAAACTTTATCTGGGGAATTTTTCTAATAAAGAAAATGTAGAAAAGGCGGACGATTAAATAAAATAAACCCTAGAAAATTAGAAAATTTTAGGGTTCTCACACTCATACTTTTCGGGGCGTCACAATCTCCCCTCCTTAAAAGAATGTCGTCCTCGACATTCCATCTTGTACCAATCAAGTCGAGATATCCCGCATGAATCACTAATATTGCAAACCAAACCCACAGTCCGGCATCCTAAACTTCAAGCCTAGGATACACTACAGAGATCTGAAGCCTAAGCTCTGATACCAACTGTGACAGCCCCACCTCCCCCTAAGGCGAACCAGAGGGTTCGGCGGGCCGCCTGCCCAGCTCTCGCCGGGACTCAGTCGTTCACTACAATCCTTAAATGAATTACAATATAAATCTCAAATATACATCACATGGTCCACAAATATACATCCAAGTCTCCCATAATTACATGTCATAAGCGAAGCGGAAACGATTCTCAACTATACATAAAATGATTCCAAATCCAAATTATACAAGATATATGCCATCCAGTCACGTGAACAAGTACTACAAGTCCTTCCTTCGCCACGAGCCCTGTGGAGGGGAATAAAATATTTTTGGGGTGAGCTAGAAGCTCAGCGAGTAACCAGAAAAATCAGTAATCAAATTGGTTTCACAATAGTTCATTTCAATGATGTCATAAATCAAATGATAAGTCCAGAAACAATTACAACATTTACAATACATTAAATATGGAGTATGAATAATTCAAGAAACATTTACAATGGAAAGCGATAGTAACATTCATTAAAAGGATACGGCCCACATGGAGCTATTTGTTTGTTCGTTCAATCCCTTTTTTTTTTCCGGACGTAGCCGGACTCCCCCCATCCGGACGTAGCCGGACTACAAGGTAATACTCGAGTATACCAAATTCACCCAGGGTCACCATATCGCCCGACCGAGTCCGCTTCTGGCTCGAGTCGATCGGTAACGAATGGCAGTGGCCAGTTCAGCCAAACGGCTTACATTCATGCGCAACTAGCATTTAATCATTAATCATTGAAAATTTCATATTTATTTAGGTCGAGTGCGATAAAGTACACACTCGCCTAGAAAACTCGTTTTAACAATCATTGAAAGCACTTAACACATTATCAATCAATAATAACAAGCCAATAAATCAAGGAATACAGCAACAAGGAACACCCTTATGCGAGCACGCATGATATGCAAGAAAACAGTTCAAAAGTAACTTTGGAAACAGTTTAAAGGTAAATAACGCAAGAAAACAGTACAAAAGTAACTGTGGAAACAGTTCAAAAGTAAATAATGCAGGAAACGGTTCATAAATAACTTTAGAAATAGTTTAAGGTCACTCACCTCCATGGCTCAGAAACTATCCATCATATATCATTGCCTTGCTCAAATCCAAGTCTTAGATCACAAACTCAATGCAAACAAGTCCTTTAAAAGTTCGGACAACACTTCCCCCGAATTTGCTTACTTTTCCAGCCATCATGGCTTCATTATTTCCTCAGCCAGTCCCAAAGGTACACACACAACAACAAGTTCATCCAATAGTCATTCAGCAAGCTCCAAGTAGTACTAGTACAAGTCAAACTAGGGAAAAGTTCAGAAATGAAAGTTAAGCTCAAAACCAGAAAAACAGTTTTGACGTCATTTTACGGTAATGGTACTAAAGGCGCTACGATTGTCGGATGAAGGTTCAAGACCCACCATTTCGAAGCTAAGAGACAGGGCTACAATATTGTAGAAGGTCACTCGACCCAGTTTCGAGTGTAACCAGGTCAAAAATGCAAGATACTATACCAGAATCACAAAAACAGATTCACAGAACGCATTCTAGCGGAAACATCATAACTCAGGCTCTCCAAGTCCAAATCCAGAAATTCCAAATCCAGCTAAAATATAAGAAACAGGTATACATTTCATCAGAAGACCTCAACAACCAATTCTGAAGCAATTCCAGCCAAAACAACCAATTACCGGCGCAATTCTTACATTCGGGTAAAACCAGAACAGCAATAGTAATTTCGACTTATCTCATTCTAAACTACTCCGATTGACCTGAAATTTTGTAGGAACCTATAAAATGTCATTGCCTACAACTTTCATGTTTTAAGTCAAGGCCAATTCGGCCTCTATATAGGACCTAAAATTTCGGACAGAATGCTCCCTCAAGAACCCTAGTTTTCTGAAATTTCTTCCAAACCAGAAATTGGTTGCAATTAATCACTTTTCCCACCTCCTTAAGTCATTATAGACCATTTCCAATCATCATAGAAAGCCACACAATCATGCTTATATTAAAATAGAAAAATCCCCAAAAATAATAAAACTTGATCATTTCAACCACAAATCAAGAATTAATCCATAATATTGCATCTCATACCACCACCAATCATGAATTGAACATCATTAGAGGAAGGAGAGGGGTCCTTCACAACTCACCTCAGCAATACAAGAGATAGAGCAACTAGTCACCTTAGCTTTCCAAACAACTCCACAAAACACCTCAAGACCACTTAGCAAAGAGATTTTATGGAATGATTTGGAGTTTTATTGGTTGGATTTGAAGATTGAGCAAGAAATAGAAGGAAGAAATTGAGAGCTTTTCTTTCTTTTCCTTTGAGAGAGAGCCGGCTATGAAGCTTTAGAAATAAGGATGATTTTTGGCAATTTTTTGATTTATTTGGTAAAGTAGTGAATAGTGTAGTCAAAGTCCAAGACTTAATCTTATGGTGACACTTGTCACCTTTAGGTTTAAAACTTATCTTTTTGTCTCTCCAATACAAATATCTTAACACTTTGTAAAATAATATCACTTAATACAAAATTCCAACAAGTTGTCAAAAATATAATGCATTTACCGCACTTGCGGGTCCCACGTTCAAAATACGCTCTTAATTTCTCAAAAACTAACCGATACTAGAAAAATCATTTTCAAACTATCTTTACTCATAAACTTTATCTGGGGAATTTTTCTAATAAAGAAAATGTAGAAAAGGCGGACGATTAAATAAAATAAACCCTAGAAAATTAGAAAATTTTCGGGTTCTCACACTCATACTTTTCGGGGCGTCACAATCTCCCCTCCTTAAAAGAATGTCGTCCTCGACATTCCATCTTGTACCAATCAAGTCGAGATATCCCGCATGAATCACTAATATTGCAAACCAAACCCACAGTCCGGCATCCTAAACTTCAAGCCTAGGATACACTACAGAGATCTGAAGCCTAAGCTCTGATACCAACTGTGACAGCCCCACCTCCCCCTAAGGCGAACCAGAGGGTTCGGCGGGCCGCCTGCCCAGCTCTCGCCGGGACTCAGTCGTTCACTACAATCCTTAAATGAATTACAATATAAATCTCAAATATACATCACATGGTCCACAAATATACATCCAAGTCTCCCATAATTACATGTCATAAGCGAAGCGGAAACGATTCTCAACTATACATAAAATGATTCCAAATCCAAATTATACAAGATATATGCCATCCAGTCACGTGAACAAGTACTACAAGTCCTTCCTTCGCCACGAGCCCTGTGGAGGGGAATAAAATATTTTTGGGGTGAGCTAGAAGCTCAGCGAGTAACCAGAAAAATCAGTAATCAAATTGGTTTCACAATAGTTCATTTCAATGATGTCATAAATCAAATGATACGTCCAGAAACAATTACAACATTTACAATACATTAAATATGGAGTATCAATAATTCAAGAAACATTTACAATGGAAAGCGATAGTAACATTCATTAAAAGGATACGGCCCACATGGAGCTATTTGTTTGTTCGTTCAATCCCTTTTTTTTTTCCGGACGTTGGCCGGACTCCACCCATCCGGACGTAGCCGGACTCCACCCATCCGGACGTAGCCGGACTACAAGGTAATACTCGAGTATACCAAATTCACCCAGGGTCACCATATCGCCCGACCGAGTCCGCTTCTGGCTCGAGTCGATCGGTAACGAATGGCAGTGGCCAGTTCAGCCAAACGGCTTACATTCATGCGCAACTAGCATTTAATCATTAATCATTGAAAATTTCATATTTATTTAGGTCGAGTGCGATAAAGTACACACTCGCCTAGAAAACTCGTTTTAACAATCATTGAAAGCACTTAACACATTATCAATCAATAATAACAAGCCAATAAATCAAGGAATACAGCAACAAGGAACACCCATATGCAAGCACGCATGATATGCAAGAAAACTGTTCAAAAGTAACTTTGGAAACAATTTAAAGGTAAATAACGCAAGAAAACAGTACAAAAGTAACTGTGGAAACAGTTCAAAAGTAAATAATGCAGGAAATGGTTCATAAATAACTTTAGAAATAGTTTAAGGTCACTCACCTCCATGGCTCAGAAACTATCCATCATATATCATTGCCTTGCTCAAATCCAAGTCTTAGATCACAAACTCAATGCAAACAAGTCCTTTAAAAGTTCGGACAACACTTCCCCCGAATTTGCTTACTTTTCCAGCCATCATGGCTTCATTATTTCCTCAGCCAGTCCCAAAGGTACACACACAACAACAAGTTCATCCAATAGTCATTCAGCAAGCTCCAAGTAGTACTAGTACAAGTCAAACTAGGGAAAAGTTCGGAAATGAAAGTTAAGCTCAAAACCAGAAAAAAGTTTTGACGTCATTTTGCGGTAATGGTACCAAAGGCGCTACGATTGTCGGATGAAGGTTCAAGACCTACCATTTCGAAGCTAAGAGACAGGGCTACAATATTGTAGAAGGTCACTCAACCCAGTTTCGAGTGTAACCAGGTCAAAAATGCAAGATACTATACCAGAATCACAAAAACAGATTCACAGAACGCATTCTAGCGGAAACATCATAACTCAGGTTCTCCAAGTCCAAATCCAGAAATTCCAAATCCAGCTGAAATATAAGAAACAGGTATACATTTCATCAGAAGACCTCAACAACCAATTCTGAAGCAATTCCAGCCAAAACAACCAATTACCGGCGCAATTCTTACATTCGGGTAAAACCAGAACAGCAATAGTAATTTCGACTTATCTCATTCTAAACTACTCCGATTGACCTGAAATTTTGTAGGAACCTATAAAATGTCATTGCCTACAACTTTCATGTTTTAAGTCAAGGCCAATTCGGCCTCTATATAGGACCTAAAATTTCGGACAGAATGCTCCCTCAAGAACCCTAGTTTTCTGAAATTTCTTCCAAACCAGAAATTGGTTGCAATTAATCACTTTTCCCACCTCCTTAAGTCATTATAGACCATTTCCAATCATCATAGATAGTCACACAATCATGCTTATATTAAAACAGAAAAATCCCCAAAAATAATAAAACTTGATCATTTCAACCACAAATCAAGAATTAATTCATAATATTGCATCTCATACCACCACCAATCATGAATTGAACATCATTAGAGGAAGGAGAGGGGTCCTTCACAACTCACCTCAGCAATACAAGAGATAGAGCAACTAGTCACCTTAGCTTTCCAAACAACTCCACAAAACACCTCAAGACCACTTAGCAAAGAGATTTTATGGAATGATTTGGAGTTTTATTGGTTGGATTTGAAGATTGAGCAAGAAATAGAAGGAAGAAATTGAGAGCTTTTCTTTCTTTTCCTTTGAGAGAGAGCCGGCTATGAATCTTTAGAAATAAGGATGATTTTTGGCAATTTTTTGATTTATTTGGTAAAGTAGTGAATAGTGTAGTCAAAGTCCAAGACTTAATCTTATGGTGACACTTGTCACCTTTAGGTTTAAAACTTATCTTTTTGTCTCTCCAATACAAATATCTTAACACTTTGTAAAATAATATCACTTAATACAAAATTTCAACAAGTTGTCAAAAATATAATGCATTTACCGCACTTGCGGGTCCCACGTTCAAAATACGCTCTTAATTTCTCAAAAGCTAACCGATACTAGAAAAATCATTTTCAAACTATCTTTGCTCATAAACTTTATCTGGGGAATTTTTCTAATAAAAAAAATGTAGAAAAGGCGGACGATTAAATAAAATAAACCCTAGAAAATTAGAAAATTTTCGGGTTCTCACACTCATACTTTTCGGGGCGTCACAATCTCCCCTCCTTAAAAGAATGTCGTCCTCGACATTCCATCTTGTACCAATCAAGTCGAGATATCCCGCATGAATCACTAATATTGCAAACCAAACCCACAGTCCGGCATCCTAAAGTTCAAGCCTAGGATACACTACAGAGATCTGAAGCCTAAGCTCTGATACCAACTGTGACAGCCCCACCTCCCCCTAAGGCGAACCAGAGGGTTCGGCGGGCCGCCTGCCCAGCTCTAGCCGGGACTCAGTCGTTCACTACAATCCTTAAATGAATTACAATATAAATCTCAAATATACATCACATGGTCCACAAATATACATCCAAGTCTCCCATAATTACATGTCATAAGCGAAGCGGAAACGATTCTCAACTATACATAAAATGATTCCAAATCCAAATTATACAAGATATATGCCATCCAGTCACGTGAACAAGTACTACAAGTCCTTCCTTCGCCACGAGCCCTGTGGAGGGGAATAAAATATTTTTGGGGTGAGCTGGAAGCTTAGCGAGTAACCAGAAAAATCAGTAATCAAATCGGTTTCACAATAGTTCATTTCAATGATGTCATAAATCAAATGATAAGTCCAGAAACAATTACAACATTTACAATACATTAAATATGGAGTATCAATAATTCAAGAAACATTTACAATGGAAAGCGATAGTAACATTCATTAAAAGGATACGGCCCACATGGAGGTATTTGTTTGTTCGTTCAATCCCTTTTTTTTTTCCGGACGTTGGCCGGACTCCACCCATCCGGACGTAGCCGGACTCCACCCATCCGGACGTAGCCGGACTACAAGGTAATACTCGAGTATACCAAATTCACCCAGGGTCACCATATCGCCCGACCGAGTCCGCTTCTGGCTCGAGTCGATCGGTAACGAATGGCAGTGGCCAGTTCAGCCAAACGGCTTACATTCATGCGCAACTAGCATTTAATCATTAATCATTGAAAATTTCATATTTATTTAGGTCGAGTGCGATAAAGTACACACTCGCCTAGAAAACTCGTTTTAACAATCATTGAAAGCACTTAACACATTATCAATCAATAATAACAAGCCAATAAATCAAGGAATACAGCAACAAGGAACACCCTTATGCGAGCACGCATGATATGCAAGAAAACAGTTCAAAAGTAACTTTGGAAACAGTTTAAAGGTAAATAACGCAAGAAAACAGTACAAAAGTAACTGTGGAAACAGTTCAAAAGTAAATAATGCAGGAAACGGTTCATAAATAACTTTAGAAATAGTTTAAGGTCACTCACCTCCATGGCTCAGAAACTATCCATCATATATCATTGCCTTGCTCAAATCCAAGTCTTAGATCACAAACTCAATGCAAACAAGTCCTTTAAAAGTTCGGACAACACTTCCCCCGAATTTGCTTACTTTTCCAGCCATCATGGCTTCATTATTTCCTCAGCCAGTCCCAAAGGTACACACACAACAACAAGTTCATCCAATAGTCATTCAGCAAGCTCCAAGTAGTACTAGTACAAGTCAAACTAGGGAAAAGTTCGGAAATGAAAGTTAAGCTCAAAACCAGAAAAATAGTTTTGACGTCATTTTGCGGTAATGGTACCAAAGGCGCTACGATTGTCGGATGAAGGTTCAAGACCTACCATTTCGAAGCTAAGAGACAGGGCTACAATATTGTAGAAGGTCACTCAACCCAGTTTCGAGTGTAACCAGGTCAAAAATGCAAGATACTATACCAGAATCACAAAAACAGATTCACAGAACGCATTCTAGCGGAAACATCATAACTCAGGTTCTCCAAGTCCAAATCCAGAAATTCCAAATCCAGCTGAAATATAAGAAACAGGTATACATTTCATCAGAAGACCTCAACAACCAATTCTGAAGCAATTCCAGCCAAAACAACCAATTACCGGCGCAATTCTTACATTCGGGTAAAACCAGAACAGCAATAGTAATTTCGACTTATCTCATTCTAAACTACTCCGATTGACCTGAAATTTTGTAGGAACCTATAAAATGTCATTGCCTACAACTTTCATGTTTTAAGTCAAGGCCAATTCGGCCTCTATATAGGACCTAAAATTTCGGACAGAATGCTCCCTCAAGAACCCTAGTTTTCTGAAATTTCTTCCAAACCAGAAATTGGTTGCAATTAATCACTTTTCCCACCTCCTTAAGTCATTATAGACCATTTCCAATCATCATAGATAGTCACACAATCATGCTTATATTAAAACAGAAAAATCCCCAAAAATAATAAAACTTGATCATTTCAACCACAAATCAAGAATTAATTCATAATATTGCATCTCATACCACCACCAATCATGAATTGAACATCATTAGAGGAAGGAGAGGGGTCCTTCACAACTCACCTCAGCAATACAAGAGATAGAGCAACTAGTCACCTTAGCTTTCCAAACAACTCCACAAAACACCTCAAGACCACTTAGCAAAGAGATTTTATGGAATGATTTGGAGTTTTATTGGTTGGATTTGAAGATTGAGCAAGAAATAGAAGGAAGAAATTGAGAGCTTTTCTTTCTTTTCCTTTGAGAGAGAGCCGGCTATGAATCTTTAGAAATAAGGATGATTTTTGGCAATTTTTTGATTTATTTGGTAAAGTAGTGAATAGTGTAGTCAAAGTCCAAGACTTAATCTTATGGTGACACTTGTCACCTTTAGGTTTAAAACTTATCTTTTTGTCTCTCCAATACAAATATCTTAACACTTTGTAAAATAATATCACTTAATACAAAATTTCAACAAGTTGTCAAAAATATAATGCATTTACCGCACTTGCGGGTCCCACGTTCAAAATACGCTCTTAATTTCTCAAAAGCTAACCGATACTAGAAAAATCATTTTCAAACTATCTTTGCTCATAAACTTTATCTGGGGAATTTTTCTAATAAAAAAAATGTAGAAAAGGCGGACGATTAAATAAAATAAACCCTAGAAAATTAGAAAATTTTCGGGTTCTCACACTCATACTTTTCGGGGCGTCACAATCTCCCCTCCTTAAAAGAATGTCGTCCTCGACATTCCATCTTGTACCAATCAAGTCGAGATATCCCGCATGAATCACTAATATTGCAAACCAAACCCACAGTCCGGCATCCTAAAGTTCAAGCCTAGGATACACTACAGAGATCTGAAGCCTAAGCTCTGATACCAACTGTGACAGCCCCACCTCCCCCTAAGGCGAACCAGAGGGTTCGGCGGGCCGCCTGCCCAGCTCTAGCCGGGACTCAGTCGTTCACTACAATCCTTAAATGAATTACAATATAAATCTCAAATATACATCACATGGTCCACAAATATACATCCAAGTCTCCCATAATTACATGTCATAAGCGAAGCGGAAACGATTCTCAACTATACATAAAATGATTCCAAATCCAAATTATACAAGATATATGCCATCCAGTCACGTGAACAAGTACTACAAGTCCTTCCTTCGCCACGAGCCCTGTGGAGGGGAATAAAATATTTTTGGGGTGAGCTGGAAGCTTAGCGAGTAACCAGAAAAATCAGTAATCAAATCGGTTTCACAATAGTTCATTTCAATGATGTCATAAATCAAATGATAAGTCCAGAAACAATTACAACATTTACAATACATTAAATATGGAGTATCAATAATTCAAGAAACATTTACAATGGAAAGCGATAGTAACATTCATTAAAAGGATACGGCCCACATGGAGGTATTTGTTTGTTCGTTCAATCCCTTTTTTTTTTCCGGACGTTGGCCGGACTCCACCCATCCGGACGTAGCCGGACTCCACCCATCCGGACGTAGCCGGACTACAAGGTAATACTCGAGTATACCAAATTCACCCAGGGTCACCATATCGCCCGACCGAGTCCGCTTCTGGCTCGAGTCGATCGGTAACGAATGGCAGTGGCCAGTTCAGCCAAACGGCTTACATTCATGCGCAACTAGCATTTAATCATTAATCATTGAAAATTTCATATTTATTTAGGTCGAGTGCGATAAAGTACACACTCGCCTAGAAAACTCGTTTTAACAATCATTGAAAGCACTTAACACATTATCAATCAATAATAACAAGCCAATAAATCAAGGAATACAGCAACAAGGAACACCCTTATGCGAGCACGCATGATATGCAAGAAAACAGTTCAAAAGTAACTTTGGAAACAGTTTAAAGGTAAATAACGCAAGAAAACAGTACAAAAGTAACTGTGGAAACAGTTCAAAAGTAAATAATGCAGGAAACGGTTCATAAATAACTTTAGAAATAGTTTAAGGTCACTCACCTCCATGGCTCAGAAACTATCCATCATATATCATTGCCTTGCTCAAATCCAAGTCTTAGATCACAAACTCAATGCAAACAAGTCCTTTAAAAGTTCGGACAACACTTCCCCCGAATTTGCTTACTTTTCCAGCCATCATGGCTTCATTATTTCCTCAGCCAGTCCCAAAGGTACACACACAACAACAAGTTCATCCAATAGTCATTCAGCAAGCTCCAAGTAGTACTAGTACAAGTCAAACTAGGGAAAAGTTCAGAAATGAAAGTTAAGCTCAAAACCAGAAAAACAGTTTTGACGTCATTTTACGGTAATGGTACTAAAGGCGCTACGATTGTCGGATGAAGGTTCAAGACCCACCATTTCGAAGCTAAGAGACAGGGCTACAATATTGTAGAAGGTCACTCGACCCAGTTTCGAGTGTAACCAGGTCAAAAATGCAAGATACTATACCAGAATCACAAAAACAGATTCACAGAACGCATTCTAGCGGAAACATCATAACTCAGGTTCTCCAAGTCCAAATCCAGAAATTCCAAATCCAGCTGAAATATAAGAAACAGGTATACATTTCATCAGAAGACCTCAACAACCAATTCTGAAGCAATTCCAGCCAAAACAACCAATTACCGGCGCAATTCTTACATTCGGGTAAAACCAGAACAGCAATAGTAATTTCGACTTATCTCATTCTAAACTACTCCGATTGACCTGAAATTTTGTAGGAACCTATAAAATGTCATTGCCTACAACTTTCATGTTTTAAGTCAAGGCCAATTCGGCCTCTATATAGGACCTAAAATTTCGGACAGAATGCTCCCTCAAGAACCCTAGTTTTCTGAAATTTCTTCCAAACCAGAAATTGGTTGCAATTAATCACTTTTCCCACCTCCTTAAGTCATTATAGACCATTTCCAATCATCATAGATAGTCACACAATCATGCTTATATTAAAACAGAAAAATCCCCAAAAATAATAAAACTTGATCATTTCAACCACAAATCAAGAATTAATTCATAATATTGCATCTCATACCACCACCAATCATGAATTGAACATCATTAGAGGAAGGAGAGGGGTCCTTCACAACTCACCTCAGCAATACAAGAGATAGAGCAACTAGTCACCTTAGCTTTCCAAACAACTCCACAAAACACCTCAAGACCACTTAGCAAAGAGATTTTATGGAATGATTTGGAGTTTTATTGGTTGGATTTGAAGATTGAGCAAGAAATAGAAGGAAGAAATTGAGAGCTTTTCTTTCTTTTCCTTTGAGAGAGAGCCGGCTATGAATCTTTAGAAATAAGGATGATTTTTGGCAATTTTTTGATTTATTTGGTAAAGTAGTGAATAGTGTAGTCAAAGTCCAAGACTTAATCTTATGGTGACACTTGTCACCTTTAGGTTTAAAACTTATCTTTTTGTCTCTCCAATACAAATATCTTAACACTTTGTAAAATAATATCACTTAATACAAAATTTCAACAAGTTGTCAAAAATATAATGCATTTACCGCACTTGCGGGTCCCACGTTCAAAATACGCTCTTAATTTCTCAAAAGCTAACCGATACTAGAAAAATCATTTTCAAACTATCTTTACTCATAAACTTTATCTGGGGAATTTTTCTAATAAAGAAAATGTAGAAAAGGCGGACGATTAAATAAAATAAACCCTAGAAAATTAGAAAATTTTCGGGTTCTCACACTCATACTTTTCGGGGCGTCACAATCTCCCCTCCTTAAAAGAATGTCGTCCTCGACATTCCATCTTGTACCAATCAAGTCGAGATATCCCGCATGAATCACTAATATTGCAAACCAAACCCACAGTCCGGCATCCTAAACTTCAAGCCTAGGATACACTACAGAGATCTGAAGCCTAAGCTCTGATACCAACTGTGACAGCCCCACCTCCCCCTAAGGCGAACCAGAGGGTTCGGCGGGCCGCCTGCCCAGCTCTAGCCGGGACTCAGTCGTTCACTACAATCCTTAAATGAATTACAATATAAATCTCAAATATACATCACATGGTCCACAAATATACATCCAAGTCTCCCATAATTACATGTCATAAGCGAAGCGGAAACGATTCTCAACTATACATAAAATGATTCCAAATCCAAATTATACAAGATATATGCCATCCAGTCACGTGAACAAGTACTACAAGTCCTTCCTTCGCCACGAGCCCTGTGGAGGGGAATAAAATATTTTTGGGGTGAGCTGGAAGCTTAGCGAGTAACCAGAAAAATCAGTAATCAAATCGGTTTCACAATAGTTCATTTCAATGATGTCATAAATCAAATGATAAGTCCAGAAACAATTACAACATTTACAATACATTAAATATGGAGTATCAATAATTCAAGAAACATTTACAATGGAAAGCGATAGTAACATTCATTAAAAGGATACGGCCCACATGGAGGTATTTGTTTGTTCGTTCAATCCCTTTTTTTTTTCCGGACGTTGGCCGGACTCCACCCATCCGGACGTAGCCGGACTCCACCCATCCGGACGTAGCCGGACTACAAGGTAATACTCGAGTATACCAAATTCACCCAGGGTCACCATATCGCCCGACCGAGTCCGCTTCTGGCTCGAGTCGATCGGTAACGAATGGCAGTGGCCAGTTCAGCCAAACGGCTTACATTCATGCGCAACTAGCATTTAATCATTAATCATTGAAAATTTCATATTTATTTAGGTCGAGTGCGATAAAGTACACACTCGCCTAGAAAACTCGTTTTAACAATCATTGAAAGCACTTAACACATTATCAATCAATAATAACAAGCCAATAAATCAAGGAATACAGCAACAAGGAACACCCATATGCAAGCACGCATGATATGCAAGAAAACAGTTCAAAAGTAACTTTGGAAACAGTTTAAAGGTAAATAATGCAAGAAAACAGTACAAAAGTAACTGTGGAAACAGTTCAAAAGTAAATAATGCAGGAAACGGTTCATAAATAACTTTAGAAATAGTTTAAGGTCACTCACCTCCATGGCTCAGAAACTATCCATCATATATCATTGCCTTGCTCAAATCCAAGTCTTAGATCACAAACTCAATGCAAACAAGTCCTTTAAAAGTTCGGACAACACTTCCCCCGAATTTGCTTACTTTTCCAGCCATCATGGCTTCATTATTTCCTCAGCCAGTCCCAAAGGTACACACACAACAACAAGTTCATCCAATAGTCATTCAGCAAGCTCCAAGTAGTACTAGTACAAGTCAAACTAGGGAAAAGTTCGGAAATGAAAGTTAAGCTCAAAACCAGAAAAATAGTTTTGACGTCATTTTGCGGTAATGGTACCAAAGGCGCTACGATTGTCGGATGAAGGTTCAAGACCTACCATTTCGAAGCTAAGAGACAGGGCTACAATATTGTAGAAGGTCACTCAACCCAGTTTCGAGTGTAACCAGGTCAAAAATGCAAGATACTATACCAGAATCACAAAAACAGATTCACAGAACGCATTCTAGCGGAAACATCATAACTCAGGCTCTCCAAGTCCAAATCCAGAAATTCCAAATCCAGCTGAAATATAAGAAACAGGTATACATTTCATCATAAGACCTCAACAACCAATTCTGAAGCAATTCCAGCCAAAACAACCAATTACCGGCGCAATTCTTACATTCGGGTAAAACCAGAACAGCAATAGTAATTTTGTAGGAACCTATAAAATGTCATTCCCTACAACTTTCATGTTTTAAGTCAAGGCCAATTCGGCCTCTATATAGGACCTAAAATTTCGGACAGAATGCTCCCTCAAGAACCCTAGTTTTCTGAAATTTCTTCCAAACCAGAAATTGGTTGCAATTAGTCACTTTTCCCACCTCCTTAAGTCATTATAGACCATTTCCAATCATCATAGATAGTCACACAATCATGCTTATATTAAAACAGAAAAATCCCCAAAAATAATAAAACTTGATCATTTCAACCACAAATCAAGAATTAATCCATAATATTGCATCTCATACCACCACCAATCATGAATTGAACATCATTAGAGGAAGGAGAGGGGTCCTTCACAACTCACCTCAGCAATACAAGAGATAGAGCAACTAGTCACCTTAGCTTTCCAAACAACTCCACAAAACACCTCAAGACCACTTAGCAAAGAGATTTTATGGAATGATTTGGAGTTTTATTGGTTGGATTTGAAGATTGAGCAAGAAATAGAAGGAAGAAATTGAGAGCTTTTCTTTCTTTTCCTTTGAGAGAGAGCCGGCTATGAAGCTTTAGAAATAAGGATGATTTTTGGCAATTTTTTGATTTATTTGGTAAAGTAGTGAATAGTGTAGTCAAAGTCCAAGACTTAATCTTATGGTGACACTTGTCACCTTTAGGTTTAAAACTTATCTTTTTGTCTCTCCAATACAAATATCTTAACACTTTGTAAAATAATATCACTTAATACGAAATTCCAACAACTTGTCAAAAATATAATGCATTTACCGCACTTGCGGGTCCCACGTTCAAAATACGCTCTTAATTTCTCAAAAACTAACCGATACTAGAAAAATCATTTTCAAACTATCTTTGCTCATAAACTTTATCTGGGGAATTTTTCTAATAAAGAAAATGTAGAAAAGGCGGACGATTAAATAAAATAAACCCTAGAAAATTAGAAAATTTTCGGGTTCTCACACTCATACTTTTCGGGGCGTCACAATCTCCTCTCCTTAAAAGAATGTCGTCCTCGACATTCCATCTTGTACCAATCAAGTCGAGATATCCCGCATGAATCACTAATATTGCAAACCAAACCCACAGTCCGGCATCCTAAACTTCAAGCCTAGGATACACTACAGAGATCTGAAGCCTAAGCTCTGATACCAACTGTGACAGCCCCACCTACCCCTAAGGCGAACCAGAGGGTTCGGCGGGCCGCCTGCCCAGCTCTCGCCGGGACTCAGTCGTTCACTACAATCCTTAAATGAATTACAAAATAAATCTCAAATATACATCACATGGTCCACAAATATACATCCAAGTCTCCCATAATTACATGTCATAAGCGAAGCGGAAACGATTCTCAACTATACATAAAATGATTCCAAATCCAAATTATACAAGATATATGCCATCCAGTCACGTGAACAAGTACTACAAGTCCTTCCTTCGCCACGAGCCCTGTGGAGGGGAATAAAATATTTTTGGGGTGAGCTAGAAGCTTAGCGAGTAACCAGAAAAATCAGTAATCAAATCGGTTTCACAATAGTTCATTTCAATAATGTCATAAATCAAATGATAAGTCCAGAAACAATTACAACATTTACAATACATTAAATATGGAGTATCAATAATTCAAGAAACATTTACAATGGAAAGCGATAGTAACATTCATTAAAAGGATACGGCCCACATGGAGCTATTTGTTTGTTCGTTCAATCCCTTTTTTTTTTCCGGACGTTGGCCGGACTCCACCCATCCGGACGTAGCCGGACTCCACCCATCCGGACGTAGCCGGACTACAAGGTAATACTCGAGTATACCAAATTCACCCAGGGTCACCATATCGCCCGACCGAGTCCGCTTCTGGCTCGAGTCGATCGGTAACGAATGGCAGTGGCCAGTTCAGCCAAACGGCTTACATTCATGCGCAACTAGCATTTAATCTTTAATCATTGAAAATTTCATATTTATTTAGGTCGAGTGCGATAAAGTACACACTCGCCTAGAAAACTCGTTTTAACAATCATTGAAAGCACTTAACACATTATCAATCAATAATAACAAGCCAATAAATCAAGGAATACAGCAACAAGGAACACCCATATGCAAGCACGCATGATATGCAAGAAAACAGTTCAAAGGTAACTTTGGAAACAGTTTAAAGGTAAATAATGCAAGAAAACAGTACAAAAGTAACTGTGGAAACAGTTCAAAAGTAAATAATGCAGGAAACGGTTCATAAATAACTTTAGAAATAGTTTAAGGTCACTCACCTCCATGGCTCAGAAACTATCCATCATATATCATTGCCTTGCTCAAATCCAAGTCTTAGATCACAAACTCAATGCAAACAAGTCCTTTAAAAGTTCGGACAACACTTCCCCCGAATTTGCTTACTTTTCCAGCCATCATGGCTTCATTATTTCCTCAGCCAGTCCCAAAGGTACACACACAACAACAAGTTCATCCAATAGTCATTCAGCAAGCTCCAAGTAGTACTAGTACAAGTCAAACTAGGGAAAAGTTCGGAAATGAAAGTTAAGCTCAAAACCAGAAAAATAGTTTTGACGTCATTTTGCGGTAATGGTACCAAAGGCGCTACGATTGTCGGATGAAGGTTCAAGACCTACCATTTCGAAGCTAAGAGACAGGGCTACAATATTGTAGAAGGTCACTCAACCCAGTTTCGAGTGTAACCAGGTCAAAAATGCAAGATACTATACCAGAATCACAAAAACAGATTCACAGAACGCATTCTAGCGGAAACATCATAACTCAGGCTCTCCAAGTCCAAATCCAGAAATTCCAAATCCAGCTGAAATATAAGAAACAGGTATACATTTCATCATAAGACCTCAACAACCAATTCTGAAGCAATTCCAGCCAAAACAACCAATTACCGGCGCAATTCTTACATTCGGGTAAAACCAGAACAGCAATAGTAATTTTGTAGGAACCTATAAAATGTCATTCCCTACAACTTTCATGTTTTAAGTCAAGGCCAATTCGGCCTCTATATAGGACCTAAAATTTCGGACAGAATGCTCCCTCAAGAACCCTAGTTTTCTGAAATTTCTTCCAAACCAGAAATTGGTTGCAATTAATCACTTTTCCCACCTCCTTAAGTCATTATAGACCATTTCCAATCATCATAGATAGTCACACAATCATGCTTATATTAAAACAGAAAAATCCCCAAAAATAATAAAACTTGATAATTTCAACCACAAATCAAGAATTAATCCATAATATTGCATCTCATACCACCACCAATCATGAATTGAACATCATTAGAGGAAGGAGAGGGGTCCTTCACAACTCACCTCAGCAATACAAGAGATAGAGCAACTAGTCACCTTAGCTTTCCAAACAACTCCACAAAACACCTCAAGACCACTTAGCAAAGAGATTTTATGGAATGATTTGGAGTTTTATTGGTTGGATTTGAAGATTGAGCAAGAAATAGAAGGAAGAAATTGAGAGCTTTTCTTTCTTTTCCTTTGAGAGAGAGCCGGCTATGAAGCTTTAGAAATAAGGATGATTTTTGGCAATTTTTTGATTTATTTGGTAAAGTAGTGAATAGTGTAGTCAAAGTCCAAGACTTAATCTTATGGTGACACTTGTCACCTTTAGGTTTAAAACTTATATTTTTGTCTCTCCAATACAAATATCTTAACACTTTGTAAAATAATATCACTTAATACAAAATTCCAACAAGTTGTCAAAAATATAATGCATTTACCGCACTTGCGGGTCCCACGTTCAAAATACGCTCTTAATTTCTCAAAAACTAACCGATACTAGAAAAATCATTTTCAAACTATCTTTGCTCATAAACTTTATCTGGGGAATTTTTCTAATAAAGAAAATGTAGAAAAGGCGGACGATTAAATAAAATAAACCCTAGAAAATTAGAAAATTTTCGGGTTCTCACACTCATACTTTTTGGGGTGTCACAATCTCCCCTCCTTAAAAGAATGTCGTCCTCGACATTCCATCTTGTACCAATCAAGTCGAGATATCCCGTATGAATCACTAATATTGCAAACCAAACCCACAGTCCGGCATCCTAAACTTCAAGCCTAGGATACACTACAGAGATCTGAAGCCTAAGCTCTGATACCAACTGTGACAGCCCCACCTACCCCTAAGGCGAACCAGAGGGTTCGGCGGGCCGCCTGCCCAGCTCTCGCCGGGACTCAGTCGTTCACTACAATCCTTAAATGAATTACAATATAAATCTCAAATATACATCACATGGTCCACAAATATACATCCAAGTCTCCCATAATTACATGTCATAAGCGAAGCGGAAACGATTCTCAACTATACATAAAATGATTCCAAATCCAAATTATACAAGATATATGCCATCCAGTCACGTGAACAAGTACTACAAGTCCTTCCTTCGCCACGAGCCCTGTGGAGGGGAATAAAATATTTTTGGGGTGAGCTAGAAGCTTAGCGAGTAACCAGAAAAATCAGTAATCAAATCGGTTTCACAATAGTTCATTTCAATAATGTCATAAATCAAATGATAAGTCCAGAAACAATTACAACATTTACAATACATTAAATATGGAGTATCAATAATTCAAGAAACATTTACAATGGAAAGCGATAGTAACATTCATTAAAAGGATACGGCCCACATGGAGCTATTTGTTTGTTCGTTCAATCCCTTTTTTTTTTCCGGACGTTGGCCGGACTCCACCCATCCGGACGTAGCCGGACTCCACCCATCCGGACGTAGCCGGACTACAAGGTAATACTCGAGTATACCAAATTCACCCAGGGTCACCATATCGCCCGACCGAGTCCGCTTCTGGCTCGAGTCGATCGGTAACGAATGGCAGTGGCCAGTTCAGCCAAACGGCTTACATTCATGCGCAACTAGCATTTAATCATTAATCATTGAAAATTTCATATTTATTTAGGTCGAGTGCGATAAAGTACACACTCGCCTAGAAAACTCGTTTTAACAATCATTGAAAGCACTTAACACATTATCAATCAATAATAACAAGCCAATAAATCAAGGAATACAGCAACAAGGAACACTCATATGCAAGCACGCAAGATATGCAAGAAAACAGTTCAAAAGTAACTTTGGAAACAGTTTAAAGGTAAATAATGCAAGAAAACAGTACAAAAGTAACTGTGGAAACAGTTCAAAAGTAAATAATGCAGGAAACGGTTCATAAATTACTTTAGAAATAGTTTGAGGTCACTCACCTCCATGGCTCAGAAACTATCCATCATATATCATTGCCTTGCTCAAATCCAAGTCTTAGATCACAAACTCAATGCAAACAATTCCTTTAAAAGTTCGGACAGCACTTCCCCTAAATTTGCTTACTTTTCCAGCCATCAGGGCTTCATTATTTCCTCAGCCAGTCCCAAAGGTACACACACAACAACAAGTTCGTCCAATAGCCATTCAGCAAGCTCCAAGTAGTACTAGTACAAGTCAAACTAGGGAAAAGTTCGGAAATGAAAGTTAAGCTCAAAACCAGAAAAACAGTTTTGACGTCATTTTACGGTAATGGTACCAAAGGTGCTACGATTGTCGGATGAAGGTGCAAGACCCACCATTTCGAAGCTAAGAGACAGGGTTACAATATTGTAGACGGTCACTCAACCCAGTTTCGAGTGTAACCAGGTCAAAAATGCAAGATACTATACCAGAATCACAAAAACAGATTCACAGAACGCATTCTTGCGGGAACATCATAACTCAGGCTCTCCAAGTCCAAATCCAGAAATTCCAAAACCATCTGAAAGCTAAGAAACAGGTATACATTTCATCAGAAGACCTCAACAACCAATTCGGAAGCAATTCCAGCCAAAACAACCAATTACAGGCGCAATTCTTACATTCGGGTAAAACCAGAACAGCAATAGTAATTTCGACTTATCTCATTCTACACTACTCCGATTGACCTGAAATTTTGTAGGAACCTATAAAATGTCATTCCCTACAACTTTCATGTTTTAAGCCAAGGCCAATTCTGCGACAGCCCCACCTTACCCTAGGGCGAACCAAAGGGTTCGGCGGACCGCCTGCCCAGCTCTCGCCAGGACTAACGGTTCGGTATAGAACGAGCTAATACATCCCGAAACTGACCAACGCGGGTAAAAATAAATAAAATAAAATAAAATAAAATCGAAGTCGGCTATGAATAGTAACCGACCCGTCAGAACCCAACCAAATACCAAGCAAACATTCCCATCTTGAAACTTAGCATTTACAAGCCAAAGTGGCATACAAAAGTATTCAAAAGTGGATACATGTCTGGTTTGCCAAATCAAAAGGAAAACAGTTCCCAAAAGTACATTTAGGATTTTAATATATGAGCTATACAAAAGATATGTTCAACTAGCTCAATTTGGCAGCCATTTATCAAATCCAGTCCAAAAGTATTTATTTTCCTGTAAGGAAAACAAAAAAAACAGAAAGGGGTGAGCTTGCGCTCAATGAGGTACCAAACATATAGCAGAAAAATCATGGCATTTCACATTTAACAAATCAGAGACACATGCCAGATGTAAAGTAAAGTAACTAATGATTCACATAGGAAGGATACAGGTGGCTCTCAGGAGCCAAATTTCCAGCGCAGTACTTGATCCAAACCGGTTGACTCTCCGTCAACGTATATAGAACCAACGCGTCCGTAGACCCACTTCGCACCGAATTCCGTCCACCAAACACCCCTTTACCGGGCCCGCTCACCTCAAACGAACAAAAATGGTAATACTCGAGTATACCCGGAATCAAGGGTCTCAATACCCAAAATCCCCGAACAGACTACCGTGGTTCGTTATCTAATCGTCCAAGCCCTTGTCGGCCCGACTCGAATAACTTAGCCACAGGATTGAGCTCATGGGTCATAGAAATCTGAACAGATGCAGACACAGATAACAGATTCAAATTTTGCATAGTAAATTGGCATATGAACAGACTAGAGAACGAGTGTGATAAAGTACACCCTCGTCTCGAACAAATAAACAGATTGCAGAGCAGAAATCAAGTTAAACAGCAATGGAGGGGAGTGGTACACTCACCGGCTCAACTTCAAAAGTTTTTACTTCAGATTGGCCTTAATCGCCAAGAAACCCTAAAATAACCAAAATAAACCAATTGAAGGTTTCACATCCGTAATCGAGTAAACACAATGCACATGAGGCTCGACTACTAGTCGTATGCCTCGCCAAATAATTACTAATGCAAGGGTACAAAACATAATTTTTTGGGAACAAAAAGATAGCATAAAGACCTAGGTTCAAAACCCAAAAGCCCTTTTTATTTCTACTCAAAAGGCAGATCCAACTTAAAGGAACCAAACGGCCTAGAAAATCGGGCAGCACCTCCCCTAAAATTCTTACTTTTCCAGCCATTAAGGCTTCATTATATCCTCAAATCAGTCCCAACATTTCACACAAAAGTCATCTCATTTACCAAAAGCCGCTCACTAGGCTCAAAGTAGTACAAGTACAAAAGTTAGCTAGGAAAAGACCGGAATGAGAGCGAGCCCTAAACATGCAAACAAGTACATGGAGACTCGATAACGAGTCATAAAGCCATACCAATTTTAACCCTAATAGGGTTTCATATGCATAAATAAGCATCATAGGCAACCAGAAATTAAGAAATGGCATTAGCTTAGGCCTTAACAAAAAAACAGTTTTCGTCATACTTTTGCGGTCATGACACAAAATGCGCTACGCTTATCGGATGAGGGTGTAAGACCCACCATCTCGAAGCTAAAAGACAGGGCTACAACAATGTAGAAGGCCACTCAGTCCAAATCCTAGCACAACTAGGTCAAAAATGCAGAATACTATACCAGAATTACCAAAACAGGTTTGCAAAACACACAAAACTGTAATCGGTATAACTCAGGCTATACAAGTCCAAATGCCGAAATTCCAATGGCATATGCTAGATAAGACATCCAGCTACATTTCATCAGAAGATACCAACTTCAAAATCCAAACCAATTCCAGTCAAAATAGCCAAATACCAACGCAGTTTTCGCATTCTGACCAAAGCAGAACAGCTACAGTAATTCCGACATAACTCGCTCTACACTAATCCAAATGACCTGAAATTTTGCAGGCACTTCAAACTCATCAATACCTACAACTTTCATGTTTTGAGCAAAGTCCAATTCGGCCTCTAACCCTATGATCTAAAACCGGACAGAATTAGGGAATTATGAACCCTAACTTTCCATTTTTCCATCCAAATCCAAAATTGATTGCATTTATCAACAATTCACACCTACTAGAGTCATTTTAAACCATTACCATTCATCATACAAGGCCACAACATCCCATTCATATTAAACCAGAAAATTCATCATAAAATGGAAAACTTCACCAAAACTCTTCAAATCAAGAAATAAATCACATATTCCATCACTCAAGCTACTTCTAAGCATAATATAAACATCTTTAGGTGTAGTAGAGTGTTCTAGCATCACTTACCAAGTAACAAGAGAGATAGGGATTGTGGACACCTTGGCTCTTCAAAACAACTTCACTAGACCACTCACTATCACTAAAAGGAAAGATTTTATGGAGTAAAATGGATGTAAGCTAATGTTTTTGGGTGATTTGCACCAAGTAGAAGCTTGAAAATTGATGGAGTTCTCTTCCTTTTGGAGCTTGAGAGGGCCGGCTATGGTGAAGAAAGAATGAGGAAATTTTAATGAATTTTGAAGATATTTAACCTTTGGTCAAAAAAGTCAAAAATGTGAATAGTAAACCATAAAGTCCAACCAACCACCAAGTGACACGTGGCACCCTATTAATGCATGTCAATCCTTTTCTTTTCCTCTCACATCAATCATATCATACACTCTACTTATCTCGTAACACCCGATAAAGTTTACACAGTATCCGAAACTTAACCTTATTGACCGAATTTTTCCGAACTTTTCGCACTAGTGGGTCCCACGTCCAATATATATTCTTAATTTTCTAAAAACTCTCCAATACTAGAAAAATTATCTAAAAACTATAATTGCTCATAAAATCCCCCAAGAAAATATTTCTAAGCCAGAAAATGCAGAAAACATGCCATTAAAGGGAAAAAAAAAACCCTAGGGAAAAAATATTAGGGAAATACGGGCTCTCACAAATTCGGCCTCTATATAGGACCTAAAATTTCGGACAGAATGCTCCCTCAAGAACCCTAGTTTTCTGAAATTTCTTCGAAACCAGAAATTGGCTGCAATTAATCACTTTTCCCACCTCCTTAAGTCATTATAGACCATTTCCAATCATCATAGATAGCCACACAATCATGCTTATATTAAAACAGAAAAATCCCCAAAAATAATAAAACTTGATCATTTCAACCACAAATCAAGAATTAATCCATAATATTGCATCTCATACCACCACCAATCATGAATTGAACATCATTAGAGGAAGGAGAGGGGTCCTTCACAACTCACCTTAGCAATACAAGAGATAGAGCAACTAGTCACCTTAGCTTTCCAAACAACTCCACAAAACACCTCAAGACCACTTAGCAAAGAGATTTTATGGAATGATTTGGAGTTTTATTGGTTGGATTTGAAGATTGAGCAAGAAATAGAAGGAAGAAATTGAGAGCTTTTCTTTCTTTTCCTTTGAGAGAGAGCCGGCTATGAAGCTTTAGAAATAAGGATGATTTTTGGCAATTTTTTGATTTATTTGGTAAAGTAGTGAATAGTGTAGTCAAAGTCCAAGACTTAATCTTATGGTGACACTTGTCACCTTTTGTGACGCCCCGAAAAGTATGAGTGTGAGAACCCGAAAATTTTCTAATTTTCTAGGGTTTATTTAATTTAATCGCCCGCCTTTTTTACAGTTTCTTTATTAGAAAATTCCCCAAATAAAGTTTATGAGCAAAAATAGTTTTAAAATAATTTTTCTAGTATCGGTTAGTTTTTGAGAAATTAAGAGCGTATTTTGAACGTGGGACCCGCAAGTGCGGTAAACGCAATATATTTTTGACAACTTCTTGGAATTTTCTATTTAGTGATATTATTTTACAAGGTGTTAAGATATTTGTATTGGAGAGACAAAAAGATAAGTTTTGAACCAAAAGATGACAAGTGTCACCATAAGATTAAGTCTTGGACTTTGACCATTTGACTTTACCTTTACCTTTACCAAATAAATATCAAAAAATTGCCAAAAATCATCCTTATTTCTAAAGCTTCATAGCCGGCTCTCTCTCAAAGGAAAAGAAAGAAAAGCTCTCAATTTCTTCCTTCTATTTCTTGCTCAATCTTCAAATCCAACCAATAAAACTCCAAATCATTCCATAAAATCTCTTTGCTAAGTGGTCTTGAGGTGTTTTGTGGAGTTGTTTGGAAAGCTAAGGTGACTAGTTGCTCTATCTCTTGTATTGCTAAGGTGAGTTGTGAAGGACCCCTCTCCTTCCTCTAATGATGTTCAATTCATGATTGGTGGTGGTATAAGATGCACTTTTATGGATTAAATCTTGATTTTGGTTGAATTGGTGAAGTTTTATAATTATTGGGGATTTTTCTGTTTTCATATGAATATGATTATGGGGTCATGTATGATTATTGGAAATGATGTTTAATGACTCTAGGAGGTGGAAAAAGTGATTAATTGCAACAAATTTCTGTTTTGGACCAAAAATTGAAAAGTGAGGGTTTTGTGATGAGCATTCTGTCCGAATTTTTAGGTCATAGATAGAAGCCGAATTGGCCTTGGCTCAAAACATGAAAGTTGTAGGTATTGATGTTTTAAGGGTGCCTGTAAGATTTCCGGTCAATTGGAGTAGTGTAGAATGAGATAAGCCGAAATTACTATTGCTGTTCTGGGTTCATCAGGATGTTAGAACTGTGTCTGAAATGGGTTGTTTTGACTGGAATTGTTTTGGATTTGGGTGTTGAGGTCTTCTGATGAAATGTAGCTTGATGTCCTAGCTACCATATGCCTTTGGAATTTCTGCATTTGGACCTGTTTAGACTGAGTTGTACTGATTACAGCATAGTGTAATTTGTAAACCTGCAATTACGGTTCTGGTTTGTTATTTGGCATATTTAACTTAGTTGTGCTGGGATTTGGACTGAGTGACCTTCTACATTGTTGTAGCCCTGGTTCTTAGCTTCGAAACGGTGGGTCTTGGACCTCCATCCGATACTCGTAGTACCTTTGGTGCCATTACCGCAAAAGGACGTCAAAACTGTTTTTCTGGTTTTGAGCTTAACTTTCATTTTCGGACTTTTCCCTAGTTTGACTTGTACTAGTACTACTTGGAACTTGCTGAATGACTATTAGATGAACTTGTTGTTGTGTGTGTACCTTTGGGATTGGTTGAGGAAATAATGAAGCCTTGATGGCTGGAAAAGTAAAGAAATTTAGGGGAAGTGCTGTCCGAACTTTGAAAGGATTTGTTTGCATTGAGTTGTGATCTAAGACTCGGATTTGAGCAAGGCAATGATATATGATGGATGGTTTCTGAGCCATGGAGGTGAGTGACCCTAAACTATTTCCAAAGTACTTGTGAAATGTTTCTTACATTATTTACTTTTGAACTGTTTCCAAAGCTACTTTTGAACTGTTTTCTTGCATATCATGCGTGCTTATATGAAAGTGTTCCTTGTTTGATATATTTCCTTGACTTCATGACTTGTATTATTGATTGATAACGTGTTACGTGCTTTGAATGATTTCCAAAACGAGCTTTCTAGGCGAGTGTGTATTTTATCGCACTCGACCTAAATCAATGTGAAATTTTCATGATAAATGATTAAATGCTACTTGCGCATGAATGTAAGCCTTTTGGGCTGAACTGGCCATTGCCCCTTGTTACCGGTCGTCTCGAGCCAGAAACGAACTCGGTCGGGCGATTAGGGACCTGGGTGAACGTTTGGTATACTCGAGTATTACCTTTGTAGGTTGGTGGAGGTTGGTGGAAAATGATGCAATTTCAAATGAAAAAAAAAGAGGAAATGACAGGAGAACGAACGTATTTTTTCATGAATGTTACTATCGCTTTCCATTGTACATGTTTCTTGAATTATTGATACTCCATATTTAATGTTTTGTAAATGTTGTAATTGTTTCTGGACTTATCATTTGATTTATGACATCATTGAAAAGAAATATTGTTAAACCGATTTGATTGCTGATTTTCTGGTTACTCGCTGAGCTTCTAGCTCACCCCAAAAATATTTTATTCCCCTCCACAGGGCTCAAAGCGAAGGAAGGCTTGTAGTACTTGTGCGCGTGTCTGGATGGCCTTTATGTTGTACAGTTTGGATTTGGAATCATTTTATGTATAGTTGGGAATTGTTTCTGCTTCGCTTTTGACATGTAATTATTGGAGAATGTGATGTAATATTTGAGATTTATCTTGTAATCTGTTTGAGGAATGTAGTGAACGACTGAGTCCCGGCGAGAGCTGGGCAGGCGGCCCGCCGAACCCTCTGGTTCGCCTTAGGGGGAGGTGGGGCTGTCACACCTTTAGGTTTAAAACTTATCTTTTTGTCTCTCCAATACAAATATCTTAACACTTTGTAAAATAATATCACTTAATACAAAATTCCAACAAGTTGTCAAAAATATAATGCATTTACCGCACTTGCGGGTCCTACGTTCAAAATACGCTCTTAATTTCTCAAAAACTAATCGATACTAGAAAAATCATTTTCAAACTATCTTTGCTCATAAACTTTATCTGGGGAATTTTTCTAATAAAGAAAATGTAGAAAAGACGGACGATTAAATAAAATAAGCCCTAGAAAATTAGAAAATTTTCGGGTTCTCACACTCATACTTTTCGGAGCATCACAGTATGCATGCCCTATGGAGGAACCCTTTTTATGCCAAGGGTAGGCCTAGCATGAAAATGCAATCCTCTAGGGTAGGCACCATACAATACCTGATGAATCCGATCAATTGATTGAGTGAAAAATGATTTGAAAAATCTGGCCAATTTGGAGTGAGAAGAAACATTCGTCCTAAAAAATGAGGACAAAGTCCGAATGAATTGCTTATTTTGATCGACGCATGATGTGTCAAAAGGGGTAAAATGGTCAAATTCATTGAATGAAATTTGATTATGTATTGAAAAGTGAATGGATAACCCCAAAAATGAATTAAACTAATCAAATGAATTGAATGAAATCAATTGATCAAACCGATCGAGTGAAAGGATGATTTATTCAAAATCGACCAAATTGCCCTAAAAATAGGTAAACTAGTCAAATGGATCGAAAAATTGACTAAATCACCCTAAAAAGGGTAAACTGGTCAAATGAAATTGAACGAATCTGGTGATTTGAATTTATTCAAAATTGATTGAGTTGACCCAAGAATGGGTAAACTAATCAAATGAATTGAATGAAATTGGTGATCTTATTCAAAAATCGACTAGATTGCCCTAAAATGGATAAACTAGTCAAATGAATTCAAAATTGACTAGGTTGCCCTAAAAATTCACAAATTGATAAAAATGGACTGGATGAAATTGATGAATAAAATGATCCAATGGACTGAATGGCTTGATGCATTAGTCTATGAGCCTTTTAAAATCAAATTTTGGCCTCAGTTTATTTATCGTCTCGATAGCGAGGAATTGTCTGTGAATTTCTTCAAATTAATGTCCTTTTTGCAAGGGATTTTTACCAATTTGATAAAATGGCCAAAAAGTGATTATTAAACGCTCATATTCCAAAAATTGCTCTATGAAAATGATCGGATCCTACCTTACCTTGTGCACTACCCCTTTGGATGGTATAAAATGTAAACGTGCAAGTCTCCTTGGATTAAGTATCCGAGACACAAGGTGGCTTATTCCTAACGTGGGATCCCCTAAATGGCATTCCCTTTCTAGGGTTTATGCATGATGCCATTTATTAAAGTGATGTAAATATGTGACAAATATGGCCTAAAGGACATACATAATGCATCGGGGGAAAAGGTCTAAAATGAAATGTACTTATTGAAAATTAAGTGTAATGACTGAAATTTAAGCATGTGAGCTATCTAGTCACTAAAAAAGTACCAAAGAGGCCTCTTATTGCTAAGACACATGAATGCGAGCCAAGAAAACAAAAAAAATGGTTAGTGCAATTGATAGTACACATAACATATTGGAAGCAATTAAAAAAAGAGATACAATAAAAGCAAGTAAAAGGGGTGGAACCCCTTCCCTCGTGCCTAATGTGCTTAAAAAGGGTAAGGTTGACTCTAACCTAGGAAAACTCTAACATGGATGCATGAGGCTGGGGCTTACTAATGCAACTAGACTCGATAAGGTTTAAAAAGGTCCCCAAGCCTTCAGACCTAAGGGAATGGGTCATCAATCCCAAGACCCTCGGTCGGTGGCTCGAGTGATCCCCTAGGTATTGCTATGGGCGCAGAGCACACCATCCACATACCTAGAGAAACCATTCCTAGTCCTACAAGGCGGTTTGGGAAAGAGCCCACAAAAAATAAAATAAAATGGGATAACAGTAAATAAACATGCACGTATGAAGTGTTCCCTATTTTGAGGGAAGGGGTTGAGAACCAACGCGAGGCTCTAAAGGTGACACACCCCCCCCCCCCAAATGCAATGCAAAGCGCGAGATAAAACACGTACAATATACATCCAAACAACCAATCATACATACGTGAGTGAGGGAATAGCTTGATACGCGCGCGAGGCAAAAAGTCCTAAAAAGGAAAATGCAACCCTAATATCCAAATGCTATGCATAAAAAGGGTAGAAAAAGGAAAAGAACAGCTTAATCAAATGCTTGGACCCACTTAGGAAGTCCCCAGTGGAGTCGCCAACTGTCGCGCCCCACTTTTTGAGTGTGTGAAAGTAGTGTGTGAGATATGTATGTGAGCGTGTGTGAAAATGAAGATAAAAGGCCATGGGACTTGAAAATGCGATGATTTGGCCAAACAGAGTTCAAAAAGGGTTTTTTGCATGGAGAATGGAGTCGCCACTTGGTACAGAGTTAGGGTGTACCAAGTCACCCAAAAAGTGATTTTTTGAAAAACAAAGTAAACAAACCCCTTTTTAAGAACTTTTAGGTCTACGTAACCAAAGAAAGGGATCAGGGGTCACATTTGATAAGGGAGAAGGCAAAGGCAAAGCCTAAGGCACTCCCTTACCCTAGCCAAAGCTAGTTGCGCGATTTAGCCCCACGTTTCCTAATTTTTCTACCCAAAATATGCGTTGCATGTTGGATATGACTAATGGATATGAAAAGGAAATGCAATCCTAAATCTAAAATGTCTCTTACGAGGCTTTTTGGTCCCAACCACATGAGTTGTGGTGGCCAATAAGGAAAGTCCTCATAGAGGTCGCGAATGATGCAAATGAAGACTCAAATATGAGTGCAAGTGTGAAAATGTAAGAAAACGTGCATGTGTGCGAATGTAAGACAAGTGCATGTGTGCAAATTGGGAAAATAAGGGTGTCTGTGTGCAAATGGATGAAAATATGATAGTAGATACATATAAGTGCAATTGGGTGCAATTTGTGAGGTAGAAAAACAAGTGACAAGAAGAAAAATGTGTGAACATGGCATTTGTATTGAGAAGGATATAAGTAGTGAGAAAATGTGGATAAGAAATGAAAAAGTGATATGGTAAAATGGAGGTGCATGAACCTAGAGGAATGCATCAAGTCGGGTACGGGAATGACTCCTAATTTCACGACTTTAATTTTCCCTTTGATTAGAAGGAAGAACTAGCGTGCTAAGGCTATTTTGTAGCCACACTCGCTCGTTTCCCTTATCGAAAGGGGACTCTCAAGCAAATGTACCCTATAACTAGCATGAGGATGCAAAAACCTAAAATGAGAGGGAAAGGGTTGGAGGGGCATGCCAAATGCTAGAAAACTAAGAAAAATGCATGAAATGTAGTGAGACATGCAAGTATGTATTAGCGAGGGAGATCCCTAAGGGTCTAGCATTGGACTAGCCCATATCTATGAATTCCTACTAGCGTTGGACTAGTGGAAAACGGGACAATGAGCCACAACTAGCGTTGGACTAGTGTGGTGACGTGCATTCATCCATCATATTCATCTATGACTATAGAAAGCAAGTAGACATGTCAATCACATATAAACACATAGCACATAACACTTAGCATGCTCGACTAGATGCAAGAGCCTAATAAAGCAAATTAACATGTAGCAACAAAGGCAAGCAATCAAGCTAATGAACCTATTACATTTGCTAACTAAAACAAAAGGGGAAGGGGGAAAATGAACAAAAATGCTCTCCAAGCCCTATCTATTACAAGCCAAGAGGTGTACACATACCCCATAAATGAATAAAAGAATGACTTTAATAAAAGCAAAAGTAATTGGAATAAATGAAAGGGATTAAGGAAAAGCAAGGAAAACAAAGTAGACATGCAATTCTCACTTAGCATGTTGGATCACATAGGGGAGAGACAAAAAAGATAAAAGAAGTTATACCTCCCTTGGAATGGTGTCCAAACGAAAGAAAAATGGCTTCAAAACAATAAAAAGGTCAAGGTACCACTTTAATTGAGAAAAAACTAAAAGAAACGCGCAAATACAAAGCTCACTTACGTAAAGCCCCTAAAGTCATGACTTAAGTGCAATTGACAAAGCATGGTAGTTAATTGAAGCAAAACAAGCAATGAAATTGCAAAAACTAAAGCTGCCAAGGACCAAATTGATGACATTATTCAATTGGTTGGGTCATAGTAAAACAAAAGGGGACTTGAGGGGCAAAAATGTAATTTTTGAAAGCTATTTTACATGCATGCAAGTCACGTAAGAAGAGCTTCCTTCTGCAACATTCATTCGAATTTTTCTGCAAATTCAAGCTTTCAAATGCAGATTTCATACAAAGCTTCAGATAAGAACTAGTGAAAAACAACACTCAATATCCTTGGGCAACTAAACACCTTACTCAACACAAACCAATCAGGAACACAAATCATGGGAAGCATATGTTGCGGCAGAAAAAAAAAGAACAACCAAAGAAAGGAAAGAGCTGCTACACCAAGCCATGGGCTCGGGCTTATTGCAGCAGATTCTTATGCCCACAAATCAGCCATTTGCAATCTAGAAACTAAGCAAGAGTACCATCTAGCATTCGAATGCCATCAAATGAAAATTCAAACAGACACATTCGGTAGGTCTACTGTAATAAAATCTGATGCAACTCAATGTTGTGCAAAGAAAACTAGACGCAACTTTCTGCAATTCTGATTTCCAGGGATTTGCGCAACATTACATGACAAATGGCTAGCAACAAAAATCTAATTTTCAGGCCCTCATTCAGTGTTACAAACTCATCCTCAAGATATCATGCAAGGGGAAGGAAAATCTGGGCAGAGAGGGGTCATAAGATCATATTTCTGCTGCAAATTTTGTAGCTCACCTCGCACGATTCTATTCATACAGAAACTCTAACCAAAGTTGTTATTTCATCAGTCCCAAACTCACATAATCAGTTTTAACATAACCTCAAAACATGGTTTGCCCAGCCTTAGCAGATTCAACAAAGAACATCTAAGCCAAAAGAAAAAAAAAAAAAAAAACAAACCAGGTGATAGGACAGAAGGGCCGGGTGAAATCTGGAAAATTTCTTGCAATTTTCTTGCTGCAACTTTGCAGCTTACTCAAAAGATTCTTCTAACATGAACAGCCAAAACTAACATCAAAATGATAAAATGAACTACTGCATATCAGCCCACAAGATCGCTGAGACAGAAATGCGTAAAAAACAAAAGAATACCAGCCATGAGAAAAAAAACATTTTTCCTTTGCAAAGAAACTCTTCAACTCCTTTTGCCCACTACGCAAACTCAAAAGCAGCAAACAAGCTCCCAAAATCAAACAAACCCAGATTTTAATCCATCAAGACAATGCGTTTGACAGTAGTGCTGCGACAAACAAACCATGTGTCGCAGCCTACTGTTGTGGCGCAGATTGCTGCTATGAATTGCAGCCAGCAAATGCATATGATTACCACCAAACAAACAGCCAACCAACAGCAAATTCAAGCCATTCCATGAACTTCAGTAAACCCAAAAAGAAAAGAGAAAAAGGTTATTTGTTCCTCTGCTGCAATAAGCTAAGAAAATCAACGCGTATGGCTCAGCGTAGGCAAGACTGCATTTTTCCTAGAAAACTTAGACTGGACATTTTCAGACCCCAGAACCATAGCCATGAAAGCTAATCTTCATAAACCCCCTCCCCCCGTCAAAATATCAGATTAAGCACCCACAACAGGAAACAAACTCTGAGTTAGGAGGGAAAACAAAAAACTTGCAGATCTAGTTTCATTCATGAACCTTTCCTTGGGCTCGTTGTTAACTAAAAGAAAAACTGGACCATCACCACATAAAAGCTCATATGGTCACAATAATGCAATATTCAGGGGGAGGGGTATGAAGCCAACAACTGAATCAGCAACACATGAAAAGGACAGAACCAAAGGAAAGAAAGGGTCACCTTGAAGATCTTGACTTGAGGAAGATGAAGACCCGCAAGCTTGGAAGATGATCGTTTCTCCCAGAAATCAAAAGGGACCTACGACTGACTCTGATGAAGGCAATACGAAATCTGGAATTTTTCTGGTTCTTCCCGTAGCTTCCTTTGTACTGATTTTCCCTTTTCTCTCCCGGAGATTTTTCTAACTCTCCCTCTTGCTCTCGGCTTTCTCTTTAGCTGTCCCCGCCGTCAATATCTTTTCCCTGGTCTGTTTCTATTCTAGCCGTCCAGACCTCTCAGCAGTTGTTACCAAAGAAAAACCTCCTCCTTCTTCTTATTTTCTGGTTGCTCTTTTTAGTCCCTCTCTCTCACTCCCCTCTCTTTCAGACTTTCGCCCAAATTTCTCTCCCTCCTCCCTCTGTTTTTCCCAGTCTACCTCTTTTCTTATGCCGCCGCCAATCTTTTTTCTCTCTCTTGTTTTCTAGCTCTCCCTCATAAAAACTCCCCTCGTTCTTTTTTTGTTTCCGCCGTCACGCCAGCCCTCATTTCCAATCCCCCATCCTCACGCACTCCTTCTTTCCTTTTATAGTTACACAAACCTCTTAGCCCTAACATCCAATGGCCAGCCTCCTGTCCTTTCCTTTTTACCGGTTCTAAACCATCAGATGGCGCCTTCTTCACATGAATTTGAGCCTCTTAGATGAAGGCCAGGTGGAAGGGTATGAGAAAGATCCGATGGTGAGGAGAAATAGTGGTACAAGTGGTGGAAAATAAAATAGGACAAAGCTGCATTTCCCCTGCATTTTCGCGCATGGTTTCTGCTTAAATGTTATAGGAAGAAAATGGGCTAGGAGCTCCAGGCGCATGAGCTCTTTTTTTTTTTCAAAATAAATAAACAACAAACCTCCATAAATTGAATCTAAAAATTTAGAGAGTATCTCTTTTCCGAAAAATCTTAATGCTTGAATGTCTTAAAATTAATGAATAAAATTAACAATAAAACTAAATGAAAAGATCTGATGTCCAAAATGCTAAAAATGAAATTTTGAGATAAATTAAACAAACAAATAGTAAATAAATAAAAGAGTAAAAATTTGGTGTCTACAGCAGCAACCTTCATTTGTTTTTAGTTGCAGAAGTTTAAGCCTTCTACGTAGCTACATGCATGAACAAGAAGGGAAAATTACACTTCACTCCCCTTAGCTTCTAACTAATGCTGCTATGACCCAATCAACTGAATAATCTCCTCAATTTGGTCCTTGGTAGTTTTAATTCTACAACTTCATTGCTTGTTTGCTTCAATTAACTACTATGCTTTGTTTCAATTGCACTTAAGTCATGACTTTAGGGGCTTCATGATCAAGTGAGCTTTGTATTTACACATTTCTTTTAATTTTTCTTAATTAAAGTGGTACCTTGTGTGGCGACCCCACTTCCCCCTAAGGCGAACCAAAGGGTTGGCGGGCCGTCTGCCCAACTCTCGCCAGGACTCACGCAAGCATTCTAACCCAAATCCTTTCGAAGAATAACCTAATCTATTACAAAACAATACTCCCAAATAGGCTGATGACTAAAACCACATGAACTTCAGAGATAATAACATTTTAAGATAGCAAAACGACGGCTCTTAAACATCTCACGTGCTACATACCAAGGTATAAAGTTGTACGAAACCGGATAGATAATTAGATACATCACTAATACAAACTTACAAGCCAAATGTTCGAATTAGGGTTTACACATTTTCCAGCTTCAAGTGGCATTCAAAAATAAAAAGCACATTAACCAAATTAAACACATTTCAATCCACCCAAGTAGTCATAGTATTCAAACACATCCCAAAACGAAACATGGATAAGTCCCAAAGCTTTCAGTTTCCAGAGCCTGTTAAGGAAAACAAATAAACGTGGGGTGAGCTAAAGCTCAGTGGTGCCCCAAAACATGCAGTCACGTAAATCAAACAGCGAGTAATAACTTAACCAAATTGAACAGTTAGGAAAGCGTATAACAGCACAAGGTAGGATACAGGGGCTCTCAGGAGCCATTTTCCTCGCTTGATCACCATTCATCGTAGTTGACCCTCCGTCAACTCTCACTACTTATAGTCCATGTAGATCCACTCATTTTAATCCTAACCCGTCACCGTACGTACCCCTGTCCCGGGCCCGAACACCGACTAAGGAAGCAGTATACTCGAGATATTGTGAGAACCCGTAAATTCCCTAATATTTTTCCTAGGGTTTTCCCCTTTAATTGCATGTTTTCTGCATTTTCTGGCCTAGGAATATTTTCTTGGTGGATTTTATGAGCAATTATAGTTTTTAGATGATTTTTCTAGCCTTGGAGAGTTTTTGGAAAATTAAGTATATAGAAAGGACGTGGGACCCACTAGTGCGGAAAGTTCGGAAAAATTCGGCCAATAAGGTTAGATTCCGGATACTGTGTAAAATGTATCGGGTGTTAATGGATAAGTAGAGGAGTGTGAAGTGATTGATGTGAGAGGTGAACAAAGGATAGAAATGCAATTAATGTGATGCCAAGTGTCACCATGATATTGGTTAGGACTTAAGAGTTACTATTCATTTTCTTGACTATTTTGACTAAGTGGTTAATATCTTCAAAAAAAATCACAAAAATTCACCATTTTCACCTCTTGATGGCCGAACCTCTCTAGCAAGAAGAAAGACAAAATTCTTCAACTTTCTAGCTTCCATTTCACTCAATCTTCCAAAACCAACCACATAACTTAGATTCTACTCCATAAAATCTATCCTTTGGGTGCTTGTGAGTGGTCTATTGAAGTTTGTTTGAAGGTCTTAGGTGGCCAACATCTCTACATCTCTTGTTTCTTAGGTAAGTGATGTTTGACTACTCCCTTATACTTAATGATGGTTATTTTATGCCTAATGGTGGCTATGGTGTGAGAAATTGTGGATTATTTCATGGTTTGGAATGAATTGGTTGAGTTTTTTATTTTATGAGGAATTTTCTGGTTTCTTATGATCTTGATGGTGTGGTTGTTTTTGATGGTTGGTAATAAGGGGCTTTGACTCTAGTAGGTGTGAATTGTTGTTAAATGCAATCAATTTTGAATTTGGAAGAATTTCTGGAAAATTAGGGTTCTTGGTTGAACATTCTGTCCGAAATTTTAGGTCATAGATAGAGGCCGAATTGGACTTTTCTCAAAACATGAAAGTTGTAGGTATTGATGAGTTTGAAGTGGCTGCAAAATTTCAGGGCATTTGGAGTAGTGTAGAGTGAGTTATGCCGTTTTTACTGTTGCTGTTTTTGGTGAACAGAATGTGCGAACTGCGATAGTAATTGTCTGTTTTGACTGGAATTGATTTGGATTTTGTTGTTGGTGTCTTCTGATGAAATGTAGCTTGATGTCTTAGCTTTTATATGCCTTTGTAATCAATGCATTTGGACCTGTATAGACTGAATTGGACTGATTACAGTTTTGTGGGATTTGGGAACCTGCAATTACGGTTCTGGGTTAGTTTTCTGCATTTTTGACCTAGTTGTGCTAGGATTTGGACTGAGTGGCCTTCTACATTGTTGTAGCCCTGTCTTTTAGCTTCGCGATGGTGGGTCTTACACCCTCATCCGATGAGCGTAACGCATTTTGTGCCATTACCGCATTTGGAAGCCAAAAACTGTTTTTTTTTGTAAGGTCACATTAGTGCATTGCTGAAATTTCTGGTTTGCTATGATGCTTGATTATGCATATGAAACCCTATTGGGGTTGTGTTTGGCTTGGATTTATGACTCGTTATCGAGTCTTATGGTATTTGTTTACATATTCTAGGGCGTGACGTTAGTGCACGACGTACTAGGGACGACGGTGCATGAAACCTCACTTGCTTAATTGGTGAGTATACTACTCACTTGGATTTATAATGTGGCTTTGCTATATGTGATTGTGATGCCTTGAAGGCTTGTTTGGCTATTGGAAATGATTAGGGTGAGGGTGTACTTGACCGCCCTCATTCCTTTTATTCTTGTGACCGATTGTTTACCGTTTCACTGTATTACTGTACTGCTATATGAATTCTTGGATTTCATTCATGGAAATTGTTTGGGTGTTGGTTGGACGAGTATCCAACGGCCCTACTGTACTGAGCTCGACCCCGTTGGCATTCAATTGAATCGAGCCAGCGAGGGCTTGGTCGTGAACATTGACTAGCCACGGGGACTGAAATGGGAATCTTGTGGTAATGAGACCCTTGGTTCCGGTGTACTCGAGTATCACCTAAAGCTACTGCTTGGAGTGCGGGCCCGGTTGGGGTATGTTGGGTGGAAGGAATGGAAGTGAAGAGGGGTCTACGGTTTGGTACTTTTAACATTGACGGAGGGGTCAATGAGTTTGGATCAAGAAGTGGAAATGGGCTCTTGAGAGCCGACCGTATCCTTTTACCGATTTGTTTTGCTTCTTATTTGAATATTTGCAATGAACGAATATGCTTAAGTGATCTTGGTTGATTGTGTGATAGTTGCTCACTGAGCTTTAGCTCACACCATTCCATTTGTTTTCCTTACAGGAAAATAATCACTTTTGGAAGCTCATACTTGTTGGTTGCCAAATTGAGCCATGTATATGTCTATTTTGATAGCTCTTTGCATGAAACCCTAATGTGTATTGGGTTCATTGTTTGATTGGCAAACCAAACATGTGTATTCATGATAAATAGCTTTTGACATGCCAATGTGGTTGTAAATATTGGATTTTAGTGTATATATGCTTGGTTGATGTTTGGTTGACTTTCGGAACAATTCGGCTTGTGAACGGCAAAAGAAAAATTTTGACGGAAAGGCACTGGACCGAATCCGGCCAGGAATCCGGCCAGAAACTGGCCGGATTGTCGGCCGGATTGCCTTGGATTTTTTTGAATCCGTGAACTTGCTCACTGGACAGTATCCGGCCAAGAATCCGGCCGCTAATCCGGCCAGATTCAGGCCGGATTCTGCTGTCCAGGCTACTATTCAACGTTTTCGTTTTTTTATATTTTGTTATTTTGTTCCTTGTGGCTTGTCCGAGCGCGCTTTTACTTTCCCGAAACGTTCTAGATCGCGTGTAACTGCCCGTAGTCCTGGCGAGAGCTGGGCAGGCAGTCCGCTAACCCCTTTGGTTCGCCTTAGGGGAAGGTGGGGCTGTCACAGATATACCCTTAGAAAATTTGGGAGCAGTATACTTGAGTATACCCTCAGGAAATTGGTCGAGGGATTCACCCAGCGACATTTCCGTAGTTGGATTCAGAAGTCGAGGGATTCACCCAACGACGCAACTACATTTTGATTCACGAATTCATGAGAAAAATGATTCACGCAAGTCACCACTCGAACGGCTAGTGCGATAAAGTACACACTGCTCACTTCGATGGATCTAAACTAGTTTTGCAATTTATCACATATTGAGTCAAGAGAGCACTTTAACCAAGTAAGCATAGAACAAGCAGGGACACTCACCAAGAGTGAAGTTACTGATCAAGCTGGGAATCAAAATCTGCGTCCTCGCTAAATCCTAAAATACCAAATTTTAAACTATAAGTTGGCTATAGTAGTTCTAGGATTACGTAGGAAAATTATTCGTAGTATAGCTAGTTTATTTTCTTGGAATAAGTCAACAAGCCATGTAGTATTAAAACTAGTAAAATACTTTGCAAAGTTTCATTAATATTACTTTTCTTGTAAAAGTGTTACTGGAACTAGTTTACGTGAAATATTGCTTCTTGCCGAACAAGTTTTCTGCACGTTTAGTTAAAATCGCTAAAATCTCGTGTTTTGGAAATTTCCTCTAGAAAACTAGCAAGGAACAGGTCTTAAAGAAAGAAAAGAAATGACACAAGACTTAGGGTTTTAAGAGCTAGAAAAAGTATTCTCTATAACTATCAAGGCTAGTTTAAGCTAAAGGAAAATTGTCGGTTGGCAAAATTCAGGGCAAAGTACTAATTACTGAATTTTATCATATGCTACTAGCGAAAAAAAAAATAATTATTTTTGATTAGCTTGATCAAAATTGCTCGAGTTCACAGGGTCGAAACGACTTTCACAATTTCGACCCCATTTCGAAATCCCATTATGGTTCAAATTTGCCAACAAATCAAAATCACATTTTAATAGAAAATCCCTAGGGTTTCGTCAATCATTAGCCCTAAGTTTCAATAGATTCATTTCTGATCAAGAATAAAATAAATGACCAAGGCTTCATCAATCATTAGCACTTGGTTTTGGCAAGCTCATATCTCATCTCAACTAAATCAGAATAAACATAAGGCCTCCAAGAAATTCCAGCAGTTTAATTTCATCAACTTTGACACTTATATAAAATCATTCACATGGCCAAGAGCTTCATCAATCATTAGCTCTTGACATCAAATACTCAATTTAAATCACAACTCCATTCAAGACAAAAGAGAACTATATCCAGCTTGAGTCCCAAATGACTCTAAGAGTTCAAAATATTTTTCTTTTCTTGTTTCAATAGTCAAGAAAAATCTCAGCAAATAATTTTATCAAAACCGTAATGCACGTAGAATTTACTCAGATAGCCAAGGGTTTCATCAAGCATTAACCCTTAGCATCCAACAATCATTTCTTATAGTAATATAGCCAACATTTCAACCAAGCTTTTATTGTTCACAACCAAGGATAACTTAAACATTTTCCAGCAATTGTTATTCCAAACTATCAAGAATTCCATCACAACATTTTAACCACGGTATAATCAAATTGTTATCCCAAGGTGTACGTGCATAACCCTCATAATATTTCTTAAAGTGAGATCGATGTGCATAAAATATTTTTATGCTTGAAACAGTAGTTTTAGAACTAAAATTCGCCAAAAGAAATCTGGAAAATTCCTTTACTACCTCTATTGACTCGCTTGAAAATTTTCCAGGTCCACACTTCAACATTTTTCATTAAAACCTCCAAAATATCAATTGTTTCATAGCTGAACAACTTACACAGCTTAAGATACACATTTTTCATGCATTTCAAAGCCATTATCCACCAAAGAAAATTCCAGAAACTAATGGAAGAATTTCTGCTCAACCTCTCGGTCATGAAAAATTCCAGCACTTCAGTGTTCATAAATCCAACATTTCCTCGGTTAAAAATACTATTAAACTCTCAAGTTCAGCATGCAATTACTTGGCTAGACGGTTAACATTTCCAGCTCAAAATTAAGTTCAAACACGGTTATAATTATCCCCAAAATTCCAGAAATTTCCCAGCTGTCCTCGAATGATCATGAACGCAACTGATTTCATTTCATTTTTTTTTATTTTCTTGGTTAGCCGAGCTACTTAGCCCCATGCAAGCCTCAATCATCATGTTGTTAGCTAGATAATCATAGGTATCAACTTAGATCATCACAATGTAGAAGATTAGGAACTACATTTCCAAATTAAGCTCACGGAAGTTCCATTTCATCAAAACAGAATTTCTTATGCTCCTTAATTCATCATCCGAATGCACAAAGTTATCAGGCAAGGCTTTAAATAAGTTAATTAGTTAGTGATTAGTTACTTAATCGACATTGCAAGATCAGATTATCAAGGATTATACAGATTAGTTTAGCATTAATCCAAAACAGTCTCGGCAAGTTCAAGATTTCAGCGCATGTCAGCAAATTTTTTTTTCTTCATCCGATGGTTTAAAATCAACATGCAAAGCTGGAACTAACTTATTCATCTTGTCTTAAGTTAGGGAAACACATCTTTATGTTCAGATTGCCACAGGGAAAGAAAATGAAGCAGCATTTTCACCTCAGCTCCTCGGCTGAAACATTTCATCGAAACAGAATTTTTCTAGTGTCTTGATTTCATCAACCGACTGCACAAGCAACACATGCAAGCTCTGATATGACTTCATCTACTAGTACTTAACTTAATTTAGCCCAGAAATTACCTCAGATACAAGCTAAGCCTACGCACAAGAAATCTGAAATTTCTTTCTTCCTCTCGGCTCTCACGCACAGCTTGAAGTGTTGGTTCCAGTTGCAGTAGTTGCGGCTGGGAAACTGGATGCAGCTGGTGGAAATGGAAGTGCAGAATGGTGAAGCTTACTCACGGTTTCTCCCTAGTTTTACTCCAGCTCACGGACAGAACCAGAAAAATTTTGGCAGCTCCCGGTTCTCTCCCCTCCTTGCTCTCGGATGCAGCTCACTCTCTCTTCTCAATCGATACTCACGATGAAGATGGAGTGCAGTGGTGGTTTGTGATATAGGAATGAAGAGGAAGAGAGATGGTGCCGCTGTTTTGAGGAGGAGGTTGAGTGTAGGAAGAGGTTGAGTGTTTAGATATTAGAAAATTCTATTGGCCGGATGGTGCGGTGCTTATGATGCTGTCCGAGGGATTGTTTGGTTTTTGCATGGAAATGTTGTGGTTGTATGGGGCATTTTAGTCTTTTCACTCTCTTCCTAACCTCTACTTAAATTCTCAATTCCAAAAATTATTCCCAAGTGTGATTTGAACGCCTAATTATATACCAATCTTACAAGACTTCACCTATCGTAATGGAAACTAAAAACTTTAACATTTTATGTTAAGGCGATAAAATTATTCCAACTCCAAAGGTATTAATTTAGTCAAGCAAAACCAAGAAATTTCATAACTTAGAAAAATTATATTATTTCTCACATAAAATTGTTTTTACGTACTTATTTGTAAACAAGTAAAAGTAATGCTAGAAATTATTAAGGAATAAAAGAAATGCAAATGAAATATGCACCGGCATATATGTATTTTCAGGGTTCTCACACCTTGACCCTTTTATTGTTTTGAAGCCATTTTTCCTTCCTTTGGTTACCATTGCGAGGGAGGTACACTCTATCCTTCATTTCTTGACTTTATTTGACCCTACGTGCATATATGTGTCTTATGTGTGCAATTGCATGACTTTAAGTGTTTATTTCATTTTTACCTTATTTATTTCTCTAGTTGCTTAGTTTTGCTTCAATTTTAGTTCAATTTCGTCATCTGGAAGGCACTCGAATGCCAAAATTGTAATAGTTAGGGATTTAATTGTTTTATTCCTTCTATTTCCCCTTTTAGATTGTAGTAGGCCTTCCCCCAAAAAATGTAATAGTTAGAGCCTTAATTGCCTTGTGTGTTTTGCATGTCTACGTGCTATGTGTTTAATCGCTTTCTTAGGTTTTGGCATCTAGATATGCATGCTTATGTGTTATGTGAATTACGTGCCCACATGTCTACTTGCTTTAATTATGCATATTACTTATACATGTGTATGATGGATGCAAAGGCACGTAACCGTGGCTAGTCCAATGCTAGTCATGGTTGTCCCCTCGAGCTCTTACAAGTCCAATGCTTGTGAGAGAGCGTAGATGTGGGCTAGTCCAATGCTAGACCCTTAGGAGCCCTTCGCGCGTTAGATCATGATTGCATGATAAAATCACTCCATCTCATGCATGCTTTCACTTTTTTTAGGGCGTTACCATGTTGCATGACACTTTCTTATATATGTACATCTTTTATCCCACATTCCTTTCTATTTATATCCCCTATTCCCTAATTTCCCTATCTATATATGCCCCTTTGTATGTTACATAACATTAGACTTGCATTTCATTTTAGATTTAGGATTAGGGTAGTGCATTTGCTTGATTAGATTAGGGAATCCCCTTGAATATGGGATATGGACGAGTTTGGCTTTCTAGCCTTAGCACGCTCGTATTCCCTCTATTAAAGGGAAAATTGAGTCACGAACATTAGTCCCCCGTACCCGACATGATGCACTCCTCTAAGACATGTATATTTGTATGATTATTTTATTCCTTTTCTTTTCTTAGAGTCTCATATTTTGCATTATTCGTGACTTCTCCAAAGAATCACTATTTGGCGTCACAATTAATGTGATTGGCACCATTCGAGCTTTAAAAGGAAAATTTTGCCCCCCGATGTCCCCCTAGGTCTAGGGTTTGCATTCATATAGTACATCCGAATGTGATAAATCTTTTGGTTAAAAATAAGAAAATCTTTGACTAAATCGTGCAACTAGCCTTGGCTAGGTTGAGAGGGTGCCTTGGACCTCGTCCTTGCCTTCCCTCTCATCAAATGTGACTCCCGAACACTTTCTCTGATTTTTTTAGACTTAGGAGTCGTTTAAAAGGGTTTTTCTAATTTTACTCAAAATTTTATTTTTTGGGTGACTTGGTACACCTTAACTCAATACCAAGTGGCGACTCCAATTTTTATTTAAAACCCTTTTAAACTATATTTTGGATCAAATCGTCGCATTTTCAAGTCCCATTTAGACCCCTGTTTTTCTTCATTTCCTTTGTAAATTAAAATTCATTTTTCAAATCAAAAATTCACTTTTTAAACCATTTATTTTTCTTGTAAAAAATGGGGCGCGACAGCTGGCGACTCCACTGGGGACTTAGAGAGTCCGAGCATTTGATTTAGTCGATTATTTTCTTCTTTTAACCTTCTTATATGTTACATTTGGATGTTTAGGATTGCATTTTTTCCTTTTATTAGGATTTTTGCATTTCGTGCGTATCAACTCGCTCACTCTCCCATTTGGAGTACGATTATTTTGATGGATGGATGGTTTATGTATGTGATTCCGTGCTTTGCATTGCATTTGGGTGGGGGACATTACCCTAGAGCCTCGCGTTGGTTCTTGATCCCTCCCCTCCAAACGAGCACTAGCATACGTGCATACGCTTTAATTTTTTACCCTTCATTTATTTTTCTTTTAGTGGCTTGTCACGCCACTCCACCCTATTAGGATTTTAGGCGACTCACTTGGACTTGTGATCGCGACACGATATGTGCGTAGCATGATCCGAGGGGTCACTCAATCTTCCATTTTAAGCTTTGGGTTCATAGCCTTTAGCTTTTAGTGGAAGGTTGAGGATTTTTGATAGATTCACTCATGACATGTAGCCGTGACACGATGTGTGCGTAGCAATGTCTGGGGAATCGCTCGAGTCACCGACAAAGAACCTTGGGATTGATGACCCTTGGTTTCCAAGTCTGAAGGCTCGGGGACCTAAAACCTATCGAGTCTAGATGCATTAGTGAGCCAATACCTCATGCATCCATGATAGCTTGCCTAGGGTAGAGTCTGCCTTGCCTTATTAGGGACACTATTCAAGAGGGGAGGGATTCGACCCCTTTTTCCCTTTTATTGCTTTATTTCTTTGTATTGATTTTATTGCTTTATCTCGTTGCTACAATGTGTTATGTGTTATCTCGTTGCTTTATCTCGTTGCTACGCAAATGGGAACCAAAGATACAACCCACAACATCACCAGATTAGAGAAAATTATGATCTAGCCGAAACATGAATCACTAACACAAGTAAAGAATGGGACATTAAAACAGAAATTTTATTGTCATTTTTCCTGATTTTGGCTTGTCAACCGTACGAAATTAACTGCAAGCATCAAACGAAAACCCCACGGGTTCATCAGATAAACTATACAGGGAGCTTTGAATCCATTTTCTAATATAATTCATTCATGGCCTTGCACGGAATCAAAGACTATCAAACACAAGCATGGCAATGTAATAACATCAATATCAAATGGATTTTGAAGGATTGAGGAGACACTAACGTACCTAGACGGCAAAAAAAAGAACACTTTTCCCTCTGTTTTTCGGTGACGCAGGGAGGCGGTAGGGGTGGATTCTGTTGCTGCTAGGGTTTTGAGGGCTCGGAGGATGACGAAATCGGGTTTCGACTCGAAGCTGAAACCTCCTCTCCTTGCTCTACTCGCTCTCTGTTATCGCCGAAGCCCTTCCCCTGTTTTTCCTTGTTCTCCGTTTTCTTCGCCGTCCGCTGCCCGTTTTCTCCTTCTCAGATTTTCAGCCGCCTCTCCCTCACTCTTGCTCTCTCTCGGTTGTTTCCTTTTCCTCGGCCCAAAGTTCCCTCCTTTCTCCTTCAGCTGAAGCTGCCTTCTGTTTTTCCTTTTCCCCAAAAGATCTCGACCGCCACTCTCTTTCTCTTCCCTCAACCCTAGCCTTTCCTCACAGCCCGTAGGTTTCTTTTGTCCAGCCCTCCGTTGTTTTTCTTTTTCACGCTCCAGACCCCTCTCTTCAGCCACCCTAGCCGTTATCAGATTTCCTCCCTTCAGATTTTTCAGCCGTCAGTCCCCAGACCCCCTCTCTAGTTTCTTTTCTAATTTCTTCCCTCAACCAGCCGTCACCAAGCCTCTCCCCTAAACCTTAGCTTTCTCCAGCTTTTTATATCCAAACTTCCTCCGGAAACCTAGCATCTAAGGCACCAAAAAAACTCCATCTTGTTTTTGCATTTTTTACAGCCTTAGATTTTCATATTTTCTGATAAACCTTGGATCGAGCCAAGTGTCTTCTATTGGGACCATCAGACGGAGGAGAAAATTGAGTAAAATAACGGAGCTGAAAATTTTGCCTTTTTGTATCTGCGTTTTCGCAGATGAAAATGTAGAGAGGGGTTTTGATTGTATGCTTCTCGGGTGCATGAGCTCGTTTTTTTCCTTTTTTCATTTTTCCCTTCAAGGAATTATTTGAAACAAAAATAATAATAACAATTTAAGTGAAAATCAAATGAAATGAACAACAAGGAATAAAGGATAAAAGAGCCAAGATTTTTCTTTTTTTTTTTTTTGAGTGATGATTTTCCTTTTTCTTTGTTTTCCTTTTAATTGAATAACAATGAGCTTGAATCTAAAATAACTAAAGCATTTTTTTTTTTGTGAATGATTTTCTTTTTCCCGATAAATCCTACGCTAAAATGACTTAAAAATAAAAATACAAAACTAAAAGGAAAGAAAAACTAAAAAACAAATAACAATAAAAGTAAATAAAACTACACCAAAATTTTGGTGTCTACACAACCAAACCAAAGTATCAAGTTTCAACCCATTGTCATCAACATCACCCAAATACAATCATCTATCCTTCCTCGCAACTGGTTTCAAGTTTCTGCAATTTTCTTATTCGTGTAGCCTCAACCCGTGAGACATTCACACCAAAACCTTTGTAGCTTCAGATCAGAACATGTAACTCCATCATTAATTATCTAGACACCAGATTTCAGCTAGCACAATAGATGACCAAAACCAGTTTTTGTGGGCTACTGCGGGGAGCAGGGAAAACAGCAAAATATAAAGATAAAATGCAGCTCATCAAGAACCCAGAAAATTTTGCAGCCCAACATTCATTATACACACCATGAACGCACGCTTAACATACCATGAGAAAAAAAATAAAGCAATCAGGTCAAAATCCATTCAAAACTCCTAGTAAAGGCGTCCAAAATATTAACACAGATTCATAGCCTCAATTTGAAGATAACAGTCTCTCGAACAACTAATAAACATGAGGAAAGGAAATGACAGCAACCAAGATAACAAACATGCGTAGCTAAAGAGACCTGAATCTAGTCAAATTTCATGTCTTGTCCTCCCATTTACAACGAAACACAGATTGAGCTTATCAAACCATAGCCATAATCATTCAACAACAACAAAATGTAGCCTAGACGACGCTCTGCTGCAACAAATTTCTGCTGCGAACTTTGCAGCTCACCCCACGCAGTTATGTCCATACAAAACCCAGACCAAACCCATGTTCTACACGCGAATTCAACATCTAATACAAACATTCTAACCACACCATGCAACTGCTCTTGTGCAAGAAACAAACAGAAGAGAAAACAAGAAAACTGACATGGGGAGACGAATGGAATAACTCTGATCATTTTCCGTAGCAAAGAAAACACCAAAACAACATGGGTCAAATCATTTCCTCCCCCCTGTCGGATTCACAACTGACGAGTTCAAAGAAGGAAGACAGCAAAAGAGCACGGCCACAGTCATGGCAACAAAGTTTTTAACGTTTTTCTGATATACAATCCTATAACTCATGAACGAAAGTGATGGAAGGATTACCTTTAATCCTCTGCCGAATGGTTGAACGATGTCTGAACAGCGGGGAAATGGGCTCCAGCAAGAACCAGCTTCTCCTTCCTCTGCCTCTCCTTTGCTCTCCGTTATCCTCACTCTCAGCCGTCACTCTTGGTTCCTCACTCTGCCCGAAAGCTCTCCAGTTTCCCTTCTTCCTCTCAGTCTCTCCTTTTTTCTTTCGCCGCCCAGAAATCTCCTCTAGCTGTCCGCTGCTCCTCCTTTCTATCAGACTCTCCCTTTCTCTCAAACTCTCTCTTAGTTTTCTCTTCAGCCGCCACCCATTTTTTATCAGCCGTTCTCTCTATCCTCCCTAAACCCTAGCCACTCTCTGCTCTCTTCTATTCTCCCAGCCTGTTTCTGAACCTCCCAGCTGTCATTAGCCCTCAGATTTTTTTTCCTACCCTCACTCAGCCGTCATAAACCTTCCCCTATTTCTGAACCCTTAGCTTTGCTTTTATATCCCATCCAAACCCCTAAAACCTAATCTCAATGGTTCAGAAGTAGCTTCCAGTCTCCGTTCCCCTCTCAGCCATCGGATTAGCTTCCATTTCTAGATTGCTCTGGGCTTGTAGATGAAAGCCAAGTGTAACAGTACTGTGATGATCTAACGGAGCCCAAAAAATGGAGAACAAATGGAAGAAAACTGGAAGAAAAACAAACCAGGGCTGCGCTATTTTTGCTGCCTCGTACGAAACTGGAACGGAATGCAGCGCGCGTGGCTCTTTTTTTTTTTTTTTTTTAATCACTTAATTAAATAACAATAATACAAAAACAGTTTAAACAAAATCTTAAATAAATGTACAAAACTAATTAACAAAAGATAAAACGAAAAGCTAAGATTTTTCCTCTCTTTTCCTCTTTTTTTTTCGATTAATAAACAGTAAAATGAAATAAAACATATTTTTATAAAAAATTTTCTCTTTTCGACAAATTTTATGCTAAAAAAGTCCTATAATAAAAAATAAATAGCTAAAGGGTGAAAACGAATACAAAAATAAAACTAAAATAAAATAAAGGACAATAATAATCTAAAAATACTAAAAGTCCAAAACTAAAAATCATGAAATTAAAGAAAAAATAAAAATAGATAAGAATTATTACTAAAACTAAAAATAAAAAAAATTAGGATAACAATTATTTAAAAATTTGGTGTCTACAGTTTGCCCCTCTTTGTCTGAGTTTTGGAAAAATTTGAGACAAAGAAATAGACACCAAATACTTACCTGCAAACTGGCCGAACGACTGCCGTTTTTGAAATGAGGACTGGCCCCTTTTGATGAGACTGACTCGGACGAGAAATTTAAAATCGGGACTGACCCCAACACGAAATTAAATCGGGACTGACCCGAGGGGACTGACCCCATCATGAAATTAAATCGGGACTGACCCGAGAGGACTGACCCCAACAGCTAATGGCGGTACAAAAGAAATGTTCACTAGTGGGACTGACCCAACGGCTAGTGGCGGTACAAAAGAAATACTCACTAGTGAGACTAACCCATGTTTAGTGGCAATGAAATGAAATGCCTTGACAAATCGGCCAGTCGGATTAAACCCGAGCCTGTAGAGAAAATTGGAAATAGAAAGGCACGTTAGTGGGATGAACCCAATGCTAACGGAGATAGACTAAAACAACACACATGTTAGTGAGATAGACTCGATGCTAACGGTGGTGGAATAAAAACGCACACGTTAGTGAGATAGACTCGTGAGATAGACTCGATGCTAACGGTGGTGGAATAAAACCGCACACGTTAGTGAGATAGACTCGATGCTAACGGTGGTAAAATAAAAACGCACACGTTAGTGAGATAGACTCGATGCTAACGGTGGTGGAATAAAACGCACACGTTAGTGAGATAGACTCGATGCTAACGGTGGTGGAATAAAACGCACACGTTACTCGATGCTAACGGTGGTGGAATAAAATCGCACACGTTAGTGAGATAAACTCGATGCTAACGGTGGTCGAAGTCAGTGAATTAAATGTGGTTGTCAAGAAAGGAGGTAGAAGGGTGCGCGGCGAACGTTGAGACTTGCCAACAAGAAATTAAAATTTGAGATTGAAATTGATTTCTTCAAGAAATAAGAAGTTAAACCTAATAATAATTTTTCGTTTGGGAGAAAGTTTTCAAGGAATAATTTTGCCCCAGTCTCCATCACTTATTGTGCAACCGATCATTTGATTTGCATTATGGCCGGGTTGCTCCTCCTCAAAACTTTGATTCATCTCTTCTTTGGTCCGAACCTTTCAATTCTTGGGTGACACTCCACAGTCATATAAAAATTGCCCTAGTGTGTTGTTGTTGGACCATTGGACCTACAAACAGTAAAAATAATGATAATGATAGATAATGCCACCACCATCCGATCCATCTTACTTTCAAGAAATGTGTAAACATGAGTACTTGGACGTTCTTCCGATATAGCGAAAACTTCACTTTGCTCTGTGAACTGTGTCAAGATTCCTCAACTTCCAATGCTAACAAGACCCTTGGTATCCAGTCAATCGTAGGGGTTGCCATTTGATAAATTCTTGACCCAACTTCGCTCCTCGAATCACATTCCATCTTCTTGACTTCTAATGCTAACAAGACACTTGGTATCCAGGTAATTCCAATAAATCACAGGGATTGCCATTGGATAAATCCAAAAATAGATGAGACCATGAAAGAAATGAAAGAATATTATATTTACACTATCAATGATGAAAATCTTTGTGATTTGAAAACAAAAATTAATTTAAGAAAATGAATCTGTAAATTTAACAATTTGTATCGGGTAATCCAAAACCCTTTAATCTCAAACAAATTATCACCGTTGACTCTTTGGATATCATCCTTCCAAAATTCAATGTCGGCAACCGAACCACAAGGTGAATAGAAATTTCAACGAACTGAGTCACTAGTCTTTCAAATCCAAGCTTACTTCTCCTTATAAAATCCTACCCTAGTGCCCTTTCGGGTTTTCACTAATGTGAGAACCCGTAATTTTTCCATTTTCTAGGTTTTATTATATTTCTCGGTTTTCTTGTTTTCAATGGCTTGTTTTCTGCACTTTCTGTATCCGAAAAATTTTCTAGATAAATTTTATGAGTAAATATAGTTTTTAGATGATTTTTCTAGTATCGAATAGATTTTGAGAATCTAAGAGCGTATTTTGGACGTGGGACCCACTAGTGCGAAAAGTTCGAAAAATTTCGGCCAACTAGATTAAGTTTTGAATACTGGAATTATTTTACCGGGTGTTAAGAGATAAGTAGAGGTTGCAATTTGGGTTGATATGAGAGAGACAAGTTAGGTAGATATTTTATTAAAGGTGACAAGTGTCACCATGTGATTGGGCTTACCTTAAGACTTTCTTACCATTGACTTAAATAACCAAAAATGACCCAAAAATCTTCCAAAAATCTTCAAGAAGAGCCGGCCCTCTCTTGCTCTCTTTCTCTCTCTCTTACTCCAAGCATAAGGAAGAAAACACTTCAGTCTTGTCCCAAATCATCAAAACTAACCATCCAACCTTGAAATTACTCCATAAAACCTCTTCAATAGCTAAGATAAGGTGGATTTGTGGAGTTGTTTGGAAAGATAAGGTGGTCAATAGCTCTCTCTCTCTTGTTTTAAAGGTAAGTTGTGAAGAACCACCCTCCTTCTTTAATTGATGCTTAAATCATGCTTAGTGATTGTATAAGATGCAAATTTATGGATTAAATCTTGATTTTGGTTGAATTGGTGAAGTTTTATTATTTTTGAGGAATTTTCTGTTTTAATATGAGCATGATTGTGTGGTCATGTATGATGATTGGAAATGATGTTTAATGACTCTAGGAGGTGGGAAAAGTGATTAATTGCAACCAATTTCTGTTTTGGACCAAAAATTGAAAAGTGAGGGTTTTGTGATGAACATTCTGTCCGAATTTTTAGGTCATATATAGAGGCAGAATTGGCCTTTTCTCAAAACATGAAAGTTGTAGGGAATGACATTTTAGAGGTGCCTACAAAATTTTAGGTCAATCGGAGTAGTGTAGAGTGAGATAAGTTGAAATTACTATTGCTGTTCTGGTTTTACCCGAAATTGGGATTTGCGACTGTAATTGGTTGTTTTGGCTGGAATTGCTTCCGAATTGGTTGTTGAGGCCTTCTGATGAAATTTATCCCTGTTTCTTAGATTTCAACCGGTTTTGGAATTTCTGGATTTGGACTTGTAGAGCCTGAGTTATGATGTTTCCGCTTGAATGCGTTTTGGTGAATCTGTTTTACGTTGTTGATGAAGTATCTTGTATTTTTGACCTGTTTGCACTCAAAACTGGGCTGAGTGACCTTCTGTGATGTTGTAGCCCTGTCTTTTAGCTTTGAAATGGTGGGTCTTTCACCCTCATCCGACAATCGTAGTGTCTTTGGTGCCAAAACCGCAAAATGACGTCAAAAACTGTTTTCTTGGGTTAAAGCTTATTTCCATTTCCGGATTTTTCTGGTTTCCTTTAATGCTTATATATTCTTATGGAACCTTATTTTGGTAATACTTGGCCTTGGTTTATGACTTGTAAACGAATCTTATTGTGTTTATTTGAATAGTTTTAAGGTTTGTTTTCATTCCGATCATTTCCTAGCTAACTTTTGTACTTGTACTACTTTGAGCCTAGTGAACGGCTTTTGGGAAATGAGATGACTTTTGTGTGAGATGTTGGGACTGATTTGAGGTAATAGTGAAGCCTTAAGGGCTGGAAAAGTATGAAATTTAGGGGAAGTGCTGCCCGATTTTCTAGGCCGTTTGGTTCCTTTAAGTTGGATTTGCCTTTTGGTAGAAATGAAAGGCTTTTGGGTTGTTTGCGCCTAAGTCTTCATGTTACCTTTTTGTTTCCAAGAAAATCATGTTTTTGCACCCTTGCATTAGTATTTATTTGGCAAGGCATACGACGTGTAGTCGAGCCTCACTTGTGCATTCTGTTTGCTCGATTTGGATATGAAACCTTCAATTGGTTTATTTTGATTATTTTAGGGTTTCTTGGCGATTAAGGCGAATCTGAAGTGAAAACTTTTGAAGTTGAGCCGGTGAGTGTACCACTCCCCTCCATTGCTGTTTAACTTGATTTCTGCTCTGCAATCTGTTTAATTTGTTTGAGACGAGGGTGTACTTTATCACACTCGTTCTCTTGTCTGTTCATATGCCAATTTACCATGCAAAATTTGAATCTGTTATCTGTGTCTGCATCTGTTCGGATTTCTATGACCTATGAGCTCAATCCTGTGGCTAAGTTATTCGAGTCGGACCGGCAAGGGCCTGGACGATTAGATAACGAACCACGGTAGTCTGTTCGGGGATTTTGGGTATTGAGACCCTTGATTCCTGGTATACTCGAGTATTACCATTTCTGTTCGTTTGCGGTGAGCGGGCCCGGTAAAGGGGTGTTTGGTGAACGGGATTCGGTGTAAAGAGGGGTCTACGGACGTTGGTTCTATATACGTTGGCGGAGTGTCAACTTCGATCAAGCTTCGGTGACGCAAATGGGAATTTGGCTCCTGAGAGCCACCTGTATCCTTCCTATGTGAATCATTAGTTACTTTACTTTACATCTAGCATGTGTATCTGATTTGTTAAATGTGAAATGCCATGATTTTTCTGCTATATGTCTGGTACCTCATTGAGCGCAAGCTCACCCCTTTCTGTTCCTTTTGTTTTCCTTACAGGAACCTCTTTTGGAAATCATGATTTTGAAAAGCGAGTTGAGCTAGTTAGATAATCTTTTGTTCTTTTGTATAGCTCCTCGAGGGGAAGCAAACTCTAAATGTACTTTGTTTCACTGGTTCCATCTGAATTGTAAACCTAGCGACATGTATATATGAAAATGTTTTTTTTTCCATGTGATTTTGGTAAGTTACTGTTAAGCTTGGCGGTTTTCAATCATTCAATTCTTTTGGGTCCTATCTCGTGTAATATCGGATTTGTGTGATTCGACTCCGTAGTCCTGGCGAGAGCTGGGCAGGCGGTCCGCCGAACCCTTTGGTTCGCCTTAGGGTAAGGTGGGGCTGTTACAACTAAAGCTATCCTCACCTTTTTATTTTTCTTCCCTTTCTTTTTCTTTTTTTCTTTTTCTTTTCTTCTTGGGTGGTACTCCGGTTTTCACTAATGAACCAATCCTGCCGATAGCCTTCATCAACTCGAAATGTGTTTAAGAAATGATGGCATCAGTGCGACAAACCTTCCCTTGCAAATTGGCTAAGATGTATTGACATCATTTGTCATTTGATGAAGAAAATTTCCTTAAAGAGATGGTGCAAAGAACGGAATCGAAGTCAGGACTTTTGGCTTTTGTAATGGGGTCTGGCGGGGTGATAAGAAAAGGTTAAAGCTTGAAGGCAGATTTTATGAATGGTTTAAATGATCTGAGATCGCATTGTTGCACCAACCCTATTTTAGGGTTAAATCAAAACTTGCCCCAGTTTATTCTCGATTGAGGCTCTCTTTTCTTTCATTTTTCTTTTCTTCCTTTTTCGTTTTCGGCCCTCTGCCATTTCATTGAAATTTTCAAAATTTGCCCCAGTTCATGCTTAGCCGAGGTTCTCTTTTCTTTCATTTCCTTTCTTTTGGCCCAAATTTACCCGAGCGTGGGGTTTGCGATTCTCAGGGGTTACCAAACGAAACGATTTATTCTGAAGGCTCAAAAGGGATAACTAGGGATAAAATGTTTAATTGGAAAGGAAGAGGGCCTAACTTTCATTCCATTCTTCGCATTAACCCTAAAAGGAAACTTCCATTTATCAGATGAAAATTTCTTACACATCTCCGAATTGATTGGCTGAGGGAACAAGTGCTCCACCAAGCAATATCTTTTTGATAATAAGAGCACCTTGCCAATTCGCGGCGAACTCTTCTTTTGGCTTCATTTTGTACTGACGAAAACCACCTTAATGCTTACTTCCTCGTCTGAATGGCCATGATTTGATCCATTGATGGTAATCATGGACCAATCCTTTTGATCATATTGACCATGATGGACTGTGTTTAACTGCTTCTTTTCCCTAATCTTGATCCCGATTCGGCTTGAACTTCTTTTTTATTCCATTCGGGATTCTTTGAAACATTTTCGGATGTCTTTTTGCCACTCTTCTCATTTTGAAATTCAAATTCACATTCGTGAGATCGCTGCCATCAAATTTCTGAATAGTGATATCCAAAGGGTCAGACGGTTTTATTCTGGGCCATCTGAAAAGAATGTGTAAGTCACTATATATATAAAACTGTACATTGTATTGAATTTCCAGACAAAAACCAAACTTAATATCATGAAACGTGTCTTTAGCAGTCACTTGATTGAAACTATTTACAAAAGACATAGTTAAACAAAGGACACATGTATGAACGATTTTCACTGGATTTAACCAAAACAACTCCCCAAATTTATCGAAACTTCCCTTCAAGAGAGAGGAACCTCACTAATTCAGCCATTTCCAGGATTTTCAAATTTCTTCATTGGGGGTAAATGCCTCAAAGGTGTCCTTGTGTTCAGGAAAGGGATTCGTACTTATGCTCGGTCCTTGTTCCTCCCTTTTCCTTACACTATATCTCCTGCTTCGATCATGTCCTGGATCTTATGTTTTAGTACCCAACAATTACTGGTCGAGTGACCGGGCGCTCCAGAATGGTAGGCACAAGCGGCTTGAGGGTCGTACCCAGAAGAGAGACCTCGACGAGAGTAGTTTGGAGGAGGTATGTCATCGATTTCACCGGCGGCCTTGAGCTGTTCGTACAGTTGGTCAATTGGTCGGCCTAAGTTGGTAAAAATTTGAGATCGACCGGGTTTTTGGGGTTCAATGGGTTGAGGGTAATTATAGGTGGGTCTATTTGGTGGAGGAAATTGTTTATTGTAGGGAGGTCGGGGTCGAACTTGTGGGAGGTTAGGTTGAGATATTTGGAGAGGGGCTATAGGCGAGTTGATGTGATTTGGGCGAGGTCGGGGATGGTTGCTATTGGTGTGATAAACAGGATGAGAGTTTGAATAGTAAGGGTAAGGGTTTGAGTAGGTAGGGTATTGTCGAGGTCTGGGTCTTGGGATAGGGTTTCGATCCCAGACAAAAGCGATTTCCGCCTCTTTCTTTTGGAGTTGTTGCTTCTTCCCACTATTACTTTGGCCTTGCAAAGCTTCCACTTGGGTTTTCAGGGCAGACACATTAACAATCTTTCTGGCCTTCACAAAATCATCATATTCTTCAAGCTTATTGACAATAGCAGCAAATGAGCATCCAGTCATGCGAAAGATTTCCTCAAAATACGGGGGATCGTGTGCTTTGATAAAGGTGCAAATGATTTCATCTTCAGTCATTGGCGGCCCAACCTTTGCAGCTATTTTCCTCCATCTCTTAGCATAGGTTTTGTGATTCTCAGATGGCTTCCTCTTCGTCCCCTCTAGTGTGGTTCGTGTCGGTGCTAGTTCACAGTTGTATTCATATTGCCTTATAAACGCATTGGACAGGTCCAACCAAGTCTTTATCTCATCAGACTTCAAATTTGAATACCAATCAAGTGCGTCGCCTTCCAGACTTTCTGGGAATAGCCTTAAAGGTAGATTTTCATCATTTGTTGGCCTACCCAACTTGTTGGTGAACAATCGGAGGTGTGTCTTGGGATTGCTGGTGCCATCGTACTTGTTAAATTTCGGGGTTTTGAATCCCTCAGGCAATTGCACATTTGGAAAAAGACAAAGCTCATCATAGTCCAGCACTCCTTGCTTGTTTAACCCTTGACTTTTCCTCATAAATTCATCAAAACGGTCAAGGCGCTTGAGCAACTTCATATCCATAGGAGCAGAAGATTCTCCTACTTCTGGTTTAGCTTGGACAGTGTGGTCTGGCAGGAAAGGCTCTGCAGTGGTATGATAAAAGGTATGCGGCTCGGGGGGTATATTCGCAGTGATTTGGGGTTGTGGGCCTTGCACGTGACTAGGAAAGAATGAAGGATTAGGCAGGTAAGTGTATGTCAAATTTGCGGTGGTATAGGTGAAGGTTTCTTCAGGTGGAATAATGAAGGGTGCAGTAAAAGTGGTTTGGGTCGTGGGCATGACAAACGATTCTGGCTCCGGGTGACTGACGGGTACAGGCTCGGGTTGAACTCCGCTGCTGATAAGCTCATCAATTAATTTCCTTTGGGCCGCCATCTCAGTGGCCATCTCACCAAACTTAGTAAGCATCTCGGTCAGTTGGACCCCCAAACTTGCAGTCTCAGGTTGAGCTGTAGTAGCAGACCTATCCGACGGTTCCGGCTGTGAACTCATGTTTACACGACTCCTCTGGGCTTGACTACGGGATCGTGTTATGATGGGGCTTCGATGAGAAGCTATGTTTAAATATTACCTGAGAATTTTTTAAAGATTGCCTTTAGATTTAGCCCTCGCTTAGCTATTCCAATAAAAATAAAGGAAAGGAAAAGAAAAAGACAAGAGTTAGTAGATATCCAAAAAATTCGGATGCATGCCCTATAGGGGAACCCTTTTTGTGCCAAGGGTAGGCCTAGTATGATGCAATCCTCTAGGGTAGGCACTATACCATACCTGAGGGTCCGATCAACTTATTGACATTTGATTAGAAAGTAATTTGGAAATTTTGGACCAATTGAACAGCGGGAGATCTCCAAGAAAATGAGGACAAATCCGAATGAATGATTGGTTTTGGTTGGCATACAAATTAATTTAACTTTGACGAGCTTGTTATTGAAGAAATTTGAACTTCCTAACACAGATCAAAACCCTAATTCATCCAAATCAAATAAATGCAATGAGTGATTTTCTTAAAACAACTAGGTTTCTCAATTTGAAAGTTGACATTAAAACCCTAATTAGTCGACTGGGTTGGATGAAATTGATGATTTATTCAAAAATTGACTGGATCACCTTAAAAAGGGTAAAATGGTCAAATGCATTGAATGAACTTTGATCATTTATTCAAAAATTGAATGGATAACCCTGAAAATGAATTAAACTAACCAAATAAATTGAATGAAATCAATTGATCAAACGGATCGAGTGAAATGATGATTTATTCAAAATCGACCGAATTGTCCTAAAAATAGGTAAATTGGTCAAATGGATCGGACGAATTTGATGATTTATTCAAAATCGATAAGAGTGCCCTAAGAACTAATTAAATGAATTGAATGAAATTGGTGATCTATTCAAAATCGACTAAATTGCCCTAAAATGGGTAAACTAGTCAAATGAATTCAAAATCGACTAGGTTGCCCTAGAAATGAACAAATTGATAAAATGGACTGGATGAAATTGATGAATAGAATGGTCCAACGGATTGAATGGAATTGACAGCTTATTAAAAAAATCAATCTATCCATTGGTAGTTTCAAAAATTTATTACGATGCATTAGTCTATGAGCCTTCTAAAATCAAGATCTGGCCTCTATATTTATCGTCTCAACCATGAGGAATCATTCGTGAATTTCTTCAAATTAATGTCCTTTATGCAAGGGAAATTTTTACCAATTTTGTTTAAAATGGCCAAAAGATGATTGTTAGATGCCCATATTCTAATGTGCAAAAATTGCTTTGCCATCTTTGAAATGATCGGGTCCTACCTTACCTCGTGCACTACCCCTTTGGATGGTACAGAAAATATAAACGTGCAAGTCTCATTGGATTAAGTATCCAAGACACAAGGTGGCTTATTCCTAACACGGGATCCCCTAAATGGCATTCCCCTCCTAGGGTTTGTGCATGATGCCAGTTTATTAAAGCGATAAAACATACAATTTAAAATGATATCATGACCTAAAAGGACCCTTTATACGCCAGGGTGGGCCTAGAATGATGTTCAATTATTAATCTATGAATGCAATATACCAAAATCTTTAAACGTGCAATAGTCTACTTGTAGGGGTAGGTCCTAAAAGAAGATCATGCCAGACCTTTCATCTCCTAATGTTTGTGAATGTAAAAGGCAAGAAACAAGGAAAGTTAGCTCAACACATAACACATTGTGGCAATCAAATAATAATAATAAAATATGGAAAGCAGAAATAAGGTGAGAGGGTTGGAATCCCTCCCCTCGTGCATAGTGTCCCTAGTTTAGGATAAGGTCGACTCTACCCTAGGCAATTCTAACATGGATGCATGAGGTTTGGTTCACTAATGCATCTAGACTCGATAAGGCTTCGGCTCCCAAGCCTTCAGACCTAAAGGCGAAGGGTCATCACTCCCAGGGCCTTTGATCGGTGGCTCGAGTGATGCCTTAGGTAGCGCTATGGGCGCAGAGCACACCATCCGCCTACCCAAGGCAATCGATCCTAATCCTACAAGGAGGTGTGGGTAACGCCCACGAAAAAGAAAAAAATAGGGTAAATAAGACTATGCATGCACGTATGAGGTGCTTTCTTATCGAGGGGAGGGATTGTACCATTAGATGCGGTCAAAGGTTCTAGGGTAACTACCCCCCATCCCAAAATGCAATCGCGAAACAAAATAAATGAACCATTCATCACATACATAGTGTGCCAAGAGCGATTAGGCGCGCGATAGATGCAAAAATCCCTAAAAAGAGAAAAAAGGCAAAAGGGAAAGAGGAATGCAATCCTAAACATCCAAATGTAATAGATAAGAAGGTTAAAAGAAGAAAACAATCGACTAAATCAAATGCTCGGACTCTCTAAGTTCCCCAGTGGAGTCGCCAACTGTCGCGCCCCGTTTTTTACAAGAAAAATAAATAAATGGTTTAAAAAGTGAATTTTTGAATGGAAAATGATTTTTTGATTTAAAAAGGAAATGAAGAAAAATATGGGTCTAAATGGGACTTGAAAATGCGACGATTTGACCCAAAATATAGTTTAAAAAGGGTTTTTTGAAATAAAAATTGGAGTCGCCACTTGGTATAGAGTTAAGGTGTACCAAGTCACCTAAAATGAATTTTTAGAGGAAAAGGTAGAAAGAAACCCCTTTTAAATGACTCCTAGTCTACGTAAACCAACGAAAAAAAAGGTTCGGGAGTCACATTTGACGAAGGGGAAGGCAAGGATAAAAATCCAAGGCACCCCTTCGACCTAGCCAAGGCTAGTTGCGTGATTTAGTCAAAGGTTTTCTTATTTAACCCTAGAATTTATTGCATTTGGATGCACTATATGAATGCAAAACCTAGACCTAGGGGGCATCGGGGGGCAAAATTTCTCTTCAAAGTTTGAATGGTGCCAATCACATTAATAGTGATGCCCAATAATGACTCTTTGGAGAGGTCACGAATAATGCTAATGACGAAAAATGAGTGGAATGAATGTATGCAATGTGAAAATATGAGTTTGCGTGAAGTGAAAAAGTAAAAAAACAATAGTGTGTAAGTGGAAGTGTGCAAATGGATGTGCAAAGTAAGGTGAGTAAAGTGATAGTATGAAGTGCGTGTGTGCACGTGATAGTATATAAAGTGTGAGTGGCAAAGTGAAAACGTGCAAAAATAAAAGTTGTGTGAAGTGAAAATATGGAAAAAGGGATAGAATATGAAGTAAAAGTGCATGTGATAGTGGATAAATGAAATGCATAAACCCTAGAGGAATGCAAGCAAGACGGGTACGGGGGACTAATGTCCGTGACTCAATTTTCCCTTTAATAGAGGGAATACGAGCGTGCTAAGGCTAGAAAGCCAAACTCGTCCATATCCCATATCCAAGGGGTGACTCCCTAACCTATACAAGCAAATGAGCTAATCTAAATGAAAATGTAATCCTAAATGTGTAAGGGAAGGGGAGTGAAGGGTCATGCAAAAATGTAAAACTAAAAGGAAAGAATGAATGAAGATGTAGTGAAGGCATGCAAGTATGTGCTAGCGCGGGGACGGCCCTAATGGGTCTAGCATTGGACTAGCCCTTCACTAACGCTTTTTCACAAGCATTGGACTTGCGAGAGTTCGAGGGGGAAGACCATGACTAGCATTGGACTAGCCACGGTGACGTACATTCATCTATATAAGAAAATATAAATAAAAGCAAGTAGACATGCAAGGCAACGTATTTTCACCTAACACATAGCACATAAGCATGCTTATCTAGTTGCAAAAACCTAGGGAAAGCGATTAAACACATAGCACCTAAGCATGCAAAACACATAGGGCAATTAAGGCCCTAACTATTACATTTTTAGGGGGGAAGCCTACTACAATCTAAGAGGGGAGACGGAATAATAAAAATAATAACCTAGCTATTACAACTTTGGCATTCAAGTGCCTTTCAAATGATCGAAATTGAGAATAACTATACAAAACTAAAACAAGTAAAGTGGATAAATAAGCAAATAAAATGAAAACATTCAAAAGGCATGCAATTAAACACATAAATCACGTAGACACATAGGGTCAAGTAAAGTGAAAAATAAAGGATAAGGTGTACCTCCCTTGAGTTGGCATTCAAATGAAGGAAAAAATAGCTTCAAAACAATAAAAGGGTCAAGGCACCACTTTAATCAAGAAATAATCACATGAAACGAGAATAAGCATGAAATTGAGTCAATCCAAGGCGTTTAAGGGGAAGGTGATCAACCCATGTAAAAATTAAAACAAGTAATGACTTGTTTGCAAAAACTAAAGAAATTGGAAGGGTCAATTTGATTGATTTTTTCAATTATTGGGGCCATAGTGAAACAAGAGGAGACTTAAGGGGCCAGAGTGCAATGGTCAAAAGTTTTTTCATGCAAGTTCATGCAAGCCACAATACATTGTCTGCAACAAGGAAACGTTTCCTGGTGAAGCTTTCTGCAAACAAGACATTACTGCAACTTCCTTTTTTTTGGCAAGCAGGCATCAATCTCAACACAAATTTGATAAAAACCTTTCAACCAAACATCCAAAAACCTTATCTAAGCAACATACAACACAATTTTGACATTCAAACAAACCAAAACATAGAAAGAAAGATCATGCGAATACCGGAGAATTTTATGCAAAATGGTTCGGCAATCTTGCTTTATGCATTTTCCAGCAAGTGTTCAAACATGATTCAAATGTTTTTAACCCCAAACATGCAAACTCAAACACCCCTTATCCTATTTCTTCTTTCCAACATAAGGTCAACAATCAAGTTGGGTGACAAAACTTGGTGAGCAGCCGCGGAAAGGAAAACAGCAGAGAGAATACAGCAGCTTTTTAGTTTTTTGAGTTCAGCTAGAAATACTTGCACGTAAAGAGCTCAAACAGCTCTATTAAATTAACAACCAAACCAAAGTATCAAGTTTCAACCCATTGTCATCAACATCACCCAAATACAATCATCTATCCTTCCTCGCAACTGGTTTCAAGTTTCTGCAATTTTCTTATTCGTGTAGCCTCAACCCGTGAGACATTCACACCAAAACCTTTGTAGCTTCAGATCAGAACATGTAACTCCATCATTAATTATCTAGACACCAGATTTCAGCTAGCACAATAGATGACCAAAACCAGTTTTTGTGGGCTACTGCGGGGAGCAGGGAAAACAGCAAAATATAAAGATAAAATGCAGCTCATCAAGAACCCAGAAAATTTTGCAGCCCAACATTCATTATACACACCATGAACGCACGCTTAACATACCATGAGAAAAAAAATAAAGCAATCAGGTCAAAATCCATTCAAAACTCCTAGTAAAGGCGTCCAAAATATTAACACAGATTCATAGCCTCAATTTGAAGATAACAGTCTCTCGAACAACTAATAAACATGAGGAAAGGAAATGACAGCAACCAAGATAACAAACATGCGTAGCTAAAGAGACCTGAATCTAGTCAAATTTCATGTCTTGTCCTCCCATTTACAACGAAACACAGATTGAGCTTATCAAACCATAGCCATAATCATTCAACAACAACAAAATGTAGCCTAGACGACGCTCTGCTGCAACAAATTTCTGCTGCGAACTTTGCAGCTCACCCCACGCAGTTATGTCCATACAAAACCCAGACCAAACCCATGTTCTACACGCGAATTCAACATCTAATACAGACATTCTAACCACACCATGCAACTGCTCTTGTGCAAGAAACAAACAGAAGAGAAAACAAGAAAACTGACATGGGGAGACGAATGGAATAACTCTGATCATTTTCCGTAGCAAAGAAAACACCAAAACAACATGGGTCAAATCATTTCCCCCCCTGTCGGATTCACAACTGACGAGTTCAAAGAAGGAAGACAGCAAAAGAGCACGGCCACAGTCATGGCAACAAAGTTTTTAACGTTTTTCTGATATACAATCCTATAACTCATGAACGAAAGTGATGGAAGGATTACCTTTAATCCTCTGCCGAATGGTTGAACGACGTCTGAACAACGGGGAAATGGGCTCCAGCAAGAACCAGCTGCTCCTTCCTCTGCCTCTCCTTTGCTCTCCGTTATCCTCACTCTCAGCCGTCACTCTTGGTTCCTCACTCTGCCCGAAAGCTCTCCAGTTTCCCTTCTTCCTCTCGGTCTCTCCTTTTTTCTTTCGCCGCCCAGAAATCTCCTCTAGCTGTCCGCTGCTCCTCCTTTCTATCAGACTCTCCCTTTCTCTCAAACTCTCTCTTAGTTTTCTCTTCAGCCGCCACCCATTTTTTATCAGCCGTTCTCTCTATCCTCCCTAAACCCTAGCCACTCTCTGCTCCCTTCTATTCTCCCAGCCTGTTTCTGAACCTCCCAGCCGTCATTAGCCCTCAGATTTTTTTTCCTACCCTCACTCAGCCGTCATAAACCTTCCCCTATTTCTGAACCCTTAGCTTTGCTTTTATATCGCATCCAAACCCCTTAAACCTAATCTCAATGGTTCAGAAGCAGCTTCAAGTCTCCGTTCCCCTCTCAGCCATCGGATTAGCTTCCATTTCTAGATTGCTCTGGGCTTGTAGATGAAAGCCAAGTGTAACAGTACTGTGATGATCTAACGGAGCCCAAAAAATGGAGAACAAATGGAAGAAAACTGGAAGAAAAACAAACCAGGGCTGCGCTATTTTTGCTGCCTCGTACGAAACTGGAACGGAATGCAGCGCGAGTGGCTCTTTTTTTATTTTTTTTTAATCACTTAATTAAATAACAATAATACAAAAACAGTTTAAACAAAATCTTAAATAAATGTACAAAACTAATTAACAAAAGATAAAACGAAAAGTTAAGATTTTTCCTCTCTTTTCCTCTTTTTTTTTCGATTAATAAACAGTAAAAGGAAATAAAACATATTTTTATAAAAAATTTTCTCTTTTCGACAAATTTTATGCTAAAAAAGTCCTATAATAAAAAATAAATAGCTAAAGGGTGAAAACGAATACAAAAATAAAACTAAAATAAAATAAAGGACAATAATAATCTAAAAATACTAAAAGTCCAAAACTAAAAATCATGAAATTAAAGAAAAAATAAAAATAGATAAGAATTATTACTAAAACTAAAAATAAAAAAAAATTAGGATAACAATTATTTAAAAATTTGGTGTCTACAGACTGATTTGAGGAAATAATGAAGCCATGACGGCTGGAAAAGTAAGCAAATTTAGGGGAAATGCTGTCAAATTTTCTAGGCCGTTTGGTTCCTTTAAGTTTGAATTGCCTTTTGGTAGAAATGAAGGGCTTTTGGGTTGTTGGAGCCTAGGTCTTCATGTTACCTTTTCGTTTCCAAAAATCATGTTTTGCACCCTTGCATTAGTAATTATTTGGCGAGGCATACGACCGGTAGTCGAGCCTTACATGTGCATTCTGTATACTCGATTTTTTTGAAAGTGGAACCTTCACTTGTTTTACTTTGGTTCTTTTAGGGTTTCTTGGCGATTAAAGCCAATCTGAAGTGAAAACTGACTTGAACCGGTGAGTGTACCACTCCCCTTATTTGTTACTCAACTTGGTTTCTGTACTTGCAATCTGTGATCTGAATGACTGTACTATCTGTTTATTCTGTTTGAGACGAGGGTGTACTTTATCATACTCGTTCTCTTGTCTGTTCATATGCCAAATTTTGGTGCGAATCTGAATCTGTTATCTGTATCTGTATCTGTTCTGACGTCGTTTGGAGCTTGTATCCAACGACCTTTCTGGGATCTCTGAGCTCAACACCTGTGGCCAGTTACTCGAGTCGGGTCGGCAAGGGCCTGGTCGATTAGATAACGAACCACGGTAGTCTGTTTTGGGATCTTTGGGTATTGAGACCCTTGATTCCGGTATACTCGAGTATTACCAATTCTGATCTGATTGGATTTCGGGCCCGGTGGGGGTATGTGAGGTGGAAGGAATCGAAGAAAGTGGAGTCTACGGTATTGGTTACTTCTGTAACGTTGACGGAGTGTCAACTATTATTTCGATCAAGCTTCGGTGACGCAAATGGGAATTTGTCTCCTGAGAGCCACCTATATCCTTCCTATGTGAACCATTGGTTCCTTTACTTTACATCTGGCATGTGTATCTGATTTGTTAAATGTGAAATGCCATGATTTTACTGCTATATGTCTGGTACCTCATTGAGCGCAAGCTCACCCCTTTCTGTTCCTTTTTGTTTTCCTTACAGGAAAATAAATACTTTTGGACTGGATTTGACAATTGGTTGCCAAATTGAGCTAGTTCGACATATCTTTTGTATAGCTCATTGATTGAAACTCTAAACATACTTTTGGGTCCGTTTCTCTTTTGGATTTGGCAAACCGTACATGTATCCACTTTTGAGTCACTTTGGTATGCCCCTTTGGGTTGTATATGCTTAATTTCGAGATGTAAATATTTGCTTTACGTTTGGTTGGATTTTGACGTGTCAGTTACTATTCATAACCGACTCCGTTTTCATTTTTTTTTATTTTGTTTTGTGATTTTGACTTGTTTACGCGCGTTTGTATGTTTCGGAACGTATTAGATCGCTCTAAACTGAACGACTGAGTCCCAGCGAGAGTTGGGCAGGCGGTCCGCCGAACCCTTTGGTTCGCCTTAGGGTGAGGTGGGGCTGTCACAGGTGGTATCAGAGCCACTTCGTGTGGTCTCTGCGCGGAGTGAGCTTGGGCTAAGTGGTGTTATGGTCTTGATTTCATGGATATGTCTAAGTGCTCGTTTGAGCGTAAGTTATGAACGGGGCATGTTATAAGTGTAAAAATCTTTATCATGGAACTTGAGGACGACAGATAAGTATGTCGGGTAGGAATCTTTAATATGGATGATTTACGCTTGGGACCGGCCGGCTCGAGTTGTGAATTATCTTAGATGGGATTCTTGCGCCCGGATACGAAAGAAATGAGAGCCTAGGTTAGAAAGGATTGGGCGAACTAGAAAGGCGATTCTATGGAACTTCGTGTGGTTTGTTCGGGTGTGGTTAAGCGTGATCCACCTTGATTAAGATATAGATGGTGTTGTTGTCATAGATTATGAACGGAGCCCTAGAGGGGGAAAAGCTCTTCGTGAGTTATTTTGTACTCGTGACCTAGTCTGTCTATAGTACTTTTGGATGATCCCGCTACTTTCATGGATCTCTCATATTTGTCTTTAATTGACTGCTACTGTGTGACTGGTTTGGTCCAGTTGTGTGTATATATGCTTTTGATCTGTGTGTACCTCATGTTTATAATTATCTTTACTATTATCTTTGCACCCCTAGATTGACTAAGATTAATGGAGGGCACACGTCGTGGCCGGGGACGTGGGCACGGGCGTAGGCAACCCACGCCGGATAGGGGTGCTAGGGAAACCTCATCTAGACCTAATCCTGAACTGAGGGTTGATCCCAACGTGCAAATAGCCGCTGCTATGCAGCAAATGACCAACCTGCTGGCACAAGTGGTGCAGCAACAAGGCCAAAACCCAAACCCTAATCCTGGAAACCCAAGCAATCATGTCGAAAGTATCGATAGGGCACTTGAGAGGTTCCAGAAGTTCGCACCACCGAAATTTATTGGGGAACCCGACCCGGATGTCGCCGAAAGGTGGCTCGAGAAGATGGTGGATATCTTTGCGGCCCTGCATTACACCGAAGAAAGGCAGGTGACTTTTGCCGTCTTCCAACTAGAAGGGGCGGCTCGTTCCTGGTGGAACGTTATTCGGCAAAAATGGGAACGGGAACAAACGCCCAGGACTTGGGTGAATTTTATGCGGGAGTTCAACGTGAAATTCTTCCCTCCTCTAGTCCAGGAGCGGAAGGAAGATGAATTTATCCGACTTCGCCAAGGGACCCAATCTGTAGCGGAATATGAAAGCCAGTTCACCCGCCTATCCAAATTTGCCCCTGAACTGATCATGACCGAGCAGCAGCGAATAAGGCGTTTTATCCAGGGCTTGAACGTAGAAATTCAGAAGGACCTCGCGGTGGCCCAGATTAATGCTTTTAGCGAGGCCGTAGAGAAGGCGCAACGAGTAGAAAATGCTAGGCTGCAGGTGAAAAACTTTCAAGCCAAGAAAAGGGGCTTTCCTGGGAGTAGCTCTGAGCAAGAAGGTACAAGTACGCCCCCTAAGATGGGAAAGGGAAACGGGGGAGTACGACAACCAGGGGTGTCGCGTGATGTCTCTCAGGGGGGACCGGTCTCTGCTACTCGTGGTCCTTGCGGATATTGCGGAGGGCCAAATCATACGGAGGCAAATTGTTGGAAGAAAAAGGGAAAATGTCTGCGCTGCGGAAGTGCCGATCATCGGATTGCTAACTGCCCAATTCGATTGCGAAAAGGAAAAAGGACCCCGCAACCAACTAAGATTAACCCTGGACAGTCGGCAAAAGAAGGGACTGGATCCAAGGTACCGGCTCAGGTGTACTCTTTAGAACACCATCAGAATCCTGACTCGTCTGAGGACGTAGCAGGTATGGTCCGTGGGGTATCTTAGATGTTGATAGATTCCGTTGATAAGAAAATTTCGAGGGCGAAATTTCTTTAAGGGGAAGAGAGTGTGAGAACTCGTAACTTTTCCATTTTCTAGGTTTTATTATCTTTAATGGCTTGTTTTCTGCACTTTCTGTATCCGAAAAATTTTCTAGATAATTTTTATGAGTAGATATAGTTTTTAGATGATTTTTCTAGTATCGAATAGGTTTTGAGAAATTAAGAGCGTATACCGGACGTGGGACCCACTAGGGCGAAAAGTTCGGAAAAATTCGGCCAACTAGGTTAAGTTTGGGATACTGGATTTAATTTACCGGGTGTTAAGAGATAAGTAGATGTTGCAATTTGGATTGGTGTGAGAGGAAACAAAGTGATAGACTTGCATTAATGATGGTGACAAGTGTCACCATAGGGTTGGTAGAAACTTTTGACTACTATTCCATGTCTTACCATTTGACTTAATAAACTAAAAATTTACCAAAAATTGCTCCATTTCCTAGCTCAAGTGGCCGGCTCTCTCAAGGAAGGAAAGAAAGAAAACCTCTTCAATTTCTTGATTCCCTCTTGCTTCAATCCAATCACTCAACCATCTACTCTTGTTTTTGTTCCATAGAAAACCTTAAGGGAGTGTTTGTGAGTTGTTTTGTGGAGTTACTTGGAAAGCTAAGAGGTCTAGTTGCTCTCTTTCTTGTCTTGTTAAGGTAAGTTGAGAAGGACCCCTCTCCTCCCTCTAATGATGTTTAATCCATGATTAGTGGTAGTATAAGATGCAATTTTATGGTTTATATCTTGATTTTTGGTTGAATTGGTGAACTTTTGTAATTATTGGGGATTTTTCTATTTTCATATGAATATGACTATGTGGTTATGTATGATGATTGGAAATGGTATTTAAGGAAGCTAGAAGGTGGAAAAAGTGGTTAATTGCAAGCAATTTCTGTTTTGGAAGAAAAATTGGAAAGCTAGGGTTCCTTGAATTACATTCTGCCCGGTTTTGTAGCTCATATTTAGAGGCCGAATTGGCCTTGGATTAAAACATAAAAGTTGTAGGGAATGATATTTTAGAGGTTCCTGCAAAATTTCAGGTCAATCGGAGTAGCGTAACTTGAGAAAAGACGGAATTACCCTTGCTGCCCTGGTTTTACCCGAATTTGGGAATTGCTTCTGTAATTGGTTAGTTTGGTTAGGAATGCTTCGGAATTGGTTGTTGAGGTCTTCTGATGAAATGTATACCTGTTTCTTATATTTTATATGGCTTTGGAATTTATGGATTTGGACTTAGGTAGGGTGATTTATGATGTTTGCACTAGAATGCATTCTGTGAATCTATTTTTACGGTTCTGGTGTAGTATCTTGCATTTTTGACCTAGTTACACTCGAAACGGGGCTAAGTGACCTTCTTCAATATTGTATCCCTATCTCTTAGCTTCGAAACGGTGGGTCTTTCACCTTCATCCAATAATCCTAGTACCATTGGTACCAAAACCGCAAAATGATGTCAAAAACTGTTTTTTTCCGGGTTAACACTTACTCCATTTCCAAATTTTTCTGGTTTCCTCTAATGCCTATGTATGCTTATGGAACCCTATTTCGGTAGTATTTGGCATTGGTTTATGACTGGTAATCGAGTCTTATTGTGCTTATTGGAATATTTTAGGGCTTGACTTTCCTTTCCGGTCATTTTTCCTAGCTAAATGACTTGAATGACTTTAAGCCGGGTGAACGGCTTTTGGAAATGAGATTATTTTTGTACGAGATGTTGGGACTGATTTGAGGAAATAATGAAGCCATGACGGCTGGAAAAGTAAGCAAATTAAGGGGAAATGCTGTCCAATTTTCTAGGCCGTTTGGTTCCTTTAAGTTTGAATTGCCTTTTGGTAGAAATGAAGGGCTTTTGGGTTGTTTGAGCCTAGGTCTTCATGTTACCTTTTCGTTTCCAAAAATCATGTTTTGCACCCTTGCATTAGTAATTATTTGGCGAGGCATACGACCGGTAGTCGAGCCTCACATGTGCATTCTATATACTCGATTTTTTTGAAAGTGGAACCTTCACTTGTTTTACTTTGGTTCTTTTAGGGTTTCTTGGCGATTAAAGCCAATCTAAAATGAAAACTGACTTGAACCGGTGAGTGTACCACTCCCCTTATTTGTTACTCAACTTGGTTTCTGTACTTGCAATCTGTGATCTGAATGACTGTACTATCTGTTTATTCTGTTTGAGACGAGGGTGTACTTTATCACACTCGTTCTCTTGTCTGTTCATATGCTAAATTTTGGTGCGAATCTGAATCTGTTATCTGTATCTGTTCTGACGTCGTTTGGAGCTTGTATCCGACGACCTTTCTGGGATCTCTGAGCTCAACACCTGTGGCCAGTTACTCGAGTCGGGCCGGCAAGGGCCTGGTCGATTAGATAACGAACCACGGTAGTCTGTTTTGGGATCTTTGGGTATTGAGACCCTTGATTCCGGTATACTCAAGTATTACCAATTCTGATCTGATTGGATTTCGGGCCCGGTGGGGGTATGTGAGGTGGAAGGAATCGAAGAAAGTGGAGTCTACGGTATTGGTTACTTCTGTAACGTTGACGGAGTGTCAACTATTATTTCGATCAAGCTTCGGTGACGCAAATGGGAATTTGTCTCCTGAGAGCCACCTATATCCTTCCTATGTGAACCATTGGTTCCTTTACTTTACATCTGGCATGTGTATCTGATTTGTTAAATGTGAAATGCCATGATTTTACTGCTATATGTCTGGTACCTCATTGAGCGCAAGCTCACCCCTTTCTATTCCTTTTTGTTTTCCTTACAGGAAAATAAATACTTTTGGACTGGATTTGACAATTGGTTGCCGAATTGAGCTAGTTGGACATATCTTTTGTATAGCTCATTGATTGAAACCCTAAACATACTTTTGGATCCGTTTCTCTTTTGGATTTGGCAAATCGTACATGTATCCACTTTTGAGTCACTTTGTTATTCCCCTTTGGGTTGAATATGCTTAATTTCGAGATGTAAATATTTGCTTTACGTTTGGTTGGATTTTGACGTGTCGGTTACTATTCATAACCGATTTCGTTTTCATTTTTTTTTATTTTGTTTTGTGATTTTGACTTGTTTACGCGCATTTGTATGTTCCGGAACGTATTAGATCGCTCCAAACTGAACGATTGAGTCCCGACGAGAGCTGGGCAGGCGGTCTGTCGAACCCTTTGGTTCGCCTTAGGGTGAGGTGGGGCTGTCACAAAAATTCTTCAATTAATGCTACCAACGGATAGAAGGTAGCTGAAGAGTCAACTAGCCGCTAGTGATGTCGGACGTCCGGTAGGCTAGTTTTTTGCGTCCGAACGCAGGTAGTGAGTTCAAGAAGTTTTCTTGAAATGTTTAGGGCATCCGGTACCTCCAGAATATGCGTCCGAAGGTATGATGTACAACTGGGAATTCTCCTTCAGTTCGTTCGGACGTCCGGTGCCTCCAATATTTTGCGTCCGAAGTGTCGCAACGTTTATCTGACGTTCGATACTCAGGTGTTGTACGTCTGATCAAGGTCAATTAGTTTAGAGGACTTGGCTCATCATCTTCGGACGTCCGAGAGTGGGTTCTTCATGCGTCCGAAGTTACTCAATAGTTGTCGGACGACCGATGCAGTTTTTATGTGCGTCCGACAGCTATTTCAGCATATGTTAGCCTTTGAACCTGTTCTGCTCCAATTCTGGAAAGATGTAGTCAGAAAATATTAGTAACATCTATTTTTTGTAATCATCAAAAGTTACGGATTGAGATAAACATAGCCTTATGAATGTTGTAAGCATGCAATATTTTGGAGTACTTTAATTATATATTGAAGTTATTTGAAGTATTTCGAGCTTTTGAATTATGGATTGTAGTGAGTCTTGGCGAGAGTTGGACAGGCGTCCCGCGGATACCCTTTCGTTCGCCTTAGGGAGAATTGGCGTCACATGTCCCATATGATAAGTCGTGCTTCACCTCCGCTGAAAATGAAGCTTGGTATAATACTAGAAGGGGAGCTAAGGTATTGGTGGAGAAAGATGTCACTCCGGATGTTGAGGAGGTCTACCATCTCAAGACTTCCTTTGCCAAATTGGGATGGAAAAACTTCTTTAACATCCCAAACTTCTATTATGAGGAGCTTGTCCGAGAATTTTATGCGAATATGGAGGACAAGAAGGTTTTTCACTACGACACGAAAGTGATTACCAGTACAATGCGAGGGAGAAAAGTTCGAGTCCATAGAGCTGATTTGGAGCGCTATCTTCATATTTCGGATGTGGGGTGTAAGGTAGATTTGAAGAAAGCTTTCAAACCCAGTGATTTGGACTCTTGGAACATGCTAGAGGCACTTGCTCGCTTGGGGGTTGAGTACAAGGCTACTCGGAAGACTGGCGATATTCAGTATTGACTTCATCATTTCTGGAGTCGCAACGTCTTCTAATTTACTTGTTTGCTTTCAACATAATTCCGAGGGCAAGTGGAACCTGTCGCGCCCCACTTTTTGAGTATGTGAAAGTAGTGTGTGGGATATGTATGTGAACGTGTGTGAAAATGAAAATAAAAGGCCGTGGGATTGTGAAATGCGACGGTTTGGCCAAACAAAGTTCAAAAAGGGTTTTTGAATGGAAAATGGAGTCGCCACTTGGTATAGAGTTAGGGTGTACCAAGTCACCCAAAAAGTGATTTTTTGGAAAGAAAAGTAAACAAACCCTTTTTAAAGAACTCTTAGGTCTACGTAACCAAAGAAAGGGATCGGGGGTCACATTTGATAAGGGAGAAGGCAAAGGCAAAGCCTAAGGCACTCCCTTACCCTAGCCAAAGCTAGTTGCGTGACTTAGCCCTTCTTTTCTTAATTCTTCTACCCAAAATATGTGTTGCATGTTGGATGTGACTAATGGATATGAAAAAAATGCAATCCTAAATCTAAAATGTCTCTTATGAGGCTTTTGGTCCCAATCACATGAGTTGTGATGGCCAATAAGGAAAACTCTCATAGAGGTCACTGGTAATGCAAATGAAGACCCAAATATGAGTGCAAGTGTGAAAATGTAAGAGGAATGCAAAATAAAATAAAATAAAAATACAAATGTAAGTGCAAGTGTGCAAATGTAATAAAAGTGCATGTGTACAAATGTAAGAAAAGTGCATGTGTGCCAATTGAGAAAATGAAGGTGTATGTGTGCAAGTGGATCAAAATATGATATAATGGTAGTAAATTAATCTAAGTACAATTGGGTGCAATTTGTGAGGTAGAAAATAAATAAGTGATAGGGAAAGAAGAGAAAGTGTGTGAACATGGCATGTGGAGTAAAAATAGAAGTAGTGAGAAAATGTAGATGAAAAAAGTGATATGGTAAAATGGAGGTGCATGATCCTAGAGGAATGCATCAAGTCGGGTACGGGAATGACTTCTATCTTCATGATTTTAATTTTCCCTTTGATTAGAAGGAAGAACTAGCGTGCTAAGGCTATTTTGTAGCCACACTCGCTCGTTTCCCTTACCTAAAGGGGACTCTCAAGCAAATGTACCCTATAACTAGCATGAGGATACAAAAACCTAAAATGAAGGGGAAAGGATTGGAGGATCATGCCAAATGCTGCTAGAAAACTAAGAAAAATGTATGAAATGTAGTGAAACATGCAAGTATGTACTAACGAGAGGGGACGGCCTATTGGGGTCTAGCATTGGACTAGCCCTTTTCTAAAATTCTCTCACAAGCATTGGACTTGCGAGAGCTCGAGGGAAAAGACCATGGCCAGCGTTGGACTAGCCACGGTGACGCATTCATCCATCATATTCATCCATGACTATAGAAAGCAAGTAGACATGCCAATCACCTATAAACACGTAGCACATAACACTTAGCATGCTCGACTAAATGCAAGAGCCTAATAAAGCAAATTAACACGTAGCAACAAAAGCAAGCAATCAAGCTAATGAACCTATTACATTGGCTAACTAAAACAAATGGGGAAGGGGAAAAGTGAATAAAAATGCTCTCCAAGCCCTATCTATTACAAGCCAAGAGGTGTACACATACCCCATAAAAGAATAACTTAATAAAAACAAAAGTAAATGAAATAAATGAAAGGAATTACGGAAAAGCAAGGAAAGCAAAGTAGACATGCAATTCTCACTTAGCACGTTGGATCACATAGGGGAGAGACAAAAAAGATAAAAGAAGTTATACCTCCCTTGAGTTGATGCCCTAACGAAGTGAAATTACTAATTTACCCTTCAAAACAATAAAATGGTCAGGGTACCAATTTAATTAAGAACATTAAAGAAAATATGCAAAACACAAGCTCACTTGGTCATAAAGCTCTTAAAATCACGAATTAAGTGCAATTAAACAAAACATGGTAGTTAATTGAAGCAAACAAGCAATAAAAAGTTGTAAAATTAGAGCTGCCAAGGTCCAAATTGATGAAATCATTCAATTGGTTGGGTCATAGTGGAACAAGGGTTGACCTGGGGGGTTCAAACACAACAAAAATAGGGACGTAATTGAAGGAATCACGGAGGTTCCAGGGTCGAATTATGAAGCTCAGAAAACATGGGGCCAAATCATAAAACAAAAAGAAAATGGAGGAACTGAAACTATAAATCTGAACAAATTGTTATCTTCTCCAGCAGATTAAACCCGTTACCATTTCAGCTTTCTTCTCGGACGAAAACATCAAAACTTCAACTCTTCGCCATTCCCAAAAGATAAATAAAACTCACACAAGCTTCCTTTCCCAACAATCATGTTATAACCCGGATTCATACCAAAGGAAAGGTAGCAAAACAAAACAGAAAAGGCGCAGAAAATTTTATAACTCCCATTTGAACTTGGCCAAATGTATACAAAACGGAAATGCAATTCGTCCTTCCAACTGGACTCTCACTGGGACATTTCATCAAACAGCAAATGGGCACTAAAATTTCATCGAATTTTGACTCATTTGGGGTTATAATCAGCCCAGAAATTGCGCAGAAAATCAAGATTTTCAGTCCAATTTAACACGCCAGGCACACTTATTCCAAATCCATGAACGATCAACATAAAAATGAAAATAACGAAATCACAGAAACTCATCTTCAAACACTGGACAGAAAACTAAAATTTTTAGAGAAGAAAACTTACAGTGCTCTGACGATAAAGATCCACGGACGATGATGGTGGGTTCCGGTGGTGGCAATGGCGGATGGCGTGAGGAGAAAACAGGGGCAGCCTCTGCTTCTCGTTTCTTTTTCCCAGAAAATTTTTCTCCTGCCCGAGCTTTTCTTCCACCTTGATCAACCTTTGTCCGCCGCTCTTATCTTGCTGTTTCTTGCTCTCATTCTCTGCCCAGATCTCTTCCCTCTTAGCCCCAAAATTCCAGCCGCTTCTTCGCTTCCTGTTCTCTGCTTTTTCACCAAGCTTGCCGAAGCCCTCTGTCCTAGTTTCCTTCCTCTTGCTCTGTTTTTGTTCTTCTTCTTCTTTTTTTCAGACGAAACCCTCTTCAATCCCTCCCCTTTTCTTAGTTTCGGCGAAGCTCTCTGTCCGCCGCCCATTTCTTTTCTCTGTTTATCCTTCTTTTTTTTCATAGCCCTTCACTATTTTTCCCCTTTTTCTTAGTTTCCCTCTGCCCTTCCTTTTCGTTTTCTCTCTCAAATTCCTCCAACCTTTCTTGTTTTCTTGTTTTCGTTTTCTGATTCCCCCCGCCGCCTCTGTTTTTCTCTCAAGGCCGAAGCTCCCTCTCTTGCTCCCCTCGTTTCTTTCTCTCATTTTTCTCTCAAGCTCCGCCGCCTTTTCTTTCTTTTCTTTCTTTCGTTCCATCAGCCCAGCCCTTTCTTTTTGTCACCTCTCCCCTCTTGGCTTGCGGCTCTTTCATCTTTAAAGGCACCTCCAAAGACTAAACCTAGCTTCAAAGGCCAAGATTTCAAATCCCAAAGTAGGCTTATATGTCTTATTCTTGTCCCTTTGATTGACTTTTTTTTTCTTTTTTTCCGAAAATTTAGTACAAAACTCTTAATCCAATTAAAGCAAGAAAAGAGACACGATTCGAAACAAAAAATCAAATAAAATAAAAACCTAGAATCGAAACAAACAAAATAAAAATTAAATGATTAAATGATTAAAGTTTAATTAAATGATAAAATGACTTAAAAATAAAAGACTAAAAGTAAATGAAATTAATCAAAAATAAAAATAATAGTAAACAAAAATACCTTAAAAATTTGGTGTCTACAGAACCAATAAGGCGCGCACAAGTGTCATCTATTTCTTGGATAAAATGGAGCATGGTTTAGGCAACATCCAAGGCATTCCATTGGGAAGCATTATCACCAACCACATGTGAACAGTGGTTCGCAGTAACGACATTAAACATGCTTTCCCATATCCTCGCTTCTTGACCTTGGAGTTTCAAAGGGCTGGAGTGGATTTTTCTAACGCTATCCCTATAGGTCTCATGAAGAAGGATGTCTTTACACTGGATTGTTGCAGGTTTATTTTGAAGAGTAAAGACGTAGGTGGTCCTTCGACTCAAGAAGGTGCTCAGGGAGACATTTGGCACGAGGAGGAAGCTGAAATTGAACGAATTGAAGAAGCTCAAGGGGTTGAGACATATTTTCATATTTCAATTATAATTTGAGCTACAGGGATCGGATTGAGATGATTCTTGAACCAATTTGAAGATAAGATATAGATCTACAATTTTGGTGAAGACATCTGAGTCTAGTTTGAAGGTTTCCAAGTCAAAAAGCCGAATTACAGTAGCCAATTTCATTTGATTGAAGCTGAAACAGGACAATGAGCAATCAAGGGTAGTTTGGTCATTTCTTAGCCCACGAATCCAAATGAGGTGATTCTTGATGCATTGGAAAGCTAACTCAAAGGGCTACAACCTTTATATTTTGGTCAAGAGTTAAATCAGCTTCTATCATCAAGAAAAGTTAAGTTACAGTTGAGGCAAAATCGGAACAGCAGTGAAGTTTGAACCAAAAGTGCACAAAATGTCACTGTAGCAATCCGGCCGGAACTTGGCCGGATTTCTGGCTGGATTGTGGTCAGAGAAGGCTACTCTTTACGCGAAAAACTCAATTTCACCTCTAATAAGTCACATGTAATGCCAAACATGTGAGAAGCACTTTGCAACTATAAAAGGGAGGTGTAAGCCTCATTCCTTGACCACCTTTGTCTTGAAATAGCCAAAAACTTGCAAGATTGAAGGGGAGATAGAAAATCATACGGGAGAGAACTTGGACTACAAAAATGTAGCTCTTCCATTTTTCTTAGTGTAGGACAGTAGTTCAGACAGTTCATCCAGTCTTGTTTATTAGCTAGGCAAAGATGAAGATGGAGGATGAAGAAGGCAAGGAGATGAACTCATGTGACAAGGGTTACATTCCTTCCAAACTCTTTATCTTTTGTACTTGATTCCAAGTTTAGTTAATATACAAGTTCTAGATTTTGTGTTTAATATGTATCTTTAAAGTTTATGCCTTGGGTTTGGTTGAACTTTTTATGATTGTTAGTGTTTATTATTTGGTTATTTGATTGCTATGATTTGAGCAAGTTATTTAGTACTTTGGCTCTTTAAATCATGAAAGTAGAGGTGCACCTATGTGGTTTTAAGTGATTCATTTCATGTAATTTCATTGAAGAAATGAATTTGTAGCTAATTTCATAACCATGAGAATAGGTATGGATTAGTTATTAGTATAATTGATTCACTACGAAAGTAGGTTTCATATGCATGAGAAAATTACACCATAACTAGCCTAGATACTAGTATTCAATGATCCAAATATAGCACTTGCATGAGTAGTTAGGGATACCACAACCTAAGGAACTTTCATTTGTTATTTTCTTGCATAAGTTCAGTAGGTTTTACTTGTTATAATTCATTGATAATCTAAATAATAGAGAAGCTTTAGTAGTGCCGGTAATTGCAATCTTCCTTGTGAGATCGACCCTTAATACCCTATACTCGCTCACGATTCGTATACTTGCGATAAATCACGTGTGGGGTATTTAGGAGTTTATAAATGTAAAACTTGATTAAGATGAACTTAACGTTATATGTATACCCTATGCTCGTCAATTACTACCATTAAGGCCGAGTACAACGAAATTATTATGTTGTTAAAATCTTATGGAATTCGATCTACGAGACGTTCAGCGTTCATTAAGAATACGTAAAGACCATTGAGACTTTGAGATAAGGATTACACGGTTGGTTCTTGGATTGGAATACATAGAGTGACAAACTTTTGAGGTGAATTTTATTATCAATGATGAACTCGTTAATGAGGTATTTGTGACGCCTCCACTTCTCCCAAGGGCGAACCCAAGGGTATCCGCGGGATGCCTGCCCAACTCTCGCCAGGACTCGGTACAAATTCAATTCAAACTTAAGAATAACCAATCGATACTACATGTCGAAGATATGAAGGAACGTCAATTCCTTAATAATCATTCAAGTCTTACATCATAAGCTACCAAAAATATCTTACATTCCCAAAATATACAGCTTCCAAAAGTTTTCTAAACAAATACATTCAAAATTCTAATCAAAAGGGCCATCAAATCGACTCCCTCCATTTCGACTCCTGTTAAGGAAAACAAAACTAATGGGATGAACTGACACTCAGTGAGGCCAAGAAAAATCATGCAGGCAGGTAATTCAAGTAGCAATAAAGCTGGTACGAGAGATAAAGCTGTAACATTCAAGCAATTCCCGAATATTCACAAAACACATTCAAGAAGGATACGGGAGCTCTTAGGAGCTCATTTCCACTTGCTTTGCCAAAGTTCAATCCAAAAGTCCGTAGAACTTTACTTATTCCATTTATGATTCTGAGTCGAATGAGAGGTACCTCCCACCCGAATCGGTGTGGTACATACTATCGCTCAGTGGTCGATGAGACATCGCTCCAATCGACTTAGAAAGGTTTATGATTCTGAGACTACATGAGAAGTACCTCCCACCCGAATCGGTGTGGTACATGCTATTGCTCAGAAAACCGATCATTTATTTAGGATTTTGAGCTGACATGAGAGGTACCGCCCACCCGAATCGGTGTGGTACATGCTATCGCTTAGAGACCCGATTATACGATTATAATTGTAAGGGTTGATGACATTCAGTCCAATCAACAAATACTGTTATAGGCCGATGAGCGCACTCCAATCGGCAGTCTACAGTTCAATTATGAATCGAGGGGATTCACTCCAACGACATATAGAACCATAGCATATAATGCAATTCAATTCAGGCAATTCAATTACAATTCATTTTATTGAGAACGCATTCGATAAAGTACACACTCGACTCAGCAGTTATAACCCATCCATTTCATATTGAGCAATTCACATAATTTCCAAATATTCATGCACTTGACACTCACCAAGTAAACAAAGAAGTAATACCCTCTTGAAGGTTTAAGCGTCCACCGTAGGATCCTCTTGTGTGCCTGAGCAATTAATAACGAACTACTACTTAGAAACCACATTTATCGAAGAAGATTGTACTAGAGTACAATCTAAGAAAATTTCACATATACGAGCCTTAATTACTCGTAAATCGAGACTGAAAAGCGGGGTTTTAAAAGTACAAGAGAAATCTGATTTGCATCTTTAAAGTCAAGTGCAGAACAGTCGAGTGATATGGAAGGAAAATGGAGAGTTCGAAACCCTCAATTTCCCTTAAGTTCAGAAATTTCAGATTTATCAAGTGGTTTTTGAAAAATTGTATCTCACTCTCGGTAAGTGCAAAATTGGAAAACTTGGTACCGTTGGAAACTACTTCCAAAGTACTAAAAGTTCCTAGAAGACACTTTTCCCTGATTCCAAATGGATGACATTCGAAATGTGGCTCAAAGTGGCTGTTTTGGACCATTAAGACAGTTTTGGGTTGATTTTCGACAAAGTTTGGAAATTCGGCAAAATTCACACAATGTCAACTGGCCTCTAAAATGTGGAACTCAATTAGATTTACAATCGAAGTTTAAAACACAATAGGCGGAATAGGAATCGGAGTTTTGAGTATCGAGAGACATCAGTCCAAAGTTGGTCACATTTCGCAAACTGTTCAGTTATTTTCCAGATTTAAAGACTATCTTTGAAATATCATTTGGCCATTGATTTGGCATTAGAAATACACCAAAATTGATACAATAAATCTTCCATGTGTGAACAACATTTCTACCAAGTTTCATGTAAAAATTCCCACGGGAAGGCAGTCATTAAAACAACCAAATTTCAAGGCTAATCTGCCTTCTCACTTTTCTTTTGCTTGCAAACGTTTTGTGCAATGAAATCAGTTCTAAATCACTCCATTTTTGAAACCAAGAGTCCATAAACATTCACTAAGCAATTTAAAGGTAATGGACATCACAATTTTCGAAATATAACTCCCCAAATCAGATTTGACCATTCGGCCAAGAGAAAAGGAAAAGTTTTCCAGATTTGAAAAGCAGACTTTGGGACATCTGTTGGGCATTGAGAAGGACTTGGAATGGCACCAAATTTGGTAGTATTACCCTACCATATAAGGGCTATTCCTCTGTCAAATTTCATGCAAAAATTCATACGGAAGGTCAGTTAACAAAGCCACTAAAGTTCCAAGAATTTCCAAGGCAAATCTGCCTCGTACGTAAATTTTTCTTTTCTAAACATTTGGCCAATGAAATCTTCTCAAACATGGTCCATTTGTGTATAAAATGTCTAAAAATCATCCAATATGTGTTTGGTAGGTGATTAACACCAAGAATTTCGAAACAACAAGTCCCTAATCAAGATTAGCTAAAAATCAATCTAGAATTAGGGTTTTCTTTCACGAAGACAGTTCTGCAATTTGGCCACATCTCACTCAATTCAACTCAGAATTGAGTGTGGTCAGTTTCGTTGAAAACTAGATTCATAAGGCTACAATTTCTTAGAAGGAATCATTTTAAAATTCTATCCACAACTAGCTCATATTGGAGCTTCAAGTCGCAGTTCAAAACAGGGCTTCCAATACAGATGCGAAACAGAACAGGAAACTTTACAAGGTTGGTACGGATCACTCAAGTGGAATTTGGGCATGAATTTTATACTATTGGAAAAATGGGAATGTCTAGTTTCTAGTGCCACAAACGGAACTCGATTTTGACATCGGACCAAAAAGTTATGGCCAAAAGAAAATCACTGCCAGAGAAATACGGGACAAAATTCCAGTTTTGGTAGAATTTCGAAATCTCAACATTTGCCCAACCAAATCAAGTAATTTTTTGATAAAAATTTCTACACAACCTATATTACACATTTACATCAAAATCCAGTCATTTGAACCACAAAAAAATGCACTAAGGGTCACGGCAATGGCAAGGGCAGAACTGGTAAAATTTTCCTCTTCACTTCCTTTGAACTTTCTTCAACAATACCACTCATTTCCACTAGATTAAACACTAATCCAACATAAACAACATCAAATCTCATCAAATCAGTCCATCAAGCCATAGTGGGATTTCATAGAGCCTACACACAAAATTTCCAACAATATAAAGCTACCCACATGAATTTATAAGCTCACAAGTGCAAGATAACTTCCATAAACTAAGATTTTAGAGGTTGATCGTTCATTACCTCTTTGGATGAGCAAGGCAGAAAATTTCGGTCCCTTGGAGCTAAAGAAAATCTGTGAGATGAAGCTCTTTTCCTAGCTTGAGGTGATCTCCAAGTGGTTAGCAAAGTGTATGTAAATTTTGAGGTTTTGGTGAAGATTTAGTGATGAAATGAAGAAGAACTTGATGAAGAAATTTGGTTCTTTTCTCCCTTGGATGGCCGGCCAGCTTAGAGCAAGAGAGAGAGAGTGTTTGATGAAAAATGAAGCTTCTTTGAGAAGCTAAAATGTGTGGCTAAGAATGCCTCAAAAGTCAACTCTCTCCCCGCGCGCACACGCGCGCGTTTCGTGCTCGATTCCTTTCGAATTTATTTCACTTGTGCACTAAACCTCTAATGCACTTCCATTCATACTATTATTATTCACTCTTAATGGTCTAAAAATAAGGGTCTAAAGTTCCTCAATTAATCGCGCGGGCGAAAACACGTACTTCCAAGTTGTGCGCGCTAAAGTGGAATTTCCAAGAAATTCTTATAACGATAGTATCACTAACTAATAATTGAACACTTAAACATGAAAATACCTTTTTCAAGACTAATGTACAAGTCTCCAATTTTTCCAAACTTATTGTATTCTCGAATCGATTATTGTCTCCAAGCACGCATCCACTATTCACTCTAAACGAGCTTTCAAAAATTTAAATTTTGTAACAAGTCATTTTAAAAATATAAGCAAGTCATAGTTCCATGCAATTGGGTCTAAAAAGGTTGGAATAAAATATTCGGAGCAAACGGCCAATTAAATATTTAAATAAACCAGTAATAGGAGTTTAAAATAAGTAAATTTGCGGGTCCTCACGTGAGTCTAGTATTACTTCCTCAAATCTCCAATAAATTTGAATCAGCGCGTCTTTCAGAAAACTAACGACGCGCGAGCAGTATGCACTTAATTAGAACTCATTCACCCTTGATTCCTCAATTAACTTTTTTTAATCTACTATTGATCATTCTTAATTTCCCCAAGATAATTACACTCTCGAATAGAATATCACCTCGAAACACATGTACTCATTATTTCTCATTTAAATGAACCTCCGAAAATTAAATTTGCTTACGGGACGTTTTAAAAACATAAGGAAGACATTGTTCAATATGAATGGAGTTAAAATGGTTGAAATAAATTATTTGGAGAAAATGGGTGGATAAATAATTAATTAAGCCATTAAAATAAGTAAAAATTCGGGTCCTCACATCCTTCCCTCCTTAAAAAGAATTTCGTCCTCGAAATTCATACTCTGATTTATGAATAACCTCGAATACTTTCTCATCCCGTGACCAATTTTCATCACTTTTAATTCTCCCTTTCAAAACTCACACTTATAGAACTTAACTATTCTCAGGTGCCATTCATGATCTTATTACAGTTTCTAGGGGCGTGGAGCAATAGATTACATATACATATAAACCGTAAAATCAATTAGAAGCAAGGTAGATTTTCATATGCCAAAAAGATCATAATGGTTACACTAAGTTATAATAAGTTCCTGAAACCATTTCAAAAGAAAAGGGGAAACAACAAGATCAAAATGTGCTAAGTCGCAATATACAACAAAAGGATGTCATCCCCTATACAAAAGATTATAACCTCTAAAAGTGCCAGTCCATGTTAGGGTAAAACTACGATCCCTAGTTGTCGAGTGGAGTCAGATTCACCCCTACTCGTAGAGTTTCCACTACTTGGATTCCTCTTACAATCATCAGCATTAATCACTCCTTCTGGCACTCGAATGATTTGCAGTGGATTTAACAGGTTGTTGAGAATTTCCTTCTCCCTTAGAAACTCTAGGGCCATTCGAAAATTTATACTCGGTACTACCGCACCTCAGACATTTTCCTTGCTTTCTCCAGTACTCGGCTTCGGTGTGGTTAATCTTGCCACAGTATCTACAAGTTACATGAGGAGTCACGACTTGACTAGTTTGAGATTTCCCCTTTTGTTGATTTTGCCTACTGATGTGCGACTGATCTAGACGAACACCAAGTTGAATCGATATGCGGAACTCTGACCCTTCTAGAATCACAAGTCACGAACTAAGGATAATCCTTAACCCAAGACTAGCGAATTTAGTGAACCAAAAGTATAGTTAGAAGAACGCCACAACCAAGGAGACTACTTGATTGATAAGTTCAATGAACAGCTTGAGATTGATTCTCAAGTATTCAAAGGAAATTCTCTTGAGGCAAGAGAGAGTGAAATAACTCACATATACTTTATAAAATCTGAATTGTTCTTTAATGAATGAAAACCTAGGCTATATATAGCCTTACAACTTGAAAACCTAAAGTGACTTGAAAACCCTAACTCGGCTAGGCTAGGCCTTTGGCCCGATTCCACTACTCAAATCCACTATCTAATGGTCAGCTTATAATCGATCCAATGAAGGCTTTAAGCTGGCCCAACATAACCCAATAAAAGCTAATTAACCAACTTAAGTTATAGTGAGTCTAGACTCTATAAATCGGATCCAACTCAACATGAGGTCTTGGACCGAATTTATTCCTAGCAAATAAAATAGAAATCTAGAAAATAAACTACTAACTATTACTAAAAGATTCAATCTCTTGCAGCCCAAAACATGGCCCATAAGCGGCCCATATTTCGTATCAGCGGCCCATATTTCGTATCATTCCCCTCCTCTTAAAGAAAAGATTTGTCCTCAAATCGTGTTTGGAAATTGAGGAGAATTTTCCGGACGAATTTGTTCTAGCACTAACCAAGTCTCCATGGTATGCGGATTTTGCTAACTTTTTGGTAAGTGGAGTAACTCCAAGGGGTTTCAATTTTCACCAAAGGAAGAAATTTTTGCTTGATGTTAAAAACTATTTTTGGGAGGAAACACTACTCTATAAGCATTGTATCAATGGTATGGTAAGAAGATGTATTCCCGAAGAGGAGGTACGTGATATTCTTTATCACTGTCATAATTTGGAAATTGGTAGTCATTTTAGTACCTCTAAGACCGTAGCGAAGATGTGGCAATCGGGATTTTATTGTTCTACCATGTACCGAGATGCCCGGAAATATGTTAAAAGTTGTGATGCTTGTCAAAGAACCGGAAATATTTTCAGAAAAAATAAATGCCCTAAACAACTTTCTTAGAAGTAGAGTTATTTAATGTGTGGGGTATGAATTTTATGGGACTATTTCCTAATTCTTTTAATAATAAGTACATGTTAGTAGCTGTAGACTATATGTCTAAATGGATGGAGGCAATTGCTTCACCTACTAATGATACTAAGGCAGTATTTCGGTTTCTTAAAAAGAATATCTTTAGTAGATTCAGTATTCCTAGGGCCATAGTAAGTGATGCAGGAAAGCACTTTTAATAATACGCGACTTCTTGTCGCGTATTCTTGAAGTCGCGTTTTCAATCCTGCAAGAAAAGAGAAGAAAATGTGACTTAGGAAAACTCGACTTTGTGACGACCCCACCTCCTCTTAGGGCGTACCCCAGGGTTTAGCGGACCGCCTGTCCAACTCTCGCCCGGACTTACTCACTCATGTCAAGAAAATAAGTTACAACTTCAAAAGTAAAGGAAACAACAATTCTCAAGCTTAGAAAGTACATATACATTCATTTCTATCTCAACCATTCATACATATCCGAATGTAACAAGAGATTCAAGTTCTAGTTACACTTCTAAACCTAATCGAGCACTAGCGCTAGTAGAATTATAAAAGTTAAAAGTCTAGACAAAACTAGCATTTCCAGCTTCACACCTATGCTCGTACCTTCCTGTAAGGAAAACAAAAGCTAATAGAGTGAGCCAAAACTCAGTGAGGTTCCAAAACTTCATGCAGATCCAAGTAGCAAGTTGGCCATATGTAAAAATTGAAATTTCAAAATGAGCGAGTATAAAAGTTCACAAAAAGAAACAATAATACTACAAGTAACAATCATTTCCAAGTATAAGGATACAGATGGCTCTCAAGAGCCAAATTCCCGTTGCATTACTTAATCCGAACCCGTTGACACTCCGTTAACGTTTAAAGAAGCAAAACTATGACCGTAGATCTCCACTTTACATCAAATTTCATCCACCAATCAACCCCTTACCGAGCCCGAACTTCAAAGTAAAAGTGATGGTAATATTCGAGTATACCAAATCCAGTGGACCATATCTAAAGGATTATACAATAAACAATAAACAATAAACAGTACCTATGGTTCGCCAGTTTCCTCGACCAAGCCCTTATTGGCTTGATTCGACTGACTAACTGATAGGGTGAGGATAAAAGTAGTGAGACGGGATGAGAGGCATCTCCCACTCGGATTGAGTGTGGTAAATGCTACCGCTCAGCACTTACAAGTCAAGTATAAGATCTCAGGTAGTATTCAAGTTGTACACGTGTATATCAAGTCAACTATAACCAGTAAACAAAAATAAATCACATTAGGGCAAGTGCGATGAAGTACACCCTTGCCCATCCGAACAAGTCAAGTATTTCTTTCAAATATCAAGTTCAATCATGCACTTGGAAACACTTACCAACAATTTATTTCTTTTCAAAACCACGTCCAATGTCAACTTCTTGGTTGGAGTCCAAATCTGTGATAAAATATTGGACAGTTTGAAAGCAATTAGGGTTCAAAATATAAGAGTTTCGCTTAAAGAAAAACAAATAAATGAAACTCGTTGAAGTAGTATTCATTTCACTTATCAAACTCTAGAAAATTCATGCTCGCTCGTTTGGTTTCGAGCGTTTAACACTTATAAGTTCGCAACTTGGTGTTAAAAACACTAGGAAATCGTATTTACAGTGATCACTACTTTCACCTTTTAAAGTATATGAGTTTTGGCAAAAATTTAGCTTATATACCTCTACTAAAGGAAACTTGAATACTCTAAACAATTCAAGTTCAATTCAACCACGATCCACAGCTCAAGTTCTGATTTCGCTTGCTTATCCCTCGAATGAAAATTTGGGCAGCATACCCTTTGTATTTGTCCAATTTTCCAGCCATTTAAAGCTTCATTTTTTTAATGCAACTTTATTTTTTATTGAATCCAGGCAAATAAAAGCATACAATGCTCAATTAACCCATCTTTTACGAAAATTAGGAAACCCTAAGCGGACATAGTAATTTCTCCCAGACATTAGAAGTCAATGCGTGATGACTATGAAAGACCCTCTCCTGCTCCGAATCTGCTCCCAAGTTAGCTAGGCAATCAGCGGGCTTGTTCGCCTCTCTATAGCAATACGTGATCCCTCGAAGTACTGCTTATAGCTGAGCAACTCGTCCACCTCCTGTTGTAGTCTCCACGGGCAGCTTTGACTTCTTTGCAGAATCCGCACCAAGCCGAGTGAGTCAGACTCGACATGCAACTTATGCAACCCTCGAGCAACACATAACTACATCCCAAAAAGCATGGTCTTAAGCTCTGCATGTAAACTCGTCAAGGAACCAAAGTAGCATGAATATCCAAAAATGAGCTTCCCTTCCCTATCTCGCACCACACCCCCACCCCCACTAATCCCCGGGTTCCCTCTAGAACATCCATCTGAATTTAATTTGTACCCTGTGTGACAGCCCCACCTTCCCCTAAGACGAACCAAAGGGTTAGCGGACTGCCTGCCCAGCTCTCGCCAGGACTAACGGTGCAGTTTAGAGCGGTCTATCGCGTTCCAGAACTTATAACGCGCGTAAGCAAGTCACAATGGCAAAATAACCCAAAATAAAAAAAATGAAATCCGGAGTCGGCCATGAATAGTAACCGACCCGTCAGAACCCAACCATACATCAAAGATACATATACAACATCAAATTCAGCGTTTACAAGCCAAAATGGAATATGAAAGGTACTCAAAAATTAATACATGTACGGTTGCCATAATAAAAGTGAAAACGGCCCCAAAGGTACATGTAGGGTTTCAACTCATAAACTATACAAAAGGGATATTCATTTAGTTCATTCGGCAACCAATTATCAAAAGTCATTCCATAAGCAGTCAGATTCCTGTAAGGAAAACAAAAAGAACGGGGTGAGCTAATTGCCCAGTGAGATAGTACCACTCAAGCAACCGAGTTCATAGATGCATCAAGCTTTTCAGTCCAATTCATCAAAAGTAAATACAGACACACATCAATAATGACGATAAAAGGATACAGGCGGCTCTCAAGAGCCCTTTTCCTCGTTTGCATTCTTGATCGGATCTCATTGACTCTCCGTCAATGTTTACAAGTAACCAACCGTAGACTTCACTTTACTTCCATTCCTTCCACCTAACATTCCCCTACCGGGCCCGAACTCCAAACACTTGCACTGTGGTATTACTCGAGTATACCGGAATCGAGAGTCTCTCATACTACAAGATTCCTTATAACTTTACCCAAGGCTCATTAATTGTCACGACCAAGCCCTTGCCGGCTCGATTCAATCAATTACCAATGGGGTTGAGCTCAATGGTAACAAGCATGGTCGTTGGATACTCGTCCAAACGCCACCAAGTCAAGTACTTTTCATTTCATGTAACATTTCTTGTAACATTCCAATAACATGAGAAATAGGTGAGAGTGATAAAGTACACCCTCACTTCAATCAATATCAATGGTACAATAAACATTTAACTCATCAAGTTCAAGTATCAAAGCCATATAGTAACACACAAGTGAGTAGTAGACTCACCAGGGTCAGTGCAGATACCTCCCAAAAGAGAGCTTTAATTACCAAGAAACCCTAAAATAATCCAAGGAAAACAATTGAAGGTTCCACTTTCAAAATCGAGTATACAAAATGCACATGTGAGGCTCGACTACCAGTCGTATGCCTCGCCAAATAATTACTAAAGCAAGGGTGCAAAACATGATTTTTTTGTAACGAAAAGGTAACATGAAGACCTAGGCTCAAACAACCCAAAAGCCCTTCGTTCAAATCACAAGTAAATCCAACTAGCCTTCAAGAAAAATTTCGGCAGCATATCCCTTGTGTTTACCTATTTTCCATCCATCATGGCTTCATTATTTCCCCAAATCAGTCCCAACAGTTCGTACAAAATAATCTCATTCCCAAAAGCCGTTCACTAGGCGTAATGGCATTCAAGTACAAAATTTAGCTAGGAAATGACCGGATATGAAAGTCAAGCCCTAAACTATTCAAATAAACACAATAAGACTCGATTACAAGTCATAAACCAATTCTACATACCACCAAAACAGGGTTCCCTAAACATACACAAGCAATAGAGGAAACCAGAAAATCCGGAAATAGAATTAGCTTTAGCCCTGAAAAAAAACAGTTTTTGACCTCATTTTAGGTAATGGCACCAAAGGCACTACGACTACCGGATGAAGGTGTAAGATACACCGTTTCGAAACTAAAAGACAGGGCTACAACATTACAGAAGGTCACTCAACCCATTTTTGAGTGCAACCATGTCAAAAATGCAAGATACTACACCAAAACCGTAACACAGATTCACAAAACGCATTCTAGCGGAAACATCGTAAATCAGGCTATCCAAGTCCAAATCCAGAAATTCCAAAACCATATGAAAGCTAATAAACAGGGATACATTTCATCAGAAGACCTCAACAACCAATTCGGAAGAATTCCCAACCAAAATAATCAATTACAGAAGCAATTCTCCAATTCGGGTAAAACCAGAACAGCAAGGGTAATTTCGAATTTTCTCAAGCTACTCTACTCCGATTGACCTGAAATTTTGTAGCAACCTCTAAAATATGATTCCCTACAACTTTCATGTTTTAATCCAAGGCCAATTCGGCCTCTAACTAGGAGATATAAATTCAGGCAAAATGTTCCCTAACCAAACCCTAACTTTTCAAAATTTCTTCCAAAACAGAAATTGGTTGTAATTACCCACTTTTTCCACCTCCTAGAGTCATTATATACCATTTCCAATCATCATAGATAGCCACACAATCATGTTCATATTAAAACAGAAAAATCCCCAAAAATAATAACACTTCATCACTTCAACCACAAATCAAGAAATAACCCATAATATTGCACCTTATACTACCACTAATCACAAATTAAGCATCATTAGAGGGAGGAGAATGGTTCTTCTCAACTCACCTTAGAAACAAGAGAGAGGGAGCAATAGGTCCTCTTAGCTTTCCAACTAACTCCACAAATCAACTCACTAACACTAATTGAAGAGGTTTTATGGAGAAATTGCAAGTTTCAATGGTTGGTTGGATGGATTTGAGCTAAATGGAAGCAAAACTTGAAGAGTTTCTTTCTTCCTTTCTTGAGAGAGAGAGCCGGCTTCAAGGAGTGAATTTTGGAGTGATTTTTGGTCAAATTTAAGTTATTTTAACCAAATTGGTAAAAGGGTGAATAGTGTTCAAAAAGGTCAAACCACTCCTATGGTGACACTTGTCACCCTTTAAATGCATCTCTATCTCTTGGTTCCCTCTCACACCAATCCATTTAGCATCCTCTAATTATCTCTTAACACCCGGTAATTTAATTCCAGTATCCAAAACATAACCTAGTTGGCCGAATTTTTCAGAACTTTTCGTACTAGTGAGTCCCACATCCGGTATACGCTCTTAATTTCTCAAAACCTATTCGATACTAGAAAAATCATCTAAAAATTATATCTGCTCTTTAAAAATATCTAGAATTTTTTTCCTACTCACGAAAATGCAGAAAACAAGCCATGAAAAATAATAAAACCTAGAAAATGGGAAAAATACGGGTTCTCACACCCTGCCCTAGGAGCCACCTAGTTCACCTGAAGAATAGACACCCTCCGTGTCATACCCACCAAAGACGAGTGAAAAGCATCCCATGAACCAAAAGTGTGACAGCCCCACCTTCCCCTAAGGCGAACCAAAGGGGTCGCCAGGACTAACGGTGCAGATAGAGCGATCTATTGCGTTCCGAAACTTACAAACGCGCTTAAACAAGTCAAAATGTCAAAATAAAAAAATAAAAGAAATGAAATCCGGAGTCGGCCATGAATAGTAACCGACCCGTCAGAACCCAACCAAATACCAAGCAAACATTCACATCTTGAAACTTAGCATTTACAAGCCAAAGTGGCATACAAAAATATTCAACAGTGGATACATGTACGGTTTGCCAAATCCAAAAGAGAAACGGACCAAAAGTACATTTAGGGTTTCAATCAATGAGCTATACAAAAGATGTCCAACTAGCTTAATTCGGCAACCAATTGTCAAATCCAGTCCAAAAGTATTTATTTTCCAGTAAGGAAAACAAAAAGGAACAGAAAGGGGTGAGCTTGCGTTCAATGAGGTACCAGACATATAGCAGTAAACTCATGGCATTTCACAGTTAACAAATCAAGTACACATGCCAGATGTAAAGTAAAGGAACCAATGAGTCAAATCGAAAGGATACAGGTGGCTCTCTGTGACGCCCCGAAAAAAAATGAGTTTGAAACGCCCGCATTTTCTACATTTTTTATAAGAGTTTATTTTACGTATTTTTTGTGTGTTTTATTAGTTAATTTTGGTTTGATTATTTAGTTTAATAACTAAAATAACTAAGGTTTTGGTAAAAAAACTACATTTTATGTTAAAATGGCTAAACATTGCATTTTATGGATTTTTATGGTAAAAACTTCATATTTTGTAGGTTTAATGATTCAATCATCAAATGAAGTGCATTGAGAAGATATTTGGATGATTGAAGATGGATTAAAGTGGTGAAAATAAAATATGAAGTGTAAAAAGGAAAAATGCAATTTGAATCAAGAAAAGTCAGGTTTTGACAACTCTGACACGTTTTGGTATTTTGACTATATCTGGAGCTACACAGATCGGATCAAGGTGATCTTGGTACCATTTTGAAACTAAGAGATATATCTACATTTGGTATGAAGACATCAAAGTCCAGTTCAGCCGTTTTCATAGTCCAAAAGTTGAAATACCGAAATTCAACTCAGCTGTCCAAAGTGGAAAACAGAGCTCTGACCAGTGTTTAGTATTTCGATTATATCTCAGGCTACAAAGCTCAGATTTGGATGATTCTTGAAGCATTGGAAAGCTAACTCAAAGGGCTACAACTTTGGCGTTTTACAAAAAATCCAGTTCAGCCTTTATGATAGAGAAAATCGCAGCTGAAGTAAGGACAAAGTGAATACGCGAGTACACAAAACGTGACTTGTAACCGCGTTTTGTGTAGGCGCGTTTTCCGGCCGCAATTCTGCAATTTTGCTCAGTCAATTCTCTTGTGTTCTGACTACTTTCCAGCTACAATCTGCAAGAGAATTCGGTGCACATGCTTTAGAAGACAAAAGGGCAAGAAAGTTGGCATATTTTCAAGTCAAAAACAATGGCTATTGACTATCTTAACAATTTCAGATTTGGAAATCAAATGCAGCAAGTTTGGACCAATGGAAAAGGAGCTTTTGGAGCAGTTTATATAGGGAGCAACCAGGACATGCAGAGGATACGGGAGAAGCTTGGAGTCTGCAAAAATGTAGCTTTTCCATTCTCTTATTGTTAGATTAGTTTAGTATAGAGTAGTAGTTCATCCTTCTTGTTTATTAGCTAGGCAAAGATGAAGAAGGAGATGAAGAAGGCAAGGTGATGAGCTCAAGTGACATGGGTTACATTCCTTTCCAACTCTTTATCTTTTGTATTTGATTCCAAGTTTAGCTAATATACAAGTTCTGGATTTTATATTTAATATGTGTTTTTAAAGTTTATACCTTGGGTTTGGTTGAACTTCCTATGATTGTTAGTGTTTATTATTTGGCTATTTGATTGCTAGTATTTGAGCAAGTTATTTAGCACTTTGGCTCTTGAAATCATGATTAATCTGGTACCATTAATTCTGATTATCTAAGGTGTTATTTCTGCAATGAAAATTGAGATTTAACATTAGTTCAAGAAGTGCTAAACATAGGGAGTACACTCACGAAAGTAGAGGTGCACCTATGTGGTTTTTAGTGATTCATTTCATGTAATTTCACTGAAGAAATGAACTTGTAGCTAATTTCATAACCATGAGAATAGGTATGGATTAGTTATAAGTATAATTGATTCACTGCGAAAGTAGGATTCAAATGCATAAGGAAATTACACCATAATTAGCCTAGATGTAGTATTCAATGATCCAAATATAGCACTTGCATGAGTAGTTAGGGATACCACAACCTAAGGAGCTTTCATTTGTCATTTTGTATAATTTCAGTAGGTTAAATTTGTTATAATTTATTGATAGTCTAAATAATAGAGAAGCTTTAGTAATACCGGTAATTGTTCACTCTTCCTTGTGGGATCGACCCGATATATACCCTAAACTACTAGTTGATCTGTATACTTGCAGTGAACGGGTGTAATTCGGTATTTTTTAGCTTGCACGTATGTTTAAAAGCCGTCAAGTTTTTGGCGCCGTTGCCGGGGAAGATTTGGCAATATCGGTGTGAAGAGCAACTTTATTAGTTTAGACATTTTATTAGTTATAGTGTGAATGTTATTTTCTGTTATTTTAGTGTTTTTATGTGTATGTGTTTTATAACCTATTCTTCTTACTAATTTTGCTCTTAAGTTGTTTAAAAGCAATTTTAGGTGATGAGAAGGGTAGGACAATTTGGAGGACAATGCTTGAGAAGTGGAAGATTGGCAATGGATGGTTATCAAGTGCAAAGCTCCTTCAACAGAGGTAACCAAGAATTTACTGAATGTATGTTTTTTGAAGATGGTATAAGGTGCTTAAAGGCTAAATTTGATGTTATGATGCTACAAGTTCAAATGGACAAAATTGTGCAGGAAATTGAACAAAGGAGGAATGCAAATGTTTTTAATTCTTATCATGTGATTTGTGACTTGTGTGGAGATTATCATGCTTCTAATACATGTAGACAAGCACAAAATATGGATTATTATGATGAATTAGAGCATTACAATCCTTGTTTTGATCGATATAGTGCTAATTTGAGCAATTCTCCTGCTTATGGTTGGAATAATCAATGTACTTATAGTAATTCTTCATATTTTTATGATTACCAACCTGAATGTGTCCAATATGAATCAAAACCATCTTGGGAGTTGGCAATTGAAATGGTAGCTAATGATTCTAAGCCATCTTGGGAGTTAGCTATAGAAAAATTAGCTAATGTGACTTCCGACCGTTTTGATAGGATTGAAAAAAGAATAGATGAATTAACTTCTCACTTTGGCAGAATAAATGAGCAATTGAGTGTATTGTGTGAAGTTATTTCTTCTAATAATTTGCAAAATGATCCTAGCATGAATGGTGGAAATGTTGCATGTGAAAATGGATTGCATTTGGATGAAAATGATGAATCTCAATTATATTTCAATGAGCAAATATCCATTTCACATGATAATACCTTTGAAACTAACTTTGAGCCTCAAGAGGTGAGTTTTAATGACTCATTTTTCACCCCTCTTGAGGAGTGCAGTGAAAGTATATGTTTTAAAGGTATTGCTGTCCAAGATACTCTCATGACATTTTCTTTGGTGAATTCTCAAGTGGTGCATATTCAAGGTAATATTTATGAAACACTTGGGATAGGTAAGTCAATTCCATTTCTCACATCATTAGATCTTGTGACTTTTGCTATAAAGTCACCATTTAATGATCCACCACGACCAAAAATGGTGGATTATTCGTTAACTAAGCCTCCTTGAAAAATGAGGTTCAATAGTCGAGCCAACGACTATAAATAAAAGCGCTTATTGGGAGGCAACCCAATGTTTTGGTTATTTATGTTATTTTTGTGTGATTTTATGTTTAAAGTATATGTTTGAGTTATTTTGTTATTTTTCATTTGTAGGTATTGGAAATGGAAGCAAAAGTGACCAAATGAGGTGAAAAAAAGCGAAATTTGATCAAGGAACTCAACCCCTCAATTTGAGTAATTGTTGTTTTTGATTTGTTAGAAGGGGTGAAAATGCATATTTTGATCATTTTACATGTGCATGCATTGAGAATTTTAGCAAACAAATGATCTATGATGCATTTCGTCTGATTGGGGTACAAATGGTAATTTTTCAAAATTGGCTTTCTGCAAAAATTTCGCAGAAGAAAATGCACTTGGGCTGAAAACGCGCCTTATAATCGCGTTTTCCATAATCGCGTTTTGAATTCTGCGCCTATACTGAAGAAAACGCGCCTCAAAACGCGACAGGAAGTCGCGTTTTCTACCAAGTCGCGTTTTCCAGCCTGATCAAAAATTGAAAACGCGCCTTCAAATACGCGACTCCAAGTCGCGTTTTAAAACACAGTCGCGTTTTTGTTCCTGCAAGATTTGTGCATAAAACGCGACTTCACAAAACGCGGCTTGTTGGCGCGTTTTGATGAGTCGCGTTTTCGGAGCAAAAAAAAAAAAAAAAAAAAAAAAAAAATCAGATTCCTTGGTTCTCTTTTTCTTCTTTTCCTCATATATTTTCTTGTACCTTGAGTTGCTTATTGTGTATTTTCTATAGGTACATCACCACCACAAAGGCTAAGGAATTACGGATCGCCGTTATATGTTTATTAAGCCTTTGTTATCACTTTTGTTTCTCATTTTCCATTTTTAGGTTTATATCACTAATGGTTACCAAATGGAACTCATGAAGCGATGAAGACAAGCGAACAACATACCTTTAAGCTTCATATTCAATCACAACAATAGGGGAGTATTACTTTCTTTATCTTGATTTTCCTTTTTACACATTGAGGACAATGTGTATGTTAAGTGTGGGGGGAGAATTGAGATTATATACATTGTATGTGATTGAATTATTAGTTGCAAATATTGGGCTTGTGTTAAAATTCAAAATTTTTCTAAAATCTTGTCCAAAATTGCAAACTTGCCCCAAAAAGTTTCATATTTTTTCGATTTTATCCAAGGGGTAACAAGTTCCATACCATTAGTAGTTCAAATTTCTCCTACATTTGAGATAAATATATGTGATTTGGAAACTTCTTTTCTCATTTAACTTGGAAATGACTATTATGTGATTATAATTTTTGCATTTGTAGGAAAGTATATCGTGTAAAGTGGAGAAAATTATACCTATATTTTTTTTTGCATATTTGATGAAATTTCTTTTCTTTATTGGATTTTATAAGTTAAGTGATAAATATGGTCAATAAGTGCAATACTTTTCTCATGATTATTCTTTTGAGGAATTTATTATTATCTATGCTGTAAAAAGAAAAAAAAAAGTGGAAAGAAAAAAAAAAGAAAAAAAGATTTATTCTACTCCAATGATTCTCGTACTTAGTAACCGGGAGTCTTCATCTACAAATGTCGACTTTCGCGTAAAACGGTACTTGAATTAAGAGTATGCAAAGCAACTTGAGTATGTGAAGTGTTGAGTAACCGGTGATCTTCATCTAAAAATGTCGATTCTCGCGTCAAAAGACACTTTCACAACTTAAGTAATATTTAGCTACATTATATGAATAAATATCTGTTTAAGTAGAATAAAAAGATTATCATGAGTTTAGAAAGCATTTTATTGACCATATGAGTTACTTACTTGTAAGATTGGGTAAGGATGAAAAATTGATTTAAATTTGTTATAATGACGGTATAATTGGCTCTCCTTTACTTGATATTATGAGTACTTGAACTTAATTGAATAATTGCATAATGGTTATTTACTTTGTTTTGAGGAAATGAAGTTGAAATGCTACATATGTTTATTTTCAATTCATTGTTGGTTTGTATTTCTTATTGCTTGAGCACAAGCAATGGTTCAAGTGTGGGGGTATTTGATAAGAGTTTATTTTACGTATTTTTTGTGTGTTTTATTAGTTAATTTTGGTTTGATTATTTAGTTTAATAACTAAAATAACTAAGGTTTTGGTAAAAAAACTACATTTTATGTTAAAATGGCTAAACATTGCATTTTATGGATTTTTATGGTAAAAACTTCATATTTTGTAGGTTTAATGATTCAATCATCAAATGAAGTGCATTGAGAAGATATTTGGATGATTGAAGATGGATTAAAGTGGTGAAAATAAAATATGAAGTGTAAAAAGGAAAAATGCAATTTGAATCAAGAAAAGTCAGGTTTTGACAACTCTGACACGTTTTGGTATTTTGACTATATCTGGAGCTACACAGATCGGATCAAGGTGATCTTGGTACCATTTTGAAGCTAAGAGATATATCTACATTTGGTATGAAGACATCAAAGTCCAGTTCAGCCGTTTTCATAGTCCAAAAGTTGAAATACCGAAATTCAACTCAGCTGTCCAAAGTGGAAAACAGAGCTCTGACCAGTGTTTAGTATTTCGATTATATCTCAGGCTACAAAGCTCAGATTTGGATGATTCTTGAAGCATTGGAAAGCTAACTCAAAGGGCTACAACGTTGGCGTTTTACAAAAAATCCAGTTCAGCCTTTATGATAGAGAAAATCGCAGCTGAAGTAAGGACAAAGTGAATACGCGAGTACACAAAACGTGACTTGTAACCGCGTTTTGTGTAGGCGCGTTTTCCGGCCGCAATTCTGCAATTTTGCTCAGTCAATTCTCTTGTGTTCTGACTACTTTCCAGCTACAATCTGCAAGAGAATTCGGTGCACATGCTTTAGAAGACAAAAGGGCAAGAAAGTTGGCATATTTTCAAGTCAAAAACAATGGCTATTGACTATCTTAACAATTTCAGATTTGGAAATCAAATGCAGCAAGTTTGGACCAATGGAAAAGGAGCTTTTGGAGCAGTTTATATAGGGAGCAACCAGGACATGCAGAGGATACGGGAGAAGCTTGGAGTCTGCAAAAATGTAGCTTTTCCATTCTCTTATTGTTAGATTAGTTTAGTATAGAGTAGTAGTTCATCCTTCTTGTTTATTAGCTAGGCAAAGATGAAGAAGGAGATGAAGAAGGCAAGGTGATGAGCTCAAGTGACATGGGTTACATTCCTTTCCAACTCTTTATCTTTTGTATTTGATTCCAAGTTTAGCTAATATACAAGTTCTGGATTTTATATTTAATATGTGTTTTTAAAGTTTATACCTTGGGTTTGGTTGAACTTCCTATGATTGTTAGTGTTTATTATTTGGCTATTTGATTGCTAGTATTTGAGCAAGTTATTTAGCACTTTGGCTCTTGAAATCATGATTAATCTGGTACCATTAATTCTGATTATCTAAGGTGTTATTTCTGCAATGAAAATTGAGATTTAACATTAGTTCAAGAAGTGCTAAACATAGGGAGTACACTCACGAAAGTAGAGGTGCACCTATGTGGTTTTTAGTGATTCATTTCATGTAATTTCACTGAAGAAATGAACTTGTAGCTAATTTCATAACCATGAGAATAGGTATGGATTAGTTATAAGTATAATTGATTCACTGCGAAAGTAGGATTCAAATGCATAAGGAAATTACACCATAATTAGCCTAGATGTAGTATTCAATGATCCAAATATAGCACTTGCATGAGTAGTTAGGGATACCACAACCTAAGGAGCTTTCATTTGTCATTTTGTATAATTTCAGTAGGTTAAATTTGTTATAATTTATTGATAGTCTAAATAATAGAGAAGCTTTAGTAATACCGGTAATTGTTCACTCTTCCTTGTGGGATCGACCCGATATATACCCTAAACTACTAGTTGATCTGTATACTTGCAGTGAACGGGTGTAATTCGGTATTTTTTAGCTTGCACGTATGTTTAAAAGCCGTCAAGTTTTTGGCGCCGTTGCCGGGGAAGATTTGGCAATATCGGTGTGAAGAGCAACTTTATTAGTTTAGACATTTTATTAGTTATAGTGTGAATGTTATTTTCTGTTATTTTAGTGTTTTTATGTGTATGTGTTTTATAACCTATTCTTCTTACTAATTTTGCTCTTAAGTTGTTTAAAAGCAATTTTAGGTGATGAGAAGGGTAGGACAATTTGGAGGACAATGCTTGAGAAGTGGAAGATTGGCAATGGATGGTTATCAAGTGCAAAGCTCCTTCAACAGAGGTAACCAAGAATTTACTGAATGTATGTTTTTTGAAGATGGTATAAGGTGCTTAAAGGCTAAATTTGATGTTATGATGCTACAAGTTCAAATGGACAAAATTGTGCAGGAAATTGAACAAAGGAGGAATGCAAATGTTTTTAATTCTTATCATGTGATTTGTGACTTGTGTGGAGATTATCATGCTTCTAATACATGTAGACAAGCACAAAATATGGATTATTATGATGAATTAGAGCATTACAATCCTTGTTTTGATCGATATAGTGCTAATTTGAGCAATTCTCCTGCTTATGGTTGGAATAATCAATGTACTTATAGTAATTCTTCATATTTTTATGATTACCAACCTGAATGTGTCCAATATGAATCAAAACCATCTTGGGAGTTGGCAATTGAAATGGTAGCTAATGATTCTAAGCCATCTTGGGAGTTAGCTATAGAAAAATTAGCTAATGTGACTTCCGACCGTTTTGATAGGATTGAAAAAAGAATAGATGAATTAACTTCTCACTTTGGCAGAATAAATGAGCAATTGAGTGTATTGTGTGAAGTTATTTCTTCTAATAATTTGCAAAATGATCCTAGCATGAATGGTGGAAATGTTGCATGTGAAAATGGATTGCATTTGGATGAAAATGATGAATCTCAATTATATTTCAATGAGCAAATATCCATTTCACATGATAATACCTTTGAAACTAACTTTGAGCCTCAAGAGGTGAGTTTTAATGACTCATTTTTCACCCCTCTTGAGGAGTGCAGTGAAAGTATATGTTTTAAAGGTATTGCTGTCCAAGATACTCTCATGACATTTTCTTTGGTGAATTCTCAAGTGGTGCATATTCAAGGTAATATTTATGAAACACTTGGGATAGGTAAGTCAATTCCATTTCTCACATCATTAGATCTTGTGACTTTTGCTATAAAGTCACCATTTAATGATCCACCACGACCAAAAATGGTGGATTATTCGTTAACTAAGCCTCCTTGAAAAATGAGGTTCAATAGTCGAGCCAACGACTATAAATAAAAGCGCTTATTGGGAGGCAACCCAATGTTTTGGTTATTTATGTTATTTTTGTGTGATTTTATGTTTAAAGTATATGTTTGAGTTATTTTGTTATTTTTCATTTGTAGGTATTGGAAATGGAAGCAAAAGTGACCAAATGAGGTGAAAAAAAGCGAAATTTGATCAAGGAACTCAACCCCTCAATTTGAGTAATTGTTGTTTTTGATTTGTTAGAAGGGGTGAAAATGCATATTTTGATCATTTTACATGTGCATGCATTGAGAATTTTAGCAAACAAATGATCTATGATGCATTTCGTCTGATTGGGGTACAAATGGTAATTTTTCAAAATTGGCTTTCTGCAAAAATTTCGCAGAAGAAAATGCACTTGGGCTGAAAACGCGCCTTATAATCGCGTTTTCCATAATCGCGTTTTGAATTCTGCGCCTATACTGAAGAAAACGCGCCTCAAAACGCGACAGGAAGTCGCGTTTTCTACCAAGTCGCGTTTTCCAGCCTGATCAAAAATTGAAAACGCGCCTTCAAATACGCGACTCCAAGTCGCGTTTTAAAACACAGTCGCGTTTTTGTTCCTGCAAGATTTGTGCATAAAACGCGACTTCACAAAACGCGGCTTGTTGGCGCGTTTTGATGAGTCGCGTTTTCGGAGCAAAAAAAAAAAAAAAAAAAAAAAAAAAATCAGATTCCTTGGTTCTCTTTTTCTTCTTTTCCTCATATATTTTCTTGTACCTTGAGTTGCTTATTGTGTATTTTCTATAGGTACATCACCACCACAAAGGCTAAGGAATTACGGATCGCCGTTATATGTTTATTAAGCCTTTGTTATCACTTTTGTTTCTCATTTTCCATTTTTAGGTTTATATCACTAATGGTTACCAAATGGAACTCATGAAGCGATGAAGACAAGCGAACAACATACCTTTAAGCTTCATATTCAATCACAACAATAGGGGAGTATTACTTTCTTTATCTTGATTTTCCTTTTTACACATTGAGGACAATGTGTATGTTAAGTGTGGGGGGAGAATTGAGATTATATACATTGTATGTGATTGAATTATTAGTTGCAAATATTGGGCTTGTGTTAAAATTCAAAATTTTTCTAAAATCTTGTCCAAAATTGCAAACTTGCCCCAAAAAGTTTCATATTTTTTCGATTTTATCCAAGGGGTAACAAGTTCCATACCATTAGTAGTTCAAATTTCTCCTACATTTGAGATAAATATATGTGATTTGGAAACTTCTTTTCTCATTTAACTTGGAAATGACTATTATGTGATTATAATTTTTGCATTTGTAGGAAAGTATATCGTGTAAAGTGGAGAAAATTATACCTATATTTTTTTTTGCATATTTGATGAAATTTCTTTTCTTTATTGGATTTTATAAGTTAAGTGATAAATATGGTCAATAAGTGCAATACTTTTCTCATGATTATTCTTTTGAGGAATTTATTATTATCTATGCTGTAAAAAGAAAAAAAAAAGTGGAAAGAAAAAAAAAAGAAAAAAAGATTTATTCTACTCCAATGATTCTCGTACTTAGTAACCGGGAGTCTTCATCTACAAATGTCGACTTTCGCGTAAAACGGTACTTGAATTAAGAGTATGCAAAGCAACTTGAGTATGTGAAGTGTTGAGTAACCGGTGATCTTCATCTAAAAATGTCGATTCTCGCGTCAAAAGACACTTTCACAACTTAAGTAATATTTAGCTACATTATATGAATAAATATCTGTTTAAGTAGAATAAAAAGATTATCATGAGTTTAGAAAGCATTTTATTGACCATATGAGTTACTTACTTGTAAGATTGGGTAAGGATGAAAAATTGATTTAAATTTGTTATAATGACGGTATAATTGGCTCTCCTTTACTTGATATTATGAGTACTTGAACTTAATTGAATAATTGCATAATGGTTATTTACTTTGTTTTGAGGAAATGAAGTTGAAATGCTACATATGTTTATTTTCAATTCATTGTTGGTTTGTATTTCTTATTGCTTGAGCACAAGCAATGGTTCAAGTGTGGGGGTATTTGATAAGAGTTTATTTTACGTATTTTTTGTGTGTTTTATTAGTTAATTTTGGTTTGATTATTTAGTTTAATAACTAAAATAACTAAGGTTTTGGTAAAAAAACTACATTTTATGTTAAAATGGCTAAACATTGCATTTTATGGATTTTTATGGTAAAAACTTCATATTTTGTAGGTTTAATGATTCAATCATCAAATGAAGTGCATTGAGAAGATATTTGGATGATTGAAGATGGATTAAAGTGGTGAAAATAAAATATGAAGTGTAAAAAGGAAAAATGCAATTTGAATCAAGAAAAGTCAGGTTTTGACAACTCTGACACGTTTTGGTATTTTGACTATATCTGGAGCTACACAGATCGGATCAAGGTGATCTTGGTACCATTTTGAAGCTAAGAGATATATCTACATTTGGTATGAAGACATCAAAGTCCAGTTCAGCCGTTTTCATAGTCCAAAAGTTGAAATACCGAAATTCAACTCAGCTGTCCAAAGTGGAAAACAGAGCTCTGACCAGTGTTTAGTATTTCGATTATATCTCAGGCTACAAAGCTCAGATTTGGATGATTCTTGAAGCATTGGAAAGCTAACTCAAAGGGCTACAACGTTGGCGTTTTACAAAAAATCCAGTTCAGCCTTTATGATAGAGAAAATCGCAGCTGAAGTAAGGACAAAGTGAATACGCGAGTACACAAAACGTGACTTGTAACCGCGTTTTGTGTAGGCGCGTTTTCCGGCCGCAATTCTGCAATTTTGCTCAGTCAATTCTCTTGTGTTCTGACTACTTTCCAGCTACAATCTGCAAGAGAATTCGGTGCACATGCTTTAGAAGACAAAAGGGCAAGAAAGTTGGCATATTTTCAAGTCAAAAACAATGGCTATTGACTATCTTAACAATTTCAGATTTGGAAATCAAATGCAGCAAGTTTGGACCAATGGAAAAGGAGCTTTTGGAGCAGTTTATATAGGGAGCAACCAGGACATGCAGAGGATACGGGAGAAGCTTGGAGTCTGCAAAAATGTAGCTTTTCCATTCTCTTATTGTTAGATTAGTTTAGTATAGAGTAGTAGTTCATCCTTCTTGTTTATTAGCTAGGCAAAGATGAAGAAGGAGATGAAGAAGGCAAGGTGATGAGCTCAAGTGACATGGGTTACATTCCTTTCCAACTCTTTATCTTTTGTATTTGATTCCAAGTTTAGCTAATATACAAGTTCTGGATTTTATATTTAATATGTGTTTTTAAAGTTTATACCTTGGGTTTGGTTGAACTTCCTATGATTGTTAGTGTTTATTATTTGGCTATTTGATTGCTAGTATTTGAGCAAGTTATTTAGCACTTTGGCTCTTGAAATCATGATTAATCTGGTACCATTAATTCTGATTATCTAAGGTGTTATTTCTGCAATGAAAATTGAGATTTAACATTAGTTCAAGAAGTGCTAAACATAGGGAGTACACTCACGAAAGTAGAGGTGCACCTATGTGGTTTTTAGTGATTCATTTCATGTAATTTCACTGAAGAAATGAACTTGTAGCTAATTTCATAACCATGAGAATAGGTATGGATTAGTTATAAGTATAATTGATTCACTGCGAAAGTAGGATTCAAATGCATAAGGAAATTACACCATAATTAGCCTAGATGTAGTATTCAATGATCCAAATATAGCACTTGCATGAGTAGTTAGGGATACCACAACCTAAGGAGCTTTCATTTGTCATTTTGTATAATTTCAGTAGGTTAAATTTGTTATAATTTATTGATAGTCTAAATAATAGAGAAGCTTTAGTAATACCGGTAATTGTTCACTCTTCCTTGTGGGATCGACCCGATATATACCCTAAACTACTAGTTGATCTGTATACTTGCAGTGAACGGGTGTAATTCGGTATTTTTTAGCTTGCACGTATGTTTAAAAGCCGTCAAGTTTTTGGCGCCGTTGCCGGGGAAGATTTGGCAATATCGGTGTGAAGAGCAACTTTATTAGTTTAGACATTTTATTAGTTATAGTGTGAATGTTATTTTCTGTTATTTTAGTGTTTTTATGTGTATGTGTTTTATAACCTATTCTTCTTACTAATTTTGCTCTTAAGTTGTTTAAAAGCAATTTTAGGTGATGAGAAGGGTAGGACAATTTGGAGGACAATGCTTGAGAAGTGGAAGATTGGCAATGGATGGTTATCAAGTGCAAAGCTCCTTCAACAGAGGTAACCAAGAATTTACTGAATGTATGTTTTTTGAAGATGGTATAAGGTGCTTAAAGGCTAAATTTGATGTTATGATGCTACAAGTTCAAATGGACAAAATTGTGCAGGAAATTGAACAAAGGAGGAATGCAAATGTTTTTAATTCTTATCATGTGATTTGTGACTTGTGTGGAGATTATCATGCTTCTAATACATGTAGACAAGCACAAAATATGGATTATTATGATGAATTAGAGCATTACAATCCTTGTTTTGATCGATATAGTGCTAATTTGAGCAATTCTCCTGCTTATGGTTGGAATAATCAATGTACTTATAGTAATTCTTCATATTTTTATGATTACCAACCTGAATGTGTCCAATATGAATCAAAACCATCTTGGGAGTTGGCAATTGAAATGGTAGCTAATGATTCTAAGCCATCTTGGGAGTTAGCTATAGAAAAATTAGCTAATGTGACTTCCGACCGTTTTGATAGGATTGAAAAAAGAATAGATGAATTAACTTCTCACTTTGGCAGAATAAATGAGCAATTGAGTGTATTGTGTGAAGTTATTTCTTCTAATAATTTGCAAAATGATCCTAGCATGAATGGTGGAAATGTTGCATGTGAAAATGGATTGCATTTGGATGAAAATGATGAATCTCAATTATATTTCAATGAGCAAATATCCATTTCACATGATAATACCTTTGAAACTAACTTTGAGCCTCAAGAGGTGAGTTTTAATGACTCATTTTTCACCCCTCTTGAGGAGTGCAGTGAAAGTATATGTTTTAAAGGTATTGCTGTCCAAGATACTCTCATGACATTTTCTTTGGTGAATTCTCAAGTGGTGCATATTCAAGGTAATATTTATGAAACACTTGGGATAGGTAAGTCAATTCCATTTCTCACATCATTAGATCTTGTGACTTTTGCTATAAAGTCACCATTTAATGATCCACCACGACCAAAAATGGTGGATTATTCGTTAACTAAGCCTCCTTGAAAAATGAGGTTCAATAGTCGAGCCAACGACTATAAATAAAAGCGCTTATTGGGAGGCAACCCAATGTTTTGGTTATTTATGTTATTTTTGTGTGATTTTATGTTTAAAGTATATGTTTGAGTTATTTTGTTATTTTTCATTTGTAGGTATTGGAAATGGAAGCAAAAGTGACCAAATGAGGTGAAAAAAGCGAAATTTGATCAAGGAACTCAACCCCTCAATTTGAGTAATTGTTGTTTTTGATTTGTTAGAAGGGGTGAAAATGCATATTTTGATCATTTTACATGTGCATGCATTGAGAATTTTAGCAAACAAATGATCTATGATGCATTTCGTCTGATTGGGGTACAAATGGTAATTTTTCAAAATTGGCTTTCTGCAAAAATTTCGCAGAAGAAAATGCACTTGGGCTGAAAACGCGCCTTATAATCGCGTTTTCCATAATCGCGTTTTGAATTCTGCGCCTATACTGAAGAAAACGCGCCTCAAAACGCGACAGGAAGTCGCGTTTTCTACCAAGTCGCGTTTTCCAGCCTGATCAAAAATTGAAAACGCGCCTTCAAATACGCGACTCCAAGTCGCGTTTTAAAACACAGTCGCGTTTTTGTTCCTGCAAGATTTGTGCATAAAACGCGACTTCACAAAACGCGGCTTGTTGGCGCGTTTTGATGAGTCGCGTTTTCGGAGCAAAAAAAAAAAAAAAAAAAAAAAAAAAATCAGATTCCTTGGTTCTCTTTTTCTTCTTTTCCTCATATATTTTCTTGTACCTTGAGTTGCTTATTGTGTATTTTCTATAGGTACATCACCACCACAAAGGCTAAGGAATTACGGATCGCCGTTATATGTTTATTAAGCCTTTGTTATCACTTTTGTTTCTCATTTTCCATTTTTAGGTTTATATCACTAATGGTTACCAAATGGAACTCATGAAGCGATGAAGACAAGCGAACAACATACCTTTAAGCTTCATATTCAATCACAACAATAGGGGAGTATTACTTTCTTTATCTTGATTTTCCTTTTTACACATTGAGGACAATGTGTATGTTAAGTGTGGGGGGAGAATTGAGATTATATACATTGTATGTGATTGAATTATTAGTTGCAAATATTGGGCTTGTGTTAAAATTCAAAATTTTTCTAAAATCTTGTCCAAAATTGCAAACTTGCCCCAAAAAGTTTCATATTTTTTCGATTTTATCCAAGGGGTAACAAGTTCCATACCATTAGTAGTTCAAATTTCTCCTACATTTGAGATAAATATATGTGATTTGGAAACTTCTTTTCTCATTTAACTTGGAAATGACTATTATGTGATTATAATTTTTGCATTTGTAGGAAAGTATATCGTGTAAAGTGGAGAAAATTATACCTATATTTTTTTTTGCATATTTGATGAAATTTCTTTTCTTTATTGGATTTTATAAGTTAAGTGATAAATATGGTCAATAAGTGCAATACTTTTCTCATGATTATTCTTTTGAGGAATTTATTATTATCTATGCTGTAAAAAGAAAAAAAAAAGTGGAAAGAAAAAAAAAAGAAAAAAAGATTTATTCTACTCCAATGATTCTCGTACTTAGTAACCGGGAGTCTTCATCTACAAATGTCGACTTTCGCGTAAAACGGTACTTGAATTAAGAGTATGCAAAGCAACTTGAGTATGTGAAGTGTTGAGTAACCGGTGATCTTCATCTAAAAATGTCGATTCTCGCGTCAAAAGACACTTTCACAACTTAAGTAATATTTAGCTACATTATATGAATAAATATCTGTTTAAGTAGAATAAAAAGATTATCATGAGTTTAGAAAGCATTTTATTGACCATATGAGTTACTTACTTGTAAGATTGGGTAAGGATGAAAAATTGATTTAAATTTGTTATAATGACGGTATAATTGGCTCTCCTTTACTTGATATTATGAGTACTTGAACTTAATTGAATAATTGCATAATGGTTATTTACTTTGTTTTGAGGAAATGAAGTTGAAATGCTACATATGTTTATTTTCAATTCATTGTTGGTTTGTATTTCTTATTGCTTGAGCACAAGCAATGGTTCAAGTGTGGGGGTATTTGATAAGAGTTTATTTTACGTATTTTTTGTGTGTTTTATTAGTTAATTTTGGTTTGATTATTTAGTTTAATAACTAAAATAACTAAGGTTTTGGTAAAAAAACTACATTTTATGTTAAAATGGCTAAACATTGCATTTTATGGATTTTTATGGTAAAAACTTCATATTTTGTAGGTTTAATGATTCAATCATCAAATGAAGTGCATTGAGAAGATATTTGGATGATTGAAGATGGATTAAAGTGGTGAAAATAAAATATGAAGTGTAAAAAGGAAAAATGCAATTTGAATCAAGAAAAGTCAGGTTTTGACAACTCTGACACGTTTTGGTATTTTGACTATATCTGGAGCTACACAGATCGGATCAAGGTGATCTTGGTACCATTTTGAAGCTAAGAGATATATCTACATTTGGTATGAAGACATCAAAGTCCAGTTCAGCCGTTTTCATAGTCCAAAAGTTGAAATACCGAAATTCAACTCAGCTGTCCAAAGTGGAAAACAGAGCTCTGACCAGTGTTTAGTATTTCGATTATATCTCAGGCTACAAAGCTCAGATTTGGATGATTCTTGAAGCATTGGAAAGCTAACTCAAAGGGCTACAACGTTGGCGTTTTACAAAAAATCCAGTTCAGCCTTTATGATAGAGAAAATCGCAGCTGAAGTAAGGACAAAGTGAATACGCGAGTACACAAAACGTGACTTGTAACCGCGTTTTGTGTAGGCGCGTTTTCCGGCCGCAATTCTGCAATTTTGCTCAGTCAATTCTCTTGTGTTCTGACTACTTTCCAGCTACAATCTGCAAGAGAATTCGGTGCACATGCTTTAGAAGACAAAAGGGCAAGAAAGTTGGCATATTTTCAAGTCAAAAACAATGGCTATTGACTATCTTAACAATTTCAGATTTGGAAATCAAATGCAGCAAGTTTGGACCAATGGAAAAGGAGCTTTTGGAGCAGTTTATATAGGGAGCAACCAGGACATGCAGAGGATACGGGAGAAGCTTGGAGTCTGCAAAAATGTAGCTTTTCCATTCTCTTATTGTTAGATTAGTTTAGTATAGAGTAGTAGTTCATCCTTCTTGTTTATTAGCTAGGCAAAGATGAAGAAGGAGATGAAGAAGGCAAGGTGATGAGCTCAAGTGACATGGGTTACATTCCTTTCCAACTCTTTATCTTTTGTATTTGATTCCAAGTTTAGCTAATATACAAGTTCTGGATTTTATATTTAATATGTGTTTTTAAAGTTTATACCTTGGGTTTGGTTGAACTTCCTATGATTGTTAGTGTTTATTATTTGGCTATTTGATTGCTAGTATTTGAGCAAGTTATTTAGCACTTTGGCTCTTGAAATCATGATTAATCTGGTACCATTAATTCTGATTATCTAAGGTGTTATTTCTGCAATGAAAATTGAGATTTAACATTAGTTCAAGAAGTGCTAAACATAGGGAGTACACTCACGAAAGTAGAGGTGCACCTATGTGGTTTTTAGTGATTCATTTCATGTAATTTCACTGAAGAAATGAACTTGTAGCTAATTTCATAACCATGAGAATAGGTATGGATTAGTTATAAGTATAATTGATTCACTGCGAAAGTAGGATTCAAATGCATAAGGAAATTACACCATAATTAGCCTAGATGTAGTATTCAATGATCCAAATATAGCACTTGCATGAGTAGTTAGGGATACCACAACCTAAGGAGCTTTCATTTGTCATTTTGTATAATTTCAGTAGGTTAAATTTGTTATAATTTATTGATAGTCTAAATAATAGAGAAGCTTTAGTAATACCGGTAATTGTTCACTCTTCCTTGTGGGATCGACCCGATATATACCCTAAACTACTAGTTGATCTGTATACTTGCAGTGAACGGGTGTAATTCGGTATTTTTTAGCTTGCACGTATGTAAAATACCCGTCAATTTTCTTGATTAGAAAATTTTCCAGATAAAGTTTATGAGCAGATATCGTTTTCAAATGATTTTTCTAGTATTGGAGAGTTTTTGAGAAATTAAGAGTTTATATCGGACGTGGGACCCACTAGTGCGAAAAGTTCGGAAAAATTCGGCCAATTAGGTTAAATTCTGGATACTGTGTAAAATTTATCGGGTGTTAATGGATAAGTAAAGGAGTGTGAGGTGATTGATGTGAGAGAGAAAAGAAAGGATTGAATTGCATTTAATGAGATGCCATGTGTCATTTTTCTATTGGGTGGACTTTATGATTTACTATTCATGGTTTTGACCTTTTGACTTATGGATTAAATATCTTCAAAATTCACAAAAAACTTACCATTTTTCACCCCTTGATGCCCGAACCTCTCTAGCAAGAAGAAAGACAAAACTCTTCAACATCTTGGCAAATTCCTAGCTCAAATCATCCAAACTACTTGCTTAAATTAGTTTTTACTCCATAAAATTCCTTCCTTGGGTGCTAGGAAGTAGTTTAGTGAAGTTTGTTTGAAGACTTAAGGTGTCCAACATCTTCCTCTCTCTTGGTTACTTGGTAAGTGGTATATGAACACCCTCCTATATCTAATGATGTTGAATTTATGCCTAATGGTGGCTATGGTGTTAGAAATTGTGGTTTATTTCTTGGTTTGAAGTGATTTGGTTGAGTTTTTATTTTTTTTTGGGAATTTTCTGGTTTCATATGATCATGATGGTGTGGTTGTTTTTGATGGTTGGTAATAAGGGGCTTTGGCTCTAGTAGGTGCATATGATAGGAAATTGCAATCAATTTTGAGTTTGGATTGAAATGTGACAAGTTAGGGTTGATAACCCCCTTTTCTGTCCGGTTTTGGATCATATGGTTAGAGGCCGAATTGGCCTTTAATTAAAACATGAAAGTTGTAGGTATTGATGAGTTTGAAGTGCCTGCAAAATTTCAGGTCATTTGGAGTAGTGTAGAGTGAGTTATGCCGTTTTTACTGTTGCTGTTCTGGGTGATCAGAATGTGCGAACTGCACTTGTAATTGGCCATTTTGACTGGAATTGCTTTGGATTTTGATGATGGTGTCTTCTGATGAAATGTATCTTGATGTCTTAGCTATCATATGCCTTTGGAATCAATGCATTTGGACCTGTATAGACTGACTTGGACTGATTACAGTTTTGTGTGATTTGGGAACCTGCAATTACGGTTCTGGGTTGGTTTTCTGCATTTTTGACCTAGTTGTGCTAGGATTTGGACTGAGTGACCTTCTACATTGTTATAGCCCTGGTTCTTAGCTTCGAAATGGTGGGTCTTACACCCTAAGCCGATAATCGTAGTGCAAGTTGTGCCATTACCGCAAAGTGACGTCTAAAACTGTTTTTCTGGTTTGAGCTAAACCTTCATTTCCGGACCTTTTCCCTAGCTTGACTTGTACTAGTACTACTTGGAGCTTGCTGAACGTCTATTGAATGAACTTATTTGTGTGACTTTGGGACTGGCTGAGGAAATAATGAAGCCATGATGGCTGGAAAAGTTAGCAAATTCAGGGGAAGTGCTGTCCGAACTTTTAAAGGACTTGGTTGCTTTGCGTTTGTGATCTAAGGTTTGGATTTGAGCAAGGCAATGTTATGTACTGGATGATTTCGGAGCCGTGGAGGTGAGTGACCTTAAACTCTTTCCAACGTTACCTTTGAAATGTTTCTTGCATCATTTCTTTGATTGCATATCCTGTGTGCCGGCATATAAGTTCTTGACATGTTTTGGCTCAAATGAGTACTTGGAATTCGTGTGCTGGACCCCAACGTTTCCTCCACTGGTTAATGTTCCTGTAGAGCCAATGGGCTCTTTCTCACTGTTCAATGTTAAATGTTCAATGTTAAATGATTGTTTGGAGCGTTGGACGTCTAAGTACCATGATTTCACTGGCTCACGAGAGAAATGAAAGTGCACTGATTACTGAATCATGACATTATTGAAATGAACGATTGTGAAACTGATTTGATGACTGATTTTATTGGTTACTCGCTGAGCTTCTAGCTCACCCCAAAATGTTTTATTCCCCTCCACAGGGCTCAAGGCGAAGGAGTGGCTTGTAGTGTTTAATCCTGGATTATCTCATGTATTGGGATTGTATTGAACGTTTAAGAACATTTAGAATTGATTGGATGTGTAATAGTCTCGTTTTGGACTTCCTCCTGTATACTAATTGTGATCAAGGATCAGAGTGGCGCTGCGGAAGCGTGGACGCTTCGCTTGTGATATGTAAATGTTGGAATATTTGATTTATATTTGAAATTTTATCTTGTATTCAATTAAGGATTGTAGTGAACGACTGAGTCCCGGCGAGAGCTGGGCAGGCGGCCCGCCGAACCCTCTGGTTCGCCTCAGGGGGAGGTAGGGCCGTTACACTCTCAGGAGCCAAATTCCCATTTGCGTCACCGAAGCTTGATCGAAATAATAGTTGACACTCCGTCAACGCTAAAAAGTAACCAATGCCGTAGACTCCACTTTCTTCGATTCCTTCCACCTCACATACCCCTACCGGGCCCGAAATCCAATCAGATCAGAAATGGTAATACTCGAGTATACCGGAATCAAGGGTCTCAATACCCAAAGATCCCAAAACAGACTACCGTGGTTCGTTATCTAATCGACCAGGCCCTTGCCGGCCCGACTCGAGTAACTGGCCACAGGTGTTGAGCTCAGAGGTCCCAGAAAGGTCGTTGGATACAAGCTTCCAAACGACGTCAGAACAGATACAGATACAGATACAGATAGCAGATTCAGATACGCGTTCAAAATTGGCATATGAACAGACAAGAGAACGAGTGTGATAAAGTACACCCTCGCCTCCCTTTTATCAAAACAGTATTTGGCTCCAACAGTCATAAATCAAGTATTTCAGATATTCAGATATTCCACATAACGGGGAGCAGGTAGTGGAACACTCACCGGGGTCAGTACAGATACCTCTCAAAAGAGAGCTTTAATCACCAAGAAACCCTAAAATAATCCAAGGAAAACCATTGAAGGTTCCACTTTCAAAAATCGAGTATATGTGAGGCTCGACTACCAGTCGTATGCCTCGCCAAATAATTACTAAAGCAAGGGTGCAAAACATGATTTTTTTGTAACGAAAAGGTAACATGAAGACCTAGGCTCAAACAACCCAAAAGCCCTTCGTTCAAATCACAAGTAAATCCAACTAGCCTTCAAGAAAAATTTCGGCAGCATATCCCTTGTGTTTACCTATTTTCCATCCATCATGGCTTCATTATTTCCCCAAATCAGTCCCAACAGTTCGTACAAAATAATCTCATTCCCAAAAGCCGTTCACTAGGCTTAATGGCATTCAAGTACAAAATTTAGCTAGGAAATGACCGGATATGAAAGTCAAGCCCTAAACTATTCAAATAAACACAATAAGACTCGATTACAAGTCATAAACCAATTCTACATACCACCAAAACAGGGTTCCCTAAACATACACAAGCAATAGAGGAAACCAGAAAATCCGGAAATAGAATTAGCTTTAGCCCTGAAAAAAAATTGTTTTTGACCTCATTTTGCGGTAATGGCACCAAAGGCACTACGACTATCGGATGAAGGTGTAAGATACACCGTTTCGAAACTAAAAGACAGGGCTACAACATTACAGAAGGTCACACAACCCATTTTTGAGTGCAACCATGTCAAAAATGCAAGATACTACACCAAAACCGTAACACAGATTCACAAAACGCATTCTAGCGGAAACATCATAAATCAGGCTATCCAAGTCCAAATCCAGAAATTCCAAAACCATATGAAAGCTAATAAACAGGGATACATTTCATCAGAAGACCTCAACAACCAATTCGGAAGAATTCCCAACCAAAATAATCAATTACAGAAGCAATTCTCCAATTCGGGTAAAACCAGAACAGCAAGGGTAATTTCGAATTTTCTCAAGCTACTCTACTCCGATTGACCTGAAATTTTGTAGGAACCTCTAAATTATGATTCCCTACAACTTTCATGTTTTAATCCAAGGCCAATTCGGCCTCTAACTAGGAGCTATAAATTCAGGCAGAATGTTCCCTAACCAAACCCTAACTTTTCAAAATTTCTTCCAAAACAGAAATTGGTTGTAATTACCCACTTTTTCCACCTCCTAGAGTCATTATATACCATTTCCAATCATCATATATAGCCACACAATCATGTTCATATTAAAACAGAAAAATCCCCAAAAATAATAACACTTCATCACTTCAACCACAAATCAAGAAATAACCCATAATATTGCACCTTATACTACCACTAATCACAAATTAAGCATCATTAGAGGGAGGAGAATGGTTCTTCTCAACTCACCTTAGAAACAAGAGAGAGGGAGCAATAGGTCCTCTTAGCTTTCCAACTAACTCCACAAATCAACTCACTAACACTAATTGAAGCGGTTTTATGGAGAAATTGCAAGTTTCAATGGTTGGTTGGATGGATTTGAGCTAAATGGAAGCAAAACTTGAAGAGTTTCTTTCTTCCTTTCTTGAGAGAGAGAGCCGGCTTCAAGGAGTGAATTTTGGAGTGATTTTTGGTCAAATTTAAGTTATTTTAACCAAATTGGTGAAAGGGTGAATAGTGTTCAAAAAGGTCAAACCACTCCTATGGTGACACTTGTCACCCTTTAAATGCATCTCTATCTCTTGGTTCCCTCTCACACCAATCCATTTAGCATCCTCTAATTATCTCTTAACACCCGGTAATTTAATTCCAGTATCCAAAACATAACCTAGTTGGCCGAATTTTTCAGAACTTTTCGTACTAGTGAGTCCCACATCCGGTTTACGCTCTTAATTTCTCAAAACCTATTCGATACTAGAAAAATCATCTAAAAATTATATCTGCTCTGTAAAAATATCTAGAATTTTTTTCCTACTCACGAAAATGCAGAAAACAAGCCATGAAAAATAATAAAACCTAGAAAATGGGAAAAATAAGGGTTCTCACACCCTGCCCTAGGAGCCACCTAGTTCACCTGAAGAATAGACACCCTCCGTGTCATACCCACCAAAGACGAGTGAAAAGCATCCCATGAACCAAAAGTGTGACAGCCCCACCTTCCCCTAAGGCGAACCAAAGGGGTCGCCAGGACTAACGGTGCAGATAGAGCGATCTATTGCGTTCCGAAACTTACAAACGCGCTTAAACAAGTCAAAATGTCAAAATAAAAAAAATAAAAGAAATGAAATCCGGAGTCGGCCATGAATAGTAACCGACCCGTAAGAACCCAACCAAATACCAAGCAAACATTCACATCTTGAAACTTAGCATTTACAAGCCAAAGTGGCATACAAAAATATTCAACAGTGGATACATGTACGGTTTGCCAAATCCAAAAGAGAAACGGACCAAAAGTACATTTAGGATTTCAATCAATGAGCTATACAAAAGATATGTCCAACTAGCTTAATTCGGCAACCAATTGTCAAATCCAGTCCAAAAGTATTTATTTTCCTGTAAGGAAAACAAAAGGGAACAGAAAGGGGTGAGCTTGCGTTCAATGAGGTACCAGACATATAGCAGTAAACTCATGGCATTTCACAGTTAACAAATCAGGTACACATGCCAGATGTAAAGTAAAGGAACCAATGAGTCAAATCGGAAGGATACAGGTGGCTCTCAGGAGCCAAATTCCCATTTGCGTCACCGAAGCTTGATCGAAATAATAGTTGACACTCCGTCAACGCTAAAAAGTAACCAATGCCGTAGACTCCACTTTCTTCGATTCCTTCCACCTCACATACCCCTACCGGGCCCGAAATCCAATCAGATCAGAAATGGTAATACTCGAGTATACCGGAATCAAGGGTCTCAATACCCAAAGATCCCAAAACAGACTACCGTGGTTCGTTATCTAATCGACCAGGCCCTTGCCGGCCCGACTCGAGTAACTGGCCACAGGTGTTGAGCTCAGAGGTCCCAGAAAGGTCGTTGGATACAAGCTTCCAAACGACGTCAGAACAGATACAGATAACAGATACAGATACAGATACAGATAGCAGATTCAGATACGCGTTCAAAATTGGCATATGAACAGACAAGAGAACGAGTGTGATAAAGTACACCCTCGCCTCCCTTTTATCAAAACAGTATTTGGCTCCAACAGTCATAAATCAAGTATTTCAGATATTCAGATATTCCACATAACGGGGAGCAGGTAGTGGAACACTCACCGGGGTCAGTACAGATACCTCTCAAAAGAGAGCTTTAATCACCAAGAAACCCTAAAATAATCCAAGGAAAACCATTGAAGGTTCCACTTTCAAAAATCGAGTATATGTGAGGCTCGACTACCAGTCGTATGCCTCGCCAAATAATTACTAAAGCAAGGGTGCAAAACATGATTTTTTTGGAAACGAAAAGGTAACATGAAGACCTAGGCTCAAACAACCCAAAAGCCCTTCGCTCAAATCACAAGTAAATCCAACTAGCCTTCAAGTAAAATTTCGGCAGCATATCCCTTGTGTTTACCTATTTTCCAGCCATCATGGCTTCATTATTTCCTCAAATCAGTCCCAACGTCTCGTACAAAAATAATCTCATTCCCAAAAGCCGTTCACTAGGCTTAATGGCATTCAAGTACAAAATTTAGCTAGGAAATGACCGGATATGAAAGTCAAGCCCTAAACTATTCAAATACACACAATAAGACTCGATTACAAATCATAAACCAATGCCAAATAATACCCCAATAGGGTTCCATAAGCATATACAAGCATTAGGGAAAACCAGAAAATTCGGAAATGAAACTAGTTGTAACCCTGAAAAAAAATAGTTTTCGACCTCATTTTACGGTAATGGCACCAAGGACATTACGATTATCGGATGAAGGTGAAAGACCCACCGTTTTGAAGCTAAGAGATAGGGCTACAACATTACATAAGGTCACTCAACCCATTTCCGAGTGTAACCAGGTCAAAAATGCAAGATACTACACCAGAATCACAAAAACAGATTCACAGAACGTATTCTAGCGGAAACATCATAAATCAGGTTATCCAAGTCCAAATCCAGAAATTCCAAAACCAGCTGAAGTCTAAGAAATAGGGCTACATTTCATCAGAAGGCCTCAACAACCATTTCGGAAGCATTCCTAGCCAAAATAACCAATTACAGAAGCAATTCTCCAATTCGGGTAAAACCAGAACAGCAAGGGTAATTTCGACTTTTCTCAAGCTACACTACTCCGATTGACCTGAAATTTTGTAGGCACCTCTAAAATATTATTACCTACAACTTTAATGTTTTAAGCCAAGGCCAATTCAGCTTCTAACTAGGATATACAAAACCAGGCAGAATGTTATCATCATAAACCCTAACTTTCCAAGATTTCTTCCAAAACAGAAATTGTTTGCAATTAACCACTTTTTCCACCTCATAGAGTCCTTAAACATCATTTCCAATCATCATATATAGCCACATAATCATGTTCATATTAAAACAGAAAAATCTCCAAAAATTATAAAATTTCATCAATTCAACCACAAATCAAGAAATAATCCATAATATTGCATCCCATACTACCACTAAGCATGATTTAAGCATCAATAAAGAGAGGAGAGGGGTTCTTCACAACTCACCATAGAAACAAGAGAGAGAGAGCAACTAGTCCTCTTAGCTTTCCAAATTACTCCACACAACACCTCACTATCACTCCCTTAAGTGGTTTTATGGAGCAAAAACAAGATTGGATGGTTGAGTGAGTTGATTGAAGAAAGATTGAAGCCAAAAACTTGAAGAGTTTTCTTTCTTTTGTTGCTTGAAGAGCTTGGCCAAGAGGAAGAGAAAAATGGTGAATTTTTGGTATTTTTTTGATTTATTTGGTCAATGGTAAGAAAATGAATAGTGGTCTTACAAGTCCCTCCAATCAAATGGTGACACTTGTCACTTATTTAATGCAAGTCTATCACTTTGTTTCCTCTCACACCAATCCAAATTGCAACCTCTACTTATCTCTTAACACCCGGTAAATTAATTCCAGTATCCAAAACTTAACCTAGTTGGCCGAATTTTTTCGAACTTTTCGCACTAGTGGGTCCCACGTCCGGTATACACTCTCAATTTCTCAAAACCTATTCGATACTAGGAAAATCATCTAAAAACTATATCTGCTCCTTAAAAGTATCTAGAATTTTTCCTAATCACGAAAATGCAGAAAACAAGCCATGAAAGATAATAAAACCTAGAAAATGGAAAAGTTACGGGTTCTCACAAAAAGGAACTTCTATCTCTGGGAAGCGGCAATGAAATGATTCACACAGTTGTAGAAATACCTGATCCATCACCTCTGTACACACTGCCTTCCTCCCATCAAATACCCCTTTGTTTCTCGCTTTCCACAGCTCCCATCAGACCAGCATAGGTAGCAATCGATAGATGAACTTGAGGTACTCATTGTGCCCCCAGCGCAACCACCATCGAAAGACCAGATGCCTCAATGTGGACACCACAGTCAAATCCCCTGGACTGTCCTCGAAGCTCTTCAAACTACCTTTGCTAAATTCCCCATGCAAAAGGTGTGATAGAGCCCTTCCTCGCCAGGCTCAGAGCAACAGTGACACTTAGACGGTCCCTAAACCCCAAATCCTCATAGCATATCCATAAGGGGGAGACGCGACCGCAAAAGCCGGAGCACGAAGAAGGAAATCTTGAGTGGACATCCCTTCAGCCAAACCTGAGAAGCAACCCACGAGCAATTGGACGCCTGCGCAACAATGAAGTAAGCCAAGGCTACTTGCACCATCCACCGAGGCAACTTGCAATAATGGAGTAAGCCGAGGCTACCGAGAATGCACCATCCGCCGTTAAAGCCCAGACCATCCTATCCGCTCCTCGAGAGGAAGGAGGAGAGACGTTCACTACTTGCCTCACGAGCTCCGACTGTAAGACCTGATTAAGCAGCTGCATATTCCATCGGGCCTGAAAGACAAAGTCCGACACCACATGCTCATGAAAAATATCTACGAGATGACACAACGCTCCTGTACCCATCCAATTGTCATATGCTCCTCCCCAAGAATCCAGTCGATATGCTCCTCCGCCAAATGTTGTACCGAACATAATCTCCGCCAAGTGTAGGACTGTGATGAAGCCTCTTCTACTAAACACGGAGGCACCCCTTTACTATATTTTGCTGTCAGGAATTCTGCCCATAGCGATTTCCTTTGCCGAAAATTCCACCAAAACTTAATGGAAAATGCGTCATACACCTTAGCAATGCTACGAATTCCGACCCCACCTGCTTTCGGAGGCCGACACAACTCCCCCCAGCTTATCCACTGAAACTTAGGGCCAACATCCGACGAACCCCACAAAAAGGCAGCCATCACCTTCTCGATAGATGCAAAAACTCTCTTTGACAGTGAAGTCGCTACTAACAGATGGATCGGCATTGAGGTCAGCATGCTTCTTAACAATACCAGTTTGCCCCCAAACGATAGAACCCGATTTTTCCATGATAAGATTCTAGACGTTATAGCACTGCAGATATCCGCAAAATAACTCAATCTTCTCCTTCCAATATATAAAGGACATCCAAAGTATTTGATTGGAAATGACTTGTACGAGAAGCCCGTAACCATTCCGATCATTGCTCGGCGTTACGGAGGCAACCTGGGATGCACCAAGAAACAACTCTTTTGACAGTTAACCTACTACCCCGACAGTAAACAATATCCATCGATTACCCTCTTGACCAACTGCACAGAAGCTTTAAGGCCCCTAGTGAAAATGACCACGTCATTTGCATATGCCAAGTGCGTGACCACAGGGCATCCACTCGGGACTTTAAAGGGTCGGAAACTCCTATGCTCCGCCAAAGCATTTAGAGAACGAGAAAGTACCTCTGCCTCAATGAAAAACAAGGCCAGCTAAATTGGATCTCCCTAGTGCAATCCTCCGGTAGACTTAAAAACCCATGCGGCAAGTCAATCACAATGATGGAAAACCAAACATTTGAAACCAACATCCATACCATATCAATCCAAATCTCGCTAAACCCAAACCGCCTCAGAACTTGTGTCAAAAAAATCCATGATACCATACCGTAGGCCTTCATCATGTCCAACTTGAGCATCACATTCCCTCCCCGGTTGGGTTTCTTAATATCGCTCAATAACTCTTGAACTAAGAGAAAATTATCCATCATCTGTCTTCCTGGGATGAAACCACTCTGCTGCGGTAAGACAATCCGAGGAAGAACCCGAGCCAGACGGGAAGATAAGATTTTGGAGATGGCCTTGTTGACAAAGTTGCATAAACTGATCGATTGGAATTGTGTAAAATCCTGTGGGCATTAAACCTTGGGAAGCAACACAATTGCAGTAACGGTGACACTTCTTGGCAACGTCGCGCCACAAAAGAAGCTCACTATAGCCGTATGCACATCCTCAGGACCACTTCCCACGCAGTCGTGAAAAACTTCCCCGTGAAGCCATCTGGACCAGCAGCACTGTCCCATCCTTCGAGAAGATGACCTCCCTCACTTCGTGTATTGATGGGACCTCCGTCAGCAAAATGTTATCGTGATCAGTGATAACCCTAGGAATGACCTTTAACATGTCACTGGAAACCCTACCCATCTCTTCTGTAAACAACCCCTGAAACAAAGAGACGGCCTCATTACAAATACTTGCTTCATCATCCGCCTACTCACCATTCGTCCTTCGAATTCTATGAATAACTGATTTTCTCCTTCTTTCCGTCGCTACTGCATGAAAAAATGCCATATTCCTATCGCCATCTGAAAGCCATTTAACTCGAGCTTTCTGCCTTTAGAACTCTTCTTCAACCACCAAAGCATTGTGCAATCGAGCATACGCCTCTTGTAGATTCATCAACAACACGTCTGATGGATGGTCATCATGGGCTATTTCCGTCTCCACCACCTTTTGCTCCGCCGTCCGAATCACCAAGAATATGTCACCAAAAGAGCTTCTAGACCACTGTCGAAGCGCCTATTTCGCTCTATGGAGCTTCTTCGATAAAACCTTGAGAAGCGACCCAGGGAAGGAAGCAGACCAACACTCTTTAATCATATCCAGGAAATCAGGTTTTGTTGTCTACACATTCAAGAAGCGGAACGGCATCGGCTTACCATCCAACCTCATCACCGCAGATAACAGAAGGGGGGCATGATCAGATGGGTCTCTCCCCAAATGTTGCACTACAAAAGCACTTTCCATCCTCATAGCTGCCGAGTTGAGCAAGAGTCTGTCTAAGCGCTTCCAAACCCTAGCCACACCCTGTCTATTATTACACAAAGTATACCTCGACCCCGAGAAGCCAGCATCCCCAACCTCTGCCAACGACATAAATTGTGCTAACTCTATCCCATCGGCCTACCTAAAAGGTAAGAAATCGCATTAGGGCAAATGCGATAAAGTACACCCTTACCCGTCCAAACAAGTCAAGTATTTCATTCAAATATCAAGTTCAATCATGCACTTGGAAACACTCACCAACAATTTATTTCTTTTTAAAACCACGTCCAAGGTCAACTCCTTGGTTGGAGTCCAAATCTGTGATAGAATATCATTGAACATTTTGAAAGCAATTAGGGTTCAAAATATAAGAGTTTCGCTTAAAGAAAAGCAAATAAATGAAACTCGTTGAAGCAGTATTCATTTCACGTATCAAACTCTAGAAAATTCATGCTCGCTCGTTTGGTTTCGATAAAGAAGCGATTAACACTTTTAAGTTCGTAACTTCGTCTAAAAGATGAGGAAAACACATTTATAGTGGTCGCTACTTTCGCCTTTTAAAGGGTACAAGTTTTGGCAAAAGTTCAACTTATGTACTCCTACTAAGGGAAACTTGAGTGCTCTAAACAATTCAAGTTCAATTCAACCACGATTCACAGTTCAAGTTCCGATTTCGCTCGCTTATCCCTTGAATGAAAATTTGGGCAGCATACCCTTTGTATTTGTCCAATTTTCCAACCGTTTAAGGCTTCATGTTTTTCCTCAAATCAACCCAATTCAAATACCACCAATAAACATATCAAGATAGCTCTTCATCTAGGCTACAAACCATCCAAATATAAGTCAATTCTAGCAAATAACCAACCACTACCAAAGCTGGAATTTTCTTATCAAAGCTGGAAATTCATCTTTTAACGCTAAGAAGTCACAATCATGCCACTAATCACCTCACAAATTCCATATCCAAGCTCAATACCAACATTTGCTAGTTAAACAATATAATCAAAGCTGAAAAATATAAAACCCTAGCTGAAAATTTCACTAAACAACCCAAAACTAGAAAATCATCCATAATATTCCAAGATTCAAAGCTTCTATAGCATATTTAGCAAGATTAAGAAAGATAAAAGGAAGTTGCAGACTTATACCTTACAAAACCTTCTTGAAAGTGAGGAACTAAGCTATTTCTTCCAAAACTTTCACTACACCTAGCTTTCTAAGCACCAAGACACAAGTTTAATCGGTTTAGATTTGTGGTTTCAACTCAAACAAGGCAAGATTCAAGGTTGTAGTTAGAGGTTTTCTTCCTCTCTTTTCTCTCCTAAACTCACGGCCAAGACATGAAGAAATGGAAGAAATATTGGCCAAAAGGAAAGATAAGAAGAAAGGAAAATGCCTTGGTCAAACTTCCATGGATTGCCAACACTTGTCACTTCAAGATTTCTTCTTTTGTTTTCTTTTCTCCCTTCTCTTTGGTCAATAATGGTGGCTGACTTAAGGGTTAATTAAGGGGAAATTAAATTAAATAAAAATAAAGAGATTAGGGTAAGAAAGTATTGGTCAAGTGGTGTACTCAATCGATAACAAATGGTACACGTCGGTTCAAGCCTATTTTCCTTAACTCTCCCGTACTTGTGTTTTAACTTATGATTCACTAATTTATTATTAGCACTTCTAATCACACACTTCCTCTTACTTAATACTTGCTCCTATCCACCAAATTTAGTACACATACCTCACCAAATGATCACACTACCAAAATGCGCAAAAACCCTAATTTGCTCTAACTATAAAAGTAAAAGTAAAACTCTCAATTCTATTATATATTACAACTATTGAGGGAATAAAATTAGTAATAAAGGAATTATAAATTAACTTATTCAAAATAAGTGGGAATTATAAGAAAATATAAGCAAATTTTCAAGTCGTCACAGACTTGATGTCGCATTTTGAGAGGTCGCATTTTCCTCAGATGATTAAAACTCTAAACGTGACTTTCCTTATCAGTTTTCTTCATCTCCATTCTTCTCAAACTTGCGTTTTCTTCGGCCTACACGTACCCCTTCACACAAATCCACTTTTCTACTCCATTTTCCTTGTGACGCCCCCACTTCTCCCAAGGGCGAACCCAAGGGTATCCGCGGGACGCCTGCCCAGCTCTCTCCAGGACTCGAGACAATTCCAATTCAAACCTAGTCTAATACTAACAATGAAAGTCGGAATAAAGGTACGAAGTCATTTCCATACATAAATATCCAGTCTTACATAACAATTTCAAATTTACCATCACTTTCCCCAAAATGTACAACATCCAAAAGTGTCTAGTCGATTACAATCAAAACACTAATACAAAAGTGCCTCAAGTCGGCATTTGCTTAACTCCTTCCAATCGGATTCCTTTTAAGGAAAACAAACTAATGGAATGAGCCAATACTCAGTGAGGCCAAGAAACACACATGCAAACACATAATCCAAGTAGCAACAACAATTACATTGTAGGTAAAGCTATCAAGTTCGAATAATTCACACTTCGAATAGGAAAAATAAACAGAAACAATTCAAGGATACTGCAACTCTCAGGAACTAAATTCCACGTAGTCGAGTCAAAGTCTTGACCACAGCTCATGTTGACACTTCGTCAACCACATAAGTATCAAATCCGTAGATACACCACATTTCATCGAATCCCGTCACCGTTACACCCCCTTACCGAGCCCGCTCATCAAAGTTTTGATAATACTCGAGTATATGATGGCAATACTGCGCGAGTAATACCGAGCAAGATCTCTCCAATAGATCATGCTCTACGAATATCTCATGGTTTGCTAAGCTTATCAACCAAGCCCATGCTGGCTCTATTCGCAAAGTTAACCAACGAGTTTAGGCATCCCCCAAATACAAATACCAATACGAATGTGAATATAAGTCGATGAGCAACGCTCGAATCGATGATTCCAAATACGAATCACGAATACAAATCACATATACGAACCACAAATACGAATCACATCCACATTACTATGTACAAATCGGATATGAATTCACATAGCAAAATACGAATATAATTTCGTTCGAAAGAGAACGAGTGCGGTAAAGTACACGCTCATCTCAAAATCTCAATAACGGATAAGAAACAGTTAACCACTTAGCAACAAATTCATGCACTTGACACTCACCAATCAAAATAAGAGAGTGAGTGCGTAAACAAGCCTTTAGGTGTTCCCCTCGAGATCCTCGTGAAGGTCTCCTTGAGCACCTGAGCAAACAATAGTTATCTATTACACACTATCACTTGAAAATCCCTTTTTATCAAGAGAGAAAATACCATGGAATGAGGCTTTACTTGCTCAAAATTCAAGGTTCAAAAGCAGTGTTTACTAACACGAGGAAAAACTGATTTCCTTCATGAAGAAAAGTCCAAAATGGTCAATTAGTATCAAAGGATAGGGAAGAGTTTCAAAAACTCAATTGCCGTCAAGTTTGAAAATTTTTGATTTGAAGTTCAATTTTTGGAAAATCGTATCTCACTCTTCGTATGTCCAAAATTAGAAAACTTGATACCGTTAGAAACTACTTCCAAAGCACTAAAAGTTCCTAGAAGACACTTTTCCAAGATTCCAAATGGATAACATTCAAAATTCGGCTCAAAGTTGCTGTTTTGGACCATTGAGACAGTTTTGAGGTTGGTTTTTGGCCAACTTTGAAAATTCGGAAAAATTCACACAATGCGAACTAGCCTCTCAGATTTCAAATTCAATTAGAGCTGCAATCAAAGTTTAAAACAAAACAAGTGGAACAAGAATTGGAGTTTTGAGCACCAAGATATGGTAGTTCAAAGTTGCTGCAAAAGTGAAATTGTTAGGCAAATTTCAGGTTTAAATCACGTACTTCGGGACTTTGTTTGAGCTTCGAAATGGATAAGTAATGGCACCAAATTTGGCAGTATTATACTACCATATAAGGGATATTTCTCTGTAAAATTTCATAGAAAAATACGTACGGGAAGTTGGTTAATCAAATCACTAAAGTTTCCAAATTTCTAAGGCAAATCTGCCTGGTATGTAAATTTTCCTTTTCTAAATATTCGGCTAATGAAAACATCTCAAATATGGTTCATTTATGATGAAAAATTCTAAGAAACATACAGGATGTGTTTGGTAGGTGATTAACACCAAAATTTCGAAACAACAAGTCCCAATCAAGGTTAAGGCATCAACTAGCCAAAAAAAGGGTTTTCAATCCCTAAATCAGTTTCGAACATAGGCCACAACTCACTCACTTCAACTTGGAATTGAGCGTGGTTGGTGGCGTTGAAAACTAGATTCATAAATCTACAATTTCTCAGAAGAAATCATTTTAAAAATCTATCCAAAACTAGCTCGTATTTGGACATCAACTCGCTGCTTAAAACAGAGCTTCCAGTAAAATGAGAAACAGAACAGGCAACTTTACAAGGTTGGTTCGGATCACTCGGGTGGAATCAGGATGTACATTTTATACCGTTGGAAAGATGGGAATGTCTAGTTTTCACTTCCACAAATGGTACTCAATTTCGACGTTGGAGAAAAAAGTTATAGCTGTTTCAAAAACACTGCCAGAGCAATACGGGAAAAATTCCAGTTTTGATGAACTTTCGAAATCACCACATTTGGCCAACCAAATCACGTAATTTTTTTGTGGAAACCTTCCACACAACCCATACAACATATATACATCATAAACAAGTCAATAAAACTTCAAAAAAATACTCTAAAGGTCACGGCATTCACAGGGGCAGAAATGGAAAAATTCTCCCCTTCACTTCCTTTGAGCTTTCATCCATAATATCACTTATTTCTACTAATTTAAGCACTAATCCAACATTATTAACATCAAAACTCACAAAATCAGTCCATAAAGCCATAGAGGGAGTTCATAGAGCCCACTCACCAATTTTCCAACAATTTAAAGCTACCCATAAGAAATTAGGGTTAAAAACAAAAAAGCCCCCTGTGATAAGTCTAATACACAGAAAAGCCCCCTATAGTTTCAAAATATACAATACGACATCTCATGTTTTGAACTAAATTGTAAAAGTGACGGAATCCGTTAAACTTAACGGAAATGACTTATTGGAACCTAAAAAAAAAATTTTATACATATTTTTTATCAAATATACCAATTCTACCCCTTAACCCTCAATTCTCTCTATTTAGAAAATAAAACAAATGATTTTTTTGAGCTGTCTTTTGTTTAATTATATCAGGGTATTTTGGTCATTTTGACCATTTCCGTTAAGTTTAACGGATTCCGTCTCCTTTACAATTTAGTTCAAAGTATGAGGAGTCGTGTTGTATATTTTAAAACCACGGGGGGCTTTTCTGTGTATTAGGTTTACCACAGGGGGCTTTTTTATTTTTTACCCAAGAAATTATGAACTCATAAGTGCTAAACAACTTCCATAAGTCAAGATTTTAGTAGTTGATCGTTGTTTACCTTTCTTGATGAACAAAGCAGAAAATTTCGGCCTCTTGAAGCTAAAAGAAAACCATGAGATGAAGCTCTTTTCCTAGCTTGAGGTAATCTCCAAGTGTTTAGCAAGTTGTACGTAAAATTTGAGGTGATTTGGTGAAGATTTGAGAGGTAAAATGAAGGAAATTTTTCTGGTCTTCTTCCCTTGTGTTGCTCGGCTGGTTTGAGGAAGAAAAGAAGGGTGAAAATCTGATGTTAAAGCTTCTAGAGTAAGCTTGGTAGGTAAGGCTTAAGGTACACAAAAGTCAACTCTCGCCCCGTGCGCGCATGCGCATTTTTCGCGCTCGATTCCTCTCGAGTTTATTTCACTAGTGCACTGAACCTCTAATGCACTTTTATTCATACTATTATTATTCACTCGTAATGGTCTACAAATAAAGGTCTAAAGTTTCTCAATTAATCGCGCACGCGAAAACGCGTATTTCCGAATTGTAAGCGATAAAGTGGAATTTCCAAGAAATTCTTATAACGATAGTATCACTAACTAATAATTGAACACTTAAACATAAAAATACCTATTTCCAAGACTAATGTACAAGTCTACAATTTTCCAAGATTATTGTATTCTCAAATCGATTATTGACTCCAATCGTGTATTCACTATTCTCACTTAATGGCTTTCAAAAATTTAATTTCGAAACGAGTCATTTTAAAAATATAAGTGAGTCATAGTTCCATGTAATTGGGTCTAAAAAGGTTGAAATAAAATATTCGGGGCAAACGGGCAATTAAATATTTAAATAAGCTAGTAATAGGAATTTAAAATAGATAAATTTGTTAGTCCTCACATTCCTGCTAGAAAACATCAACCCATCATCATTTAGCCTTCATAAAGTCTTTTTAACCAATTGAAATCCAAGAAAAACAACTCAAAATCGATTTTTAAGAAATTTGGGGCTAGGGTTTGTAGTTCTTAATTTCATCAATTGGAGGTGTTGACCTTGGTTGATCAGTCCTTGGTTTTGATGATTAACAAACCAAAATGTAGATTTGGACTAATGTTTTTATGTGAGAAATTTGTTAGAACAGGTCATTGATCCAAAAGAGAATCGAAAATATTTGAATCAAAGAGAAGTTAAGAAATATGAAGGTTCGGACGTAGAGGATCGGACACTCGATAGAGGATCGGTCGTCCGACTGACGACGATACTCTTCGGACGCTTGGATCGGACGCTCATTCATTGCTTCGGCCGTCCGACACAAAAAGAATGAACGTTGAACATTCTGACTTCTGTCGGACGCAGGGTTCAGACGCAGAACAAATGGTTCGGACGTCCGATAGGTGGTTCGGACGCATGGTTCGGACGTCCGACAGGCCAACGGCTAGTTTCGACAGCATTTAATATTTGACCATTAGAGAGCCTTTTGGAGCTATTTCTTACCTTCTATAAATACCCCAAAGCACAAGAAGACACAGACTTTTGGCCAACACTAAATACAAGCTTACAAGTGAGATCTTTGAGTAGAAATATTCTTTGTTGGTTGTATAAGGGGTTGGGAAAGTTGGGTTGTGAGGTTGCTCAAGTGAAGGTTACTCTCTAGGAGGAGTAAAACCTTGGTGAAGGTGAACCTATCACTTGGAGTGGTAAAACCTTGATAAAGGTTGCCTCACTTGTATAAAGTAGTTCTTAATTGAATGGGTAAACTTTCAATTGTAGCTAGTTGAGGGTTTACTTGGAGAGTAGTAAAATTCCTTTGCTCAACCAAAGTATGTTTGGGGTGAGGAAGGAGTGAGCCTTCACTTGTACAAGTTGGTTAGCACTACCATCAATTGAAGAAACTATCTGGTGGATTCAACTCCAAGTTTGGAAGAAGCTTGGGAGTTTGATTGGTTTGAATTTCTTTTACTTTATTGTTACTCTATTTTTGTGCTTTAAAATTGCTTATATTCTTTGTCATTGTATTTACTTGACTACTTGTCTGGTTGAGTATTTTGGTTGTATTTGGTTGCATCGGGACTTACAATTGGTATCAGAGCTTGGTCTCCTAGAGATTAAGCTTAACCGCTTAGAGTAAAGATCATGGCAACCATAAAAGTTTCCTTTTTAGAAGGGCAATCTATTGATAGACCACCTATGTTTAATGGTTCTCATTTTAACATGTGGAAACAAAGAATGATGATTTTCTTACAATCCGTTTATATTGAATTATGGTATGTGGTAGAAGATGGTCCTTATGAAGCTAGAATAGTTGAATCTACCACTAATTTGAGTAGATTAAAGACTAGACAAGAATTGAATGAAAAAGACAAGAGATACCTTTCTTTGAATGCCAAGGCCATGTATATATTGTACAATGCATTAGATGTAAATGAATCTAGTAGAATTAAAGGTTGTAAATCAGCTAAAGATATTTGGGATAAATTGTGTGAATTTCATGAAGGTAACCAAGATATTAAAGAACAAAAGAAATCTTTGCTTGTTTCTCAATATGAATTTTTCAAAATGCATCCTCTTGAAAATGTTGATAAGATGTGTAGTAGATTTTGTGACATTATTCAAGATCTTAAATTGCTTGGAAAAGAATATTCTTTGGGTGAGAAAAATAGAAAGATTTTGAATGCCTTGCCAAAAGAATGGGAAAACAAAATAAATGCTATAGAAGAGGCAAAGGATTTAAATTCTATGTCCATTGAATCTCTTGTGAATTCCCTAACCTCTTATGAATTAAAGCTGAAATTCAAAGTGCAAGAGGAAGAAAATGCAAGAATGTATAAGAGAGGCATAGCTTTTAAAGCATCTCAAGTGGGGGATAACCCATCCTTCATGGGTAATGAAAACATGGAAGTGGACAATGATATAACTCCTCACATCAAAAGTTTCAAGAAGATCTTCAACAAGAGAAGTTCAAGAGGAGATTGCAAAATTACATGGGATGAATGCAATTCAAAAAGAGAAAAAGAAGAGTTGGCCCAAATGGCACTAATGGCCTTTGGAGAAGATGAGGTAAATTCTTATCACTCTTCTAGTGATGAAGATAATGAAGATGATGATGTGCAATGTGAGAACCCGTAAATCCCTAATAATTTTCTTAGGGTTTTTCCCATTTAAAGGCACATTTTTTTTTTTGCATTTTCTGGCTTAGAAAAATTCTCCTGGTAAATTTTATGAGTAATTATAGTTTTTAGATGTTTTTTCTAGTATTGGAGAGTTTTTGAAAAATTAAGGATATATAAAGGACGTGGGACCCACTAGTGCGATAAGTTCGGAAAAAATTCGGCCAGTTAGGTTAATTTTCGGATACTGGTTGAGATTTATCGGGTGTTAAGAGATAAGTAGAGGATGTGAAGTGATTGATGTGAGGGGAAAAGAAAGGGATAGGAATGCACTTAATGAAGTGACAAGTGTCACTCTTCCATTGGTTGGACTTGCAGACAACTATTCATGGTTTTGACCTTTTTGACTAATTGGTTAAATATCTCCAAAAAAATCACTAAAATTCACTCTTTTCTTCTCCTCCATGGCCGGTTCTCTCTTGAGCAAAGAAGAAAGAAACTCTTCAACATTTTAGCTTCCATTTAGCTCAATCTTCCAAAACCAATCACATAAACTAGTTTCTACTCCATAAAATCCCTCCCTTTGGTGCTAGTAAGTGTTTTTGTGGAAGTGTTCAAGGAAGCTAAGGTGTTCTACAACTCCTTTTCTCTTGTTTACTAGGTAAGTGGTGCTTGAACTTCCTCCTACACCTAATGATGCTTAATTTGTGCCTAGTGGTGGCTAAAGTGTTGAAATTTGTTGTTTATTTCTTGTTTTTGGATGATTTGATGAAGTTTTCAATTTAATGGTGATTTTTCTGGTTTAATGTGATCATGATGTTGTGGCCTTATATGATGATTGGCAATGGCCTATAATGACTCTAGTAGGTGTGAATGATAGGTAATTGCAATCAATTTCTGTTTTGGAAGAAATCTGGAAAATTAGGGTTCTTTGGTTCTTCATTCTGTCCAAAATTTTAGGTCCTAGATAGAGGCCGAATTGGCCTTAGCTCAAACATGAAAGTTGTAGGGAATGACATTTTATAGGTGCCTACAAAATTTCAGGTCAATCGGAGTAGTGTAGAATGAGATAAGTCGAAATTACTATTGCTGTTCTGGTTTTACCCGAAATTGGGATTTGCGACTGTAATTGGTTGTTTTGGTCTGGAATGCTTCCGAATTGGTTGTTGAGGCCTTCTGATGGAATTTATCCCTGTTTCTTAGCTTTCAACTGGTTTTGGAATTTCTGGATTTGGATTTGTAGAGCCTGAGTTATGATATTTCCGCTAGAATGCGTTTTGGTGAATCTGTTTTACGTTTTGATGTAGTATCTTGCATTTTTGACCTGTTTGCACTCAAAACTGGGTTGAGTGACCTTCTGTGATGTTGTAGCCCTGTCTTTTAGCTTCGAAATGGTGGGTCTTATACCTTCATCCGATAATCATAGGGCATTTGGTGCCATTACCGCAAAAAGAAGTCAAAAACTGTTTTTCAGGGCCGAAGCTAAATGCATTTCCGAATTTTCTGGTTTTCTCTAATGATTGTATATGCTTATCGAACCCTATTGGGGTCATATTTGGCATTGATTTATGATTAGTTATCGAGTCTCATTGTACTTGTTTACATGTTTTAAGGCTTACTCTTATTCCGGTCATTTCCTAGCTAACTTTTGTACTTGTACTACTTTGAGCCTGGTGAACGGCTTTTGGGAAATGAGATAAATTTTGTGTGAGATGTTGGGACTGATTTGAGGAAATAATGAAGCCATGATGGCTGGAAAATAGGTAAAAACAAGGGATATGCTGCCGAAATTTTACTTGAAGGCTAGTTGGATTTACTTGTGATTTGACCAAAGGGCTTTTGGGTTGTTTGCGCCTAGGTCTCCATGTTACCTTTTCGTTTCCAAGAAAATCATGTTTTCCACCCTTGCATTAGTATTTATTTGGCAAGGCGTACGACGTGTAGTCGAGCCTCATTTGTGCATTCCGTTTACTCGATTTTGGATATGAAACCTTCAATTAGTTTACTTTGATTATTTTAGGGTTTCTTGGCGATTAAGGCCAATCTGAAGTGAAAACTTTTGAAGTTGAGCCGGTGAGTGTACCACTCCCCTCCATTGCTGTTTAACTTGATTTCTGCTCTGCAATCTGTTTATTTGTTTGAGACGAGGGTGTACTTTATCACACTCGTTCTCTTGTCTGTTCATATGCCAACTTACTATGGAAAATTTGAATCTGTTATCTGTGTCTGCATCTGTTCGGATTTCTATGACCTATGAGCTCAGTCCTGTGGCTAAGTTATTCGAGTCGGGCCGGCAAGGGCCTGGACGATTAGATAACGAACCACGGTAGTCTGTTCGGGGATTTTGGGTATTGAGACCCTTGATTCCGGGTATATTCGAGTATTACCATTTTGTTCGTTTGAGGTGAGCGGGCCCGGTAAAGGGGTGTTTGGTGGACGGAATTCGGTGTAAAGAGGGGTCTACGGACGTTTTGGTTCTATATACGTTGACGGAGAGTCAACCGGTTTGGATCAAGTACTGCGCTGGAAATTTGGCTCCTGAGAGCCACCCGTATCCTTCTGATTTGAATCATTGGTTCCTTTGCTTTACATCTGGCATGTGTATCTGATTTGTTAAATGTGAAATGCCATGATTTTTCTGCTATATGTTTGGTACCTCATTGAGCGAAAGCTCACCCCTTTCTGTTCCCTTTTGTTTTCCTTACAGGAAAATAAACGCTTTTGGTCTGGATTTGACAAATGGCCGCCAAATTGAGCTAGTTGAACATATCTTTTGTATAGATCATGTATTAAAATCCTAAATGTACTTTTGGGAACTGTTTTCCTTTTGATTTGGCAAACCAGACATGTATCCACTTTTGAATACTTTTGTATGCCACTTTGGCTTGTAAAGTAGTACAAGTACAAAAGTTAGCTAGGAAATGACCGGAATAAGAGTAAGCCTTAAAACATGTAAACAAGTACAATGAGACTCGTTAACGAATCATAAATCAATGCCAAATATGACCCCAATAGGGTTCTATAAACATATACAAACATTAGAGAAAACCAGAAAATTCGGAAATGCAATTAGCTTTGGCCTTGAAAAAAACAGTTTTTGACCTCTTTTTGCGGTAATGGCACCAAATGCCCTAGAATTATCGGATGAAGGTGTAAGACCCACCATTTCGAAGCTAAAAGACAGGGCTACAACATCACAGAAGGTCACTCAACCCAGTTTTGAGTGCAAACAGGTCAAAAATGCAAGATACCACATCAAAACGTAAAACAGATTCACCAAAACGCATTCTAGCGGAAACATCATAACTCAGGCTCTACAAGTCCAAATCCAGAAATTCAAAAACCAGCTGAAAGCTAAGAAACAGGGATAAATTTCATCAGAAGGCCTCAATAACTCATTCGGAAGTAATCCAGACCAAAACAACCAATTACAGAAGCAAATCCCAATTTCGGGTAAAACCAGAACAGCAATAGTAATTTCGACTTATCTCATTCTAAACTACTCCGATTGACCTGAAATGTTGTAGGCACCTATAAAATATCATTACCTACAACTTTCATGTTTTGAGCTAAGGCCAATTCGGCCTCTATCTATGACCTAAAATTTCGGACAGAATGAAGAACCAAGGAACCCTAATTTTCCAGATTTCTTCCAAAACAGAAATTGATTGCAATTAATCACTTTTTCCACCTCCTAGCTTCCTAAAATATCATTTCCAAACATCATACATAACCACATAATAATAATCATATGAAAACAGAAAATTCCTAATTAAATAGAAAGTGTCATCAATCTCAACCAAAATCATGAAATAACACCAAAGATCATCACTTTAACTCACTTAGGTTGCTCATTAAGCATTATTGGAAAGAGAAAAGGAGTTTCTTCACTACTCACCTTGATACCCAAAGGAATGGAGCAACCTTGCACTTAAATCTTCCAAATTACTTCACAAAACAACTCACTATCACTCCCTTAAGGGTTTCTATGGAACAAAAACAAGATTAAACGGTTGATTGGTTGAATTTGAGCAAGATTGAAGCAAGAGTTTGGAGTGTTTTTCTTTCCCTTTTGTTGCTTGAAGAGAATCGGCCAAGGAGAGAAGAAAATAAGGAAATTTTTGGTCAATTTTGATATTAATTTGGTAAAGACATGAATAGTGGTCATACAAGTCAATCCAACCAAATGGTGACACTTGTCACCTAATTAATGAATCTCTATCTCTTTGTTCCCTCTCACACCAATCCAAATAACATCCTCTACTTATCCCTTAACACCTGGTAAATTAAATCCAGTATCCAAAACTTAACCTAGTTGGCCGAAAATTGCCGAACTTTTCGCACTAGTGGGTCCCACGTCCGGTATTCACTCTTAATTTCTCAAAACCTATTCAATACTAGAAAAATCATCTAAAAATTATATTTACTCATAAAATTTATCTAGAAAATTTTCCGGATACAGAAAGTGCAGAAAACAAATCATTGAAAATAAGAAAACCTAGAAATATAATAAAACCTAGAAATTGGAAAAATTACGGGTTCTCACACAAGATGAGAATGTTTGCTTGGTATTTGGTTGGGTTCTGACGGGTCGGTTACTGTTCATAGCCGACTTTGATTTTATTTTTTTTTATTTATTTTTTTTTACCCGCGTTGGTAAGTTCCGGAACGTATTAGATTGACGTAAACGGATCCGTAGTCCTGGCGAGAGCTGGGCAGGCAGTCCGCTAACCCCTTTGGTTCGCCTTAGGGGAAAGTGGGGCTGTTACAAGTGGTATCAGAGCCACTTCGCGTGGTCTCTGCGCGGAGTGAGACTGGGCCAAGTGGTGTTGTGGTCCTAATTTCATGAATATGTCTAAGTGCTCGTTTGAGCATAAGTTATGAACCGGGCATGTGATAAGTGTGCGAATCATTATCATGGGACTCGAGGAAGCTAGGTATGTATGTCGGGTAGGAATCTTTAATAAGGATGGTTTACTCTTGGGACCGGCCGGCTCGAGTTGTGAATTATCTTAGATGGGATTCTTGCGCCCGGATACGAAAGATATGAGGGCCTAGGTTAGAAAGGATTTGGTGAACTAGAAAGGCCATTCCTCGGTGGATCGTTTATGTTTGTACTTGACTTAACTGGCTGTATATATGATAAGGAATTTCGAGGACGAAATTCTTTTAAGGGGGAGAGAGTGTGAGAACCCGTAAATCCCTAATAATTTTCTTAGGGTTTTTCCCATTTAAAGGCACATTTTTTTTTTGCATTCTCTGGCTTAGGAAAATTCTCCTGGTAAATTTTATGAGTAATTATAGTTTTTAGATGTTTTTTTCTAGTATTGGAGAGTTTTTGAAAAATTAAGGATATATAAAGGACGTGGGACCCACTAGTGCGATAAGTTCGGAAAAAATTCGGCCAGTTAGGTTAATTTTCGGATACTGGTTGAGATTTATCGGGTGTTAAGAGATAAGTAGAGGATGTGAAGTGATTGATGTGAGAGGAAAAGAAAGGGATAGGAATGCACTTAATGAAGTGACAAGTGTCACTCTTCCATTGGTTGGACTTGTAGACAACTATTCATGGTTTTGACCTTTTTGACTAATTGGTTAAATATCTCCAAAAAAATCACTAAAAATCACTCTTTTCTTCTCCTCCATGGCCGATTCTCTCTTGAGCAAAGAAGAAAGAAACTCTTCAACATTTTAGCTTCCATTTAGCTCAATCTTCCAAAACCAATCACATAAACTAGTTTCTACTCCATAAAATCCCTCCCTTTGGTGCTAGTAAGTGTTTTTGTGGAAGTGTTCAAGGAAGCTAAGGTGTTCTACAACTCCTTTTCTCTTGTTTACTAGGTAAGTGGTGCTTGAACTTCCTCCTACACCTAATGATGCTTAATTTGTGCCTAGTGGTGGCTAAAGTGTTGAAATTTGTTGTTTATTTCTTGTTTTTGGATGATTTGATGAAGTTTTCAATTTAATGGTGATTTTTCTGGTTTAATGTGATCATGATGTTGTGGCCTTATATGATGATTGGCAATGGCCTATAATGACTCTAGTAGGTGTGAATGATAGGTAATTGCAATCAATTTCTGTTTTGGAAGAAATCTGGAAAATTAGGGTTCTTTGGTTCTTCATTCTGTCCGAAATTTTAGGTCCTAGATAGAGGCCGAATTGGCCTTAGCTCAAAACATGAAAGTTGTAGGTAATGATATTTTATAGGTGCCTACAACATTTCAGGTCAATCGGAGTAGTTTAGAATGAGATAAGTCGAAATTACTATTGCTGTTCTGGTTTTACCCGAATTGGCCTTGTAGGGAATGACATTTTATAGGTGCCTACAAAATTTCAGGTCAATCGGAGTAGTGTAGAATGAGATAAGTCGAAATTACTATTGTTGTTCTGGTTTTACCCGAAATTGGGATTTGCGACTGTAATTGGTTGTTTTGGTCTGGAATGCTTCCGAATTGGTTGTTGAGGCCTTCTGATGGAATTTATCCCTGTTTCTTAGCTTTCAACTGGTTTTGGAATTTCTGGATTTGGATTTGTAGAGCCTGAGTTATGATATTTCCGCTAGAATGCGTTTTGGTGAATCTGTTTTACGTTTTGATGTAGTATCTTGCATTTTTGACCTGTTTGCACTCAAAACTGGGTTGAGTGACCTTCTGTGATGTTGTAGCCCTGTCTTTTAGCTTCGAAATGGTGGGTCTTATACCTTCATCCGATAATCATAGGGCATTTGGTGCCATTACCGCAAAAAGAAGTCAAAAACTGTTTTTCAGGGCCGAAGCTAAATGCATTTCCGAATTTTCTGGTTTTCTCTAATGATTGTATATGCTTATCGAACCCTATTGGGGTCATATTTGGCATTGATTTATGATTAGTTAACGAGTCTCATTGTACTTGTTTACATGTTTTAAGGCTTACTCTTATTCCGGTCATTTCCTAGCTAACTTTTGTACTTGTACTACTTTGAGCCTGGTGAACGGCTTTTGGGAAATGAGATAAATTTTGTGTGAGATGTTGGGACTGATTTGAGGAAATAATGAAGCCATGATGGCTGGAAAATAGGTAAAAACAAGGGATATGCTGCCGAAATTTTACTTGAAGGCTAGTTGGATTTACTTGTGATTTGAGCAAAGGGCTTTTGGGTTGTTTGCGCCTAGGTCTCCATGTTACCTTTTCGTTTCCAAGAAAATCATGTTTTCCACCCTTGCATTAGTATTTATTTGGCAAGGCGTACGACGTGTAGTCGAGCCTCACTTGTGCATTCCGTTTACTCGATTTTGGATATGAAACCTTCAATTAGTTTACTTTGATTATTTTAGGGTTTCTTGGCGATTAAGGCCAATCTGAAGTGAAAACTTTTGAAGTTGAGCCGGTGAGTGTACCACTCCCCTCCACTGCTGTTTAACTTGATTTCTGCTCTGCAATCTGTTTATTTGTTTGAGACGAGGGTGTACTTTATCACACTCGTTCTCTTGTCTGTTCATATGCCAATTTACTATGCAAAATTTGAATCTGTTATCTGTGTCTGCATCTGTTCGAATTTCTATGACCTATGAGCTCAGTCCTGTGGCTAAGTTATTCGAGTCGGGCCGGCAAGGGCCTGGACGATTAGATAACGAACCACGGTAGTCTGTTCGGGGATTTTGGGTATTGAGACCCTTGATTCCGGGTATACTCGAGTATTACCATTTTGTTCGTTTGAGGTGAGCGGGCCCGGTAAAGGGGTGTTTGGTGGATGGAATTCGGTGTAAAGAGGGGTCTACGGACGTTTTGGTTCTATATACGTTGACGGAGAGTCAACCGGTTTGGATCAAGTACTGCGCTGGAAATTTGGCTCCTGAGAGCCACCCGTATCCTTCTGATTTGAATCATTGGTTCCTTTGCTTTACATCTGGCATGTGTATCTGATTTGTTAAATGTGAAATGCCATGATTTGTCTGCTATATGTTTGGTACCTCATTGAGCGAAAGCTCACCCCTTTCTGTTCCCTTTTGTTTTCCTTACAGGAAAATAAACCCTTTTGGTCTGGATTTGACAAATGGCCGCCAAATTGAGCTAGTTGAACATATCTTTTGTATAGATCATGTATTAAAATCCTAAATGTACTTTTGGGAACTGTTTTCCTTTTGATTTGGCAAACCAGACATGTATCCACTTTTGAATACTTTTGTATGCCACTTTGGCTTGTAAATGCTAAGTTTCAAGATGAGAATGTTTGCTTGGTATTTGGTTGGGTTCTGACGGGTCGGTTACTGTTCATAGCCGACTTCGATTTTATTTTATTTATTTTATTTTTTTTTACCCGCGTTGGTAAGTTCCGGAACGTATTAGATTGACGTAAACGGATCCGTAGTCCTGGCGAGAGCTGGCCAGGCAGTCCGCTAACCCCTTTGGTTCGCCTTAGGGGAAAGTGGGGCTGTTACATGCAAATTCTTATGATTAAAATGCATAAAAGTTTGAGAGAATCTTATGCTAAAAATAAAGCTTTGAAAACAAAAATAAATGATTTGTTGGAAGAAAACTCCAAACTTTTTCAAGAAAACAAATGTTTGAGAATGGAAAATGATGATTTAAAAAATCAAAAAGGTGTTTTTGATTGCAAAAATAATTTGAAAAGGAAGTTGGAAGAGAAAACAAAGTTTTATGAAAAAATGTTGGAGGAACAAAATTTGTTAAAGAAAAGAATTAATGACTTGAACGAGTTTCTCCAAAATGAAAAACAAAAGTTTTCTCAAACAAAAGAAAGCAAATCTTTTCAAGGCACAAATAAGTTTGCTATGATAAGAAGTAAGAAAATTAGTTGCATTAAATCCACTTATGTGCAAAATACTTCTATCATGTGTCACTTTTGTTGCCAATTTGGACATATGCAAAATGATTGCTATGTAAAGAAAAATATGAGAAAAGGTATGAAATCCATGTGGATTGCTAGATCATGTTGTACTAACTCCCAAGGACCCTATAAAAAATTACAATTGGTATTTTGAAAGTTTTGACATTCTATATGGTCTTGATTTGAAAAATAAAGGGGGAGTTTGCTTTTTGATTGATGCCAAAAGGGGGAGTAGGATTTATTGAAATTTCTTTGTATGTTGGCATTTTCTAAGGGGGAGTTTTATTTGAACTTATTTGATCAAAGAAATCTTCATTTTGTTTGTCATCATAAAAAAGGGGGAGATTGTTGACCTTGGTTGATCAGTCCTTGGTTTTGATGATTAACAAACCAAAATGTAGATTTGGACTAATGTTTTTATGTGAGAAATTTGTTAGAACAGGTCATTGATCCAAAAGAGAATCGAAAAGATTTGAATCAAAGAGAAGTTAAGAAATATGAAGGTTCGGACGTAGAGGATCGGACGCTCGATAGAGGATCGGTCGTCCGACTGACGACGATACTCTTCGGACGCTTGGATCGGACGCTCATTCATTGCTTCGGCCGTCCGACACAAAAAGAATGAACGTTGAACATTCTGACTTCTATCGGACGCAGGGTTCAGACGCAGAACAAATGGTTCGGACGTCCGATAGGTGGTTCGGACGCATGGTTCGGACGTCCGACAGGCCAACGGCTAGTTTCGACAGCATTTAATATTTGACCGTTGGAGAGCCTTTTGGAGCCATTTTCTCACCTTCTATAAATACCCCAAAGCACAAGAAGACACAGACTTTTGGCCAACACTAAATACAAGCTTACAAGTGAGATCTTTGAGTAAAATATTCTTTGTTGGTTGTATAAGGGGTTGGGAAAGTTGGGTTGTGAGGTTGCTCAAGTGAAGGTTACTCTCTAGGAGGAGTAAAACCTTGGTGAAGGTGAACCTATCACTTGGAGTGGTAAAACCTTGATAAAGGTTGCCTCACTTGTATAAAGTAGTTCTTAATTGAATGGGTAAGCTTTCAATTGTAGCTAGTTGAGGGTTTACTTGGAGAGTAGTAAAATTCCTTTGCTCAACCAAAGTATATTTGGGGTGAGGAAGGAGTGAGCCTTCACTTGTACAAGTTGGTTAGCACTACCATCAATTGAAGAAACTATTTGGTGGATTCAACTCCAAGTTTGGAAGAAGCTTGGGAGTTTGATTGGTTTGAATTTCTTTTACTTTATTGTTACTCTATTTTTGTGCTTTAAAATTGCTTATATTCTTTGTCATTGTATTTACTTGACTACTTGTCTGGTTGAGTATTTTGGTTGTATTTGGTTGCATCGGGGCTTATAGGAGGTCAATTGGAGTGATTTTCATAGGGCTTTTTGCATAATCATTGATGCGAACTCGATTCTCCAATGACTGTTCGAAAAGAAATCAAATCGATCAGGCAGCGGAAGGATCTATCTTGACCAGGTTATGTGACGACCCCACCTCCCCCTAAGGCGTACCAAAGGGTTTGGCGGACCGTCTGTGTGACGCCCCGAAAAGAATGAGTGTGAGAACCCGGAAATTTTCTAATTTTCTAGGGTTTATTTTATTTAATCGCCCGCCTTTTCTACATTTTCTTTATTAGAAAAATTCCCCAGATAAAGTTTATGAGCAAAGATAGTTTTAAAATGATTTTTCTAGTATCGGTTAGTTTTTGAGAAATTAAGAGCGTATTTTGAACGTGGGACCCGCAAGTGCGGTAAATGCATTATATTTTTGACAACTTGTTGGAATTATGTATTAAGTGATATTATTTTACAAAGTGTTAAGATATTTGTATTGGAGAGACAAAAAGATAAGTTTTAAACCTAAAGGTGACAAGTGTCACCATAAGATTTAGTCTTGAGTTTGACTACTATTCATAACTTTACCATTTAAGTAAAATTGGCCAAAAATCTCTTCATTTCTTACCTCTCTTGGCCGAATTTCTTGCTCAAAGAAAGAAAGAAAAGCTCTTAATTTTCTAGTCTCCAATCTTGCCCAATCTTTCAATTAAACCGATTAATCTTCCAATTACTCCATAAAACCTCTTAGTTTGGTGGAGTTGAGCTTGGTTGTGAAGTTGTTTGGAAAGCTAAGGTGACTAATTGCTCTATCTCTTGTATTGCTAAGGTGAGTTGTGAAGAACCACTTTCCTTCCTCTAATGATGTTCAATTCATGATTGGTGGTGGTATAAGATGCACTTTTATGGATTATATCTTGATTTTTGGTTGAATTCGTGAAGTTTTATAATTATTGGGAATTTTTCTGTTTTCATATGGATATGATTGTGTGGTTATATATGATGATTGGAAATGATATTTAAGGACTCTATGAGGTGGAAAAAGTGGTAAATTGCAAACAATTTCTGTTTTGGAAGAAATTTTGGAAAGTTAGGGTTTATGATTGTGCATTCTGCCCGAATTTATAGCTCCTAGTTAGAGGCCGAATTGGCCTTGGCTTAAAACATGAAAGTTTTATGGAATGACATTTTAAAGGTGCCTACAAAATTTTAGGTCAATCGGAGTAGTGTAGAATGAGAAAAGTCGAAATTACTATTGTTGTTCTGGTTTTACCCGAATGTAAGAATTGCGCCTGTAATTGGTTGTTTTGGCTGGAATTGCTTCCGAATTGGTTGTTGAGGTCTTCTGATGAAATTTAGCCCTGTTTCTTAGCTTTCCGTTGGTTTTGGAATTTCTGGATTTTGACTTGGATAGCCTGATTTATGATGTTTCCGCTAGAATGCATTCCGTGAATCTGTTTTTGTGATTCTGGTATGGTATCTTGCATTTTTGACCTGGTTACACTCGAAACTGGGTTGAGTAACCTTCTGTAATGTTGTAGCCCTGTCTTTTAGCTTCGAAACGGTGGGTCTTGCACCTTCATCCGACAATCATAGCACCTTTGGTACCATTACCGCAAAATGACGTCAAAACCTATTTTTCTGGTTTTGAGCTTAACTTTCATTTCCGGACTTTTCCCTAGCTTGACTTGTACTAGTACTACTTGGAGCTTTCTGAATGGCTATTGGATGAACTTGTTGTTGTGTGTGTACCTTTGGGACTGGTTGAGGAAGTAATGAAGCCATGATGGCTGGAAAAGTTAACAAATTCAGGGGAAGTGCTGTCCGAACTTTGAAGGAACTTGTTTGCATTGAGTTTGTGATTTAAGACTTGGAGTTGAGCAAGGCAATGATATTTGATGGATGATTTCTGAGCCATGGAGGTGAGTGACCCTAAACTATTTCCAAAGTACTTGTGAAATGTTTCTTGCATTATGTACTCGATTGCATATCATGCGTGCTTGCATGTGAGTTCATGACATGATTTGGCTTCAATGAGTTCTGGGAAAGTCTTGTGCTGGACACCAACGTCTCCACTCTGTTTATGGTTCATGTTCATGTTTATCTGGAGCTCAAGAAGGGGCTCCTTATTAATGTTAATGTTAATGTTAAATGATCTATTTGAGCGTTGGGTGTTCAAGTGCTATGATTTCCCTGGCTCACGAGAACACTAAACGAACATTTAATCTCTGAATCATGACATCATCGAAATGATCGAAATGCAACATTGTGAAATATATTTGTTTAATGATTTTACTGGTTACTCCCTAAGCTTCTAGCTCACCCCAAAAATATTTTATTCCCCTCCACAGGGCTCAAAGCGAAGGAAGGACTTGTTGTGCTTATTCAGATCCGGACTTAGGTGTCTTCATGAAAATAGTAGCCTTCCTCTTAGCTTCGTAACAGTACCTCATGTACCTTGATCCGACATTCCTAGGCTAACTTTTGATCAAAACGGTTTGAGAAGGCAGATTTGACCATTTCCGTTTGTCGTTCCGTGCGGGCGCGTGCACCCGTTTTGCCGTTTCCGCACTTGCATGTGCTGATTTTTCCGTTTTGCTTGTTTTAAGTATGTTAGTAGCCGTTTGTGATATATTGTGACACAATCTTCAATTTCAGACGTTGGTGAGCTAGGTGGAGCCGGTGGAGCCTACTAGCTACTCCTCGCGGCACGAATTTCTTACTTTTGCTCTTTTGTTCGTTGTGTAAGTATTCAGGCCGCTCTTATGTGTTAGTTGCTTATGTGTTTTGATATGTATGAAAAGGGTACCTAGGCGAGGGTGTACTTTATCGCACTCGACCTAAACCCTAATTTACGCACACATTTGTATATGGCATATGTATATGAATCATTTTGGAACTAAACCCCTTGAGCTTGTGGCTCGGGGTGACTTTTGAATAATTTTGTGAAGTTTGTGAGTTTGGGGTTGATCTTCCGATCGAGATGGACTATTCGAGCCGGTCAGGGCTTGGTCGAAGCCAGTCCAACTTTGTCTGAGGTCACCAAGTTTGTGAATCCGGTTCACCGAGAATGTGGACCAAGTTTGTGACCCGAGCTTGTTATTCAAGCTCAAGTTTGTGATTTCGTTCGCCCGGGCAAGTTTGTGAGGTGACTGGCCAGTGAGGGTGATAAGGTGTTCGGTGGGTGTACAAGTGAAGTTTCTACGGACCTTATTTATGGTCGACAGAGTGTCGACAGGAGATCACGCATGGCAAATGACTTGGCTTTGGAGCCACCTGTATCCTTATTATGTGATGTTACTTTTCTGCTTTTGCTTTACTCTTACTGTGCAATTGTTGTTACGTGAGATTTACGCTTTTGCCCCTGTTTACTTACTAAGCATATAGCTTACCCCTTTCCTTTTGTTTTCCTTAGCAGGGGCCGACGCGGGGACTTTTGACACATACACTAGTATAGTTAGGTTTGATTGTAACAGTCGGACAGTTAGGATGTTTGTTTTTGTTTTGGTGGTTTGTATAAGAACCCTCCATAGGGTCTACCTTCTGCTGGTTGTTATTCTAATGTATTAGAGTGGTTTGACTCGATACTTTTGAAGATGTAAATAGAACTCTTTTGGCGTTAGATATCTTGTGAATAGTATGCTTGTAGGTTTATTTAATTTTATTGTTTTAAAATTTTGAGTCCCGGCGAGAGCTGGGCAGGCGGCCCGCCGAACCCTTTGGTTCGCCTTAGGGAGAGTTGGGGCCGTCACAGTTGGTATCAGAGCCTGCTTCGCGTGGTCTCTACGCGGAGTGAGCTTGGGCTGAGTGGTGAATGGGTATGAAGGATTAAGTGCTCGTTCGAGCATAAGCTATGAACCCTGAAGTGTTATAGGTCTTCAATCTTTCTTATGGTATCTAAGGACCATAGATAGGTATGTCGGGCAGGAATTTCGATTTGTAGATGGTTTACTCTGGGGACTGGCCAGCTCGAGATGTGAACTATCTGATTTCGGATTCTCGTGCCCGAGTACTCCATAATTGAGGCGATGCAAGCTACTAGGTATTTGAGCCTTGTATTTTGGAAACGAGCCTTGTATTTTGGAAACATGAACAGGCTTTGTCTGACCAGAATGAGCACAAGAGATTAATGGACATCTAGTTTGGATAGTAAGTGACGTGAGAGACCAGATGGGCTGATACTGGGACGACTTCACCTTCTCCTTTTGGTTCATCCGTATATTACGACTACCTAACGTTAGTATATGTGCTCGTATATGTGCTTGTGTACATGGTTATCTGTCCAACTTGATATGTATTTGTGTACTTGCTTATCCGTCTTTTAATATGGCGTGTTATGTGCGATATGTTACTTGTGTAATTGGTATGATAGATTTTGTTCTTTTAGTCAATTTATTGCATTCATGCATGAAAGTACCCTTTTGGAAAGAAAAGAGAGAAGGGGAAAAAAAAAAGAGGGGACGTAATCGCGGACATGGTCAGAGCAGTGAAACAAAACGAGACCAAGAGTCAAGAGAAGAAAGGGAGGAAACAACAGCTGAACCAAACATGGACCAAGAGTGCCACTTGTATTCAAGACTTTATTATGACCCATTGTTTTGCCGACAGGCTACCATCTGAGGTCCAGCAATTCTGTGAGATGGCACGTTGGGTTGAGATGTATAAGGAAATCGCGGTTCTTCGAGACGAAATAGAAGTCCAAAAGAAACTTGTTGCATACTGGGAAGGGCGATGGAAGCACGAGTATTCAGAGAAAATTGAGCTCTTGCACAAGAACTTAGAGCTAAAAAGGAAATACGAAGGGATTTTCGAGGAGGCCCTTGAAAAGGCCCAACGAATCGAGAAGGCAAAGGCGCTGGTGAAAGCTTCCCAAATACGGAAAAGGGGTGCAGTGGGTAGCGTGAGTGAGGAACCTAGCGAAGCAATGGCACCTTCTAAAGCACGGAAAGTGAACCAGTTATTCCGGCCGCCATGGACATTGGGGGCGGTAAATGAAAGATTTATCAAAGAAAGCCAAACCGGACAGGGGGAGACTTCTCCGGAAAGCAAAAGGATGGTTTCCCACTTGACTTGTGACTATTGCGGGAAGGCCAATCACACCGAGAACGATTGTTGGAGAAAGGGGAGGAGATGTCTGCGCTGTGGTGTGACGTCCCCCACTTCTCCCAAGGGCGAACCCAAGGGTATCCGCGGAACGCCTGCCTAGCTCTCGCCAGGACTCGAGACAAATCAATTCAAACTTAACAATATAAAACAATTTATACCAGTCTAATAAGGAAAAATCGCTTCCATAAACGAATATCCAAGTCTTGTACCACGTGTTCAAAATACATCCGTTATCCAATTCTTACGTCAGGATCCAAAAGATACATCAATTCCCAAATATATACAATAGCCAAAATTTCTAGTCAATTACAATTGAAACCCTAATACAAAAGTACATCCAAAGGGTTCCAACGAGTTTCACTCCATCTATTCCTGTTAAGGAAAACAAATCTACGGGGTGAGCGAAACGCTCGTGAGGCCAAGAAAACATACATGCAAGCACGTTGTCCAACTAACAATCCCAATATTCAAGTAATTTACAATTCGAGCGAGAAAAATAAACAGAAACAATTCAAGGATATAGGAGCTCTCAGGAGCTATTTTTCTCTTGCTTCGCCACGGCTCGATCCGATACCCCCTCGTGATGACACTCCGTTATCCTGGTGGGTATTTTATCCGTAGAAACTTCACTTATTACTTCCTCCGACCAACATTCCACCCTCTTGGATCCGAAACCAAACACGCACGAAAAAGGCGATACTCGTCGAGTATGCCACACGAGATCTCAAGAGATCAAGTTTTGATTTTTGAACACGCACGGAAAGGGCGATACTCCACGAGTATGCCGAACAAGATCTCAAAAGATCAAGTTGTGTTTTGTTACTCTCTTGGTTTATCAAACTTCTCGACCAAGCCCATGCCGGCTCGAGTTGTAAGATTGGTTAAGAGAATTGGGCGTCCCCATAAGTCGAGGAGGTTCACTCCACCCGACAACAAGACACGCACGACATACACGACATGCATGGTAACACGACACGCACACGAAAACGGGTATATTTTAGTCGACGAGATTCACTCAATCGACTTTGAAAACCAAGTTAATACAAGTAAAGTTCAAATAAAGGAGAGCGAGTGCGATAAAGTACACACTCGTCTCATCAAGTGATATTCACGTATATAAGCAGGTAAATCAAGTAAACACGACAAGTCAGGCACTTGACACTCACCAATTCAAAAGTAATTGAGCGAGAAAATCTTTAGTTGTCCCCTCCGGGATTCTTTTCAAGACTCGCTTGAGCACCTGAAGCAATTAACAAGTATTTTTCACTCACAATCACGTATTAATCAAGAAAGGAGTTACGCTTATTTGGACTAGTCAATACCTCAAACCAAGAACCTTAGCCACTCAAAATAAAGGTTCAAAAGTGAGGTTTTATTAACACAAGAAAAACTGATTTCCTTCATGAAATCAAGTTTAAAGCGATCAATTATCATCAAGAAGGAGTAACAAGTTTTCAAATTTTCATTTTCTAAGAAATCAGCAAATTTCAGCTTTGCGCGTCAAATTTAGAAAAATCAGATCTTGCACTCAGTAGGTCCAAAATTATAAAACTTGGTACCGTTGGAAACCTCTTAGAAAGTGCTAAAAGTTATTAAAAGACACTTTTCCATGAATCTAAGTGGAAGGTATTCAAAAATGAGCTTGAAGGTACAGGTTCGGCGTACAAGGCAGAATTAAGTTGGATTTCGGCCAACTTTGGAAATTCGGCACGATTCACATGTTGCAAACCGGCCTCTGAAATTTACAGCTCGATTAGTGTTACAAGTGAGGTTTATAACAAAACAAATGGATCAAGAATCGGAGTTTCGAGTACCGAGATACGGTAGCTCAAAGTTGAGGAAGATTCAAGACTGAAGAAGAATTTCCAGTTTTGAACCTCCAACACTAGCAATTTAATTCGGTATCGAAACGAACTTGAATTGGTGCCAAAATTGGCATTATTTTACTCCTATATGCAAGGTATTCCTCTATCAAATTTCAGGGAAAAATACCCTTGGGAAGGTAGTTAATTAGTCAACCAAAGTTCAGGAAAAATTCTAAGGCAATCTGCCTTGTGACTTTCATTTCACAATTTCAAATCGTTTAACCAAGAAAACTATCCGAACATGGTTCATTTGTGAAACAAAGGTCTAAGACACATCCATGATACCTTTGGTAAGTGATGAGCATCAAGAACTTCAATTAATAAAATCATTCCCAAGTTTTGCCCCAAATCAGTCCAAATACTACGTTTTTCCAAAACAGGGCAGTCCTCTTGTTTTAGTCACAACTCAATCAATTTAACTCGGAATGAGGCATAGTTTATGGCGTTAGAAAATACATTCACGGGACTAAAAGTTCACAGAAGGAAATGTTCTGAAATTTGGCAAGCAACCAGCTCAAAATTGAGCCTCAAGTTGCTGCCTCAACAAGCCATTCCAGCAAATCCGAGAGACAGGACAGCTAACTTAAAACGTTTGGTTCGGATCACTCACAAAGAATCAGAACGTGAATTTTATCTCAAATTAAAGCTAGGAATGCCTAGTTTCAAACGCCACTGACGGCACTTGATTTCGACACCCGAGGACAGAGTTATGGCCAAAATACGACCACTGGACAGTTTTACCCGAAAATAATTTTCCAGCATGCCTAGTTCATGAATAAATTCATTTGCCCATCCAATCGTTAATGTTTTCCAACGAAAATTTCTACACACATAATATAACATATACACTTCAGGATCATGCCAATAAATCACCAAAAATGGGCCTTATCATGGCCGAACAAAACAGGGGCAGATTCGGCAATTTCTGGTCATGACCTCTACTTGAGTTCCCAACAATAACACTCCATAAATTCATCATTATAACCATTAAACTACCATTAAATCCAACATTGATCCTCAAATCAGCAACAACAACCCAAGTGTGGGAATACAAAGAGCCCACTATCACATTTTACATCCATATCAAGCTAACCAAATGCATGCATGAACTTAACAAGGTAAGATAGCTTCCAAACTTCAAGTTTCCAAGAGTGGATCATCACTTACTTTGGGTTGATGTTCAGCAGAATTTTCGGCCCTCTATTACCCCAGAAAAACCGTGATTTCCAGCCCTTGTTTGCAGCTCAAAATGCTCCTCAAGTGTCAAGCTAGGTGTGGTGCAAGTTTGGTTGAATTTGGAGATGATTTGGGGTGGTTTTGAGTGAGATTAGTGAGCAGAAATTTTGAAGCAATGGAGTTAGAGAGAGGAGGGTGTTTGGTCGGCTATGAGGAGAGAGAAGATGGAGAGAAATCTGATTTCCTTTAGCTTCCAAGAGAAGGTGAAATAAGTGGTGGAAATTCACCCAAAAGTCAACTCTCATTAGGGGCCGTTTGGTGCGATTACGGCTCGATTTTCTCGCGCGTTTGGTTCACTAATGCACTAAACCTCCAATGCATATATATTCATGTAAATATTATTCACTCTTAATTGTCCCGAAATAAGGGTCTAAAGTCCCTCAAATAAAGTCGCGCGTGTGAAAACGCGTACCGTCAATTTTAACGATATAACGCGAAACTTCCGAGAAATTCTTATAACGATTGTACTACTAACTATCACTTGAGTATTTATTCATAAGATTACCTATTTTAGGACCATAGTACAAGTCTTCAATATTCCAAGCTTATTGTGCTACTACGCGGATAAAATCTCCAAGTACTATTCACTATTTTTACTAAACGTACTCCAGGAAATTAATTTTCAGAACGAGTCACTTTAAAAATATAACGAAGTTATATTTCCATGTATTTAGGTCTAATAAGGCTAGAAAATATTCCTCGTAGCAAAAATCCAATTAAATAGTTTATTAAGCCACAAATTAGGCATAAAATAATAGTTTTTACAAGTCCTCACATGTGGGAGCGCCGAGCATCGAATTGCTCATTGTCCGATTAAAGTGCGTAAAAAGAAAGGAACCCAACAACCAACCAAGACCGACCCTGGACCGTCAAGTGGAGAAGGAACTGGAATGAAGAACCTTGTTTCTTCTGACTCTGAAGACGGAGAAGGTACAAGCCATTGGTTACTTTAAATTTAGAAGGTAAAATTTCGAGGGCGAAATTCTTTTAAGGGGAAGAGAGTGTGAGAACCCGTAATTTGCATTTTCTAGGTTTTCGCATTTTTCATAGCTTGTTTTCTGCATTTTCGTGATTAGGAAAAAATTCTAGATATTGTTAAGGAGCAGATATAGTTTTTAGATGATTTTTCTAGTATCGAATAGGTTTTGAGAAATTAAGAGCGTATACTGGATGTGGGACCCACTAGTGCGAAAAGTTCGGAAAAATTCGGCCAACTAGGTTAAGTTTTGAATACTGGAATTAAATTACCGGGTGTTATGAGATATTTAGAGGTTGCCAAGTGGATAGGTGTGAGAGAGACAAAAGTTAGGCAAACCATTAATGCAAGTGACGTGTGTCACTTAGAGATTAAATTCTACTTTTGACTTACTATTCATGCTTTTACCATTTTACCAAAATAACTCAAAAATTTGACCCAAAAATTCCCACAAATATCAAGCTCATAGCCGGCCCTCATTAGAGAGAAAAGAAAAGAAAAGCTCTTCCAAAATTTGATCCAAACTTGCTCAATCTTCCACTCCTACCGTTTAATTTTGGTTTTGCTCCACAAAACTCCTCCACTTGGTCATTTTAAAGTGATTGGTGAAGTTGTTTGAAAAGCTAAGGTGACCAATAGCTCTCTCTCTCTTGTTTTAAAGGTAAGTTGTGAAGAACCACCCTCCTCCTTTAATTGATGCTTAAATCATGCTTAGTGGTTGTATGAGATGCAAATTTATGGGTTATTTCTTGATTTGTGGTTGAAATGATGAAGTTTTATTATTTTTGGGGATTTTTCTGTTTTAATATAAGCATGATTGTGTGGCTATCTATGATGATTGGAAATGGTCTATATTGACTCTAGGAGGTGGGAAAAGTGATTAATTGCAACCAATTTCTGTTTTGGAAGAAAATTGAAAAACCTAGGGTTCTTAAGGGAGCATTCTGTCCGAATTTTTAGGTCCTAGATAGAGGCCGAATTGGCCTTACCTCAAAACATCAAAGTTGTATGGAATTACATTTTAAAGGTACCTACAAAATTTCAGGTCAATCAGAGTAGTGTGGAATGAGAAAAGTCGAAATTACTATTGCTGTTCTGGTTTTACCCGAATGTAAGAATTGCGCCTGTAATTGGTTGTTTTGGTCAGGATTTCTTCCGAATTGGTTGTTGAGGTCTTCTTATTAAATGTAACCCTGTTTCTTAGCTTTCATATGGTTTTGGAATTTCTGGATTTGGACTTGGATAGCCTGATTTATGATGTTTCCGCTAGAATACGTTCTGTGAATCTGTTTTTCCGGTTCTGGTGTAGTTTCTTGCATGTTTGACCTAGTTACCCTCGAAACTTGACTGAGTGGCCTTCTTCAATATTTTAGCCTCTTATGTCCTGAATATATATGCAAAATTTTCGGTCAAACGGATCTGTGTAGCTCGAGTTATAACCAAAACACTCGCACCTGTTTTGTACCCTGAAATTGTGTACGTTTTGAATTTCAGCCTCTGACCGTGCATTTTTCGGTTTTGATCCTGTATGATCTGGGTGTCGACTCCTTCATAAGAAATGTAGATCTTGGTTTTAACTTCGAAACAGTATAAAGTGTGTCGAATTCCGAGTTCCGTAGCTTCCGTTATGACCAAAACAAGATTGATCGTCAGAACTGCCTTTGATCTGGACAGTTCTGACGGGTACTTTGGCACTCAATTTTCGTTCTGTTCGGAATGGATTCAGGTCTTTACCAAAACATCAAAGTTTTAACCTTATGTCTTAGCTTTCAAATGCCATTTGAATTTTCTGATTTCGATTTGTGAGCTGGGAGTTATGGTCCAGCCAACATACCCTGTTCGTCACTCTAAAGTGCGAATTTCTTGAACGATTTTCCATACTTTCGACCAATTTCTGTTCAGATCCGGACTTAGGTGTCTTCATGAAAATAGTAGCCTTCCTCTTAGCTTCACAACGGTACCTCATGTACCTTGATCCGACATTCCTAGGCTAACTTTTGATCAAAACGGTTTGAGAAGGCAGATTTGACCATTTCCGTTTGTCGTTCCGCGCGGGCGCGTGCACCCGTTTTACCGTTTCTGCACTTGCATGTGCCGATTTTGCCGTTTTGCTTGTTTTAAGTATGTTAGTAGCCGTTTGTGATATATTGTGACACAATCTTCAATTTCAGACGTTGGTGAGCTAGGTGGAGCCGGTGGGGCCTACTAGCTACTCCTCGCGGCACGAATTTCGTACTTTTGCTCTTTTGTTCGTTGTGTAAGTATTCAGGCCGCTCTTATGTGTTAGTTGCTTATGTGTTTTGATATGTATGAAAAAGGTACCTAGGCGAGGGTGTACTTTATCGCACTCGACCTAAACCCTAATTTACGCACACATTTGTATATGGCATATGTATATGAATCATTTTCGAACTAAACCCCTTGAGCTTGTGGCTCGGGGTGACTTTTGAATAATTTTGTGAAGTTTGTGAGTTTGGGGTTGATCTTCCGACCGAGATGGACTATTCGAGCCGGTCAGGGCTTGGTCGAAGCCAGTCCAACTTAGTCTGAGGTCACCAAGTTTGTGAATCCGGTTCACCGAGAATGTGGACCAAGTTTGTGACCCGAGCTTGTGATTCAAGTTCAAGTTTGTGATTTCGTTCTCCCGGGCAAGTTTGTGAGGTGACTGGCCAGTGAGGGTGATAAGGTGTTCGGTGGGTGTACAAGTGAAGTTTCTACGGACCTTATTTATGGTCGACGGAGTGTCGACAGGAGATCACGCATGGCAAATGACTTGGCTTTGGAGCCACCTGTATCCTTATTATGTGATGTTACTTTTTTGCTTTTGCTTTACTCTTACTGTGCAATTGTTGTTACGTGAGATTTACGCTTTTGCCCCTGTTTACTTACTAAGCATATAGCATACCCCTTTCCTTTTGTTTTCCTTAGCAGGGGCCGACGCGGGGACTTTTGACACATACACTAGTATAGTTAGGTTTGATTGTAACAGTCGGACAGTTAGGATGTTTGTTTTTATTTTGGTGGTTTGTATAAGAACCCTCCATAGGGTCTACCTTCTGCTGGTTGTTATTCTAATGTATTAGAGTGGTTTGACTCGATACTTTTGAAGATGTAAATAGAACTCTTTTGGCGTTAGATATCTTGTGAATAATATGCTTGTAGGTTTATTTAATTTTATTGTTTTAAAATTTTGAGTCCCGGCGAGAGCTGGGCAGGCGGCCCGCCGAACCCTTTGGTTCACCTTAGGGAGAGTTGGGGCCGTCACAGCCAGAACCCAAACCCTAACCCCGGAAACCCTGGTAACCACATCGAGAGCGAAGATAGAACTCTCGAACGTTTTCAAAAGTTTGCTCCACCCAAGTTTATTGGGGGGCCAGATCCGGATGTTGCCAAGAGATGGCTCGAGAAGATGGTCGATATTTTTGCGGCCTTGCACTACACCGATGAACGGCAGGTGACTTTTGCCATATTCCAGTTAGAAGGGGCGGCCCGTTCCTGGTGGAACGTCATACGACAAAAATGGGAACGGGAACAAACGCCAAGGACTTGGGTGGATTTTATCAGGGAATTTAACGCGAAATTCTTCCCTCCTCTAGTTCAGGAGAGGAAGGAAGATGAGTTCATTCGACTCCGCCAAGGGGCTCAATCGGTGGCGGAATACGAGAGCCAGTTCACTCGTTTGTCGAAATTTGCGCCTGAGCTGATCATGACGGAGCAACGGCGAATTAGGCGTTTCATTTAGGGCCTAAACGTTGAAATCCAGAAGGACCTCGCAGTAGCTCAAATCAGTGCTTTTAGCGAGGTCGTAGAAAAGGCTCAAAGGGTAGAGAGTGCTCGATTGCAAGTTCGGAACTTCCAAGCGAAGAAGCGGGGCTTTCCTGGAAGCAGTTCTGGACAAGGGGATAAAGGTACTCCCTCCAAGTTCGGACGCGGAGCTGGAGGTGGATGACAGTCAGGTTCCGGCAGAGGGGCTCAGTCTAGGGGTGGCCCAGCCGGGAAATGCCAAGGTGGAAACTTCCAGAAAGGCTCAGGTTCGGCGTCCCGCGGGCCTTGCGGGTACTGCGGAAAGCCGAATCATTCTGAAGACAATTGCTGGAAGAAGAGAGGAAAATGTCTGCGTTGCGGAAGCGCAGACCACCAGCTTGCTACCTGCCCACTCTTAAAGCAAGACGAAAGGGGAACTCAAACCACGCCAAAGACCAATTCGGGACAGAATAAGGGGAATGAGGCGAAACCTAAGGTGCCAGCTCGCGTATATTCCTTAGAACCTCAACAGGTCCCAGATCCCTCAGAGGTCGTAGAAGGTACGATCCCTATTTTCCACCGTTTTGCCAAAGTTTTAATTGATCCTGGTGCCACTCATTCCTTTGTTAACCCTGCTTTCATGTGTGGCATCGATATAAAACCTGCTAGTTTACCATACGACTTAGAAGTTAGTACACCTACGGGGAATCAACGTTTGGTTACTAGTATGGTTTATAGGGATTGTGAAGTATGGGTAGGAGAGAAGAGATTGTTAGGGGACTTGATAAGCTTGGTCATTAAGGGGTATGACGTGATATTAGGTATGGATTGGCTAGCCAAGTATAATGCCCAACTGGATTGTAAAACAAAAGTGGTAGAATTCCGCATCCCTGGTGAGGCAACCATAAGGTTGGATATAAGGGGTAGGTTAGCCTCATCTGCTTTGATTTCGGGCATTTGGGCTAGGAAATTGCTAAGTAGAGGGGGCGCAAGGATTTTTGGCCTTTTTGATTAACAACCCCACGGATAAAGTGAAGGTAGAGGATGTGGCCATAGTGAAGGAATTTCCGGACGTGTTTCCTGATGAGTTAGTAGCCTTACCTCCGGAAAGAGAAATTGAATTCAAAATAGACCTGCTACCGGGATCCTCACCTATCTCAAAAACACCATACCGAATGGCTCCTGCCGAGCTCAAGGAGCTAAAGTTACAATTACAGAACCTTCTGGAGCGGGGATTCATTCAAAAGAGTGGGTCTCCTTGGGGAGCTCCTGTACTGTTTGTGAAGAAAAATGATGGTGGGTTGAGGATGTGTATTGATTATCGGGGCCTGAATAATATTACAATTAAAAATAAGTATCCACTGCCCCACATCGATGAGCTATTTGATCAGTTGCAAGGAGCGGTGGTCTTCTCGAAATTGGACCTCCGCCAAGGGTATTACCAGTTATTAATCAGGAAGGAGGATATTCCGAAGACCGCCTTCAACTCGAGATATGGACATTACGAGTTCGCAGTTATGCCCTTTGGATTAACCAATGCTCCTGCCGCCTTCATGGATTTAATGCATAGGGTTTTTAAGCCCTACCTGGATCGCTTTGTAGTGGTCTTCATCGATGATATCCTGGTTTATTCCAAGACTCATGAAGAGCATGAGCAGCACTTGAGGATTGTCTTACAAACCTTAAGAGATCATCAACTGTACGCCACGTTCAGCAAGTGCGAATTTTGGTTGGAGAAAATTGCTTTTCTGGGACACGTAATTTCTCAAGAAGGTAATTCAGTTGACCCGGCGCAAGTAGAAGCTGTGACTAATTGGAAGAGGCCAGAAATCCCACAGAGGTCCGCAGCTTTCTAGGACTGGCTGGATATTACCGGCGTTTCATCAAGGACTTTTCCAAACTAGCCGGTCCTCTAACCGACTTGACAAAGAAACATGGTCGGTTCATTTGGAATGCTCGAAGTGAGGCAAGTTTTCATGAGTTAAAGAAGAGATTGACCATGGCTCCAGTTCTCGTCTTGCCAAATGGAGGTGACGGGTTTGTTGTATATACGGACGCGTCACGAGAAGGCTTGGGTTGTGTATTAATGCAAAACCGAAATGTGATATCTTTTGCCTCAAGGAAGTTGAAACCCCACGAGCAGAACTACCCGACCCACGATCTGGAGCTAGCTACAGTTGTTTTTGCTCTGAAGAAGTGGAGACACTACTTAGATGGAGTAACTTTCGAGGTTTACTACGATCATAAAAGTCTGAGATACCTCTTCTCCCAGAAGGAATTGAATATGAGGCAACGGCGATGGATGGAATTTCTGGAGGATTACGATTGTACCATCAACTACCATCCAGGAAAGGTGAATGTAGTGGCCGATGCTTTGAGTCGCAAAGCGCAAGTAGCAAGTTTAATGATTGAAGAGTGGAATTTGCTTGAGTCGGTTTGCGAGTGGAAACCCTACCTTGGGAGCCATAAGGTGATTTTTGGCAATATTAAAGTGACTTCCACCTTCTTGGAAAGAATTAAAGAAGCTCAAAAGGAAGATTCACTGGTACAGAAGTGGGGAGAGAAAGTGGGAAAAGGAGAAACCACTGATTTTAATTTTGGTCCTGAGGGTACTTTAAAATACCGAAACCGAATAGTGGTGCCGAAGGATGAACCATTGAAAATGGAGATTCTCAAGGAAGCTCATCGATCCAAGTATACAATCCATCTGGGTAGCAGTAAAATGTATCAAGACCTGAAAAGAACCTATTGGTGGGACAATATGAAGAAGGAAATTGCTCTGTACGTACAAAAATGTCTCATTTGCCAACAAGTTAAAGCAGAGCATCAAAAACCATCGAGCTTGTTACAACCCCTTGAGATACCTGAATGGAAGTGGGAAAACATCACCATGGATTTCGTCTCAGGTTTACCGCGGACGCAGCGAGGGCACGATGCCGTTTGGGTGATCGTCGATCGATTAACCAAGTCGGCCCATTTCTTGCCGGTGAACATGAAGTATTCCATGGACAAGTTGGCTCAACTGTACATGGACAAGATCGTAAGGCTACACGGCGTTCCAGTCAGTATCGTCTCCGATCGAGATCCACGATTCGTATCTCGGTTTTGGCAGAAGTTCCAAGAAACCCTGGGGACGAAACTCAACTTAAGCACGACCTATCACCCTCAGACGGATGGACAATCGGAGCGAACCATTCAAACTCTCGAGGACATGCTACGAACTTGCATTCTGGATTTTGGGGGCAACTGGGGTCAACATATGACCTTAGTAGAGTTTGCGTACAACAATAGCTACCATTCGTCGATTCAAATGGCTCCATATGAAGCACTATATGGACGAAAATGCCGATCACCAATTTACTGGGATGAAGTTGACGAGAGAAAGGCATTAGATCCAACCACTATTCCATGGATGGAGGAAGCTCGAGAAAAGGTCAAGGTGATACGGCAACGACTCCAAACAGCTCAAAACCGACAAAAGAGCTACGCAGACAATCGAAGAAAAGACTTGGAGTTCGAGGTTGGAGACCAGGTATTTCTTAAAGTCACACCTTTACGAAGTGTCACAGCGGGCAAAGGAAAGAAGCTCCAACCGCGGTTCGTTGGACCCTACAAGATTCTCCAAAGAATAGGAGCGGTAGCGTATCGATTAGAGCTGCCGTCCAGTCTCTCTCGAATTCACGACGTTTTCCACGTCTCGATGCTAAAGAAGTACTATCCTGACCCCTCCCATATCTTACAACCCGAGGAGATCGACGTGGACGAATCGCTTGCTTACGAAGAAAAATCTGTCCAAGCACTTGACCGGAAAGTCAAGGAGCTCAGAAACAAGCAGATTCCGTTAGTAAAGATACTGTGGAGAAACCATGGGGTAGAGGAAGCTACCTGGGAAGTGGAAGAGGAGATGCGAACGAAGTACCCTAACCTTTTCGTGAGTTAAGGTGAGAAATTTCGAGGACGAAATTCTTTTAAGGGGGAGAGAATGTGAGAACCCGTAATTTGTTATTTTCTAGGTTTTAGGATTTTCCATGGCTTGTTTTCTGCATTTTCGTCATTTTCGTGATTAGAAACATTTCTAGATAATGTGAAGGAGCAGATATAATTTTTAGAAGATTTTTCGAGTATCAAATAGATTTTTAAAATTAAGAGCGTATACCGGACGTGGGACCCACTAGTGCGAAAAGTTCGGAAAAATTCGGTCAATTAGATTAAGTTTTGGATACTGGAATTAATTTACCGGGTGTTAAGAGATAAGGAGAGGATGCTAAATGGATTGGTGTGAGAGGGAACCAAGAGATAGAGATGCATTTCAAGGGTGACAAGTGTCACCATAGGAGTGGTTTGACCTTTTTGAACACTATTCACCCTTTTACCAATTTGGTTAAAATAACTTAAATTTGACCAAAAATCACTCCAAAAATCACTGCTTGAAGCCGGCTCTCTCTCTCAGGAAAGGAAGAAAGAAACTCTTCAAGTTTTGCTTCCATTTAGCTCAAATCCATCCAACCAACCATTGAAACTTGCAATTTCTCCATAAAACCTCTTCAATTAGTGTTAGTGAGTTGATTTGTGGAGTTAGTTGGAAAGCTAAGAGGACCTATTGCTCCCTCTCTCTTGTTTCTAAGGTGAGTTGAGAAGAACCATTCTCCTCCCTCTAATGATGCTTAATTTGGGATTAGTGGTAGTATAAGGTGCAATATTATGGGTTATTTCTTGATTTGTGGTTGAAGTGATGAAGTTTTATTATTTTTGGGGATTTTTCTGTTTTAATATGAACATGATTGTGTGGCTATCTATGATGATTGGAAATGGTATATAATGACTCAAGGAGGTGGAAAAAGTGGGTAATTACAACCAATTTCTGATTTGGAAGAAATTTTGAAAAGTTAGGGTTTGGTTAGGGAACATTCTGCCCGAATTTATAGCTCCTAGTTAGAGGCCGAATTGGCCTTGGCCTAAAACATAAAAGTTGTAGGGAATGATATTTTAGAGGTACCTACAAAATTTCAGGTCAATCGGAGTAGCGTAGAATGATAAAACTCGAAATTACCCTTGCTGTTCTGGTTTTATCCGAATGTAAGAATTGCGCCTGTAATTGGTTGTTTTGGCTGGAATTTATTCAGAATTGGTTGTTTAGATCTTCTGATGAAATGTATCCCTGTTGCTTAGCTTTCAGCTGGTTTTGTAAGTTATGGATTTGGACTTGGATAGCCTGATTTATGATGTTTCCGCTAGAATGCGTTCTGTGAATCTGTTTTTGTGATTCTGGTGTAGTATCTTGCATTTTTGACCTGGTTGCACTCAAAAATGGGTTGAGTGACCTTCTGTAATGTTTTAGCCCTGTATTTTAGCTTCAAAACGGTGGGTCTTGCACCTTCATCCGGTAATCGTAGTGCCTCGGGTGCCATTACCGTAAAAAGAGGTCAAAAACTGTTTTTTTCAGGGCAAAGTTAAACCCATTTCCGGATTTTCTGGTTTTCTCTCATGCTTGTATATGCTTATGGAACCCTATTGGGGTCGTATTTGGCATTGGTTTATGACTCGTTATCGAGTCTCATTGTACTTGTTTGCATGTTTTAGGGCGTGACGTTGGTGCACGACTTCTTTTGACGGAAGTGCATGAAACCTCATTTGCAAGCTTGGTGAGTGTACTACTCACTTGTGTGTTACTATATGGCTTTGAATGTGAATTGCTTGAAGTGAATTGATTGAAGTGAGAGCGTACTTTATCACTCTCACTTATTGTTTACTATGTTATTGGAATGTTATACGAAATGTTACATGAAATGAAAGTACATGGCTTGGTGTCGTTTGGACGAGTATCCAACGACTACAATTGTTATCGTTGAGCTCAACCCCATTGGTAGTTGATTGAATCGAGCCGGCGAGGGCTTGGTCGTGCCAATTAATGATCCTTGGGGAAATGTTATATGGAATCTTGTAGTATGCGAGACTCTCGATTCCGGTTTACTCGAGTAATACCAAAGTGCAAGTGTTTGGAGTTCGGGCCCGGTAGGGGTATGTTGGGTGGAAGGAATGGAAGTAAAGTGGGGTCTACGGTTGGTTACTTTTAAACATTGACGGAGAGTCAATGAACTTCGATCAAGAATGCAAATGCGGAAAAGGGCTCTTGAGAGCCGCCCGTATCCTTTTGTCACTACCATTAATGTGTGCCTTTGTTTACTTCTGATGATTTTGAATGAAAAGCTTGATGCTTATATGAACTTGGTTGTTTGAGTGGTACTATCTCACTGGGCAATTAGCTCACCCCGTTCCTTTTGTTTTCCTTACAGGAATCTGACTGCTTTTGGAATGACTTTTGATAATTGGTTGCCGAATGAACTAAATGAATATCTCTCTTGTATAGTTTATGAATGGAAACCCTAAATGTGCCTTTGGGGCCGTTTTCACTTTTATTTTGGCAACCGTACATGTAATAATTTTTGAGTAACTTTCCTATTCCATTTTGGCTTGTAAACACTGAATTTGATGTTGTATATGTATCTTTGATGTTTGGTTGGGTTCTGACGGGTCAGTTACTATTCATAGCCGACTCTGAATTTCATTTTTTTTTATTTTGGGTTATTTTGCCATTGTGACTTGTTTACGCGCGTTATAAGTTCCGGAACGCAATGGATCGCTCTAATTGCACTGTTAGTCCTGGCGAGAGCTGGGCAGGCAGTCCGCTAACCCCTCTGGTTCGCCTTAGGGGAAGGTGGGGCTGTCACAAAGAGGTTTTCTTTCTTTCCTTCCTTGAGAGAGCCGGCCACTTGAGCTAGGAAATGGAGCAATTTTTGGTAAATTTTTAGTTTATTAAGTCAAATGGTAAGACATGGAATAGTAGTCAAAAGTTTCTACCAACCCTATGGTGACACTTGTCACCATCATTAATGCAAGTCTATCACTTTGTTTCCTCTCACACCAATCCAAATTGCAACATCTACTTATCTCTTAACACCCGGTAAATTAAATCCAGTATCCCAAACTTAACCTAGTTGGCCGAATTTTTTCGAACTTTTCGCCCTAGTGGGTCCCACGTCCGGTATACGCTCTTAATTTCTCAAAACCTATTCGATACTAGAAAAATCATCTAAAAACTATATCTACTCATAAAAATTATCTAGAAAATTTTTCGGATACAGAAAGTGCAGAAAACAAGCCATTAAAGATAATAAAACCTAGAAAGATAATAAAATCGAGAAAATGAAAAAGTTACGAGTTCTCACAAAAGGAAAGAATGGTCAGCCATAATACCTCAATAAAAGGGCTTGAAAGAGTTATCCTTCACCTTTCCTTGTGAAATTTAGCTCTCTAAGCTTCCCAAACTCTCAATTTGCAAGTTAATAGGTTTAGTTTTCTTGTTTTCTCACTCAATCAAGCAAAACCCAAGATGGAATTGAAGTTCTTTTCTCTCTTTTCTCTCTCTCAATTTTCGTCCACCATAACTGCAAAATGAAGAAGAAAGATTAAGAAGCTTAGTCTTGCATTTGGTCAAAGATGGTTGGATTGCTTCCACTTGTCACCACAAGGTTTCATCTTGAATTTTTCTTCTTTTCCTTGGTTTTAGTGGTCAACAATTTCGGCCATAGTGAGCTGATAAGGGGCTGATATTATGCACTAATAACAATGAGATGAAGTTAAGAAAGTGGTGGTCAAGTGGTGTGTTCAATCGGTAGTGAACGATACCCGTCGGTTCAAACCGATTTTCCTTAAATCGCCTCTACTAGGGTTTTAACTTATATTTCACTAATTTATTATTATAACTTGTAATCACACACTTAATATCATCTAAAACTCACTTTTAATCACTAAATTTGATACACACTCCGTACCGAATAGTCACACTACGAAAAGGCGTAAAAATCCTAATTTATCGTAACAATGAAAGTAAAAAGGAACCCTTGTTTCTATGATTATTTGTAGCTATTGGGGAAGTGGATGTGTATTAAAATTATTGTAAAGTAATAAATTCCAAATTAAAGGGAATTTTAAGAAAAATATAAAAAAATTTACGAGTCGTCACATTAACCTTTTCTCCTGGGGTGTTAACTAGAAAAGCTAAATAACCGCGTGCCCCATGACAAAGCAATTTCCTAGCCCTTATTCCCGAAATGAGCGCAGATGAGGCTAACATACCCCTCACGTCTAGATTTAGAGTTGCCTTACCCGATATGCAAAACTCGACCACCTTCATCCTACAATCTACCCGAGCATGATAATGAGCTAGCCAATCCATGCCTAGAATAACATCGTACCCCTTAATGGTTAGACTTATGAGGTCGACTACTAATTTTCGCTCACCAATCCAAATACCGCAATTTCTATACACCTCATTCGCAAGTAAAATTTGGTTACCCGTAGGTGTTCTTACTTCTAAATCATAAGGTAGCCTTTCAACTTTCATGTCAATTCCAAGTATAAATGTAGGGCTAACAAAAGAATGAGTGGCACCAGAGTCTATCAAAAATTTGGCTAAACGATGAAAAACAGGAATCGTATCTTCCACTACCTCCATTGGTTCAGGTACCGATTACTGGTCCAACGAATACACCCTGGCTTGTACCCTTGACCTGGTCCCTCCTACATTGGTCGGTTTCGGGTTCGATTTACCCGCCGACTGAGCATCGCTGATTAGCTGCCAATTAGCGATCTGGTGCTCCGTGCTTCCACACCTTAGGCACTTATGCACACCTTCCGAGCTTTTCTCCAGCAATTATCCTCGGTATGGTTAGATTTTCCACAATATCCACACGTTACTTGGGGAGTGGAGGTCTAGCCCCCCTGTGGACCACCTCTCCCCTGTCCTCTTCCACTTTGGCCTCCCCTCGGCGTACCTCCCCTCGAAGTACCCGTAAACCTTCCACCCCCAGCTCCACGACCGGCTTTAGGGAGTGGTATGCTACGATCACTCTGTGCCGGCCTTTGACTTCCACCAGGCGCCTCTTTTCATTTTGCGTGAAAATTTCTCACTTGTGCCCAAACAATCTCAATTCCCTGGGCCTTCTCCAAAACCTCAGTGAAAGTATTGATCTGGGCCGCCGCTAAGGTCTCCTGTATCTCTACATTGAGCCCTTCCACAAACCTCCTTATCCTCTTTTGCTCCGTAGCTATCAATTCAGGAGCAAATTTGGACAGCTTCATAAATTGGGTCTGATACTCAGCTACACTCAAAGTTCCCTGCCGAAGTTTAATAAAATCATCCTCTCTCTTCTCCAGGACGATAGGTGGGAGGTATTTTTCGTTAAACTCCCGCACGAAATTCAACCAGGTCCATGCGGTTCCCTCTCTCTCCCACATAGCTTTAACTACATTCCACCAAGCCCTGGTCAGACCTTTGAACTGAAAAGCAGCAAATTGCAGTTGCCTATTCTCCGCATATTTTAAAGCGGCGAATATATTGATCATGGTCTCTAACCATCTCTCAAGTCCCTCAGGGTCCGGTCCTCCCAGGAACTTAGGAGAAGAGAACTTTTGAAATCTCTCTAGGGCCCTATCTTGCCTCATATCGGGATCCCTAGGTTGGTTCACAGGGGCTTGACCCTGTTGCTCTACCAAACGAGCAAGGATATTAGTCATTTGTTGAATTGCCGTCGCCACCTGATCTCCCCCTTCCGCTCGGGGTCCAGGTTGCGGCTCAACTATTCCATTTCTTTCCCCTCTCAGTTCTTGCACTGGTTCTTGGGCCTGTCTACCCCCACGGCCACGATTTGAGCCACGCCCTCGAGTAGCTCCCTGATCCTAGCTTCTTCTACCTTTCATGATTCTTGACTAACCAACTATATAAATATAAACAAAATAAGGTATGGCTCAACTACAACATTTTCAATTATAAAACGGAGGCAATAAAACACATAATAAACATTTCTTTTATATACATAGCAAAACAAGTCACATAATAGATTAGAAAGTACTATACATGCCAACCTAGTCCAGTCAAAGGCTTATACCAGCCAAGGGATATAGAACAAAACAAACCCTAATTACATCCACCTTAACACGTCACATTCAAAAACAAAAGGGCACGTGTCATCCCACTATGTCCCTAGCTACCTCACCAAAATCCCTCAAACCCTAAACTAGGGGTCTAGCTAGATGCCAACCCAACCGACTCGGTAGGTGCAACCGGCTCCTTCTCTAGATCCTCTTCAGGATCCTCCTCCGGTTCCTCCTTAGGAGCACCAGGGACCACCTGCCCTTGACCCTCCACAGCCAAGTCCTGAACCACATCATCTACTAGAGCCCCGCACTTAGTCAGAATATGGTCAGTCCGGTCTCTCACGTCTCCAACTACCCGAGCAAGGCGACCAGTAGTCGCCTGAGCCTGCTCCCTGAAGGCATTAGTCCGCTCCTGCTCCTCCAGAATCGAAGCCTCAAGCTCTCGGATCCTGGAACTGTGTACTCGGAGGGTTGCTTGGAGACGCTCTATCTCCGTCTGGCACCTACGATTGGCGCAACCCAATCGTCTCCGCTCATCGTCCACGGCCAGTACTACCCTATTGGGGTAGGAGTAGGTCTTCCAGTAATCGCATCGCCGAATCTTGAGCGCCGGAGACCACCGACACACGGTCCCACCGGGGCTCTCCTAGTAGGTCAGTACACGACATACAGGCCCCTCAAGGTGCACCTCATCGACAGGTACGGGCTGAGATGACCCGGCATCCCCAGTAGCATCTTTACCCTCCATCACCTACATTACAAGTAACATTGCAAGAAGAGACAAGTTAGACATATAAATCGAGACTAAAGGCTTATTCTCAAGTGTGAAACCCTAGCCTATCATATCCATCCTATAACCAAGGAATAACAAGCATAAATCACGTAATCTACCCAAATCAATTCAAATCTAGGCTCTGATACCACCTGAGACGACCCCACCACCTCCTAGGGTGTATCCTAGGGTTTAGCGAGTCGCCTGCCCAACTCTCGCCAGGACTCACTCACGTAAAGCTCGAGAAAAACTTACAAATGTAGAAAAATAAAGAACACAATCCCTTCAGCTTAATATATACAACAGTACACAGATCCAACTACAAGCATCATACACGCCCAAATACATTAACGGGTTTATAATTCAAGTACACACAACCCTAGTCGGGTGCTAGCGTGAGTACAATTTCAAAATTTAAAATAACTAGACTACGCTAGTCTGTACACGTCTCACGCCTCACTCGTACCCCTATAAGGAAAACAAAACTAATGGAGTGAGCTAAAGCTCAGTGATGTTTCAAATAGCAAATTGACCATCGAATAAAGTAAAAGTAGCATAATAGTGAAATAGCGAGCAAAACAAGTCAAGAAATGAGTAATACCACTTCATATAGTCAAAGAATAAATATTCCGCATTTCACATATAAGGATACAGTTGCTCATATATCGGCTCCACCATAGCTTGATCCATTGGTAGTTGACACTCCGTCAACTTTCAAGTAAGAAACTAGTCTAGTAGAACACCACTTAACTCCAATCTCCGTCCACCGACCAAACCCCTTACCGGGCCCGAATTCTACAATAAACACTGATAGTAATACCTGAGTATACCGATTAGTCGAGGAGATAACACTCCACTCGACATCACTAACTACCCAGGGTTCGTTATCTAATCGACCAGGCCCTTGCCGGCTCGACTCGACTAACTAGCCACAGAGTTTCTGGAATTTCAGGCAAGATACAATTCATATGCATGTATAGCAAGTCAATTGCAATCGATGAACAAGAACAAATCACTTTAGGGCAAGTACGATAAAGTACACTCTTGCCCTATCAATTCACTTATATATCATGTAATTACATTGGTCAAGTATTAAACACAAATGTCAAGTTCAATCAGATATTTGGAAGTACTCACCAAAATGTAGTGCCTCTAGTGATCACGTCTGGGTTGTACTCCGGGTTTGGAGTCCAAATCTGTGATAAAATTTTGTTTAAGAACTTTGAAATGCGACTAAGGTTCGAAACTTAAACGTTTCGTTCAATAAGAATCAAGTAATTAAAATTCATTTGGAGAATATTCGTGAAACACTTGCACGCTTTTCAAACTGTGAAATTTTGTAGCAATTATACTTGGAAATACCATTTGAGTCGAAAGAACGAGGAAGACATATTTCTAGTAGTCGTTATTTCATTTCCCAAGGGTACAAGTTCTGCCAAGTTCTAACTTATATACCTCGATAAAAAAAGACACAAATATCCTACACGGTTCAAGTGGTATTCGCTCTCAAGCCTTACTCAAGTCGCAAATATATCTACCCAGGCCTCAAGCGTAAATTTGGGCAGCACGCCCTTTGTATTTACTTATTTTCTAGCCATTTATGACTTCATTCATTTCCTCAATCAGTCCCAAAGTCACACACAAAATAATCTCATTGCAATAGCCATTCAATAGGTTCAATGTCATATAAGTACAAAATCAAGCTAGAAAAAAATGTCCGGAAATGAGATGTAAGTCATAAAACAAAAGACAGAATCGACGTCTCCTAGCGTATCGGTCACAACCGAAGCTACGCTTATCAGATTGGGGTGAAATTTATACCTTTTCGAAGCTAAGACAGGGGACTACAACTTTAATGAAGACCACTTAATCCTGTTCATAGTGTATCTGGGTCAAATGTTCAAATTACAGAACTAGAATCTCACCAACAGGCTAGTTAACCGTACTATGTTCAAATGACAATAACTCAGGCTACCGAAGTCCAATTGAGGCATTTTTAGGGGCGTTGGAAAGATAAAACATAGAACTACAACTTATATGTTTTGGTCAAATGCTAATTCAGTATGGATCAGGGTGAAAAAATGCCGTCAGATTGGTGAAATGTCAAAACTGTCTACAGAGCTTTACCTATGGCAGTCAGGGGTATTTTTGTCTTTTCACATGATACAATGCTCAGATTGAGTTGAAAGTTTATATACAACTATAAAAAATTATTCCGTACAACTTTCATGTTTTGTGATAAGCCTAATTCGGCCTCCATCAAGGTCAAACAGAACCGGTCAGAACAGGGTCACATGAATATTCCAATCTGGAATTTGGTGAATTCAAAGGGTAAACTTCACATTTCTAGCTTAAACCACTACCACAACCTCCTATACAAGATTATATACACCATATACCATCCAAACAACAAAAATTATAAGTGAACCATTCCAAACCCTAACTCAAAATTCACCACTACAATCATCAAAATCATTTAGATTAGGCATGACAAAGCAAGAATACAAGTTACTACATAACTCAAACAAGACTAAGGGAAAGAGAGAGGATGGTCAGCCATAATACCTCAATAAAAGGGCTTGCAAGAGATATCTTTCACCTCTCATTGTGAAATTTAGCTCCCCAAGCTTCCTAAACTCTCAATTTATGAGTTAATCGGTTTAGTTTTCTTGTTTTCTCACTCAATCAAGCTCAACCCAAGATGGAATTGAAGTTCTCTTTCTCCTGTTTTTCTCCCTCTCTCTCACGGCTGGTATGGTGGAATGAAGAGCAATTTGAGTGGTTTTTTGGTGATAAATATTGAAGAAATTAGTTGGTCAACAGCCTTTAGATGACCGCCACTTGTCGCTTGGAGATTAACTCTCAAATTTTTTTCTTTTCCCTTGTTTTTTTTGGTCAACATTTTCGGCCAACCTAAGCTGAGTATGGGCTGATATTTTTCACTAATATCAATGAGGTTTTATGGTAATAAAGTAGTGGTCAAGTGGTGTGTTCAATCGGTAATGAACGATATCCGTCGGTTCAAGTCGATTTTCCTTAAATCGCGTATACTAGGGTTTTATTTTATAATTCACTAACTTATTATTATCACTTCTAATCACACACTTAATATCATCTAAAACTCACTCTTACTCACCAAATTTGATCCCCACTCCGTACCGGATAGTCACACCACGGATAGGCGTAAAAACCCTAATTTGCGATAACTTGAAAACGAAAGGGAAAACCCTCAATTCTATGTTCATTTGCACTTATTGTGGGGTGATTGGGTAGTAAGGCTATTATAAAGTAATAATTTCCAAATAAAAGGGGATTTTTAAGAAAAATATAAGGAATTTTGCAAGTCCCCACAGGAAAGCTTTGGTTTTTCATTTTCTCCTAGTGGTTTGAAGGTATTAAGTTGGAAACTCTCCTTCTCTTTCTTATCTTGCATTTTATTGGATAGATGACTTGAATATAGAAGTTTTATGGAAGATATCATGGATTTGTGAAGATTGGTAAACTTTTCCAACTTTGATTTATATTTTCCAGCCATGATATGATGATATCTAGGCTTGTTATGGATTTGAGAGTGTCAATATGAAGATTTCTAGCTTTAATATGACTTTTTAGATTCCAAATAAGGATTTTCCAGCTTTAGTTCCAAATTTTCAGCTCTGGTTGAGAATTTCCAGCTTAGGTATATAACGAATATATACTATATATATGTAAATATAGCTAGTTTTGTGGCTAAAATAAGCATCCTATGTATCTTATAACTTGTAGACTCGATTGGGCCTGTTTTGCTTTGGAATGTTAGCTTTGCAATTTGAGGGAAAGCTAAGGCAAAATAGGCAAGGTGCTGCCTATTTTTCTTGTTGTGGGGTAAGTGAGTGAAAATGATAGTAGATGTGTGATTTGTGATCGATCTGGATTTCGCTTGCTTGGGGATGTTTGAGTTGACCTTGATAGTGATTCATAAGCTGAAATTTTGCCAAAAGTATACATTTCTCAAAGAGGAAGTAACAGTCACTTTAAACAAGATTTTCTAGTTGCATATCTCAAGCTATAAACTTAAAGGTTTCAATCGTTTCTTTACCAAAACCAAAAGAGCGGCCATGTATTTTCTAGGATTTATCAAGCATTATGATTACTATTTAAATGAGTTCTGTTTACTTGGTTTTTCTTTGATATTAATAAGCGAAGGTCGTATATTTTGAAACTCTATTTGATTATATGTTGCTATATGACATTTTATCATAGATTTTGACTCTGGCCAGGGGGTTGGACCTGAGCTTTATTTTGATAAGCAGTGAATCATTGGTGAGTGTCTCCAATTGCGTGACCGAACTTGATACTTGAATGCAATGCTTTCTCAACGTGATTGGATAGTACTTGACTTGTTTGGTTGGGCAAGGGTGTACTTTATCGCACTTGCCCTAATTTGATTAATTACTGTACATTGGTTGCGAATAGTTTGATGTATATGTGTATGGCTTGAATACTCTCTGGGATCCCAACCCTATTAGTTAGTTGGTCGAATTGAGCCAGCAAGGGCTTTGTCGAGGAGATTGGTGAACTATAGGTACTGTTTATTGTTTATTATGTAATCCACTGGATGTGGTCCACTGGATTCGGTATACTTGAGTATTGCCATCACTGTTAATATTGGAGTTCGGGCCCGGTAGGGTTTGATTGGTAGATAGAAATCGGAGTTAAAGTAGTGCTCTACCGGACTTGTTACAGTACTTTGAGAGTTGATGGAGTGTCAACTGCTTCTCGACAAGCTGTAGCCGACATATTTCAAAAGAGCGAACTATATCCTTATACCTGGAAATGTCGAATACCTAATTAGCTTATTGTTTGAAGTGGTATTGCTTACTTTCATGAACTTTTGTGCTTGTCCACTTTGAGATTTCAAGTTTTATACAATGGCCAACTTGCTTTCGATTTTGCATGATGTTTTAGAACCTCACTGAACTTTAACTCACCCCTTTAGTTTTGTTTTCCTTATAGGGGGTGCGAGCATGGGGGTGAGGCTGGAACAAGTTTGTTTTGTCTAGATCTTTTGACTTTTGTATTTGTACTAGCACTAGTGCTCGATTAGGATTAGGAATTCAACTAGAACCTGAATTTTTGCTACATTTAGGTATGTATAGATATTTGAGATAGCCACGTGTATAAATGTACATTTTAAGTTTGGGAACTGCTACTTCTTTTACTTTTGAAGTTATAATTTATCTTTGAAACTGTGTGAGTGAGTCCTGACGAGAGTTAGGCAGGCGGTTCGCTAAATCCTAGGGTATGCCCTAGGGAGAGGTGGGGTCGTCATAGGTGGTATCAGAGCCTAGGTTTGAATTGGCCCGGGCGAATTGAGTGACTTATAGTACTAGTTGATATAGTTCATGTACGAATGTCTAAGTGTGAAACCCTAGAGAGTAGGTGGCTAACTTAGATTTACTTGTCTAAATTGCTTATTCTCTTGATGCTACTTGTAATGTAGGATATGGAAGGAGATGGTGAGAATGGGAATTCCAAACGACCTCGTCAGGTGCTTAACTATCAGGAACGTCCAAGAGGGCCGGTATTTTGGTGGGCTACAGGGCATAAGGTCAGGTACTGTGATTGTAGGCGAACCTACTCATAGGGACTCTGAAATAGGGGAAGATAGGGCCCTAGAGCGGTTTCAAAAGTTCTCTCCTCCCAAGTTTCTTGGAGTACCAGACCCCAAAGTAGCGGAGAGATGGCCGGAGACAATGATCAATATTTTCACCGCCTTGAATTACACGGAGGAAAGACAGGTGAATTTTGCTGTATTTCAATTCGAAGGAGCAGCTCGAACTTGGTGGAATGTGATTAGGGCCAAGTGGGAGATAGAGCGGACAACATGGACTTGGTTGAACTTCATACAAGAGTTTAACGAGAAATATCTTCCACCCATAGTCCAGGAGAAAAGGGAGGACGATTTCATCAGGCTATATCAGGGAGCCTTAAGTGTGTCTGAGTATGGGACCCAATTCATCAAGTTATCCAAATTTGCTCCTGATTAGTAGCTACGGAGCAAAGGAGGGTGAGGCAGTTTGTACAAGGGTTAAATGTAGAAATATAAGAGGCTTTGGTGGCGACACAAATTAATACATCCATGGAGGTTCTTGAGAAAATCCAGAGGATTGAGATTGCGAGGGCGTAGGTGATGGCTTTTCATGCAAGAAAGAGAGGTGCGCCTAGTGGAGGCCAAGGGCAGGGACAAAGTGATCAGGGTATGCCACCCCCTAAGGTGAGTCGAGGAGCTGGTAGTGCGAGAATTTCGGGGATATCTAGGGGAGTTATTCCGAGAGGCGCCCCAGGTCGAAGAGGACACCTGAGAGGTGCCTCCAAAGGAGGTCAAACATCAACCCCTCGCTTATTTTGTAGGTATTGTGAAAAGTCTAATCATACTGAGGATAATTGTTGGCGAAAGGCACGAAAGTGTTTACGATACGGGAGTGCCGAGCACCAAGTCACAACCTGCCCACTCACCAGTGATACCCAACAGGCCGATAGGTCTAATTCTAGACCAACCAATATAGGAGGGACCTGACCGAGGGTGCCAACCAGAGTATATGTTTTGGACCAGCAACAAGTGCCTGAGCCGTCGGAAGTGGTAGAAGATACGATCCCTATTTTTCATCGTTTGGCCAAGATTCTGATAGACCCTGGTGTAACTCATTCTTTTGTGAACCCTAATTTTATGCGTGCCATTGATGTGAAAGTCAAGAGGCTACCGTATGACTTAGAAGTAAGAACACCTACGAGTGACCAATCTTTACTTGCTAACAAGGTGTATAGAAACTGTGAAATTTGGGTCGATAAGTGAAAATTGGTAGTAGACCTTATAAGTCTGGCTATTAAGAGGTATGATGTCATCATAGAAATAGATTGGTTGGCTCATTATCATACTCGGTTAGATTGCTGAACGAAAGTGGTTGAGTTTTGCACACTGGATGAAGCAACCCTAAAACTAGATGTGAGGGGTACTTTAGCCTCATCTGCCCTTATTTTGGGAATTCGGACTAGAAAATTGTTGAGCAATAGGGCATAGGGATATCAAGCCTTTCTAGTCAACACCTCTGGAGAAAAGGTTAAACTAGAAGATATGTCGGTGATAAATTAATATCTAGATATATTTCCTGATGAATTGATGTCATTGCCTCCCAAGAGAGAAATAGAGTTTAAAATTTATATGGTACTTGGAACCACTCCTATCTCAAAAATTCCTTATCAGATAGAGCCCGCTGAGTTTAAGGAATTGAAATTATAATTGCAAGACTTGTTAGAACGGGGATTTATACATGAGAGTGAGTCACCTTGGGGCGCTCCAGTACTTTTTGTTAAGAAGAATGATGAAGGTTTGCGATTGTGTATCGATTATCGAGGTTTGAATGCGGTGACAGTTTAGAACAAATATCCTTTGCCCCATATTGATGAGTTATTTGACTAGTTACAAGGGGCTGTGGTGTTCTCTAAATTGGATCTTAGACAAGGATATTATCAATTAAGAATTAAGAAGGAGGATGTGCCAAAAACTGCTTTTAACACTCGGTATGGGCATTATGAATTTGCGGTGATACCTTTTGGATTAACTAATGCCCCAATAGAATTCATAGATTTAATGCATCGGGTGTTTAAACCCTATTTAGACCAATTTGTAGTGGTATTTATTGATGATATTTTGATGTATTCTAAAACTAAGGAGGAGCATGAGCGACATTTGAGAATGGTATTGCAAACCTTAAAAAAGCATTAGTTATTCGCCAAATTTAGCAAGTACGAGTTTTGACTATAGTAAGTATCATTTTTAAGCTATATAATCTCAAAAGACGGACTCACTATGGATCTGACTCAAGTAGAAGTTGTTGTCAAGTGGAAACAGCCGGAGAATCCTACTGAGGTTCATAGTTTCTTAGGCCTAGTAGGGTACTACTATCGATATTTATAAAGGATTTCTCAAGAATTGCAAGACCTTTAACGAATTTGACAGAGAAGCAAGGAAAATATATTTGGGACGGTCAATGTGAAACTAGTTTCCGAGAGCTTAAGAAATGATTGACTATGGCACCAGTGTTAGCTTTGCCAAATAGGAAGGATAGCTATATGGTATATACGGATGTTTTGAGTGAAGGATTGGGATGTGTCTTAATGCAAAATAGGAATGTAATTGCCTATACTTCTCGAAAGTTAAAATCTCACTAGCAGAATTATCCAACCCATGATTTAGAACATGCAGCCATTATGTTTGCTTTAAAGAAATGGCGGCATTATTTGTATGGGGTGATTTTTTAAGTGTATATGAACCATAAAAGTCTTAAGTATTTATTCTCCCACAAGGAATTAAACTTGAGTCAGCGTTAATGGATAGAGTTCTTAGAAGATTATGACTGCACCATTAATTTACCATCCAGGAAAAGCTAATGTAGTGGTGGATGCCTTAAGTCAGAAGACTCAACTAGCAGGTTTGATGATAAGAGAGTGGAACTTGTTAGAGGATGTTAGTGAATGGAATCCTCGTCTTGACCCACAGAAAGTTATATTTGGGAATATTGTGGTGAAATCAACATTGTTGAATCGAATTAAGAAAGGTCAAAAGAAAGAATCAACGTTACAAAAGTTGATGAAGAGTGTACAAAAAGGAGAATTACCCGACTTCAATTTTGGTCTGGATGAAATTTTACAGTTTCGAAAACAAATTGTGGTACCAAAGGATAACGAATTAAAGAAGGAAATTTTAGAAGAAACTCATCATTCTAGGTATACTGTGCATCCTAGAAGTGGCAAGATATATCAAGATTTCAAGAGTCTATGTTGGTGGGATAACATGAAATCAGAGATTGCTCAATTTGTCCAAAAATGTCTTACTTGTCCACAAGTAAATGCTGAACATAAAAAATCGTTGGATTTGCTACAGCCTCTAGAAATACTTGAATGGAAGTCAGAATACATAACGATGGATTTTGTATCAGGGTTGCTACGAACTCAAAAGGGTCATGATGCGGCTGGGTTGATAGTGGACCGATTGACTATGTCTGTACATATCTTGCTAGTTAATATGAAATATTCTTTGAAGAAACTTGCCAAACTTTATATGGATGAGATTGTAAGATTGTACGGGGTACCAGTGAGCATAGTATCGGATAGAGATTCTAGATTTGTACCTCGATTTTGGCGGAAGTTACAAGATGCTTTAAGGACTAAGCTGAACTATAGCACAGCCTATCATCTTCAAACAGATGACCAGTCGGAGAGGACCATTCAAACCCTTGAGGATATGCTAAGAGCATGTTTTGTGAATTTTTGGGGAAATTGAGGCCAGTACATGACATGAGTCGAGTTTGCTTATAACAACAGTTATCATTCTTCTATCCAAATGGTACCATATGAAGCACTTTACAGACGAAAATGCCGATCATCGATCCACTTGGATGAGGTAGGAGACATAAAAGTTATAGATTCGATAGCAATACCATGGGTTGAAGAAGTGTGAGACCCCGAAATTTTACTTGTCTTTATAACTCTTATGTGAACTCACTTACCTTTGATTCTTGGTTGCTTTAATGGTTGAATTTGAGTCAAGGGAGTGAATTTTGTTAAGAAAAGTTTCATAATCTCAAGTTGTTAGAAAATCTAGAAATTTTCGCAGGAGGCTCTGCGCAACTTTGGAAAATTGGCTATAACTTCGTATAGGAAAGTCAGAATTGTGTTTCGTTTGTTGCATTTGAAACTAGACTCATAGATCTTCTTACGGTGTAAAATTTAGAGTTTGATTCAATCTTTATAAATTCCAAAAAATTGGCTAAGTTTACTGAAAATTCTGCCATGCACAAGTAACAATAGGAATGTTGTAGTAGCTTATGGCTTAATTTGGACCAACTTATGAACTGAATCTCTTTGAGGTGTCCTCTAAAGATGATTAGTATTTGAAGTCTAGCTTTTAACAGGCCAAGTTGTATGATTTTTTTATATTCATAACTCAAGTTATGATTTTTCTAAAGGAAGGGCATAAGTTTGGGGGTTTTTGTGCACACTAGGGTTTTTGGTGCATTTTGGCCGTGTGATCACTTGGTGAGGTGTGTGTACTAAATTTCATGGTTAAGAGTGAGTTTTAGATAAGAAAAAATGTGTGATTAGAAGTTATAATAATAAGTGAGTGAACCATAAGTAAAAACACAAGTACGCGTGAATTAAGGAAAAATGGCTTGAACCGACGTGCACCGCTTACTACCGATTGAGTGCACCACTTGAACACTACTTTATTACCTTAATCTCCTTGTTATTAATTGAGAAAAATCAGCCCTAAAATATCTCCTAAAGCAGCCAAAATTTTGGACTAAAGAAAAGGGAGAAAAGAAAAAAAATAAGAAGCCATCTTGAGTTGACACTTGTTGGCAATCCATGGAAATTTGACCAAATGGTTTTCCTTCCTTCTTATCTTTCTTCTTGGCCCATTTTTCTTCATTTTCCTTCATGTTGGCCGAAATTCTTGGAGAAAAACAAGAGAGGAGAAACCTTCCATGTCCACCTTGATCTTGCTTGTTTGAGTTGGAACCAAAAATCTAAACCGATTAAACTTCTCTTTCGGTGGTTGGAAAGCTTTGTGTGGTAAAAGTTTTGGAAGAAAGGGGTGTGGCTTTCACTTACAAGCAATTATTGGAAGGTATCATGGCTGCCTTTCCTTTTCTCTTCCTTAATCTTGTTTAAGTTTGGATAGAAACTCATATTCTTGGCTCATGATGGTTAATTAGTTGGCTTTGAATTATATGTTAAAATGTTTGGAAAGGGTTTGATATTTTCAGTTGTGATTATTGTTTTTATCTAGTATATGATGTTGATAAGCTTGGATAGAGATTTAGGGTAGTGATTTAAGACATAAATGTGAATATCAAGCATTGAATCATCAAATTTCAGAAATTTGAGACCAATCTGTCATGTTACTGATCTGTATGTTTGTCCATGTTAGAGGCCTAATCAGGCTTAAGTAAAAACATGAAAGTTGTAGAGAATGGAGCTATATAGCTGCCTGTAAAATTTCAGCTCAATTGGAGCACTGTAACATATGAACTGACAAAATTACCCCTGACTGCGAAATACCCTATTGTGCAGGCAGTGTTCTGTTTTCTCTGAGATTGCACATTTTGACCTTGAAAATGAACGAATTGGCTGTCGATGTCTTCATAAGACTTGTAGTTATCTGTCTTGGCTTCGAAATGGCATATACCCCAATCCGATAAGCGTAGCTTCGTTTGTGATCGAAACGCCAAGAAACGTCAAACCTGCTGTTTCATTATTTGTCTTTAAAATTAGTTTACGGTCGCATTGCTAGAATTGTCTTGTAATTGAATGACATTGAGCCTAGTTAAAGGCTATTGTGTTAAGATTATTTACGTGTGACTTTGGGGCTGAATTTAGAAAAATAATGAAGCCATAAATGGCTGAAAAATAGCTAAATACAAAGGGCATGCTGCCTAAATTTTCACTCGAGGGCTAGTTGGATGTAGTTACGACTTGAGCGAAAGGTTTTAGGGTTGTTCATGTTTTTAAGACCAACTGCTACCTTTTTACTCTAACGTCACATTGTTATTTCTTTGTACTAGTAGTTAACTTGACTAGGCACACGACTTGTAGTTGAGCCTCATTTGTGCATTCCGTTTCCTGGGTTTGTGGATGGGGAAACCATAATTGTTTTACCTTGGTTGTTATTAGGATGTGACGGTGATCAAAGCCATCCTTTGGGAGAAAACTTGTGAAGTTATCTTTGCTTGAACTGGTGAGTGTACCACTCCCCTGAATTGTTGCTTAACTGGTTTAATTGTACTTGAAATCTGTGACTTGAATGACTATGAACTTTGTTTATTCTGAATGAGACGAGGGTGTACTTTATCACACTTGTTCTCTTGCCTGTGTGATTGTTAACTGTGTGAATTTGAATCTATTATCTGTGTCTGTTCCAACATCGTTTGGAGGCTTGTATCCAACGACCCTTTTGTGACCTCTGAGCTCAAATCCTGTGGCTAGTTACCCGAGTCGAGCCGGCAAGGGCCTGGTCGATTAGATAATAAGCCATGGTAGTCTGTTTCTGGGAAATCTTTGGGTATTGGAGACTCTGGATTTCCGGTATACTCGAGTATTAGCACCTCTGTTCTGTGTGTGGTGTTCGGGCCCAGCAAGGGGTATGTTCGGTAGACGGAATTTGATGTCAAGTGGGGTCTACGGTCATGTTTGTTTCTTCGAACGTTGTCGAAGAGTCAACGAGTTAGGATCAAGTACTGCAATGGGAATTTTGGCTCCTGAGAGCCACCGGTATCCTTTCTATTTGATATGTTTGTTCATTTCCTTATTTGGTGTGCATATGTGACTAATTGAAAGTGAAGTTCTATGATTCTTGACTGCTAATACTTTTGGTACCTCATTGAGCATAAGCTCACCCCCTTCCCATTACCTTTTGTTTTGCTTATAGGGAACAACATTTTGATCCGTGATTTTGAAGAAGGGAGTAGAGCGAGTTATAGTTATATTTTTATTAAGCTCCTCTGTTTTATTAAGCCCTAATTTGTGCTGGATACATTAGGGATATCCGAGCTTGTATTGCTATTTGATGTGTTGAAGTTTTCAATGTATATATATAAGTGTTCAAACATGTCTTTTCGATTTATGTGGTTGAAATTCTGACGCCCCGAAAAAAAATGAGTTTGAGAACCCGGAAATTTTCTAATTTTCTAGGGTTTATTTTTTTTTTAAATGCCCGCCTTTTCTATATTTTCTTTATTAGAAAAATTCCCCAGATAAAGTTTATGAGAAAAAATAGTTTTAAAATGATTTTCTAGTGTCGGTTAGTTTTTGAGAAATTAAGGATATAGAAAGGACGTGGGACCCACTAGTGCGAAAAGTTCAGAAAAATTCGGCCAATAAGATTAAGTTCCGGATACTGAGTGAAATTTATCGGGTGTTAAGAGATAAGAAGAGGAGGTGATTTGATTGATGTGAGAGGTGACCAAAGGATAGAAATGCATTTAAAGAGGTGCCAAGTGTCACAATATCATTGGGTGGACTTTATGGAACACTATTCATGTTTTTGACTTTTGACCCATTGGTTAAATATCTTAAAATTTCCACCAAAAATCACCATTTCTTGCTCCTTGGTGGCCGGCCCTCTCTATCAAAGAAGAAAGAAAAACTCTTCCAAGTTTAGCTACCATTTAGTGCCAATCATCCAACTCAAGTGCTTAAACTAGTTTCTACTCCATAAAATTCTTCCATTTGGTGCTAGTGAGTGTTTTGGTGAAGTTTCTTTGAGAAGCTAAGGTGTCCTACAACTCTCCCTCTCTTGTTTACTAGGTGAGTGGTATATGAACTTCCCCTACACTTAATGAAGCTAGAGTTGTGCTTAGTGGAAGCTAAAGTGTTGAATTTTGTGATTTAATTCTTGTTTTTGGATGAAATGGTGAAGTTTACAATTTATTGGTGATTTTTCTGGTTTAATGTGATCATGATGTTGTGGTTATTTATGATGGTTGGTAATGAGGGGTTACGACTCTAGTAGGTGTGTATGATAGGAAATTGCAACCAATTTTGGGTTTGGATTGAAATGTGAAAAGTTAGGGTTTCATAACCCCCTTTTCTGTCCGGTTTTGGATCATATGGTTAGAGGCCAAATTGGCCTTTGCTTAAAACATTAAAGTTGTAGGTATTGATGTGTTTGAGATGCCTGTAAAATTTCAGGGCAATTGGAGTAGTGTAGAATGAGATATGTCGATTTTACTGTTGCTGTTCTGGTTGATCAGAATGTGCGAACTGCGCTTGTAATCATCTGTTTTGACTGGAATTGGTTTGGATTTTGTGACAGCCCCACCTTACCCTAAGGCGAACCAAAGGGTTCGGCGGACCGCCTGCCCATCTCTCGCCAGGACTAACGGTTCGATATAGCACGGGCTAATAAAATCCGAAACTTACCAACGCGGGTAAACAAATCAAAATGTTAAAAGTGAAACCGAAGTCGGCTATGAATAGTAACCGACCCGTCAGAACCCAACCGAAATAGCAAGCAAACATTCACATCTGAACTTTAGCGATTACAATCCAAAATGACATACAAAAGTTTTCAAAAGTTAGTATATATACACGGTTTGCCAAATCAAAAGAGAAAACGCCCCAAAAGTACACTTAGGGTTTTAATCAATGAGCTATACAAAAGACATGCCCAACTAGCTCAATTCGGCAACCATTTATCAAATTCAGTCAAAAAGTGTTTATTTTCCTGTAAGGAAAACAAAAGGAACAGAAAGGGGTGAGCTTGCGCTCAATGAGGTACCAAACAGATAGCATTAAAATCATGGCATTTCACATTTAACAAATCAGATACATATGTCAGATGTAAAGTAAAGTAACCAATGATTCAAATCAGAAGGATACAGGTGGCTCTCGGGAGCCAAATTTCCAGCGCAATACTTGATCCAAACCGGTTGACTCTCCGTCAACGTATATAGAACCAACGCGTCCGTAGACCTCACTTCGCACCGAATTCCGTCCACCAAACACCCCTTTACCGGGCCCGCTCACCGTATTCGAACATAAATGGTAATACTCGAGTATACTCGGAATCAAGGGTCTCAATACCCAAAATTCCCGAACAGACTACCGTGGTTCGTTATCTAATCGTCCAGGCCCTTGCCGGCCCGACTTGAATAACTTAGCCACAGGATTGAGCTCATAGGTCATAGAAATCCGAACAGATGCAGACACAGATAACAGATTTAGATTTTGCATAGTAAATTGGCATATGAACAGACAAGAGAACGAGTGTGATAAAGTACACCCTCGTCTCAAACAAATTAAACAGATTGCAGAGCAGAAATCAAGTTAAACAGCAATGGAGGTGAGTGGTACACTCACCGGCTCAACTTCAAAAGTTTTCACTTCAGATTGGCCTTAATCGCCAAGAAACCCTAAAATAATCAAAGTAAACTAATTGAAGGTTTCACATCCAGAATCGAGTAAACAAAATACACATGAGGCTCGACTACTAGTCGTATGCCTCGCCAAATAAATACTAATGCAAGGGTGGAAAACATGATTTTCTTGGAAACGAAAAGGTAACATGAAGACCTAGGCACAAACAACCCAAAAGTCCTTCGCTCAAATCACAAGTAAATCCAACTAGCCTTCAAGTAAAATTTCGGCAGCATATCCCTTGTGTTTACCTAGTTTCCAGCCATCATGGCTTCATTACTTCCTCAAATCAGTCCCAACATCTCACACAAAATTCATCTCATTCCCCAAAAGCCGTTCACTAGGCTCAAAGTAGTACAAGTACAAAAGTTAGCTAGGAAATGACCGGACTGAAAACAAGCCCTAAAACATGCAAGCAAGTACAATAAGACTCGATAACAAGTCATAAACCAATGCCAAATATGACCCCATTAGGGTTCCATAAACATATACAAACATTAAAGGAAACCAGAAATTTCGGACATGCAATTAACTTTGGCCCTGAAAAAAAAAACAGGTTTTGACTTTACTTTGCGGTAATAGCACCAAATGCACTACGATTATCAGATGAGGGTACAAGACCCACCATTTTTAATCTAAAAGACAGGGCTACAACATCACAGAAGGTCACTCAACCCAGTTTTGAGTTCAAACAGGTCAAAAATGCAAGATACTTCAACAACAACGTAAAACAGATTCACCAAAACGCATTCTAGCGGAAACATCATAACTCAGCCTCTACAAGTCCAAATCCAGAAATTCCAAAACCAAATGAAAGCTAAGAAACAGGGATAAATTTCATCATAAGACCTCAACAACCAATTCGGAAGCAATTCCAGCCAAAACAACCAATTACAGGCGCAATTCTTACATTCGGGTAAAACCAGAACAGCAATAGTAATTTCGACTTATCTCATTCTACACTACTCCGATTGACCTGAAATTTTGTAGACACCTCTAAAATGTCATTCCCTACAACTTTCATGTTTTGAGGTAATGCCAATTCGGCCTCTATCTAGGACCAAAAATTTCGGACAGAATGAAGAACCAAGAACCCTAATTTTCCAGATTTCTTCCAAAACAGAAATTAATTGCAATCTTCCACTTTTTCCACCTCCTAGAGTCATTAAACATCAATTCCCATCATCAAGGATAGCCACAACATCACATTCATATTAAACCAGAAAATTCATCAATAAATTGAAAACTTCATCAATTCATCCAAAACCAAGAAGTAAACCACAAAATTCATCACTTTAACTACCACTAGGCACTAATTAAGCTTCATTAAGTGAAGGAGAAAGTTCAATCACCACTCACCTAGTAAACAAGAGAGGAAGAGTTGTTTGTCACCTTAGCTTCCCAAAACACTTCACCAAACCACTTACTAACACCTAAAGAAGAGATTTTATGGAGTGATTTGAAATTGTATCGGTTTAATTTGAAGATTGGAGCAAGATTATGAGGTAGGAAGTTGGAGGATTTTGTTCTTCTCTTGAGCAAGAGGTTCGGCCACAAGCTTGGAAGAAATGGAAGATATTTGGTCAATTTTTGGGTTTATGTAATAAATGGTAAAAAGATAAATAGTAAGTCAAATGTAAGAAGGAATCTCTAAGTGACACATGTCACTTTCATTAATTACTTGCCTAACCTTTTATCTCTCTCACACCAACCACTTGGTAACCTCTAAATATCTCATAACAACCGATAAATTAAATCCAGTATCCAAGACTTAACCTAGTTGGCCGAATTTTCCCGAACTTTTCGCACTAGTGGGTCCCACGTCCGGTATACGCTCTTAATTTCTCAAAAACTATACGATACTAGAAAAATCCTCTAAAAACTATATTTACTCATAAAAATTATCTAGAAAATTTTTCGGATACAGAAAGTGCAGTAAACAAGTCATGAAAAATGCGAAAACCTAGAAAATGCAATTTACGGGTTCTCACAGATTTGGATGTTGGTGTCTTCTGATGAAATGTAGCTTGATGTCTTAGCTATCATATGCCTTTGGAATCAATGCATTTGGACCTGTATAGACTGAGTTGTACTGATTACAGCATTGTGTGATTTGCAAACCTGCAATTACGGTTCTGGTTTGGTATTCTGCATATTTTACCTAGTTGTGCTGGGATTTGGACTGAGTGACCTTCTACATTGTTTTAGCCCTGGTTCTTAGCTTCGAAACGGTGGGTCTTGGACCTCCATCCGATACTCGTAGTACCTTTGGTACCATTACCGCAAAAGGACGTCAAAACTGTTTTCTGGTTTTGAGCAATTGTGGTTGATTGCTATGTGATTGGGTTTGATTGTAGGTTGGAAAATAAAGGAATTAAGGGGAAATGCTGTCCGATTTTTAATAGCGTTGGTTACCTTAAGTTTCAAGTGAAAGGCTTGGATTTAAATGATGGAATTGGCTATATTGGACGAGGATTGTGAGCCGTGGAGGTGAGTGACCTCAAACTATTTCTAAAATTATTTATGAACCGTTTCTTGCATTATTTACTTTTGAACTGTTTTCAAATTTACTTTTGAACCGCTTTCCAGCATTATTTACTTTTGAACTGTTTCCAAATTTAATTTTGGAACTGTTTTCTTACATCTCATGCGTGCTTGCATATCAGTGTCTTGTTATTGTTGATTTTGCTTTCAATGATTGTTAAAACGAGTTTTCTAGGCGAGTGTGTACTTTATCGCACTCGACCTAAATAAATATGAAATTTTCAATGATTAATGATTAAATGCTACTTGCGCATGAATGTAAGCCTTTTGGGCTGAACTGGCCATTGCCCCTTGTTACCGGTCGTCTCGAGCCAGAAGCGGACTCGGTCGGGCGACTAGGAACTTGGGTGAACGTTTCGGTATACTCGAGTATTACCTTGTAGGTTGGTGGAGCCTGGCCAAAAGCCAGGGACGGGGTGAATGAATGCACGAATGAAACCAAATGCAATGAAATGACAGGAGAACGAACGTATCCTTTTCATGAATGTTACTATCGCTTTCCATTGTAAATGTTTCTGGAATTATTGATACTCCATATTGAAATGACATTATTGAAATGAACGATTGTGAAACTGATTTGATAACTGATTTTACTGGTTACTCGCTGAGCTTCTAGCTCACCCCAAAAATGTTTTTATTCCCCTCCACAGGGCTCAAGGCGAAGAAAGGGCTTGTAGTGTTTAATCCTGGATTATCTCATGTATGGATTGAATTTGGATTTCCTTTTGTGTAATCGTTCATATTGGGATTGTATTGAACGTTTAGAATTGTTTGGTTGTGTAATAGTCTAGTTTTGGACTTCCTCCTGTATAATAGTTGGTATCAAGGATCAGAGTGGCGCAGTGGAAGCGTGGACGCTTCGCTTTTGATATGTAAATGTTGGAATATTTGATTTTTATTTGAGGTTTATTCTTGTAATTCATTTGAGGATTGTAGTGAACGACTGAGTCCCGGCGAGAGCTGGGCAGGCGGCCCGCCGAACCCTCTGGTTCGCCTTAGGGGGAGGTGGGGCTGTGACAGAAATAGTACGTTTTTATGGTTCTGGTGAACCTTCTTGTATCCGTTGGGGAAGTCGAGCGAGTGCGAAACTTGAACGAGGAAGAAAAAATTTGACCGGATTTTGATGTGGCCGTAGTCCTTTTCACTTTTCGTTGGAGCGTTTACTCATTTCGTTTAGCGTATTGTCGTTTCCGATAGTTCGTATTCTCAAAGTTCTTTTGCAAGTCATGTAGGGTTTACGTATGTTTCGGATCTGCAGTCCTGGCAAGAGTTGGGCAGGCGGTCCACCGACCATTTGGTTCGCCTTAGGGGAAGGCGGGGCCGTCATAGGAAGCCTACAAAAAGGTTAAAATGATACGTCAGAGACTTCAAATGGCCCAGAGCCGACAAAAGAGTTATGCCGACCATCGAAGAAAAGATTTAGAATTTGAAATAGGAGATCAGGTATTTCTCAAGATTACTCCATTAAAAGGGAAGACTAAGGCAGGAAAAGGAAAAATATTACAATCCAGATATATAGGTCCTTTCAACATACTCCAACGGATAGGAAATGTGGCATATCGATTGGAGTTACCAGCAAGTTTATCCCAAATCTATGATGTTTTTCACGTCTCTTTGCTTAAGAAATATCACCCGGACCCGATTCATATATTGCTACCAGAGGATATTGAACTTGACGAGTCTCTAACCTATGAGGAACGACCTATTCGACTACTAGACCAAAAGGTGAAAAACTTCAAGAATAAGCAAATTTCACTGGTTAAGATTCTGTGGAAATACCATGAGGTAAACGAAGCAACCTGGGAGCTAGAGGCGGATTTGCAAGAGAAATACCCTGATCTATTTATGAGTAAAGGTATGAATTTCGAGGTCGAAATTCTTTTAAGGGGGAGAGAGTGTGAGGACTTGAAATTTTGATTATATTTTCTCATAATTCTCTTCTATTCTGAATAAGTTAATTTATAATTTCTTCACTACTAATTTACTTCCCTTAATAGTTGTAATAAATAATAGAGTCGAGAGTTTTACTTTTACTCTTATAGTTAGTGCATGCTAGGTTTTATGGTGTATTGGGATAGTGTGATCAATTGGTGAGGTGTGTGCACTAAATTTGATGGATAAAAGCGGATGTTAAGTAAAAGAAAGTATGTGATTAATAGTGCTAAGAGTAAATTAGTGAATCATAAGTTAAAAATACAAGAGAGACAAAGAAATGGGCTTGAACCAACTCGCACCGCTGGTTACCGGTCAAAGACAATACTTGACCAAGATTTTCTTTCCTTAGTCTTCTTATTTTCCTTTTATTTTCTTTTTCGTATTTTTCCTAGGGTGTTGGCTGAAATTTTTGACCAAAAAAGAGAGGAAAAGAAGGAAAAAAAAGGAAAAATGGTTGAGAGCCAAGTGTTGGCAATCAAGGCCATCTTTGACCAAAACCTTTCTTCCATTCTTATCTTTCATTTCACCAAAAATTCCCTCCAATTTTCATTTTGATCTAGCCTTGATTGAGTGATGAATCAATAAGACCACTAATCTAAATCCGAAGAAAGTTGCAACAAGGTGACAAGGAGGCTTGTAGTGGAGTGATTTGGAGTGGAAAGCTTTGGTTTTTCATTTTCTCCTAGAGGTTTGAAGGCATTAAGTTGGAAAACTCTTCTTCTCTTTCTTATCTTGCATTTTATTGGATAGATGACTTGAATATAGAAGTTTTATGAAAGATATCATGGATTTGTGAAGATTGGTGAACTTTTCCAGTTTTGATTTATATTTTCCAGCCATGATATGATGATATCTAGCCTTGCTATGGACTTGAGAGTGTTAATTTGAAACCTTATTTGATTACATGTTGCCATACGACATTTATAGCAGATTTTGACTCTGGCCAGGGGCCTGGACCTGAGCTTGATTTTCATATGCAGTGAATCATTGGTGAGTGTCTCCAATTGCACGACCGAACTTGACACTTGAATGCAATGCTTTCTCAACATGATTGCATAGTATTTGACTTGTTTGGTTGGGCAAGGATGTACTTTATCGTACTTGCCCTTATTTGATTAATTCCTGTACACTGGTTATGAATGGTTTGACGTATATGTGTATGACTTGAATACTATCTGGGATCCCAACCCTATTGCTTAGTTGGTCGAATCGAGTCAGCAAGGGTTTGGTCGAGGAGACTGGTGAACCATAGGTGCTGTTTATTATTTATTGTGTAATCCACTAGATGTGGTCCACTGGATTCCGAATATTTGAGTATTACCCTCACTGTTAATGTTGGAGTTCGGGCCCGGTGCAGGGTTTGATTGGTCGATGAAGATTGGAGTTAAGTGGTGCTTTACCGGACTTGCTACAGTACTTTTAGAGTTGACGAGGTGTCAACTGCTTCTCGACAAGCTGTTGCCGAAGTAGGTCGAAAGAGCGAACTGTATCCTTGTACTTGGAAATGTCGAATACCTAATGAACTTGTTGTTTGAAGTGTTATTGCTTACTTTCATGAACTTTTGTACTCGCCCACTTTGAGAATTCAAGTTTTATATAATGGCCAATTTGCTTTCGATTTTGCATAATGTTTTGGAACCTCACTGAGATTTAGTTCACCTGTTTAGTTTTGTTTAGCTTACAGGGGGTGGGAGTGTGGGCATGAGGTTGGGACAGGTTGGTTTTGTCTAGACCTTTTGACTTTTGTATTTGTACTAGCACTAGTGCTTGATTAGGGTTAGGAGTTCAACTAGAACTTGAATTTTTGCTACATTTGGGTATGTATAGATATTTGAGATAGCCATATGTATAAATGTACATTTTATGTTTGGGAACTGCTGCTTCTTTGACTTTTGAAGTTATAATTTATCTTTGAAACTGTGTGAGTAAGTACTGGCGAGAGCTAGGCAGGATATCTGGTAAATCCTGGGGTAAGCCCTAGGGAGAGATGGGGTCGTCACATATTACTTCCTTCAGTTATTTCTCCATGGCAAACAGGTTTTGTTCCAGGTTGGGGAATTGTGGACAATGTGTTATTGGCTCAGGAATTGTTTTTGGATCTTAACAGGCATCCGAATGAGCCCAATTTAATTCTTAAAGTTGACATGGAAAAGGCCTATGATCATGTAGAATGGTCTTTTTAATTATTTTTTCTATGTGGGTTTGGATTTTCAAAATGGGTGATTGATTTATATTTTCAAACATTCGCTAACTCATCATTTTTAGTGTTGATTAATGGAGAGCCTTCTAGCTTTTTCAAATCCACATGAGGGGTTAGACAGGGTGATCCAATGTCTTCAATTCTCTTCTTTTTTTTGGTGGAATTTCTAGGCAGAGGTCTCCATCAGATTTTTTTTGGAGGACGAACAATAGCTTTTTGTCTCTACTGGGTGTCGAATACCCTATTAGCATTTGCCCATGATACAATTATTGTTACTGTTGACCTTGGTCGATCAATCCTTGGTTTTGATGATTAACAAACCAAAATGTAGATTTGGGCTAATGTTTTTATGTGAGCAATTTGTTAGAACAGATTCTTGTGGCACAAGTCGGACGTCCGAAAGGAAGCTATCGGACGTCCGAAAGGATGAAGAACATCAAGAAGGAAACTCTGTCGGACGCTCGTGAGGAAGCATCGGACGTCCGGAAGGATTGGACGCACGCCTCGGACGCACATCGATCGCATCGGACGTACGAGAAATTTCGCAAAGATTTGATGACTCTCTGACGACGTTCGGACGCAGGGTTCGGACGTCCGACAGGTGGTTTGAACGCAGGGTTCGGACGTCCGACAGGCCAACGGCTAGTTTTGACAGCATTTAATATTTGACCGTTGGAGAGCCTTTTGGAGCCATTTCTCACCTTCTATAAACACCCCAAAGCACAAGAAGACAAGGGACTTTTGCCAACACAAAATACAAGCTTACAAGTGAGATTTTTGAGTAGAAAGATTCTTTGTTGGTTGTATAAGGGGTTGGGGAAGTTGGGTTGTGAGGTTGCTCAAGTGAAGGTTACTTTCTAGGAGGAGTAAAACCTTGGTGAAGGTGAACCTATCACTTGAAGTGGTAAAACCTTGGTGAAGGTTGCCTCATTTGTATAAAATAGTTCTTAATTGGGTGAGTGATCTTTCAAGTGTAGGTTGTTGAGGGTTAACTAGAATAGTTGTAAAACTCCTTGGCTCAACCAAAGAGTGTTTGGGGTGAGGAAGGAGTGAGCCTTCACTTGTACATCTTGGTTAGCATCGCCATCTATTGAAGAGGCTATTGGATTGATATTTGGTTTGCATTTCTTATCTTTTCTCTTTAATTAAGTTTTCTTTATTGTGCTTAAATTTGATATATCTTTGTGCATCATTGTGAAATTGTTTGTACTCATTGGGTTGCACCAGGCCTTACAATTGGTATCAGAGCTTGGTCTCTTTTGATCAAGCTTAGCCGCTTAGAGTAAAGATCATGGCAACCATAAAAGTTTCTTTTTTAGAAGGGCAATCTATTGATAGACCACCTATGTTTAATGGTTCTCATTTTAGCATGTGGAAACAAAGAATGATGATTTTCTTACAATCCGTTTATATTGAATTATGGTATGTGGTAGAAGATGGTCCTTATGAAGCCAGAATAATTGACTCTACCACTAATTTGAGTAGATTAAAGACTAGACAAGAATTGAATGAAAAAGACAAGATATATCTTTCTTTGAATGCCAAGGCCATCTATATATTGTGCATTGCATTAGATGTAAATGAATCTAGTAGGATTAAAGGTTGTAAATCAGCTAAAGACATTTGGGATAAATTGTGTGAATTTCATGAAGGTAACCAAGATATTAAAGAACAAAAGAAATCTTTACTTGTTTCTCAATATGAATTTTTCAAAATGCATCCTCTTGAAAATGTTGATAAGATGTGTAGTAGATTTTGTGACATTATTCAAGATCTTAAATTGCTTGGAAAAGAATATTCTTTGGGTGAGAAAAATAGAAAGATTTTGAATGCCTTGCCAAAAGAATGGGAAAATAAAATAAATGCTATAGAAGAGGCAAAGGATTTAAATTCTATATCCATTGAATCTCTTGTGAATTCTGTGACGCCCTGAAAAGTATGAGTGTGAGAACCCGAAAAATTTTCGAATTTTCTAGGTTTATTTTATTTAATCGCCCGCCTTTTCTACATTTTTTTTATTAGAAAACTTCCCCAGATAAAGTTTATGAGCAAAGATAGTTTTAAAATGATTTTTCTAGTATCGGTTAGTTTTTGAGAAATTAAGGGCGTATTTTGGACGTGGGCCCCGCTAGTGCGGTAAATGCATTATATTTTTTGTACAACTTGTTGGAATTTTGTATTAAGTGATATTATTTTACAAAGTGTTAAGATATTTGTATTGGAGAGACAAAAAGATAAGTTTTAAACCTAAAGGTGACAAGTGTCACCATCTAATTTAATCTTGGACTTTGACCATTTGACTTTACCTTTACCTTTACCAAATAAATACAAAAAAAGTGATCAAAATAAGCTTCATTTTGCAAGCTTCTTGGCCGAATGTTCTTGCTCAAGAAAGAAAGAAAAGCTCTCAATTTCTTCCTTCTATTTCTTGCTCAATCTTCAAATCCAACCAATAAAACTCCAAATCATTCCATAAAATCTCTTTGCTAAGTGGTCTTGAGGTGTTTTGTGGAGTTGTTTGGAAAGCTAAGGTGATTTGTTGCTCTATCTCTTGTATGGCTAAGGTGAGTTGTGAAGAACCACTCTCCTCCCTTAAAAGATGTTCAATTCATGATTGGTGGTGGTATAAGATGCACTTTTATGGATTATATCTTGATTTTTGGTTGAATTGGTGAAGTTTTATAATTATTGGGGATTTTTCTGTTTTCATATGGATATGATTGTGTGGTTATATATGATGATTGGAAATGATATTTAAGGACTCTATGAGGTGGAAAAAGTGGTAAATTGCAAACAATTTCTGTTTTGGAAGAAATTTTGGAAAGTTAGGGTTTATGATTGTGCATTTTGCCCGAATTTATAGCTCCTACTTAGAGGCAGAATTGGCCTTGGATTAAAACATAAAAGTTGTAGGGAATGACATTTTAGAGGTTCCTGCAAAAGTTTAGGTCAATCGGAGTAGTGTAGAATGAGAAAAGTCGAAATTACTATTGCTGTTCTGGTTTTACCCGAATGTTAGAACTGCGTCTGAAATGGGTTGTTTTGACTGGAATTGTTTTGGATTTGGGTGTTGAGGTCTTCTGATGAAATGTATCTTCATGTCCTAGCTACCATATTCCTTTGGAATTTCTGCATTTGGACCTGTTTAGACTGAGTTGTACTGATTACAGCATAGTGTAATTTGTAAACCTACAATTACGGTTCTGGTTTGGTATTTGGCATATATGACTTAGTTGTGCTGGGATTTGGACTGAGTGACCTTCTACATTGTTGTAGCCCTGGTTCTTAGCTTCGAAATGGTGGGTCTTGTACCTTCATCCGACCATCGTAGCGCCTTTGGTACCATTACCGCAAAATGACGTCAAAACTATTTTTCTGGTTTTGAGCTTAACTTTCATTTCCGGACTTTTCCCTAGCTTGACTTGTACTAGTACTACTTGGAGCTTGCTGAATGGCTATTGGATGAACTTGTTGTTGTGTGTGTACCTTTGGGTTGGAATGAGGAAATAATGAAGCCTTGATGGCTGGAAAAGTAAAGAAAGATAAGAGGAAGTGCTGTCCGAATTTTGAAAGGACTTGTTTGCATTGAGTTTGTGAACTAAGACTTGGATTTGAGCAAGGCAATGATATATGATGGATGGTTCCTGAGCCATGGAGGTGAGTGACCCTAAACTATTTCCAAAGTACTTGTGAAATGTTTCTTGCATTATGTACTCGATTGCATCTCATGCGTGCTTGCATGTGAATTCATGACATGATTTGGCTTCAATGAGTTCTGGGAAAGTCTTGTGCTGGTCACCAACGTCTCCACCATTTTCGTGAGTTCGTGACATGACGGAGCAAATGGCTCCGGAGCTCAAAAAGGGGCTCCCTCCTAATGTTAATGTTAATGTTAAATGATCTATTTGAGCGTTGGGTGTTCAAGTGCTGTGATTTCACCGGCTCACGAGAGCACTAAACGTACATTTGATCTCTGAATCATGACATCATCGAAATGATCGAAATGCAACATTGTGAAATATATTTGTTTAATGATTTTCCTGGTTACTCGTTGAGCTTCTAGCTCACCCCAAAAATATTTTATTCCCCTCCACAGGGCTCAAAGCGAAGGAAGGACTTGTTGTGCTTATTCACGTGATTGGATGGCTTAGTTGGAATTGTTATATTTTGTACCGTTTGGATGTGGAATCATTTTATGTATAGTTGGAAATCGTTTCCGCTTCACTTATGACATGTAATTATTGAAGAATGTGATGTAATATTTGAGATTTATATTGCAATTTATTTGAGGACTTTAGTGAACGACTGAGTCCCGGCGAGAGCTGGGCAGGCGGCCCGCCGAACCCTCGGGTTCGCCTTAGGGGGAGGTGGGGCTGTCACAAATTCTCTAACCTCTTATGAATTAAAGCTCAAATCCAAAGTGCAAGAGGAAGAAAATGCAAGAATGTATAAGAGAGGCATAGCTTTCAAAGCATCTCAAGTGAGGAATAACTCATCCTTCATGGGTAGTGAAAACATGGAAGTGGACAATGATATAACTCCTCTCTTCAAAAGTCTCAAGAAGATCTTCAACAAGAGAAGTTCAAGAGGAGATTGCAAAATTACATGGGATGAATGCAATTCAAAAGAAGGAAAAGAAGAGGCTATTGAAGAGGCTATTGGATTGATATTTGGTTTGCATTTCTTATCTTTTCTCTTTAATTAAGTTTTCTTTATTGTGCTTAAATTTGATATATCTTTGTGCATCATTGTGAAATTGTTTGTACTTATTGGGTTGCACCAGGCCTTACAGTTACTAAGTGCTCGGGGACCTGTTTGTATGCTGTTCGGGATTTCTTATCATTGTATCAGTCCTACTCAGGTCAAAAGGTTAATGCCAGCAGAAGTTCTTTTATGTGTTCCTCTCAAGCAATAAATGGGCAGCTTTGTTTGAGATCTCCTACTCTTGATTCCGTCAGCAATATTTTCCCATTACTTATTTGGGTATTTCATTGGTCAAGGAGAGATTAGGTTGTAGTGTTTTTGATGGCCTTCCCTCAAAATTGAGGCAACGCCTTTTTCACTGGAGTTCTAAATTACATAATATGGGACGTAAAATAATACTTATTTGATATTTATTGTGTTTTATGCCGATGTATCTATTGCAAATGAAATAACATCCCAAGGCTGTTTTGGTGTTAGTAGGGAGAATTTGTAATTCATTTTGTGGGATTTAAACATTGATGCAAAGCGTTTACATTGGGCTGCTTGGGAAAACTATGTTATCCAGTGTGGGAAAATGGCTTGGGGTTTCGTTTTTTCTTTGATGTTTCGCGAACCTTTGCATGTAAGTTATGGTGGTAGCTAAGGAAGAATGACTCTATATGATCAAACTTTATGTATCAAAAGTATATTAAGGGGATTCATCCATCTTTGGTGGTGGTTCATAGACCTCTAGCATTGTGGCGAATGTGACAGCCCCACCTCCCCCTAAGGCGAACCAAAGGGGTCAGCGTACCGCCTGCCCAGCTCTCGCCGGGACTCAGTCGTTCACTTCAATCCTCAAACAAAACCAGAATAAACCCACAAGAGTAAATATAACGACGGCCCAAAACTTAAAGCAAAACTTATATACATTACTATCTCAAAAGGGAGTACAAACATCGAATATACAAAGGTTCTCAATTCACCATACATCCAGCCCGTGCCGAGCACTAGGGCGAGAACCATTACAAAACCAAAGAAACTAGTCTAGGCTAGTCTCTACCGAGCTCTCGTCCTTGCTCGTCGTCCCCTGTTAAGGAAAACAAAACTAAAGGAATGAGCTAAAAGCTCAGTGAGGTTCTATACATAGAAACAAGTAATTAAACAAAGACATTAATCATGTAATAACAAATAAACATGTCCAATATAAAGCAATGATAATACATTCATTAAAAGGATACAGGCTCATAAGGAGCAATTCGTTCGTTCGTTCCCCTTTCATTCCCTTATTCCTCCAATTATTTAAAAAATATGCATCTTTGTAAGTAAAACCCCTCGTTTTTGACGTTCGTTCATTCATTATCATTCACCTCCTCCTGGACGTTGGCCAGGCTCTTCACCCCCATCCGGACGTTGGCCGGACTCCACCCGACGACAAGGTAATACTCGAGTATACCAAACGTTCACCCAGGTCACCAAATCGCCCGATCGAGTCCGCTTCTGGCTCGAGTCGATCAGTAACAAAGGCAAGGGCCCAATTCAGCCAAAAGGCTTATATTCATGCGCAACTAGTATTTCAACATTTAATCATCGAAAATTTCATATTTATTTAGGTCGAGTGCAATAAAGTACACACTCACGTAGCGAAAGTTCATTTGAGAAATCATAGAAAACAAGTAACATTTAATCAAATATTCACAAATAATCACATAGTCACAACAATCTACATAGTCATAGAAACCAAACGTATATAGAACACTCACCTATTTAAGCAAAATAATGTCCAAAGTATCCTCCCGGATAACACTCTCAATCGCCAAGAAACCCTAATAATAACCAAGAGAAAATATTACAGTTAAACCCCTCCAAAGTTTAAGTGAACCAAAGAAAATCCGAATAACTACTAGTACAAAGTATAAGTATAGTTTTGGAAGTGAAAAGAGTACATTTAAACCAAAGGCTATGAGTAAAATATTTGTAAAACTTATGCTTGCTCGTAAAACTTTTAAATCTCCATTTAAGTCGAAGTGACAAAGAAAACGTACTCCGAGCAGTCATTATTTTATTTCTCAGGGGTATAAGTTCGGCCAAGTCCTTACTTATATATCTCGGTAAAAGAAGATGCAAATATCCTAGATGGTTCAAGTGATATTCACTCTTAACCCTTACTCAAGTTGCAAGTATAGTTCTCTAGTTCTCGAGCGTAAATTTGGGCAGCACGCCCTTTGTGTTTACCTAATTTTCCAGCCATTTATGGCTTCATTATTTTCCTCAACCAATCCCAAAGTTATACACAATATAAATTCTGTGAGGACTTGTGAATTCCATACTAGGTCTTGGACTCGAGTCTTATGTGTTTGCCTTGATTGTTCTAGGAGGTGCCGACGATTAAAGCCATACTTGGGAAGGAAACTTTTGAAGTTATCCTTATTTGAACTGGTGAGTGTACCACTCCCTTGCATTGTCGCTATTTGAGTTATCTGTACTTGAAATCTATGACATGAATGACTATGAATCCTGTTTAGTTTGATTGAGACGAGGGTGTACTTTATCACACTCGTTCTCTTGCCTGTGTTGTACAAACTGAAAGCTATTACTTGTACTTGTTATGAACTTGAACCTGTTACCTGCACTTGTTATAATGTCGTTTGGAAGTGTGTCCAATGACCTCCTTGTTAAACCTGAGCTCAACCTCATGGGGAGTTAATTAAATCGAGCCATGCAAGGGTTTGGTCGAGGAAATTGACAATCAGTGGGTCCCTGTTTTTATGGAATTTTGAGTATTGAGACTCTTGATGCCGGTATACTCGAGTATTACCATTCCTGTTTCTATTTGGCATTCGGGCTCGGTAAGGGGGTATGTTTGGTGAACGGGATTTGGCGTTAAAGTGGTGCTCTACTGGACTGGTTTCCTTATTTGAAAGTTGACGGAGGGTCAACGTATTCGGATCAAGTACTGCAACGGGGATTTGGCTCCTGAGAGCCACATATATCCTTTCTATCTAAGCTATTTTGCTCATCTCCTTATTTGATACACCTATGTGATTAATTGAGCATGAAGTTCCTTGGTTCTTGACTGTTATTATTTTGGTACCTCATTGAGCGTCTAGCTCACCCCGTTCCGTTATCCTTGTTTTCCTTACAGGAAACCACCTTTTGGAGACTCTGATATTTTGAAGCATGAGTTGAGCTGTGAGAACTCGTAAAATTTTTTTTCCCCATTTTCTAGGTTTTATTCGGATTACTGGCATGTTTTCTGCATTTTCTTTATTCAAAAAGTTTCTAGATAATTTTTATGAGTAAATATAGTTTTTAGGTGAGTTTTCTAGTATCGGGTAGGTTTTGAGAAATTAAGAGTATATATCGGACGTGGGACCCGCTAGGGCGAAAAATTCGGAAAAATTCGGCCAACTAGGTTAAGTTTCGGGTACTGGGTTTAAATTAGCGGGTGCTAAGAGATAATTAGAGGTTACCCAAGTGGATTGGTGTGAGAGGAAACAAAGTGATAGAGATGCATTTAATGAAGTGACAAGTGTCACTTGGAGATTGGGTTTACCTTTTGACTACTATTTCTTGTTTTACCATTTGACTAAATAAACCAAAAATCATCTTCATTCTTAGCTATTGTGGCCGGCTCTCTCTCTCTCTAAGCAAAAGAAAGAAAACCTCTCCAAATTCTTGATTCACTCTTGCTCAAATCCAACAACTCAACCATTTAATCTTGCTTTTGTTCCATAGAAAATCTTAAGTAAGTGATTGTGAGGTGTTTAGTGGAGTTGTTTGGAAGGCCAAGGTGATTAGTTGCTCTCTCTCTTGTGTTACTAAGGTGAGTGGTGAAGGAACCCCTCTCCTCCATCTAATGATGTTTAATTCATGATTGGTGGTAGTTTAAGATGTAATTTTATGGATTATATCTTGATTTTGGTTGAATTGGTGAAGTTTTATAATTATTGGTGATTTTTCTGTTTTCCTATGATTATTATTATGTGGTCATGTATGATGATTGGAAATGATATTGAAGGAAGCTAGAAGGTGGAAAAAGTGGTTAATTGCAAGAAATTTCTGTTTTGGAAGTGGTTTGGAAAGCTAGGGTTTCATGTTCTTACATTCTGCCCGGTACAGTACCTCATAGTTAGAGGCCGAATTTGTGAGAACCCATAAAAACCCTAATCTTTTCCGAGGGTTTTATTTCCTTTAATGGCATGTTTTCTGCGTTTTCCTGATGAATTTTATTGAGTAATTATAGTTTTTAGATGATTTTTCTAGCATTGGGTAGTTTTTGAAGAATTAAGAATATATATTGGACGTGGGACCCACTAGTGCAGAAAGTTCGGAAAAATTCGGCCAATAAGGTTAAGTTTCGGATACTGTGAAAAATTTATCGGGTGTTAAGAGATAAGTAGAGTGTGTGATATGATTGATGTGAGAGAGAAAAGAAAGGATAGGAATGCATTTATTGGAGTGCCACATGTCACCATGATATTGGTTAGGACTTAAGAGTTACTATTCTTTTTTTTGACTATTTTGACTAAGTGGTTAATATCTTCAAAAAATCACTAAAATTCACCATTTTTCACCTCTTGTTGGCCGGCCCTCTCAAGCTCAAAGAAGGAAGAAACTTCATCAATTTTCAAGCTTCCATTTGGTTCAATCTTCCAAAAACAAATACCTAAACTAGATTTCACTCCATAAAATTCCTCCCTTGGGTGCTAGTAAGTAGTTTAGTGAAGTTTGTTTGAAGACTTAAGGTGTCCAACATCTTCCTCTCTCTTGATTACTTGGTAAGTGGTATATGAACACCCTCCTATATTTAATGATGTTGAATTTATGCCTAATGGTGGCTTAAGTGAGGGATTATGTGTTTTATTTCTTGATTTGAAGTGAATTGGTTGAGTTTTTTATTTTTTGAGGAATTTTCTGGTTTCATATGTTCTTGATGGTGTGGTTGTTTTTGATGGTTGGGAATAAGGGGCTTTGACTCTAGTAGGTGTGAATTGTTGATAAATGCAATCAATTTTGGATTTGGATTGAATTGAGATATGTTAGGGTTTCAAAACCCCTAATTCTGTCCGATTTTAGATCATAGGGTTAGAGGCCGAAATGGACTTTGCTCAAAACATGAAAGTTGTAGGTATTGATGAGTTTGAAGTTCCTACAAAATTTAAGGGCATTTGGAGTAGTGTAGAGTGAGTTATGCCGTTTTTACTGTTGCTGTTCTGGGTGATCAGAATGTGCGAACTGCGATAGTAATTGTCTATTTTGACTGGAATTGGTTTGGATTTTGTTTTTGGTGTCTTCTGATGAAATGTAGCTTGATGTCTTAGATTTCATATGCCTTTGGAATCAATGCATTTGGACCTGTATAGACTGAATTGGACTGATTACAGTTTTGTGTGATTTGGGAACCTGCAATTACGGTTCTGGGTTGGTTTTCTGCATTTTTGACCTAGTTGTGCTAGGATTTGGACTGAGTGGCCTTCTAAATTGTTGTAGCCCTGTCTTTTAGCTTCGAGATGGTGGGTCTTACGCCCTCATCCGATAAGCGTAGCGCATTTTGTGCCATTACCGCATTTGGAACCCAAAACCTGTTTTTGTTGTTGGGACAAATGAGTTCCATTTCTTGATTTACTGGTTTGCTTATATACTTATATATGCCTATGAAACCCTATTGGGGTTGTGTTGGGCTTGGCTTTGTGACTCGTTATCGAGTCTCATTGCATTTGTTTACGTGTTCTAGGGCGTGACGGTGGTTCACGACATTCTCCTGACGGAAGTGCATGATATAGCACTGAATTGATTGGTGAGTATACTACTCACTTAAATGTTACAATGTGGCTTTGGTATATGTGAATTTGATGCCTTGACGGCTAATATGGCTATTGAAAATGATTGAGGTGAGGGTGTACTTGACCGCCCTCACCCCCTTGTGATTCCATTCAGGACTGTTTACCGTTTTACTGAAATACTGCACTTGCTATATGAGATATTGAATTCCATTCATGGAAAACTGATTTGGTGTCGTTTGGACGAATGTCCAACGGCCTTACTGTATTACTGAGCTCAACCCCGTAGGTAGTCAATTGGATCGAGCCGGCGAGGGCTTGGTCGTGAATATTGACGTGCTACGGGGACTGTACTGGGGAATCTTGTAGTAATGAGACTCTTGGTTCCGGTATACTCGAGTATTACCAAAATGATTGATTGGAGTGCGGGCCCGGTTGGGGTATGTTTGGTGGAAGGAATGGAGTGAAGTGAGGTCTACGGTCGGGTATTCTTAAACATTGACGGAGGGTCAATGAGATTGGATCAAGAATGTAAGCGTGGAAATGGGCTCTTGAGAGCCATCCGTATCCTTTTACCGACTTGTTTTAATTCTTAATTGTGTACTCGAAATGAAAGATTATGCTTATATGATCCTTGTGCTTATGTGGTAGTAACTCACTGGGCTTATGCTCATTCCGTTCCATTTGTTTTCCTTACAGGAAAATGACCACTTTTGGAAAGGTTATACTTGTTGGTTGTCAAGTTGAGCTCATGTAAATGCATCTTTTGGATAGCTCTTCGAATGAAACCCTAATGTGTATTGGGTTCACTTTCTTTTGATTGGCAAACCGAACATGTATATTCGTAGTGAATGATTTTTGATATGCCGTTTTGGCTTGAAAATGTTACATTTCAATGTGTGTATGTTTGGTTGATATTTGGTTGAATTTTGGATCAACTCGTATTTCAAACGGCGAAAGAAAAATTTTGGCTACTCTCGGCCTAGTATCTGGATTCTAACGTGTCCAGCACTATTCATCTTCGGCATCGAATTTCGTTTTTATTTATTTTGTGATTTTGACATATTTGCGCACGTTGGTATTTTTCCGGAACGTAATAGATCGACGTAAACTGATCCGTTAGTCCTGGCGAGAGCTGGGCAGGCAGTCCGCTAACCCCTTTGGTTCGCCTTAGGGGAAAGTGGGGCTGTTACAGAATTGGCCTTGGATTAAAACATGAAAGTTGTAGGGAATGATATTTTAGAGATTGATACAAAATTTCAGGTCAATCGGAGTAACGTAGCTTGAGAAAAGACTGCCTGCTGCCCTGTTTCTACCCGAATTTGATAATTGCGTCTGTAATTGGTTATTTTGGTTGGGAATACTTTGGAATTGGTTGTTGAGGTATTCTGATGAATTGTATCCGTGTTTCTTAGCTTTCGGATGTCTTTGGAATCACTTGATTTGGACTTAGGTAGCCTGGCTTATGATATTTGAACCAGAATGCGGTTTGTGAACCTATTTTTGCGGTTCTGGTTTCGTATCTTACATTTTTGACCTGGTTATACTCGAAACTGGGCAGAGTAGTCTTCTTCAACATTGTAGCCCTATATCTTAGATTCGAAACGGTGTATCTTGTACCTCTATCCGATAAGTGTGTAGACACCAAATTTTTAGTGCTAGTTTTGTATTGTTTTCTTATATTTTCTTTAGTTTTATTTATTGTATTATTTTTTGAGTAATTTTAGCGTAGGAATTTATTGAAAAGAAAAAGAAAATCCTTCACAAAAATATATTTTATTCCTTTTTAAATGCAAGTTATTGTTTATCAATTGAAAAATAATGAAAATGGAAAATGGAAAAAGGAAAATGGAATTTGCACTTTGTTGTTTTTAGTTTATTTATTTTTATCCAATGTTAATTAAGTTATTATTGTTATTCATTTTTTTATTATAAATTTTGTTTAATTAATATTCCAAAAAAAAAAAAATGTCGCGGCATGCACGCTGCAATTTTTTGCAGCGTGTAAAGGACAGCCACAGATGCCCTTTGGAAGGCTGGATGTGAAGGCAAGGGTAAGCCCTTTCATCCTCACCATTCGGGAGAGGGTTTATGGATTAGTGAGGTGATATAAAGGGAAAAAGAAAGATCAGCAAAAGGGGGGCCGTAGGATGAAGGGTTGGAGAGAGGGGAGTTGCATTTGAGAGTAGCCGAAAGGAGAGCTAAGGGTGACGGGGGGGTTTTTTAGGTTGACGGCTGCAAATCTAAGAAAGGGAGAGCTAGCAAACAGGAGAGAAAAAAAACAGAAAGGGAGGCGGCGGATGAGAGAGAGGAAAGAAGAAACAAGGGGGGAGCGGCTGGGTTTTAGAAAAAGAAGGCAGCTTTGAGGAGGAGAAAACAGAAGAGAGGGAATCGGGGGAGATAGAAAAACAGCAAGGGTCTGGAAAAAGGGGTAAGAAACCAGAGAGAGTGACGGCTAAGAATCTGGTGAAAGATTGAGGGAAGGGGGAGTAGCGTAGAAAGGGTGAAGCTGTCGACCAAGAGGAAAAGAAACCTACGCGCAAGGAAGAAAAGCTAGGAAAGCCGTGAGCTTGGGAGGAGGTACCTGCATCGTCATCATCGCTCTTTCCGTGGACGTTCTTTTAAGGTTGAAAGCTCTTTTCTTTAGTCGTATGCTTGCATTTCTTTACTGTTTACTGGTTCTGTTCTTGCATCAATATGGCTGAAGGTTCTTGTTTGGGTATTGATAAATCTATAGTTTGGGAAATGAGTCGGTCGGTATCTCGCATGTTTTGCATCTTTGTAACGGCCCCACCTCCCCCTAAGGCGAACCAGAGGGTTCGGCGGGCCGCCTGCCCAGCTCTCGCCGGGACTCAGTCAGTCACGATAAGAAAAGACAATAAAACCCACAAAACAATCGAAATAACAAAATTCCAAACTTAAACGTAAACTTATATACATATCCATCCCAAAAGCAATACGACTTATGTACAACGGTTCTCCATTCTCCATACAACCAGCCACCAAATATTGGGGCGAGAACCATAACAAAAGAATCAAAAGTACTAGAACGGCTAGTCTATTCGTAGCTTCCGACCTTGCACGTCTTCCCCTGCTAAGGAAAACAAAAAGTAAAGGAATGAGCTGGAAAGCTCAGTGAGGTTCCGCACACATAGGCAATAAGAGAAGCAATGCATTCAGTACATATAAACAATAATTCAAGTTACAAGTACATATAAAGAGATAAACACATTCATGAAAAGGATACGGGCTCACAAGGAGCCATTCGTTCAATCGTTCATTCATTCATTCTCCTTTCGTTCCCCTACAAAACAATTGATAATCCAACTTGATAGACTAAGAAATATCGTTTTCGAATGGTAAAATGGTCACATTAGTTGTCTTGCGGAAATATACAAATTTAACTAGAACTTAGCCCTCGAATCCTTATTTGAAAGACCCAAATGAAATTCTCAAGGAAATACACCCAATGTGATACAAAATACATTTCAACACCACTTTAACTCATTCAATTTCCAAGAAAATAAATGGACGGCATAACAACAAACCAGAACATGTAACTATAGCAAACCAGAAAATTAGGAAATGTAACTATATGAGCCCTAACAACAAAAACAGTTTTGGCCCCCTTATACGGTAATGGCACAAAATGCGCTACGCTTATCGGATGAGGGTGTAAGACCCACCATATCGAAGCTAAAAGACAGGGCTACAACAATGTATAAGGCCACTCAGTCCAAATCCTAGCACAACTAGGTCAAACATGCAGAATACCAAACCAGAACCGTAATTGCAGGTTCCCAAATCACACAATGCTGTAATTCGTCTAACTCAGTCTATACAGGTCCAAATGCATTGATTCCAAAGGCATACGGTAGCTAAGACATCAAGCTACATTTCATCAGAAGATACCAACATCAAAATCCAAAACAATTCCAGTCAAAACAGACGATTACAATCGCAGTTCGCACATTCTGATCACCCAGAACAGCAACAGTAAAATCGACATATCTCACACTACACTAATCCAAATGACCTGAAATTTTGCAGGCACTTCAAAATCATCAATACCTACAACTTTCATGTTTTGAGTAAAGTACAATTCGGCCTATAACCCTATGATCCAAAACCGGACAGAATTAGGGGTTATCAACCCTAACTTTTCTCATTTCAAACCAAACCCAAAATTGATTGCAATTATCAATAATTCACACCTACTAGAGTCATTATAAGCCATTGCCAATCATAAAAAATATCCACAACATCCCATTCATATAAAACCAGAAAATTCCTCAATAAAATAAAAACTTCACCAAATCACTTCAAATCAAGAAATAAATCACACATTCCATCACTCAAGTCACCATTAGGCACAAAATAAGCATCATTAGCTATAAGAGGATGTTCAATCATCACTTACCTAGTAAACAAGAGAAGAGGAGTTGTAGACCACCTTAGCTCTTCCAAAAACTTCACCAAACTCACCACTAACACTAAATGGAAAGATTGTATGGAGTGGAAACTAGTTTGTGTGATTGATTTGGATGATTTGAGCTAGTGGAAAGCTTGAAGATTGAAGAAGTTTTCTTCCTTCTTGGCAAGAGAGAGGGCCGGCCACAAGGTGAAAGAAAATGGTGATTTTTTTGTGAAATTTTTAGATATTTAACCAATTTTGGTCAAAAGTCAAAAAAATGAATAGTGTTCTTAAGTCAAAACCAATCACCAAGTGACACGTGGCACTCCATTAATGCATTCCTATCCTTTCTTTTCTCTCTCACATCAATCATATCTCATTCTCTACTTATCTCTTAACACCCGCTAAAGTTCAACCAGTATCCAAAACTTAACCTAATTGGCCGAATGTTTCTGAACTCTACGCACTAGTGGGGCCCACGTCCATTATATATCCTTAATTTTTCAAAAAACTACCCAATGCTAGAAAAATCATCTAAAAACTATAATTACCCATAAAATCCACCAAGAAAATTTTCTAAGCCAGAAAATGCAGAAAACATGCAATTAAGGGGAAAGACCCTAGGAAACATATTAGGGGATTTACGGGTTCTCACAATCTTGGCCGAACAAAATTGCAGAAAGTTTGCAGCTTTGCTTGTTTTTGGTGCTTAGAATCTTTTAGCTTTGACTGGGTTTTGAGAGACAGAAACCCAGGTGTGGTATATCATGAACGTTCATCACAAGTCCCTTCCCTAGCATCTCTGCTGCATTTTTTATCTGTGTGAACCTATGAATCTGATGGAAATAAATTAATGCATAGCGTTTAGATAGGCTTCATTCTGCAGCAGTGTGGGAGTCTCTCTGGTTTGTTCAAAGCTCAAAGTCTTTTTCCCTTGGGTTGTTGATATTCTGATTGTTTGAAGTGTCTAACTCTTTTGTCAGAAGGTTTTAAGTCACGGTTGATTCAAAGGAGTTGTATAAATCTTTTACCACAAGTTCGCTCTCTTCTTTGCTGCATTTTTGTCCATTGGCTTTGTTCGAATCTTCAAGACAGTTCATGTTTGGGTGGTATTTGATGATAATGGGGGGTGAATTCCTTGCATTTGGTCTTTAGATGACATATTGGTGGAGCTTGTTTGAGTGTTTGCATGCAAATATATCTAAGCTGAAGTGAAAGAAGTAAAAGTTGCTGCATTTTTTTCTTACTGTTTCTTTCCGTGGCTGCTCTCTGAGTTTGAACTTTAGTTGCATGCTTAATTTTGTTTTGAAGGGAAGAAGTGGAAAGTTTAGTGCTGAGTTTGTGTCTTTGGGTTAAAAAAAAAACATTTGAATCATGCCCAAACACTTGCTGGAAAACGCATTTCAACTTGCCAAATCAGTTTCATATGTTTCCAGATCTTTCAACTTGCCGAATGCATTTCATTTTTTGCACTGGATCTTGCTAAGTTTTCTGTTTGTTTGGATGATGGTTTGCTGCCTAGTTTAAAGCCTTGTGTTTGGGTTTGAACTGGAGAAACAAGTTGTGTGTTTGGGTTCTGTTTAGTTGCTGATGGCTGAATAAGAAAAATTGCAGAAGCTTTTCTCACGTTATTTTGCTGTATTAGTTGCATGTTTCATTCGGCAACAGCTTACAAGTTGGTTTCATCGCCTTGTTTGTACATTTAAATCTTGTGTTTGATTTAGTTGATAATTGATAGTTAAAATCTTGGTTTGGTGAATTCGTTTGCATGATGAAATGGATGAAAGGTTGTAGCTGAAATTTGCAGAAACCAGCAATGAGAAAGAAAGCTTCGTGTGCATGCATGCATAATTTCTGAAAAAAAATTACACTTTGGCCCCCCAAGTCTCTTAGTTTTACTATGACCCAACCAATTAAATGTTTTCTTCAATTTGGTCCTTGGCTGTTTTAATTCTACAACTTCATTGCTTGTTTGTTTCAATTAATTACTATGCTTTGTTTAAATTGCATTTAGTTCGTGACTTTAGGGGCTTTATGATCAAGTGAGCTTTGTTTTGCACATTTCTTTTAATTTTTCCAAATAAATTGGTACCTTGACCATTTCTTTTATTTTGGAGGATAAATAAGTGATTTCACTCCATTTAAGGCATCGATTCAAGGGAGGTACACTCTACCCCTTATTTGCACTTTATTTGACCCTACGTGCTCCTACGTGTTATGTGAATATGCATGTCTACTTTATTTGATTTCCTTGTTTTTCCTTAATTCCTTTCATTCATTTCATTTACTTTTGCTTTTTATTTAAGTTATTCTTTATGGGGTATGTGTACACCTCTTGGCTTGTAATAGATAGGGTTTGGAGAGCATTTTGGTCCATTTTCCCCCTTCCCCATTTGATTGATTGTTTGCTTTTGTTGCAACATGTTAATTTGCTTTATTAGGCTCTTGCATTTAGTCGAGCATGCTAAGTGTTATGTGCTACGTGTTTATAAGTGATTTGCATGTCTACTCGCTTTTTGTAGTCATGAATGAATGTGATGGATGAATGGAGGTCACCACACTAGTCCAATGCTAGTTGTGGCCCCCTTCCCCGTCACCACTCTAGTCCAACGCTAGTTGTGGTTCATTGTCACGTTTTCCACTAGTCCAACGCTAGTAGGAAATTCATAGAAAGGGCTAGTCCAACGCTAGACCCAAATAGGCCGCCCTCCTCATTCGTGCATATTTGCGTGTTCACTACATGTCATGCATTTTTCTTAGTTTTATCATTTGGCATGCTCCTCGAACCCCTTCTCCCCTTCATTCTAGGTTTTTGCATCTCATGCTAGTTATAGGGTACATTTGCTTGAGAGTCCCCCTTCGACAAGGGAAACGAGCGAGTGTGGCTCCACAAACAGCCTTAGCACGCTAGTTCCCCCCTTCTAATCAAAGGGAAGATTAAAGTCACAAAGTTAGGACTCCCCGTTCCCGTCTTGATGCATTCCTATAGGATTCATGCATTTTACTCATTCGCTATCACATACACTTCTACTTTATATTCTAACCCTATTTCCACAGTCTCACTTCACACTACTTTAATTTTGCACGTTTTTACTCAACTACTTACACTTTATAATATCACTTGCACACATGCACTTTATGTTATCTCACATACGTTTCACATTATTACTTTACTCACCTTATCTTATACATCCATTTGCACACTTCCACTTACACACTCTTGTTTTTATCACTTTTCTCACTTCACACAAACTCACATTTTCACATGGCATGCATTCCACTCATTTTTACGTCATTTAGGGTTATGTGTGACCTCTCCAAAGGATCATTATTGGGCTTCACAATTAATGTGATTGGCACCACTCAACCTTTGAAGAGAAATTTCCCCCATGTCCCCCTAGGTCTAGGTTTTTGCATTCATATAGTCATATCCAACACGCGATACATACCTTGGGTAGAAAAATTAGGAAAGGTAGGGCTAAATCACGCAACTAGCCTTGGCTAGGTCGAAGGGGTGCCTTGGATTTTTATCCTTGCCTTCCCCTTCGTCAAATGTGACTCCCGAACCTTTTTCGTTGGTTTACGTGGACTAGGAGTCGTTTAAAAGGGGTTTCTTTCTATCTTTCCTTTAGAAAATTTCTTTTGGGGTGACTTGGTACACCCTAACCCTATACCAAGTGGCGACTCCATTTTTCTTTAAAAACCCCTTTTGAACTTCGTTTGGCCAAATCGTCACATTTTTAAGTCCCATGGCCTTTTATTTTCATTTACACATGTTCACATATTCCACACTACTTTCACACTTTCAAAAAGTGGGGCGCGACAGTTGGCGACTCCACTGGGGAGCTTTCTAAGTGGGTCCGAGCATTTGATTTGGCCATTGTTTTCCCTTTTCTACCCTTTTTATGTATAGCATTTGGATATTAGGGTTGCATTTTCCATTTTAGGACTTTTTGCCTCGTGCGCGTATCTAACTATTCCCTCACTCACGTATGTGTGATTGGTTGCTTGGATGTATGTTGTATTTATGTTATCTCGCGCTTGCATTGCATTTGGGGGGGGGGTGTGTCACCCTTAGAGCCTCGCGTTGGTTCTCAACCCCTTCCCTCAAAATAGGGAACACTTCATACGTGCACGTTTACTTATTGTTATCCCAATTTATTTTATTTTCGTGGGCGTTTCCCACACCGCCTTGTAGGATTAGGATCGATCGCCTTGGGTAGGCGGATGGTGTGCGCTACGCCCATAGCGCTACCTAAGGGATCACTCGAGCCACCGATCGAAGGCCTTGGGAGTGATGACCCTTTGCCTTTAGGTCTGAAGGCTTGGGAGCCGACGCCTTATCGAGTCTAGATGCATTAGTGAACCCCAACCTCATGCATCCATATTAGAATTGCCTAGGGTAGAGTCGACCTTATCCTGAACTAGGGACACTAGGCACGAGGGAAGGGATCCCACCCCTTTCCTTATTTACTTTTCCTGCTTTTTATATCATTTAATTGTCCAACGTGTTATGTGATTATGTGTTGAACTAACTTTCCTTGTCTCTTGCCTTTGCATTCACAAACGTTAGGAAATAAGAGGTCTGGCATGACCTTTCTTTTAGGACCTACCCTTGTAGATAGGCTATTGTACGTTTAAAAATTGTGGTATATTTCGTTCATAAATTAATAATGCCATACCATTTTAGACCTACCCTGGCAGATAAAGGGTTCCTTAGATCACGTCTCATTTCGAATTGCATATTTTACTGCTTTTAATAAACTGGCATCACACATAAACTCTAGAAAGGGAATGCCATTTAGGGGATCCCGTGTTAGGAATAAGCCACCTCGTGTCTCGGATACTTAATCCAAGGAGACTTGCACGTTTACATTTTGTACCATCCGAAGGGGTAGTGCACGAGGTAAGGTAGGATCCGATCATTTTCATAGAGCAATTTTTGGAATATGAGCGTTTAATAATCACTTTTGGCCATTTTATCAAATTGGTAAAAATCCCTTGCGAAGAGGACATTAATTTGAAGAAATTCACAAACAATTCCTTGCTATTGAGACGATAAATCAATTGAGGCCAAAATTTGATTTTTAGAAGGCTCATAGACTAATGCATCTCAATAATTTTGAATTCACCAATGGTTGGACAATTCAATCGATCCATTTTGCCAATTCATTCATTTTAAGACAATATAGTTGATTTTGAATAAATCGTCAGTTCCGTTCAATTTCGTTTGACCAGTTTACCCTCTTTAGGGTGATCTAGTCAATTTTTTAAATCATCCGATTCATTCGACCAGTTTACCTATTTTTAGGGCAATTCGGTCGATTTTGAATAAATTATCATTTCACTCGATCCGCTTGATCAATTGATTTCATTCAATTCATTTGATTAGTTGAATGCATTTCTAGGGTTATCCATTCAATTTTTATAAATAAACAAATTTCATTCAATGCATTTTACCATTTTACCCCTTTTGACACATCATGCGTCGAACAAAGCAAGCAATCCATTCCGACTTTGCCCTCATTTTTGGGACAAATGTCTTTTCTCACTCCAAATTGGCCAAAATTTTCAAATCATTTTTCACTCAATCAATTGATCGGATTCGTCAGGTATGGTATAGTGCCTACCCTAGAGGATTGCATTTTCATGCTAGGCCTACCCTTGGCATAAAAGGGTTCCCCCATAGGACATGCATACCGATTTTTATTCTTGCTTACTAACTCTGGGTATTTTTCTTTTATTTTTCCCCTTTCCCCTGCATTCATAAAAAATGTTTCAATAAGGTGGAAATATTTCTTCCATGTCCGATAACAATTTTAATCTGATAAGGTTTGAAAATTATAAGTATTACTTGATTCTTAGGCAGGCCCTACAATGTGAATTCGAAAATTTATCTGAAGGCGCTCGTACAAAACATCTAAGGGATTTCATTGCTCAAAGAAAAAGGGGATATTAAGTGAGAAAATGTGTATACATGTGCAAAGGAATTTTGTAGAATTGCTTTTAAATTTTTCAAACATTGGCAATAATGAAGCTTTTGTTCAGACAATTGTTTGTTTTTGTATAATACTCGTGTACATTTCATTCTTTATTGAGCTCATTGGAGATTTCATGATGATTTTTTAAAAATAAGATCAAATTGAGATTTTTTCGACCTCTGATTCACAAGTGTCTGCTTTCAAAAATCCTTACGTACACCAGATTGTTGATCCGAGTCATCCAATAAGAGTGCTAAAAAACAAAAGGGTCACTCAGAAGGCCCATGAGATACCTTTCTCCTTCACTTAATCCCAAAATAAAGTCAGTCACATTGATTGATGAATTGGGGCGACTTTTGCTTGAAAATGTTCAAGGTGTCTAATCTGGTTCAATCACATCTAAGTGAAAGCAAAAATGTGCGTTATTCTTGTTTGTTTTGAAAATTTGGAATGACACTTCGAGCATTCGTTTCACTACCTATACAGATTTTTATCATTTGCCCTCCCATTTGAGCCTATAAAAGAATAATTTCGTTTCAAATAAGTGCCTTGGCGAGCACTACCCTATATTGGAAACTTTTCAAATATCAAAAAGGGGAATGGATTTTCAATAACCATTTCGTCGCTTTGGGTTGTCATGAGGTGTAAGAATGATACTTTGGCCGTCGTTTCTACAATCCAAACACTGATCATCCCTTGCATCCTCATTTGAGCTAAAATTGGTGGTTCTTTTCAAAGCACTTACGATCGTACCCCACATTGGGGAGGGAGATTGGAGAATTTTCCAAAAAGGGGAAAAGCAAAAATGCTAGAATAAGGAAGGAACCGCGAATTGGGGAAATTTGATTCCACTTGGGTTTCAATTTTGAAAAAAGAAGGAAAAAAGGAAAGGAAGAGTTTTTGTCCGCGTGGATCGCCTATGTTTCACAAATATGGATGAACAAGGGTCTTCCTCAGTCAGTTAATTCAGATACATGCAAAAATTTCGCATTAACGAAAGTTTCCTTTCAGAAGTTATTGTAAGGGACGGAATACAAGTCAGGCCCTCTTCTTTTCCAATCAAACGTTCTATCCCTAGTTATCCCTTTTGAGCCTTCAGAATAAATTATTTCGTTTGGCAACCCCTGAGAATCGCAAACCCCACACTAGGGCAAGTTTGAGTTGAAAAGGGAAAAGTCTCAAGAAGTGAAAAGTGATAAAGCAACAAAATCCAAAAGAAAAGAGAAAAGAGAACCTCAGTTCAAAAATAAACTGGGGCAAATTTTGTGAAAGCTCAAAAATGGCAGAAGGCCGAAAAATCGAAAGAAAATGAAAGAGAAAAAGCCTCAATTGAGCACAAGCTCTGACAAATTTTGATTTAACCCTAAAATAGGGTTGACACAAGAATGCGATCTCAGATTCTTCAAACTACTTTTGAAATCCGTTTTCAAGCCTTAATTTTTCTAAGCACCCCACCTGACCCCATTACAAAGCCGAAAGTCCTGACTTCTGTTCTTTGCAATGGCCTTGTTAAGAAAATTTCTGATGCCGAAAATTTTAGCTGTATTTCTAAATTGCCTGGGTATGGGGTTGACGCTACTCACCCTGTGAAAACCCACCAAGTTGAGGAAAAAGAAAAGGAAAAACGAGCGAAATGAATGCAAAAGAAAGATGCAAAAAGATTTGATGCTGAAAGACCCTGTTGAGCGATGATAAAAAGTCAAACGAACTCCAAAATCTTGGAGTCTAGATGAGGGCAATATTGAAAAATGCGATCTTCGGTGCAATGTCCTTGAAAATTATTTCTTTAACTATCGTCTTCAAGCCACATTACAAGCCCATAAAAGTCCATCGTTGACTTATTCCTTCATGACAACCCAAAGTAAGGATTGTGCTTATAAGAAATCCATCAATCATTTGTGATCATAAGGGTATAACCAGTTTTCACATGTTTAGCTATCATTTCTACCCAAAATTTTGCAAGCCCATGAAGCTTATACGTTGACTAAGTTTTCTTAAGAAATAAGGGTGACAAACTCTTTGCTTTCACTAAGATGTGATGTTGAATGGATTACAATTTTGAGCACAAGAACCAGATAAGTTTTGGCTTCTCATTTCCCTTAATCCCCTCAAAAATCAGAAATAAGATCACTGAATTGCTCCTGAAAAATGAACCAATAAGAGGTGGTGACCCGTTACCCTAAGCACTGACGTTAAAAGTGAGGAAGAAATCTTTTTCGGCATTATTTTGAGAAATTCATCGTGAAATTTTCTGTGTAAGTTTAAGCAAGACGTTCAGATTTCTTCACATTATATAGGAAACACAGTTTTTTACTTTGTTCAAACAAATGGAGCGTCATCCAAGCAAAATTTTTGAAATCAAGTGGGCCCATACTGGGGCAAATTTTTGTTTATAGAATTTCGTGAAATAAGCCTACACTGGGGCAAATTTCTGTTTATGAGATTTCGCAAAATAAGCCCACACTGGGGCAAATTTTTTATAGTTCATTAGAGGATTTCGTCAAAGATTCAAGCAAGACTTTCAAATCAATCACGCTACTCTTTCCATGAGTAGTAGTTGCAAAAATAATTCAAGTGCATGTCATACTTTGGCAAGCCCCTATGCAGGTATTCATAGTTGAAATCAACGAAAGAGCTACTGAGTTGTGGAAGGCCGATGCCGAAGAAAGAGAAGAAAGAAGGGAAAAGGGCCCTACACTGGGGCAAATTATTTCGACAAGTCTCTCTCAGTAAAAAAATCAAAAAAAATCAAAAAAAATCAAAAAAAATCAAAAAGTCAAAAATCAAATCAAATTCATCACGGCAGGCTCGGGTTTGATCCCACTGTCCGATTGTCAAGACATTTCATTTTCACAGCCACTGGAGCGTGAGGTTAGTCCCGCCAGTGTGCATTTCATTTTCATTGCCACTAGAGCTGGGTTTGTCCCGCCAGTAAGCATTTTATTTTCATTGCTATTGGAGCTGGGTTTGTCCCGCCAGTAAGCATTTTATTTTCATTTATATCGCTACTGGAGCGTGGGTTAGTCCCGCCAGTAAGCATTTCTTTTTCACAGTCGTTGGAACTGGGTTTTATCCCGCCAACCTCGGCAGGCTCAGGTTTTATCCCACTGACCACTTTTATCCTCGGCAGGCTCGGGTTTTATCCCACTGACTGCTTTTATTTTCGGCAGGCTCGGGCTTTATCCCACTGACCGCTTTTATTTTCGTATTTTCGGCAGGCTCGGGTTTTATCCCACTGACCGCTTTTATTCTCAGCAGGCTCGGGTTTTATTCCACTGGCCGCTTTTTATCCTCGGCATGCTTGGGTTTTATCCCACTGACCGCTTTCATTTACGGCAGGTTTGGGTTTTATCCCACTGACCGCTTTTTATTTTCGGCAGGCTCGGGTTTTATCCCACTGACCGCTTTTATTTTCGGCAGGCTCGGGTTTTATCCCACTGACCGCTTTTTATCCTCGGCAGGCTTGGGTTTTATCCCACTGACCGCTTTCATTTACGGCAGGTTTGGGTTTTATCCCACTGACCGCTTTTTATTTTCGGCAGGCTCGGATTTTATCCCACTGACCGCTTTTATTTTCGGCAGGCTTGGGTTTTATCCCACTGACCACTTTTGATTTTCGGCAGGCTCGGGTTTTATCCCACCCCACTGACCGCTTTCATTTTCGGCAGGCTCGGGTTTTATCCCACTGACCGCTTTTTATTCTCGGCAGGCTCGGGTTTTATCCCACTGACCGCTTTCATTTTCGGCAGGCTCGGGTTTTATCCCACTGACCGCTTTTATTCTCGGCAGGCTCGGGTTTTTATCCCACTGACCGCTTATATCACGTTGGAGCTGGGTTTTATCCCGCCAACCTCGGCAGAACTGGGTTCTATCCCGCTGACCGTTTACATCGTTACTGGAGCATGAGGTTAGTCCCGCCAGTGTGCATTTCATTTTCACCGCCACTGGAGCATGAGGTTAGTCCCGCCAGTGTGCATTTCGTTTTCACAGCCACTGGAGCGTGAGGTTAGTCCCGCCAGTGTGCATTTCTTTCACAACCGCTAGCCGTGGGTCAGTCCCACTAGCGTGCATTCCATGATTAGAGCTTATTCGGGTCAGTCCCATGAATTCAAGTTTCTTGTCTGGGTCAGTCCCATTTTAGAATTTTGTTAAAGAGGTCAGTCCTCATTTCAAAATAGCAATCGTTCGAATAAGTGGCAGCCGAATAACACAGGTAAGTATTTGGTGTCTACTTCTTTGTCTCAAGTTTTTCCAAAACTCAGACAAAGAGGGGCAAACTGTAGACACCAAATTTTTAGTGTTAGTTTTGTATTGTTTTCTTATATTTTCTTTAGTTTTATTTATTGTATTATTTTTTGAGTAATTTTAGCGTAGGAATTTATTGAAAAGAAAAAGAAAATCCTTCACAAAAATATATTTTATTCCTTTTTAAATGCAAGTTATTGTTTATCAATTGAAAAATAATGAAAATGGAAAATGGAAAAAGGAAAATGGAATTTGCACTTTGTTGTTTTTAGTTTATTTATTTTTATCCAATGTTAATTAAGTTGTTATTGTTATTCATTTTTTTATTATAAATTTTGTTTAATTAATATTCCAAAAAAAAAAAATGTCGCGGCATGCACGCTGTAATTTTTTGCAGCGTGCAAAGGACAGCCACGGATGCCCTTTGGAAGGCTGGATGTGAAGGCAAGAGCAGCAAAAGGGGGGCCGTAGGATGAAGGGTTGGAGAGAGGGGAGTTGCATTTGAGAGTAGCCGAAAGGAGAGCTAAGGGTGACGGGGGGGTTTTTTAGGTTGACGGCTGCAAATCTAAGAAAGGGAGAGCTAGCAAACAGGAGAGAAAAAAAATAGAAAGGGAGGCGGCGGATGAGAGAGAGGAAAGAAGAAACAAGGGGGGAGCGGCTGGGTTTTAGAAAAAGAAGGCAGCTTTGAGGAAGAGAAAACAGAAGAGAGGGAATCGGGGGAGATAGAAAAACAGCAAGGGTCTGGAAAAAGGGGTAAGAAACCAGAGAGAGTGACGGCTAAGAATCTGGTGAAAGATTGAGGGAAGGGGGAGTAGCGTAGAAAGGGTGAAGCTGTCGACCAAGAGGAAAAGAAACCTGCGCGCAAGGAAGAAAAGCTAGGAAAGCCGTGAGCTTGGGAGGAGGTACCTGCGTCGTCATCATCGCTCTTTCCGTGGACGTTCTTTTAAGGTTGAAAGCTCTTTTCTTTAGTCGTATGCTTGCATTTCTTTACTGTTTACTGGTTCTGTTCTTGCATCAATATGGCTGAAGGTTCTTGTTTGGGTATTGATAAATCTATAGTTTGGGAAATGAGTCGGTCGGTATCTCGCATGTTTTGCATCTTGGCCGAACAAAATTGCAGAAAGTTTGCAGCTTTGCTTGTTTTTGGTGCTTAGAATCTTTTAGCTTTGACTGGGTTTTGAGAGACAGAAACCCAGGTGTGGTATATCATGAACGTTCATCACAAGTCCCTTCCCTAGCATCTCTGCTGCATTTTTTATCTGTGTGAACCTATGAATCTGATGGAAATAAATTAATGCATAGCGTTTAGATAGGCTTCACTCTGCAGCAGTGTGGGAGTCTCTCTGGTTTGTTCAAAGCTCAAAGTCTGTTTCCCTTGGGTTGTTGATATTCTGATTGTTTGAAGTGTCTAACTCTTTTGTCAGAAGGTTTTAAGTCACGGTTGATTCAAAGGAGTTGTATAAATCTTTTACCACAAGCTCGCTCTTTTCTTTGCTGCATTTTTGTCCATTGGCTTTGTTCGAATCTTCAAGACAGTTCATGTTTGGGTGGTATTTGATGATAATGGGGGGTGAATTCCTTGCATTTGGTCTTTAGATGACATATTGGTGGAGCTTGTTTGAGTGTTTGCATGCAAATATATCTAAGCTGAAGTGAAAGAAGTAAAAGTTGCTGCATTTTTTTCTTACTGTTTCTTTCCGTGGCTGCTCTCTGAGTTTGCACTTTAGTTGCATGCTTAATTTTGTTTTGAAGGGAAGAAGTGGAAAGTTTAGTGCTGAGTTTGTGTCTTTGGGTTAAAAAAAAAACATTTGAATCATGCCCAAACACTTGCTGGAAAACGCATTTCAACTTGCCAAATCAGTTTCATATGTTTCCAGATCTTTCAACTTGCCGAATGCATTTCATTTTTTGCACTGGATCTTGCTAAGTTTTCTGTTTGTTTGGATGATGGTTTGCTGCCTAGTTTAAAGCCTTGTGTTTGGGTTTGAACTGGAGAAACAAGTTGTGTGTTTGGGTTCTGTTTAGTTGCTGATGGCTGAATAAGAAAAATTGCAGAAGCTTTTCTCACGTTATTTTGCTGCATTAGTTGCATGTTTCATTCGGCAACAGCTTACAAGTTGGTTTCATCGCCTTGTTTGTACATTTAAATCTTGTGTTTGATTTAGTTGATAATTGATAGTTAAAATCTTGGTTTGGTGAATTCGTTTGCATGATGAAATGGATGAAAGGTTGTAGCTGAAATTTGCAGAAACCAGCAATGAGAAAGAAAGCTTCGTGTGCATGCATGCATAATTTCTGAAAAAAAATTACACTTTGGCCCCCCAAGTCTCTTAGTTTTACTATGACCCAACCAATTAAATGTTTTCTTCAATTTGGTCCTTGGCTGTTTTAATTCTACAACTTCATTGCTTGTTTGTTTCAATTAATTACTATGCTTTGTTTACTATGCTTTGTTTTAAATGAATGGACGTCACCACACTAGTCCAATGCTAGTTGTGGCCCCCTTCCCCGTCACCACTCTAGTCCAACGCTAGTTGTGGTTCATTGTCACGTTTTCCACTAGTCCAACGCTAGTAGGAAATTCATAGAAAGGGCTAGTCCAACGCTAGACCCAAATAGGCCGCCCTCCTCATTCGTGCATATTTGCGTGTTCACTACATGTCATGCATTTTTCTTAGTTTTATCATTTGGCATGCTCCTCGAACCCCTTCTCCCCTTCATTCTAGGTTTTTGCATCTCATGCTAGTTATAGGGTACATTTGCTTGAGAGTCCCCCTTCGACAAGGGAAACGAGCGAGTGTGGCTCCACAAACAGCCTTAGCACGCTAGTTCCCCCCTTCTAATCAAAGGGAAGATTAAAGTCACAAAGTTAGGACTCCCCGTTCCCGTCTTGATGCATTCCTATAGGATTCATGCATTTTACTCATTCGCTATCACATACACTTCTACTTTATATTCTAACCCTATTTCCACAGTCTCACTTCACACTACTTTAATTTTGCACGTTTTTACTCAACTACTTACACTTTATAATATCACTTGCACACATGCACTTTATGTTATCTCACATACGTTTCACATTATTACTTTACTCACCTTATCTTATACATCCATTTGCACACTTCCACTTACACACTCTTGTTTTTATCACTTTTCTCACTTCACACAAACTCACATTTTCACATGGCATGCATTCCACTCATTTTTACGTCATTTAGGGTTATGTGTGACATCTCCAAAGGATCATTATTGGGCTTCACAATTAATGTGATTGGCACCACTCAACCTTTGAAGAGAAATTTCCCCCATGTCCCCCTAGGTCTAGGTTTTTGCATTCATATAGTCATATCCAACACGCGATACATACCTTGGGTAGAAAAATTAGGAAAGGTAGGGCTAAATCACGCAACTAGCCTTGGCTAGGTCGAAGGGGTGCCTTGGATTTTTATCCTTGCCTTCCCCTTCGTCAAATGTGACTCCCGAACCTTTTTCGTTGGTTTACGTGGACTAGGAGTCGTTTAAAAGGGGTTTCTTTCTATCTTTCCTTTAGAAAATTTCTTTTGGGGTGACTTGGTACACCCTAACCCTATACCAAGTGGCGACTCCATTTTTCTTTAAAAACCCCTTTTGAACTTCGTTTGGCCAAATCGTCGCATTTTTAAGTCCCATGGCCTTTTATTTTCATTTACACATGTTCACATATTCCACACTACTTTCACACTTTCAAAAAGTGGGGCGCGACAAAGTGTAGTGTCAATAGTGCCAAAACCGTAAAATGATGTCAAAAACTGTTTTTTTTTTTGTTAGAGTTAATTCCATTTCTGGATTTTCCTGGTTTACTCTAGTGCTTATACATTCTTATGGAGCCCTATTTTGGTGGTATTTGGAATTGGTTTATGACTTGTAATCGAGTCTTATTGTGCTTATTTGAATATCTTAGGGCTTGACTTTCATTTCCGGACTTTTCCCTAGCTTGAATTGTACTTGTACTACTTGGAGCTTACTGAACGGCTATTGAATGAACTTATTTTGTGTGTGACTTTGGGATTGGCTGAGGAAAATAATGAAGCCATGACGGCTGGAAAAGTAAACAAATTTAGGGGAAATGCTGCCCAATTTTCTAGGCCGCTTAGTCTCTTTAGGTTTGAGTTGCCTTTTGAAAGTCATATTTTATTCTTTTGTACTAGTACTTACCATGGAAAGGCGTACGACGTGTAGTCGAGCCTCACATGTGCATTCTGTATACTCGATTTTGGAAGTAGAACCTTCAATTGTTTTACTTTGGTTCTTTTAGGGTTTCTTGGCGATTAAAGCCAATCTGAAGTGAAAATTTGAGAAGTATCCGTACTTGAACCGGTGAGTGTACCACTCCCCCTCACTTGTTGTTTAACTCGGTTTCTGTACATACAATCTGTGATATGAATTACTGAACTATCTGGTTATTTTGATTGAGACGAGGGTGTACTTTATCACACTCGTTCTCTTGTCTGTTCATATGCCAAATTTTGGTGCGAATCTGAATCTGTTATCTGTTATCTGTATCTGTATCTGTATCTGTATCTGTATCTGTATCTGTATCTGTTCTGATGTCGTTTGGAAGTTTGTATCTAACGACCTTTCTGTGACCTCTGAGCTCAACACCTGTGGCCAGTTACTCGAGTCGGGCCGGCAAGGGCCTGGTCGATTAGATAACGAACCACGGTAGTCTATTTTGGGATCTTTGGGTATTGAGACCCTTGATTCCGGTATACTCGAGTATTACCATTTCTGAACTGATGGGATTTCGGGCCCGGTGGGGGTATGTGAGGTGGAAGGAATCAAAGAAAGTGGAGTCTACGGTATTGGTTACTTCTGTAACGTTGACGGAGTGTCAACTGTTATTTCGATCAAGTTTTTGTGAAGCAAATGGGAATTTGGCTCCTGAGAGCCACCCGTATCCTTTCTGTCCATGGTGTTTGTTCACTTCTTTATTTGATGCAGATATGTGATTAATTGAATATGAAGTTCCATGTTTCTTATTTGCTATTATTTTGGTACCTCATTGAGCGTAAACTCGCCCCTCCCGTTATCTTTGTTTTTCCTTACAGGGAACCACTTTTGGGGCTAAGATGTTTTAACGCACGAGTCGAGATAGTTTTATTATATTTTGTAAAGCTCCTCGATAGTTGAAAAACCCTAAATGTATTTGGATCTAATTATCTTCTTTTGTTCCGTAAATTACAAATGTATGTGTATAAAACTATTTACCCTGTTCATGTATCCTATTTGGATTGGAAATGTTTTCTCGAGTCATATGGCCATATCTGTATTCGTTGGGCTCCTGGCGGGGTGGTGATGTGGCAACCACTATTCATTTTTGGTGTTGATTTTCGTTTTGCCATTTGGGGACTTTGAATCGTTTGAGCGCGCTATTACCTTCCTGAACGTTTTCGATTTCTTTTAACGGCTCGACTGAGTCCTAGCGAGAGTTGGGCAGGCGGCCCGCCGAACCCTTTGGTTCGCCTTAGGGGGAGGTGGGGCTGTTACATGAGCTAGTTTTAATCTTCTTTTGTGTAGCTCCTCGATGTATGGAAAACCCTAAATGTATCTTAGTACAATGTTTTTTCTGGATCTGTAAACTTACTAATATGTAGATTTTGAAATGTTTCCTCATGTTTATGTAACATATGTATTCGGGAATGTACCTACTTTCATGGCGAACAAAGTTTCCTTGTACTTGGTTGGATCCTGCATGGCGGCGGCCCTTCCATTTCATTTTGATTCTTGCAGTTTTATTCCGGTTTTGATGGAGGTATGACTAAGTCCCGGTGAGAGCTGGGCATGCGGTCTGCCGAACCCTTTAGTTCGCCTTAGGATGAGATGGGGCTGTCACAGGTGGTAAAATTGGTGGTAAAATTATCCGGTACGGAGCGAGGATCAAATTTGGTGCTTAAGAGTGACTTTTGGGTGAGAAATAATATGTGATTAGAAGAAATGATAAAAAGTTAGTGAATAGGAAGTAAAAACCCTAGTACGTGTGATTTAAGGAAAAACGGTGCGAACCGACGTGAACCATGCACTACCGATTTAACACACCGCTTGACCACCACTTTCTTACCATACAAGCTCATTAATATTTGAGCAAAATATCCTCTCATTTTCCAGCTAGCTTTGACCGAATTTTAGGGCTAAAAATGCAAGGAAAGAAAAAGAAATTTTTGTTGGCTTGGGTGGTGACAAGTGTCACACCCCTATGGCTCCTTGACCAAGCTAAGTCCAACCTTCTTATCATCTTGTTGGCTCCATTTCCCTCCATTTTTCTGCTGCTTGGCCGAGACAAGAGAGGAGAGAAAGAGAGCAAGAAACAAACTTCCTTCTTCTTGAGTTGAGCCATCCAAGTGAGGAATTAAAATTCTAAACCGGTTAAAGTGTGAGTTGTGAGCTTGAGAAGCTAGGGGAACCAAGAATTCCAAGAGGAGGTGAAGTATTACTCTTGCAAGCTTCATTTGTTGAGGTATAAGGCTAAACCATGGCTTTGGTTCTTTTATTTTGGTTTAAGTTGTTGTATAATTCATGTTGTGGTTGGATTAGTAGTGATACAAGTTGTTATGATGATTTAAAGGTGATATATGTGAGTTAGGGTTTGAGGTATTTGCTGCGTATACTTGCTATATGGATGATATATGTTGTATCTAAACTTATATAAGTGGTTGTAGTGATGATTGGAGCAAGAAATCAAGAAAGGTTGCATTGAAAACGAAAAATTCCAGATTTCTGGAAAATTTTAGCCCATTCTGTCCGGTTTTATTGCATCATATTAGAGGCCAAATTAGGCTTAGCATAAAACATGAAAGTTGTATAGAATGATATTTTATAGGTGCCTACAAAATTTCAACTCAATCAGAGCAACGTATCCTGTGAAAAGACCAAACTACCCTCGCTGCCCTAGGATATTTCCAGTGATCCGTTTTGGACAGTTCATCCAATTGACTGTGTTTATTCACTATGATCCGTGCTGATTTAGCCATTTTCCAAAACATGAAAGTTTTAGTACTCTGTCTTAGATTTTAAACGCCTCAAAGGACGCCTTAAACGGACTTTGGTAGCATGAGATATTGCCATTTAAATGTAGTACGGTTAATTAGCCGATTAGTTGGAACCTGGTTCGGTGAACTGGGAATTTGATTAGGTTACACTGGAAATTTGACCAAGTGATCTTCATGAAAGTTGTAGGAATTCATCTTAGCTTCGAAATGGTATAAGTTTCACACCAATCCGATAAGCGTAGCCTCATATGTGTTCTTTCCGTAAAAACCCGTCAAATCTGTCTTTTGTAAACTTCATTTCCGCATTTGTTATTAGTTGATTTATGTCCTTGTATTGTCTTGAGCCTATGGAATGGCTATTGAAATGCATTTGTGTTGTGTATAAACTTGGGCTTGAATGAGAAAAAAATAATGAAGCCAAAATGGCTGGAAAATTAGGTAAATACAAAGGGCGTGCTGCCCAAATTTTCGCTCGAGGGCTAAGTTTCTATTTGAACTTGTATACTTTTGTTTGGCCAATACCATGACCGGCTTTCCATTTTAAAACATGATACCTCTTTAGTTTAACACTTCAAATGCTACTTCCTTCTTCCCAAAATATAGAGGTATGATTTAGGGTTTTCTCGGCCACAAGTGAACCACTTTTAAGTGAGGTTTTAAGTGTGAACGTAAGGTAGTATTGTCCTCCTTTTCACATGATTTTATCATGACGTTTAGTCTATACTAGCTGCTTGGGTATGAGTTGATTTTGAACTATCTAAACGATTCCGAAAACAATATTTTTTAGCCTATCTCGTTGGAGTCCGAGTTGTCTTTGGTCCAAGTGTTTTCCGCCGGACATTTTATAACCCGTTTGAGTTAGTTTTGTGTTTGGTTTATGAAACCCTAGTTATTTTTGTCCTCCGATCCAAATATCCCCTTTTCACTATAAAGGCGTCTTTATACGTTTTACTTATCAATTGCCGGTTTTTCTTTGATTTCACTTACTTGTTTGTGCTAGATAGACTGTAATATTCTTTCTCATTTACTCTTAGGTTTTCTCGGTGACTGAGGTAATATCCGGAAGGATATTTGCACGTTGTTTTACGTAAATAGGTGAGTTTTCCTTGTTTGTTATATTTCCTTGACTTATTGGCTTGTTATTATTGATTGATAATGTGTTAAGTGCTTTCAATGATTGTTAAAACGAGTTTTCTAGGCGAGTGTGTACTTTATCGCACTCGACCTAAATAAATATGAAATTTTCAATGATTAATGATTAAATGCTAGTTGCGCATGAATGTAAGCCGTTTGGCTGAACTGGGCCCTGCCCTTCGTTACCGATCGACTCGAGCCAGAAGCGGACTCGGTCGGGCGATATGGTGACCCTGGGTGTGAACGTTTGGTATACTCGAGTATTACCTTGAAGTCTGGTGGAGCCCGGCCAATGTCTGGGAAGGGGGTGAATGAAATGAACGAACGAACGAGGGTTTTACTTACAAAAATGCATTTTCAAGTGAATGGAGGAATAAGGGGAATGTTAGGAGAACGAACGAACGAACAAATGGCTCCTTGTGAGCCTGTACCCTTTTAATGTATGTGTTATTATCGCTTTTCATTGTAAATGTTACTTGAATTATTGAAATTTTATATTTAATGTTTTGGATGGATTGTTGCTTATGTGTTCGGAACCTCACTGAGCTTTTAGCTCATCCCTTTAGTTTTGTTTTCCTTAACAGGGGAAGGCGAGCAAGGACAAGAGCTCTGTATAGACTAGCTTGGTCTAGTTCTTTGGTTTTGTAATGGTTCTCGCCCTAGTGCTTGGCACGGGCTGGTTGTATGGTGAATTGAGAACCTTTGTATATTCGACGGTTGTACTTCCTTCTGGGATAACAATGTATATAATTTTGCTTTAAGTTTTGGATCCTTGTTTTGCTCTTTCTTGTGGTTTTATTTCTGATTTGCTTGAGTGAACGACTGAGTCCCGGTGAGAGTTGGGCAGGCGGTCCGTCGAACCCTTTGGTTCGCCTTAGGGGGAGGTGGGGCTGTCACAGGTGGTATCAGAGGATGAAAGAGGATGAAATTCTCTTAAGAGGGAGAGAGTGTGATGACTTGCGAATTCCATACTAGGTCTTGGACTCGAGTCTTAAGTGTTTGCCTTGATTGTTCTAGGAGGTGCCGACGATTAAAGCCATACTTGGGAAGGAAACTTTTGAAGTTATCCTTATTTTAACTGGTGAGTGTACCACTCCCTTGCATTGTCGCTATTTGAGTTATCTGTACTTGAAATCTATGACATGAATGACTATGAATCCTGTTTAGTTTGATTGAGACGAGGGTGTACTTTATCACACTCGTTCTCTTGCCTGTGTTGTACAAACTGAAAGCTATTACTTGTACTTGTTATGAACTTGAACATGTTACCTGCACTTGTTATAATGTCGTTTGGAAGTGTGTCCAACGACCTCCTTGTTAAACCTGAGCTCAACCTCATGGGGAGTTAATTAAATCGAGCCATGCAAGGGTTTGGTCGAGGAAATTGACAATCCGTGGGTCCCTATTTTTATGGAATCTTTGAGTATTGAGACTCTTGATTCCGGTATACTCGAGTATTACCATTCCTGTTTCTATTTAGCGTTCGGGCCAGGTAAGGGGGTATGTTTGGTGAACGGGATTTGGCGTTAAAGTGGTGTTCTACTGGACTGGTTTCGTTATTTGGAAGTTGACGGAGGGTCAACGTAGTCGGATCAAGTACTGCAACGGGGATTTGGCTCCGGAGAGCCACATGTATCCTTTCTATCTAAGTTATTTTGCTCATCTCCTTATTTGATACACCTATGTGATTAATTGAGCATGAAGTTCCTTGGTTCTTGACTGTTATTATTTTGGTACCTCATTGAGCTTCTAGCTCACCCCGTTCCGTTATCCTTGTTTTCCTTACAGGAAACCACCTTTTGGAGACTCTGATATTTTGGAGCATGAGTTGAGCTAGTTTTAATCTTCTTTTGTGTAGCTCCTCGATGTATGGAAAACCCTAAATGTATCTTAATACAATGTTTTTTCTGGATCTGTAAACTTACTAATATGTAGATTTTGAAGTGTTTCCTCATGTTTATGTAACATATGTATTCGGGAATGTACCTACTTTCATGGCGAACAAAGTTTCCTTGTACTTGGTTGGATCCTGCATGGCGGCAGCCCTTCTATTTCGTTTTGATTCTTGCAGTTTTATTCTGGTTTTGATGGAGGTATGACTGAGTCCCGGCGAGAGTTGGGCAGGCGGTCCGCCGAACCCTTTAGTTCGCCTTAGGGTGAGGTGGGGCTGTCACAAATTCATCACAATAGCCATTCAATAGGCTCAAAGTCATATGAGTACAAAATCAAGTTAACAACATGTGCGGAAATGAGATCTAACAAAAGACAGATTTGATGTATTTTTGCGTAACGGTCACAACCGAAGCTACGCTTATCGAATTGGGATGAAACTTTGACCATTTCGAAGCTAACACAAAGGCCTACAATTTTGATGAAGACAACTTAGTCCAAATTCCAGTGTAACCCAGTCAATTTCCCCAATCACAGAACCAAATTCCAACTAACCGGTCAGTTAACCGTACGGCCTTCAAATGGCCATATCTCAAGCTACCAAAGTCCGTTTAAGACGTTCTTGGAGGCGTTGAAAAGCTAAGACAAATTACTAAAACTTTTATGTTTTGGAAAATGGTTAAATCAGCACAGATCATAGTGAATAGATACGATCCATTGGATGAACTGTCTAAAATGGATCACTGGATGCATCCTAGGGCAGTGAGGGTATTTTGGTCTTTTCACAGGCTACGTTACTCCGATTGGGTTGAAATTTTGTAGGCAACCATAAAACATCATTCTATACAACTTTCATGTTTTGTGCTAAGCCAAATTCGGCCTCTAACATACTGAAATAGAATCGGACAGAACTGAACCACGATTTTCCAGAAATCTGGAATTTTTGTTATTTCAAGCCATAATTCATATTTTCACCTTGAAACTACCACAACTTTCACCTTCAAAAGATCATATACCATATATATACATCATACAACACCTAACCCACAAGAAACCCTAACTCAAAATCATCCATCCAATCATCACAATCACTTGAAATAAGCTTCACAAGCACAATACTAACATTAATACTCAACTTAATCATGATTAATGGAAAAAGAATGGTTGATCAGCCTTTATACCTCAAGATACAAGCTTGCAAGGATGATCCTTCACCTCTCCTTGAAATTTTTGGTTCCTCAAGCTTCCCAAGCTTCCACCTAGTGATTAATCGGTTTAGTTTTCCTTGGTTGCACTCAAATGGTTGGATTCAAGATGGATTGAAGATTTTTCTCTCTTGCTCTCTCTCTCTCCCTTGCTCGGCCAAAAGACAGAAAGAATGAAGGAAAATAAGCTGAAATGAAGGATAACAGAACAAGGAAAAAAAATTAATCAAAGAGCCATAGGGTGGTGACACTTGTCACCACCAAAGCCATGCAAATTTCTCTTTCTTTCCCTTGCATTTTTTGCCACAAATTTTGGCCATATGGATGAGTATGAGGGGGGATATTTTGTAAAAATATCAAGGGTATGTGGTGGTAAGAAAGTGGTGGTCAAGTGGTGGGTTCAATCGGTAGTGATCGATACCCGTCGGTTTGACACGATTTCTCTTAAATCGCGTATACTAGGTTTTTAGCTTATAATCACTAACTTATTATTATCTCTTCTAGTCATATAGTATTTCCTCATCCAAAAGTCACTTTTACCTATCAAATTTGATCCTCACTCCGTACCGAATAATCATACCACGGGAAAACGTGAAACCCTAATTCGCTCTTAACTTGGAAACGAAAAGTGAAACCCTACTTCCTAGGTTCATTTGCACCTATTGAGGAATGATTGTGTATTAGGGCCATAATAATTGAATAATTTCCAAATAAAAGGCATTTTTAAGAAAAACCGTGAGGAATTTTACAATTCCAGTGATTAAAATTAGGGTTTCAATTAAAATATGAGGGATTTAAGAAAACCGGTTAGTCACAAGTAAATTAGGGTTTTTGATTAAAATTTTAGGGTTTCTAGTCTTTTAAAACAAAATAAGGTTTTAAATCAAATCCAAAGAAATACACTTTAGTATTTTCTTTACGAACAACCTCTTAATTTTCGGGGTATCACAGCGAAGACTGCAGGAGATTGGTGATATAGTTGAGAGCCAAATTCGTTGGTCTTTAGGAGAAGGTTTAGTTGATTTCTGGTACGATGCTTGGTGCTTTGATGAACCCATGTCAAAGGTTTTAGGCATTACAGGTACTCCTCATATGTTTGTAGGGGAACTTATGCCTCAAATGGTTGGAGCAAGCAACATCTTCACCAATGGTTATCACCTTCTTAGGTTGCATGTATTTTGAAAGTTTCTTTTTTACTTCACCAAAAAGATTAGGTGGCTTGGTCTCTTTCTTCATCAAGCGATTTTTCAGTGTCATCAGCTGGGGGAGTTAGTCCATCAAAGGCAAAATTTTTCTTCGATTGATAACCTGGTTTGGAATTCTCTTATTCCCTTGAAGATTTCTTTTTTCATGTGGCAGTTGTTACGACGTTAGGTAGCTGTTGATGATTTAATTCAATGGAAAGGAGTTTTGTTGGCTTCAAGGTGTTGTTGTTGTGAAGCGGCCTATGAATCAGTTGATCACCTGTTTGTGACTAGGTCTTTGTGACTACTTGCAAAATTCTCCATATTTTTTTAAAATTTCCTTTTATTTTGAATAAATTACTTTATAATATCTTTACTAGTCATTTACTCCCTCAATAGTTGTAATAAATAATAGAATCGAGAGTTTTACCTTTACTTTTATAGTTAGGGAAAACTAGGATTTTTGTGTATTTTGGTAGTGTGATTAATTGGTGAGGTGTGTGTACTAAATTTGATGGTTAAGAGTGAGTTTTAGATAAGACGAAGTGTGTGATTAGAAGTGCTATAATAAGTTAGTGAATCAAAAGTTAAAACACAAGTACGCGAGAGTTAAGGAAATAGGCTTGAACCGACATGCACCGTTTGCTACCGATCTAATATACCACTTGACCACTACTTTGTTGCCTTAATCCTCTTGTCTTTATTTGAGCTAATCAGCCCTAAAATATCCTCTAAAGCAGCGGAAATTCTTGACTAAAGAAAGGGGAGAAAAGAAAAAAAATAAGAAGCCATCTTGTGGTGCCAAGTGCTGGCAATCTAAAGATGGTTGACCAAGCCAATTTCTTTCCTTCTTATCTTCCATTTTGGCTCATTTTCCTCATTATTTCTACTTGGTGGCCGAGAGCAAGAGAGGAAAAAGAGGGAAGAAAACTTTCAATTTCCAACCTTGATTTTAGCCTTGTTTGAGTTGAATCACAAAAACTTAACCGATTAAAACTTCACCATGGTGCTTAGGAAGCTTGGTGTGGTGAAAATTTTTGAAGAAATAGCTTGGTTCCTCACTTTCAAGAAGGTTTGGTAAGGCATAGGTCTAAAACTTCCTTTTATCATTCTTAATCTTGCTAAATATGCTATAGAAGTTTTGAATCTTGGACTATTATGGATGATTTTCTAGTTTTGGGTTGTTTAGTGAAAATTTCAGCTAGGGTTTTATATTTTCCAGCTTTGATTGTGTTGTTTAACTAGCAAATGTTGCTACTGAGCTTGGATATGGAATTTGTGAGGTGATTAATGGCATGATTGTGACTTTTTAGCATTAAAAGATGAAATTTCAGCTTTGGTGAGAAAATTTCAGCTTTGATAGTGGTTGATTATTCGCTAGAAATGACTTATATTTGGATTGTTTGTAGCCTAGATGAAGAGCTATCTTGATATGTTTATTGATGGTGTTTGAATTGGGATGATTTGAGGAAAAACATGAAGCCTTAAATGGCTGGAAAATTGGACAAATACAAAGGATATGCTGCCCAAATTTTCATTCGAGGGATAAGTGAGTGAACTTGGAACTTAGGCGGTGATTCGGGGACGAATTGGACTTCGGTTGTCTAGGGTATTCAAGTTTCCTTTAGTAAAGGTATATAAGCTGAAATTTTGCCAAAACTCATACACTTTATAGGGCAAAAGTTGCGACCACTCTAAATACAATTTCTTAGTTTTAACACCAAGTTGCGAACTTATAAGTGTTAATCGCTTCTTTATCAACACCAAAAGAGCGAGCATGAATTTTCTAGGGTTTGATAAGTAACTTCAAAGAGTTTCATTTACTTGATTTTCTTCAAGCGAAACCCCTATATTTTGGAACCCTAATTGATTTTAAACCATTAAATGGAATTTTATCGCAGATTTGGACTCCAACCAGGGAGTTGCGCCTGAACGTGGTTTTGAAATGCAATAAGCCATTAGTGAGTGCTTCCAAGTGCATGATTGAACTTGATACTTGATTTAAATGCTTTACCAATGAGAATGGATAATATTTGATTGGTTTGGTCGGGCAAGGGTGTACTTTATCGCACTTGCCCCAATGTGTGATCTTATTGTTCATTGGTTGCAATTGACTTGATATACATGTATATGACTTGAGCACTGTTTGGAATTCCAGAAACCCTGTGGGTAGTTAATCGAGTCGAGCAGGCAAGGGTCTGGTCGATTAGATAACAAACCCTAGGTCTCTAGTTTTGTCGAGTGGAGTGTTTTCTCTTTGACTAATTGGTATGCTCGAGTATTACCACCAGTGTTTATCTTGGAATTCGGGCCCGATAAGAGGTTTGATTGGTGGACGGAGATTGGAGTTAAGTGGTGTACTACTAGACTGGTTACTTTACTTGAAAGTTGATGGAGTGTCAACTACTACTTGATCAAGCTATGGCGGAGTTAGGTTGTAAAAGCGACTGTATCCTTTTACTTGACATGTGACTTAATGATTGGCTATACGAAGTGTTATTGCTCATTTTCTAGACTTCTTATGCTCGCTACATTGATACTTTCACTTTTAAATAGTGGTCAACTTGCTACTTGGGTCTGCATGATGTTTTGGAACCTCACTGAGATTTAGCTCACTCTATTAGTTTTGTTTTCCTTACAGGAGGTACGAGCGAGAGCGTGACGCTGGTACAGGCTAGCATTGTCCATTTTTTAAAATTGTGGCGATTGTACTCACGCAAGTGCTCGATTAGGGTTGAATGTATCTGAAACTCATATCTTTTGTTTTGTTTGAGATTGTATGAATGTTTGAGATAGAAATGAATGTAAATATACATTCGAAGTTTGGGAAATGTTATTTCATTGACTCTTGAGGTTGTAAACTATTTTACTTAAAGTAAGTGAGCGAGTCCTCGCGAGAGTTGGGCAAGTGATCCGTTAAACCAACTTGTATGATTGTCTAAGTGTAAAACCCTAGAGAATAGGTGTTTAACTTGGTGTTACTTGTTTCAATTGCTTATTTTTGTGATGTTACTTGTACTGTAGGTAATGGAAGGAAATGGCGAGAATGGGAATGCTGAACGACCTCGGTGAGTACTTAACTACCTGGAGCATCCCGGAGGGCCTGTATGTCGGTGGGCTCCAGGACGTGCGGTCTGACACTGTGACTGCTGGCAGACCTATTCCTACCCCGATAGGGTAGTTCTTGCTATGGCCGACAAGAGGAGACGATTGGGTAGCGCTAATCGTAGATGCCAGCGGAGATTGAGCGTCTGTAGGCTGTATTGAGGATCCAAGCGCCTAGGATCGGTGAGCTTGAGGCTTTTATTCTTGAGGAGCAAGAGGCTAATGGTCGCATTGCTCGAGTAGTAAGGGAAGTAAAAAACCGAACCGATAATATTTTGACTGAGTGTGGCGCTCTGGTGGGGGAAGTGGTACAAAACTTGATCGAGGAAGGTCAAGGGAATACCGCCCCTAGTGATCCTAAGAAAGATCCTGAAGTGGACCCTGAGGAGAAGCTGGCTGCACCCGAGGAGGAGGATGAGTCGGTCGGGTCGGTGACTAGCTAGACTAGGGATCTAGGGTTTTGAGGGACTACGTGAGATAGTTAGGGACATAGTTAGGGGTGACACGTTATCTTTTGTTTTCGATATTGACGTATTAGGCTGATATACATAGCGCTTATTTTTGTTCTGTCCCTTGGCTGTTATAAGTTTTTGACTGTATGAGGTTGGCATGTACCATGTACAGTACTCTATAACTTGTTATGTGACTTATTTTGATATGTGTATAAAGGAAATGTTTATTTTCAACGTGTTTTATTGCCTTTACTTTATGATTTAGAAATGTTTTACTGAGCTTTATAGCTACTTTATTTTGCTTATATCTATTTAGTCTATTGTTCAATGAAAGAATGGAAGGTAGGAGAAGTCAGGACCGGGGAACTACTGGAGGACGCCATTCTAGCTGTGGCCATGGGGTTAGACAAGTACAAGAATCGAGAGAGGAGAGAGGTACAACAGTTGACCCACAACCTGGACCCCGAGCTGAAGGAGGGGATCATGTGGCAATGGCAATTCAGCAAATGACCAATATTCTCGCTCGTTTAGTAGAGCAATAGGGTCAAATCCCCGTAAATCAGCCTAGGGACCCTGAAATAGGGGAAGATAGGGTCCTAGAGCGATTCCAAAAGTTCTATCCTCCCAAGTTTCTTGGAGGACCAGATCCTGATATAGCCGAGAAATGGTTGGAGACGATGATTAATATTTTCACTGCCTTAAACTATACGGAGGAAAGGCAAGTGCATTTTGCTATATTTTAATTTTAGAGACCAGCCAGAGCCTGGTGGAATGTAATTAGGGCCAAGTGGGAGAGAGAGGGGATAGCATGGACCAGATTGAATTTCGTGTGGGACTTTAACGAGAAATATGTCCTACGATAGTCCAGGAGAAGAGGGAGGATGATTTTATTAAGCTCCGTCAAGGAACCCTAAATGTATCTGAGTATGAGACTCAGTTCACCAAGTTGTCCAAGTTCACTCCTGAATTAATAGCTACGGAGCAAAGGAAGGTAAGGCAATTTGTACAGGGACTAAATGTTGAAATACAAGAAGCCTTGGCGGCGGCACAAATTAATACCTTCACGAAGGTTCCGGAGAAAGGCCAAAGGATAGAAATTGCAAGGGCACATGTGAAGACCTTTCATGCAAAGAAAAGGGGTGCACCTAGTGGGAGTCAGGGACGGGTACAAGGTGATCGGGGTATGCCACCTCCTAAAATGGGTCGAGGAGCTAGCAGTGGAAGAATGTCAAGGACATCTAGGGGAGTTACTCCAAGAGGAGCCCTAGGTGGAAGGGGACATGCGAGAGGTGCCTCGTAGGGAGGCCAGACATCCACCCCTCGAGTGTCTTATGGGTACTGTGGGAAATCCAACCACACTGAGGATAATTGCTGGCAAAAGGCTCGAAAGTGCTTACGGTATGGAAGTACTGAGCATCAGATCGCCAACTGTCTACTGATTAGTGATGCCCAGCCAGCTGGTAAATCAAACCCTAAACCAACCAATGTAGGAGGGACTAGGCCAAGGGTGCCAACCAGAGTATACGCCTTGTACTAGCAATTGGTACCTGAACCATCGGAGGTAGTGGAAGGTACGATTCCTATTTTTCATCGTTTGACCAAGATTTTGATAGATCTTGGTGCAACCCATTCTTTTGTTAGCTCTACTTTTATGTGTGGAATTGATGTGAAGATCGAGAGGCTACCATATGACTTAGAAGTAAAAACATCTACGGGTAACCAATCCCTACTTGCTAACGAGGTGTATAGAAACTGTGACATTTGGATTGGTGAGCGAAAATTGGTAGTCGGCCTTATAAGCCTAGCCATTAAGGGGTATGACATTATTATAGGGATGGACTGGCTAGCTCGTTATCATGCTCGGGTAGATTGTCGCACAAAGGTGGTCAAGTTTTGCATACCCGATGAGGCAACTCTAAAACTAGATGTGAGGGGTATTTTAGCATCATCTACCCTTATTTCAGGAATTAAAGCTAGAAAATTATTAAGTAATGGGACACAGGGGTATCTAGCTTTTCTAGTTAACACCCCAGGAGAAAAGGGTAAATTAGAAGAGATGCCTAAGTGTGACGGCCCCACCTCCCCCTAAGGCATACCCCAGGGTTCGGCGGGTCGCCTGCCCAGCTCTCGCCGGGACTCAGTCGTTCACTACAGTCCTCAATTAAAATCGGAATAAATCACAAGAATAGATAGGGCAGCGATCCAAACTTAAAGCGGAACTTATATACATTGCCATCCCAAAAGGGAGTATAAAGATAGAATATACAAAGATTCTCAATCCTTCATACGTCCAGCCCGTGCCACACACTAGGGCGAGAACCATTACAAAAAAAAAAACAAAAGAACTAGACTAGGCTAGTCTATGCTCTTATCCTGCTCGCCGTCCCCTGTTAAGGAAAACAAAACTAAAGGGGTGAGGTAAAAGCTCAGTGAGGTTCCGAACACATAGTCAGATAGTCAATTCAATACGTTAAACATGGAGTATCAATAATTCAAGAAATTTTTACAATGGAAAGCGATAGTAACACATTCATTAAAAGGATACGGGCTCACATGGAGCTATTTGTTCGTTCGTTCGTTCCCCTGACATTTCCCCTTATTCCTCCAATTATTTGAAAATTTCTTTTTTGAGAAGTAAAACCCTCGTGCCTTCGTTCGTTCATTCATCCCCTTCCGGACGTTGACCGGACTCCACCCATCCGGACGTTGGTCGGACTCCACCCATCCGGACGTGGCCGGACTACAAGGTAATACTCGAGTATACCAAATTCACCCAGGGTCACCATATCGCCCGACCGAGTCCGCTTCTGGCTCGAGTCGATCGGTAACGAAGGGCAGGGCCCAATTCAGCCAAAAGGCTTACATTATGCGCAACTAATGTTTCAATCATTAAATCATTGAAAATTTCACATTTCATTTAGGTCGAGCGCGATAAAGTACACGCTCGCCTAGAAATTCATTTTGAAAATCATTGAAAACACTTAACACATCATCAAACAACAACAACAAGTCATGAAGTCATGGAGAATATAACAAACAAGAAACACTCACCTATGTACGCAAAACAACGGGTAAAATATCCTTCCGGATATTATCCTCAGTCACCGAGAAAACCTAAATTAAACGAGAAAGAATATTACAGATCATCTAGCACAACAATTAGGTGCAATCAAAGAAACTCGACAATTATTGAGTAGAACGTACAAAAAGACTTTAAAGTGAAACGAGGACATTTGGACCCGTGGACAAAAATAACTAGGGTTTCATAGACCAAACGTAAGTATACCAGTTCAAATAGAAACTTAGTCCTCGAGCGAAAATTTGGACAGCATGCCCTTTGTGTTTACCTAATTTTCCAACCATTTTGGCTTCATTATATTTCTCATTCAAGCCCAAGTTCATACACAACACAAATGCATTCAATAGCCGTTCCATAGGCTCAAGACAATACAAGAACATAAATCAACTAATAACAAATGCGGAAATGAAGTTTACAAAAGACAGATTTGATGGGTTTTTACGGAAGGAGCACATCTGAGGCTATGCTTATCGGATTGGTGTGAAAATTATACCGTTTCGAAGCTAAGACGAAGGTCTACAACTTTCATGAAGGTTACTTAGTCAAATTTCCAGTGTAACCTGGTCAAATTCCCAATTTACAGAGCCAACTTCCAACTATACGGCTAATTAACCGCACTGCACTAGAATGGTCATATCTCAGGCTACCAAGGTCCGTTTAAGGTGTTCTTGTAGGTGTTGAAAAGCTAAGACAGAGTAATAAAACTTTCATGTTTTGGAAAATGGCTAAATCAGGACGGATCCTAGTGAATAAACATGATAAACTGGATGAACTGACTAAAATTGAACACTGGAAACATCCTAAAACAGTGAGGGTATTTTGGTCTTTTCACAGGGTACGTTGCTCCGATTGAGCTGAAATTTTGTAGGAACTTATAAAATACCATTGTATACAACTTTCATGTTTTGTGCTAAGCCTAATTCGGCCTCTAACTACATGAACTGGAACCGGACAGAACAGGGTGAAATTTTTCCAGAAATCTGGAATTTTTTATTCCAATGATAACTTTCTTCATTTCTTGCTTCACTTGCTACCAAAACCCCCTATACAATCTTGGATACAACATATATTAATCATACATCAAGTTTGGCAGCAATTCATCAAGCCCTAATTCATGTATTCACAAGGAAAAACAACACCCAAAACATGATAACATCCATTATTCACCACAAATTTGAGATGCTAAGCTAATTTGAACAAGATTAAGAGTTAGAAATGGGGAAATCATCATCCTTACCTTTCTTAGTGTCTACCAAGAGCAACTCTTGCTTTTCCCTTCAAAATTTCACCAACACCTCACTAGATAAACACTCAAGGATGACTTTAATCGGTTTAGTTTTCTTTCTTCCTCACTTGGTGACTAGATTTCAAGAAGAAATGGTGAACTCTCTCTTGGGGTTTTTCTCTCTCTCTCTCTCAGCCAAGACCAGAAAAAATGAAGAAGAAAGATGGCTGAAATGAAGGATAAAAAGGCAAGAAAAAAAATTAATCAAGGAGCCATGAGGTGGTGACACTTGGCACCACCAAAGCCATGCAAATTTTTCTCTCTCTCCCTTGCATTTTTGGCCACAAATGTCGGTCAAAGGCAGCTGGAAATGAGGGGATATTTTGCTCAAATATCAATGAGCTCATGTGGTAAGAAAGTGGTGGTCCAGTGGTGCGTTCAATCGGTAGTGCGCGGTACACGTCGGTTTGCACCGTTTTTCCTTAAATCACACGTACTAGGGTTTTTTTCTTCCCAATCACTAACTTTTTATCATTGCTCCTGCTCACATATTATTTCTCACCTAAAAGTCACTCTTAATCACCAAATTTGAATCCTTGCTCCGTACCGAAAAATCATCCTTCGGAAAATCGCGAAAACCCTAACTTGCTCCAACTGAAAACGAAAAGTGAAACCCTACTTTCTAGGTTCATTTACACTTATTGGGGAATGATTGGGTAGTATGTGAGGCCCCAGTCCGATCGTAAGTCGATATTAGAGTTATTTGATATTCGGTATGGAAAATAGGGTTTTATGGCTAGGAAGGAAACCTTAATTCGGTTGAGCTTGAAAATCCTAGTTTATGTATTATGATTATAAGGTTCAAGCTATAATTTATATTTGGTATTCTAGTGTGTTCCTTGACATAGGTAAATATAGGATTTGTTTACAATATTAGAAAGTTTAAGTGGAAGATTATTTATCGCCTGCCTTTTCTACATTTTCTTTATTAGAAAAATTTCCAGGATAATTTTTATGAGTAAATATGGGTTTTCGATGATTTTTCAAGTATCGGTTAGATTTTGAGAAAATAAGAACGTATATCGGATGTGGGACCCACTAGTGCGGTAAGTTCGGAAAAATTCGGCCAATTAGGTTAAAATCTGGATACTGTGTAAAATTTATCGGGTGTTAAGAGATAAGTAGAGAGTGAAATTTGATTGATGTGAGAGGAAAAAGAAAGATAAGATGCATTTAAGAGGTGACAAGTGTCACTCTCTTATTGGTTATACTTTATGATTTACTATTCATGTTTTTGACTTTTGACCCAAAATGGTTAAATATCTTAAAAATTGCACAAAAATTACCATTTCTTACCTCCTCCATAGCCGGCCCTCTCTCTTGCCAAGAAGGAAGAAAACTTCTTCAAACTTCAAGCTTTCAACTAGCTCAAATCATCCAAACCAATTGCCTAAACTAGTTTCTACTCCATACAACCTTTCCATTTGGTGTTAGTGGTGAGTTTGGTGAAGTTTTTGGAAGAGCTAAGGTGGTCTACAACTCCTCTTCTCTTGTATACTAGGTAAGTGATGATTGAACATACTCCTACACCTAATGATGCTTAAGTTATGCTTAGTAGTGGCTAAAGTGATGATATTTGTGATTTATTTCTTGATTTGAAGTGATTTGGTGAAGTTTTTATATTTTTGAGGAATTTTCTGGTTTAATATGAATGTGATGTTGTGGTCATCTATGATGGTTGATAATGAGGGGGAATGACTCTAGTAGGTTTGAATTAGTGATAATTGCAACCAATTTTGGGTTTGGATTGAATTGTGGAAAGTTAGGGTTTTATCACCCCTTATTCTGTCCAGTTTTGGATCATAGGGTTAGAGGCCGAATTGAATTTTGCTTAAAACATTAAAGTTTTAGGTATTGATGTGTTTGAGGTGCCTGTAAAATTTCAGGTCATTTGGATTTGTGTAGAGTGAGATATGTCGATTTTACTGTTGCTGTTCAGGGTTGATCAGAATGTGCGAACTGTGTTTGAAATGGGTTGTTTTGACTGGTATTGCTTTGGATTTGGATGTTGGTATCTTTTTATGAAATGTATCTGGATGTATTAGCTATCATATGCCTTTGGAATTTCTGGATTTGGACTTGTGTAGGCTGAGTTATGATGTTTGTACTAGAATACGGTTTATGATCCTGTTTTGCGATTCTGGTATAGTGTCTTGCATTTTTGACCTTGTTACATTCAAAATTGGACAAAGTTTCCTTCGTCAATATTGTAGCTCCTTAATTCCTGGATATCCCTGTAAATTTTCAGGTTAAACGGATTAGTATAGCCTGATTTATAAGCGAAATACTCAGACCTGTTGTGACCGTCAAATTCTGTTACGTTTTTGGAAAGTTTCTGACCGTGATTTTTTTCGATTTTGATAGAGTACGATCTGGGTGTCGACTTCTTCATAAGAAATGTAGATCTTGGCCACAGCTTTGAAACGCTATAAAGTGCGTCAAAATCCGAGTCCCGTACCTCTAGTTATGATCGAAATAAGAATGCATGTCAGAACTGTTTTTATATCCGGACAGTTTACGACTGAAACATTGGCTTCACATTTGACTAGATTACAAGCTGTTTGGGCTTACGACCAAAACACCAAACTTATAGCCCTATATCAGAGCTTTCTAACGCCCTTGGAAATTCATGAATCGGATTTATAAAACCTGAGATATAGCCGAGCAAACAAGGCCTGCCCGTGAAAATGACCATTTTCTGGTCAGATCTGTTTTGGTCCTGATGACCAATTTCCGTTCCGGATTTGGATTGCCGACCTTCATGAAAGTTGTTCCATTTGGAATGAACCATCTAACTGCCAATTTTCATCTCTTTTGACCATCTGTAGCATAGAAAACAGTTTGCACTCAAAACTGACCATTTGTGCCTTGGCCAGATTTCGTAAGTGATTGTGTTTGGTTCATTTGGGACTGAAGCCTCCAGTTTCAGTTCTGGATGTCTTCATAACAGTTGTTGTTCATCCTTTAAGCTTCGATATGGCGTCTCATACGCCTTAATCCGATATTCGTAGCTCAACTTATGAGCAAACTAGAAACGAGTGTCAAATCTGCCGGTTCCGCTAACGGCCGTTTCCGTTTCCGTCCGTCATATTTACGTGCGCGCGTGTCATTTTTGCCGTTTTGCTTGTTTTAGACACGATAGTAGCCGTTTGCGATATTATGTGACACAATCTACTATTTCAGACGGTGGTGAGCTGGGCGGAACTGGTGGGGCCCACTACTAGCTGTTCATTTCGATCCGACTACGTGTTTTTGCTATTTCAGAGTCTGAGTAAGTATTCAGGCCAGTTTGGTGTGTTTTCTTTGCTATGTGTTTGAGATGTGTGAAAAGGGTACTTAGGCGAGGGTGTACTTTATCGCACTCGACCTAAACCCTAATTTGAATGTATAATTGTACTTGGCATATGTATATGAACCTTTTGGAACCAAAACCCTTGAGCTTGTGGCTCGGGGCGACTTTCGAGTAAAGTTTGTGAAGTTTGCAAAGTTTGTGAGTTCGTGGGCCCGATCTAAGACCTGTATGGACTATTCGAGCCGGTTAGGGCTTGGTCGAAGTCAGTCCAACTTAGTCTGAGGTCACCAAGTTTGTAGGTTCATGTTATGAACCAATTTTGTGAATCCAGTTCACCGAGAAGGTTACCAAGTTTGTGAACCGAGCTTGCGCCGCAAGTTCAATTTCGTTCGCTCGGGCAAGTTTGTGAGGTGACTGGCCAGTGAGGGTGATAAGGTGTTGGTGGGTGTACAAGTGAAGTTCTACGGACCATTGAGTGTGGTCGACGGAGTGTCGGCAGGAGATCACGCATGGCATATGAATTGGCTTTGGAGCCACCTGTATCCTTATTATGTGATGTTACTTTTCTGCTTTTGCTTTACTCTTACTGTGTAACTGTTGTTACGTGAAATTTATGCTTTCACCCCTGTTTACTTACTAAGCATATAGCTTACCCCTTTCCTTTTGTTTTCCTTAGCAGGGGCCGACGCGGGGACTTTTGGCTCGTACACTAGTATAGTTAGATTGGCTTGTATTAGTTAAACAGTTAGGATGTTTGTTTTAGTTTTAGTGGTTTGTAAGGACCCTTCTTAGGGTCTCTCTTCTGCTGGTTGTGGTTATAGTGTATTCGAGTGGTTTGACTCGAGACTTTTGAGGATGTAAATGTAACTTTTGGGATTGTATATATATTGTATATAGTGCTCTTTCGATTTATCTAGTTTTATTGCTTTAAGTTTTGAGTCCTGGCGCGAGCTAGGCAGGCGGCCCGCCAATACCCTTGGGTTCGCCCTTGGGAGAAGTGGGGTCGTCACATAGTAGGGCTATAATAAATGAATAATTTCTAAATAAAAAGGTATTTTTGAGAAAAATATAAGAAATTTGCGAGTCCTCACACTAAGTGAATATCTAGATGTATTCCTGGACGAATTGGTGTCATTGCCACCTGAAAGAGAAATCGAGTTTAAGATTGATTTAACACCTGAAACTACTCCCATCTCAAAAACCCCATATCGGATGGTGCCCGCAGAACTTATGGAGTTGAAATTTCAATTGCAAGGCTAGAACGGGGATTTATACATGAGAGTGAGTCACCTTGGGGCGCTCTAGTGCTTTTTGTCGAGAAGAAGGACGGAAGTTTGAGGTTGTGCATTGATTATCGAGGGTTGAATGCAGTGACCATTAAGAATAAATATCCTTTACCCCACATTGACCTCGACCAGCTACAAGGGGCTATGGTGTTTTCTAAATTAGATCTTCGACAAGGATATTACCAATTGAGAATTAGGAAAGAGGATATGCCCAAAACTGCCTTTAACACTCGATATGGGCATTATGAGTTTGCAGTGATGCCTTTTGACTTAACTAATGCCCCACCTGCATTCATGGATTTAATGCATCGGGTGTTTAAATCTTACTTGGATCGATTTGTGGTGGTGTTTATTGATGATATTCTGTTGTATTCTAAGACAAAGAGAAGCATGAGCAACACTTGAGAATAGTATTACAAACCCTGACAGAACATCAATTGTTTGCCAAGTTTAGTAAGTGTGAATTTTGGCTAGAGAAAGTATCGTTTCTAGGCCATATAATCTCAAAAGATGGACTCACTATAGATCCAGCTAAAGTTGAAGCTGTTGCAAAATGGAAACGGCCAGAGAATCCTACTGAGGTTCGAAGCTTTTTGGGTCTAGCGGGGGTATTACCGCCGGTTTATAAAGAATTTCTCAAGGATTGCGGGACTGTGACGGCCCCACCTCCCCTTAAGGCGAACCAAAGGGTTTAGCGGACCGCCTGCCCAGCTCTCGCCGGGACTCACTCACTACTACATTCCTCAAGTAAATTACAAGGTACAACTCGAATAATACATCCAATTCTCCAAAAATTACATATCATAAGCGAAGTGGAAACTAGGTCTAAGCGTCAAATGTAGATATACATCCGATTCAATTCCAAATATTTATACAGGTCCAAAAGTACATAAACCAAAACCAAATCTAAACTATACAAGATGTATGCCATCCAGCCACACAAAGATCCAAATACAAGTTCTTCCTTTACTTCGATCCCTGTGGGGAGAAGAAGATAATAGGGGGTGAGCTAGAAGCTCAGTGAGTGACCAGTAAAATTAACAGCCAAGTATATTTCACAATAAAGCATTGATACGATGTCATGATGCAGTAATCAAATGTTCATTTATTGCTCATGTGAGCCAGTGAAGTTCTTGTACTTAAATATCCAACGCTCGTTTAGATCAGGTAACCGAGAAACAGAAGTAAGGAGCCATCGTGCTCCAAAGAATGTGTAAACAGTAGTGGAGACATTGGTTCTAAGCACAAGACTTTTCAGGATCTCATTGGAGCGAAATTATGTCATGGCACACACCCAAACCCAAATGATTTGCAATGGAGTAATAAATGCAAGAATTAGTTCAAAAGTAACTTTGGAAATAGTTGAGGGATCACTCACCAACCACGACTCACGAACCTCATCCATCATTTATTATTGTCTTGCTCAAGTCCAAGCCCTAGATCACAAATGGAAATAAGGACTAAAACGATCAAAGCGGAAAAACAGTAAAGGAATGCATCGGGCGTGCGCGGAAATGAAAATGGTACAAAATGGTTTACACGATTTTGCCCATAACTGGAGCTGTGATTATCAGATCAAAATGTACTAGGCAGTGTCTCGAAGCTTAGACAAAGAGTTACAACTTTCATGAAGACACCTCAACCTAGTTTTCAGTATATCCAAGTCAAATTTGCCAAATATAGAACTAGAACTCCAAGGCTAGTTTATCTTTCTCGTGAAAATTTGGCAGCATGCCCCCTGTGTTTACCTAATTTTCCAGCCATTTATGGCCTCATTATTTTTCCTCAGCCAATCCCAAAGTCGTACATATCTTAGATTCAAGTAAATAGCCGTTCCATAGGCTCATAACAACATAAGAACAAAAATCAAAGTGATAACAAGTGTGGAAATGTAACCTAGCAAAAGACAGATTTGACATGTGGTTGCGGAAAGAACACATCCGAGGCTACGCCTATCGGATTGAGGCATAAATTATACCGTTTCGAAGCTAAGACACAGGGCTACAATTTTCATGAAGATCACTTAGTCCAGTTTCCAATGAAACCTAGTCAAATTCCCAATTTACAGAACCAAAATCCAACTAGTCGGCTAATTAACCACACTGTACTGGAATGGTCATATCTCAGGTTACCAAGGTCCGATTAAGGTGTTCTTGGAGGCGTTTGAAAGCTAAGACATAACAGTAAAACTTTCATGTTTTGGTCATTGGCTAAATCAGCACGGATCCTAGTGAATAAATATGATAATCTGGATGAACTGACTAAAACGGAACACTGGAAACATCCTAAAACAGTGAGGGTATTTTCATCTTTTCACAAGATACATAGCTCCGATTGAGTTGAAATTTTGTAGGCACCTATAAAATACCATTATATACAACTTTCATGTTTTAGTCCAAGCCTAATTTGGCATCTAAATATGAGTTCCAAAACCGGGCAGAACTGAATTAGGAAATTCCAGAAATCTGAAATTTTTGGTTTCCAATGAAACTCTCTTCAGTTCCTTGTTCCAAACTCTACCAAAGCCCCTTATATAATATTATATATAACATCTATCAACCATACAACAAGTTTAAGAAGAAATTAATCAAACCCTAACTTGCTTAAATCATCCAAAATTCATCACAACAACTTGCATATCTTGTAATCAAGCCAAAACATGAACTAGATAGCATCTTAAACCAAAATAAAAGAATCAAAGCCATAAATCAGACTTTATACCTCAAAAACAAAGCTTGAAAGAGTGATACTTCACCTCCTTTGGAATTTCTTAGTTCCCCAAGCTTCCCAACTCACAACCCGCACTTTAATCTGTTTAGAATTTTGATTCTTCACTTGGATGATGTAAATCAAGAAGAAAATGGTGCAGCTCTTGCTCTCCCTTTCTCTCTCTCTATTCTCGGCCAAGGAGCAAAAAAAATGAAGAAGAAAGGCTGCTCATGGTGTTAATATAGGCAAGAGATTAGGATGAATCTTGACCACAAGCTTTGCCAACACTTGGCTCACCCTCCACCACAAAATTTTCTCTTTCTTCTCCTTGCATTTTGGCAACATATTTCGGTCAAGAGATAGCTATGAGGGGGGAAGATACTTTGCTCAATTAGTAATGAGCTTGTATGGTAAGAAAGTAGTGGTCAAGTGGTGCGTTCAATCGCTAGTGCGCGGTACCCGCCGGTTCGCGCCGTTTTTCTTAAAAACACACGTACTAGAGTTTTCACTTCCTATTCACTAATCTTGTATCATTGCTTCTAATCACATATTATTTCTCACTTAAAAGTCATTTTTAATCACCAAATTTGATCCTTGCTTCGTACCGAAAATTCATCCGGCGAAAATCGCGAAAACCCTAATTTTGCTCCAATCTTGAAACCAAAAGTGAAACCCTACTTTCTAGGTTCATTGGCACTTATTGTGGGGTGATTGAGTAGTAGGGCCATTATAAAGTGATATTTGTCAAAGAAAAGGGAATTTTTAAGAAAAATATAAGGAATTTGCACGGCTTCTGGCCGGACTCTCCACAAAATACTATTCACCAGAAATTTTTCCCTTTTCTTCTGCCGCGGGGCGTCACAAACTCCCCTCCTTAAAAGAATGTCGTCCTCGACATTCCAACTTGTCCTAATCAGATCAAAATAGTTCTCGAAAGTCGATCACGTATTAAGAATCATGTCAATCTCGCTTATCATAATCAAATACTAATCAGATCAAATATCTCAATGGTTAATCACATACTAAGAATCACTCTTCACAATCAAGTACTAAAAGTACTCCAATCCAACTTATCAAATAATCTTGATCCAATAGATAGTCAGACGAGTAACTGGATACATATACAAAAGGGGCTCGAAATCGGACTTAAAGTCCCTGATATTTGGAAAAACAATCCAGGACATAACGATGTCTCAGATCAGAAATTACCCCTGGTGGTGCTTGAAAACACAACAAGCTAGCACTCAGTTATACTTCACCAGAAAGTCTCAGGAATTTGTCCCCGGTGGTGCTTGGAAACACAACAAGCTAGCACTCAGCTATACTTCACCAGAGCCCCAGATGCAAGATTTTGTTCATGGCGGTGCTGGACAACACAACCGGTTAGCACAACGGCTATACCTCGCCAAAGAACCTCAGTTCAAAATTTCATCCTTGGTGGTGCTTGATAACACAACAAGTTAGCACTCAGCTATACTTCACCAGAGCCCCAGATGCAAGATTTTGTCCATGGCGGTGCTGGACAACACAACAGGTTAGCACAACGGCTATACCTCGCCAAAGAACCTCAGTTCAAAATTTCATCCTTGGTGGTGCTTGATAACACAACAAGTTAGCACAACGGCTAAACTTCACCAGAGGATCTTAGCTCAAGAAATTGGCCCTGGTGGTGCTTGGAAACACAACAAGTTAGCACAACGGCTAAACTTCACCAGAGGGCCTCAAGTCACAGTTTCATCCCTGATGGTGCTTGAAAACACAACAGGCATGCCTCGCCAGAAGAATGGCGGTGCTTGGAAATACAACAGGCAATGCCTCACCAGAGCGGTTCTGTTCAACCGCTACAGAAGAGTAGTAGCCGATCTATAACCAAACAAGTACGAAATTATTCAGAAACAAAGTCAAAAGCAGGGTTCAAGTGTATCGGTTCAAAAGCGGGGTCAATTATTTCAGGTTCAAAGAACATGAGTACGAGTAGGAACTCACTCGCCTAGCTTATGCCCAGTAATTCACACTCTCAAGCAGTCATCAAACTCAAATCCACATACAGATCATATATGAATCAAGATACTTGCTCAAGAGTAAAAGAGATACCCTATTTTCAGTCAGGTCAGGTCTATCAAGTGTACGTAAGGGTAAACTAGCCGATACAAATTCAAGTCTCAAATGAGCTCAGTCTAGTCGGTTTTAGACAGTTCAAATATCTCAAATCTTAACATTTACCACTCGGGTGGTATAACCTTAATCAAACAGGAAAATTAGAAGAAAAATGCAAACCAAAACTTTTCTCAACAATTCTGGCCACCACCATAATCTATCAAAACCCTAGCCAAGAATCCAAAACTAAGAAACTGTACAGCTCAGGCCGTACGCTCTCAAGCGTAATTCAACCAAATCATATCTTATGCGTACCACTTTCAAGATTCACAACTGACGCTCCAAAAGAGCATTGAACGTACAAACCAATCCCACAGTCCGGCATCCTAAACTATAAGCCTAGGATACACTACAAAGATCGGAAGCCTAAGCTCTGATACCACCTGTGACGGCCCCACCTCCCCCTAAGGCGAACCAAAGGGTTTAGCGGAACGCCTGCCCAGCTCTCGCCGGGACTCACTCACTACTACATTCCTCAAGTAAATTACAAGGTACAACTCGAATAATACATCCAATTCTCCAAAAATTACATATCATAAGCGAAGCGGAAACTAGGTCTAAGCGTCGAATGTAGATATACATCCGATTCAATTCCAAATATTTATACAGGTCCAAAAGTACATAAACCAAAACCAAATCTAAACTATACAAGATGTATGCCATCCAGCCACACAAAGATCCAAATACAAGTTCTTCCTTTACTTCGATCCCTGTGGGGAGAAGAAGATAATAGGGGGTGAGCTAGAAGCTCAGTGAGTGACCAGTAAAATCAACAGCCAAGTATATTTCACAATAAAGCATTGATACGATGTCATGATGCAGTAATCAAATGTTCATTTATTGCTCATGTGAGCCAATGAAGTTCTTGTACTTAAATATCCAACGCTCGTTTAGATCAGGTAACCGGGAAACAGAAGTAAGGAGCCATCGTGCTCCAAAGAATGTGTAAACAGTAGTGGAGACATTGGTTCTAAGAACAAGACTTTCCAGGATCTCATTGGAGCCAAATTATGTCATGGCACACACCCAAACCCAAATGATATGCAATGGAGTAATAAATGCAAGAATTAGTTCAAAAGTAACTTTGGAAATAGTTGAGGGATCACTCACCAACCACGACTCACGAACCTCATCCATCATTTATTATTGTCTTGCTCAAGTCCAAGCCCTAGATCACAAATGGAAATAAGGACTAAAACGATCAAAGCGGAAAAACAGTAAAGGAATGCATCGGGCGTGCGCGGAAATGAAAATGGTACAAAATGGTTTACACGATTTTGCCCATAACTGGAGCTGTGATTATCAGATCAAAATGTACTAGGCAGTGTCTCGAAGCTTAGACAAAGAGTTACAACTTTCATGAAGACACCTCAACCTAGTTTTCAGTATATCCAAGTCAAATTTGCCAAATATAGAACTAGAACTCCAAGGCTAGTTTATCTTTCTCGTGAAAATTTGGCAGCATGCCCCCTGTGTTTACCTAATTTTCCAGCCATTTATGGCCTCATTATTTTTCCTCAGCCAATCCCAAAGTCGTACATATCTTAGATTCAAGTAAATAGCCGTTCCATAGGCTCATAACAACATAAGAACAAAAATCAAAGTGATAACAAGTGTGGAAATGTAACCTAGCAAAAGACAGATTTGACATGTGGTTGCGGAAAGAACACATCCGAGGCTACGCCTATCGGATTGAGGCATAAATTATACCGTTTCGAAGCTAAGACACAGGGCTACAATTTTCATGAAGATCACTTAGTCCAGTTTCCAATGAAACCTAGTCAAATTCCCAATTTACAGAACCAAAATCCAACTAGTCGGCTAATTAACCACACTGTACTGGAATGGTCATATCTCAGGTTACCAAGGTCCGATTAAGGTGTTCTTGGAGGCGTTTGAAAGCTAAGACATAACAGTAAAACTTTCATGTTTTGGTCATTGGCTAAATCAGCACGGATCCTAGTGAATAAATATGATAATCTGGATGAACTGACTAAAACGGAACACTGGAAACATCCTAAAACAGTGAGGGTATTTTCATCTTTTCACAAGATACATAGCTCCGATTGAGTTGAAATTTTGTAGGCACCTATAAAATACCATTATATACAACTTTCATGTTTTAGTCCAAGCCTAATTTGGCCTCTAAATATGAGTTCCAAAACCGAGCAGAACTGAATTAGGAAATTCCAGAATTCTGAAATTTTTGGTTTCCAATGAAACTCTCTTCAGTTCCTTGTTCCAAAATCTACCAAAGCCCCTTATATAATCTTATATATAACATCTATCAACCATACAACAAGTTTAGGCAGAAATTAATCAAACCCTAACTTGCTTAAATCATCCAAAATTCATCACAACAACTTGCATATCTTGTAATCAAGCCAAAACATGAACTAGATAGCATCTTAAACCAAAATAAAAGAATCAAAGCCATAAATCAGACTTTATACCTCAAAAACAAGGCTTGAAAGAGTGATACTTCACCTCCTTTGGAATTTCTTAGTTCCCCAAGCTTCCCAACTCACAACCCGCACTTTAATCGGTTTAGAATTTTGATTCTTCACTTGGATGATGTAAATCAAGAAGAAAATGGTGCAACTCTTGCTCTCCCTTTCTCTCTCTCTATTCTCGGCCAAGGAGCAAAAAAAAATGAAGAAGAAAGGCTGCTCATGGTGTTAATTAAGGCAAGAGATTAGGATGAATCTTGACCACAAGCTTTGCCAACACTTGGCTCACCCTCCACCACAAAATTTTCTCTTTCTTCTCCTTGCATTTTGGCCACATATTTCGGTCAAGAGATAGCTATGAGGGGGGAAGATACTTTGCTCAATTAGTAATGAGCTTGTATGGTAAGAAAGTAGTGGTCAAGTGGTGCGTTCAATCGCTAGTGCGCGGTACCCGCCGGTTCGCGCCGTTTTTCTTAAAAACACACGTACTAGAGTTTTCACTTCCTATTCACTAATCTTGTATCATTGCTTCTAATCACATATTATTCCTCACTTAAAAGTCATTTTTAATCACCAAATTTGATCCTTGCTTCGTACCGAAAATTCATCCGGCGAAAATCGCGAAAACCCTAATTTTGCTCCAATCTTGAAACCAAAAGTGAAACCCTACTTTCTAGGTTCATTGGCACTTATTGTGGGGTGATTGAGTAGTAGGGCCATTATAAAGTGATATTTGTCAAAGAAAAGGGAATTTTAAAGAAAAATATAAGGAATTTGCACGGCTTCTGGCCGGATTCTCCACAAAACACTATTCACCAGAAATTTTTCCCTTTTCTTCTGCCGCGGGGCGTCACGGGGACCCCTAACGAACTTGACAAAGAAACAAGGAAAATATATTTGGGATACTAAGTGTGAAACTAGTTTCCAAGAGCTTAAGAAGCGATTGAACATGGCTCCAGTGTTGGCTTTGCCAAATCGAAAGAATAGCTATACAGTATATACCGACGCTTCGAGAGAAGAATTAGGGTGTGTTTTAATGCAAAATAAGTATGTAATTGCCTATATTTCTCGGAAGTTAAAATCCCATGAGCAAAACTATCCAACCCATGATTTAGAACTTACGGCCGTTGTGTTTGCTTTGAAGAAATGACGGCATTATTTGTATGGGGTGACATTTGAGGTATACATAGACCATAAGAGCCTTAAGTACTTATTTTCCTAGAAGGAGCTAAATCTGAGACAACGTCGGTGGGTGGAGTTCTTAGAAGATTACGATTGTACCATTAACTATCATCTAGTAATGGCCAATGTTGTAGCAGATGCTTTAAGTCGGAAGGCTCAACTAGCAGGTTTAATGGTGGGAGAGTGGAGCCTGTTAGAAAATGTTTGTGAATGGAACCCTCGTCTTGAACCGCAGAAAGTTATTTTTGAAAATATTAAGGTGAAGTCGACAATATTGGATCGAATTAAAGAGGGTCAAAAGAAGGAGCCAACAGTACAAAAGTGGGTGGAAAGAGTGCAAAAAGGAGAATTACCCGATTTTAACCTAGGTCCTGATGGGATTCCAAGGTTCCGAAATCGCATTATTGTACCAAAGGATGAGGAACTGAAAAGGGAGATTTTGGAAGAATCTCACCGCTCTAGGTGTACAGTGCATCCAGGTGTAGACACCAAATTTTTAATTTATTTCATTTTATTTTTATTTATTGATAATTGTCATTTATTTTACCTTATTAATCTCATGATTTTATTTTTCATTTTGACATTCTAGATATTAATTTTTATTTAGCTTTATTTGTTTTTATTTAATCCTTTTTCTCGTTAGGCATTTTCAGCATTAAAAAAAAAAAAAAAGGGGTGTCAGACCAAGCTCACGCTTGCGTGAGCTTCATGTGATCCGAGCTCTATCTCCATATTTCATTTTTGAGCAAAAACATGAAGCGAAAATACAAGGAAATGCAAGACAATCCTATTTTCTTTTTCCCACCGTTTTTTTTCATTGCCATTGGATCACTTTCTCCCTAACCACTTGGCTTTAATCCCTACACTAAGATCATCATGGACAAAAACTCATCTAAGGGTTCATAAACCATCAAGGAAAGATGATTTCAGCAGCACCATTAGATGTAGGTTTAGAAGTTTTGGTAGCTATAAAGAAGGGATATAAAAGGAAAGCTAAGGGGACGGCTAAAGGGTTTTTTTTTTGGGAGAGTGATAAGAAGACGGCTGGGAAGGGTTTTTGAGAGAGGAGAAGGAGTGCGTGAGGGGAGGAAAAAAGGGCTTATGAAAGCAAGGTTGGATGACGGCTGAAAGATAGGGAGGAGAGTAGAGTTGGCGGCTGCGAGAGAGAAAAAAAAACAGAAGGCTACGGGGGTTTCTTGGAAAGAAAGGGGCGGCTGAGTTTGAGAGAAACTAAGAGAGCCGAGGGTTTGGGATTGAAAGGGAAGGATAAGGAGTGACGGCTGGACAACTAGAGTGACGGCTGGAAAGGGAAACCGAAGGGAGAAGAGAGTTGGAGTTGTGGCGGAAACTGATAAAAGGAAAAGGGAGAGAGGGATGGAGAGGAGGAGCTGACGGCTGGAACAAGGAGGTTTTCTGGGCAGAGGAAAAGGGAAAACTAGATGGGCTGAACTGGAAGAAAAGAAACAAGGAAGGAAAAAAGGAGGTGAACAAAAGCAAAAGGAAGGGCTACGGTTTTGGGGGAAACCAGAAAGCAAGAGGCAAGGGTTTCGGAGCTGAGAAAGAGAAAGGAAAAGGTAGCTTCTTTTTTTGCTTTTTCCTTGCACATAACATTGAGTTGCATCAGAAAACTTGAAATTCTGATTACCTTGTTTTATTGGCTTTCATCATTTTGTGTTGTTTTTTCATTTGCAAATCTGTTGGAAGATGACCCGAACTATGGCTTGATGTTATATGGGTTCGAACTGGGTTTTGATAGTAGGAGTTTAGATTCATATGGAATTTCTTTTGGTGAATATACGATCTTGTTTGGTCACAGATTCGCATGATCTTTCAATCTGTTTCTGGTTACATTCTTTGTACAATCCTTGTTTCCTCGATTGTATCTGCTAGAGATAGGCCATTATGTTTGGTTTACGTGATAAGGGGATGAAGATTATGGGAGTTCTGGCTGATAAAAATGATTGGTTCGGTTCGAGTTTCATATGAACATAAATGCATGGGGTGAGCTGCAAAATTCATAACAGAATTTTTGTTGCAGCAATGGTTGATAAGCTTGATTTTCGTTCGGGTAATTGAAGTGTGTATGGCATGTTTTTTCAGTAGATGTTCATGTCATGAAGCTATGTTTTCATCTTCCCTCTCCCTATTTCGAGTCCATACATTCGAACTTGGTTGATGACCTTGGGTATTCTGATTGGATTAGCTATGTTTCTGCTATTTGGGTTTGTTTCATTACTTGGTTTGTTATCTGATCTGATGCTTAGAAAAGGAAACCGCAAAGTGATGTTGAGGTTACATGTTTTGGTCTAAAGTTACATAAGTCAAGCATGTTTGATTTCTTGGAAAAAGTAGAAGGCTGCTACATTCATTCCCGTTATTTCGCATAACCATCTCTTTGGTATTGCATCAGAAATTACCACACGTTTATTACAGTCGTCTTACCGAATGTGTCTGTTGAATTTTTATTTGATGGCCATTCGAATGCTAGATGGTACTCTTGCTTAGTTTTAGATTGCAAATAGCTGATATGTGGGCATAAGAATCTGCTGCAATAAGCTTGAACCCGTGGCTTGTTGTAGCAGCTTTTCCTTTCCTTGGTTGTTGAATTTTCTGGAGTAACTTGAACTCTTTTGAGTCTTGCTTCATCATGTCGGATTGTCGAGATAACTTTCTTGTGAAAACGCCATATTATAGATTCCTTTGTTGCTTGTGCAAATGACTTGCATGGTTGAAAGTTGCCAAAGAGTTGCAGAAATTGTGTTGTCTGTGAAATGGAATTGCAGAAGCCTATCATTCACGTAAATTGCATGAAGTTGCATGGAAATGTTCCAAAACAATTACACTTTAACCTCCCAAGTCTTCCATAATGCTAATTTGGCCCGAGTAATTGGAAAAATCAATCGAATTGGCCCCTTTAACTTCTTTGATTGTTTCAATTGGGTCCTTGTTGGCTTCAACTTGATGAATATGAGTTGCTTAGTTTATTTGAATGATTCAATTTCATGTTTATTTCCATTTCGTGTGATTATTTTGTTAATCAAAGTGATGCCTTGACATTTTCTTTGTTTTTTGAGGGTAAATAAGTAAATTCATTTCATTAGGACACCAACTCAAAGGAGGTACACTCTATCCCTTATTTTCACTTTATTTGACCCTATGTGTCTATGTGATTTATGTGCTTAATTGCATGCCTTTTGAATGTTTTTATTTTATTTATTTATTTATTTGTCCACTTTATTTGTTTTAGTTTTGTATAGTTATTTTCAATTTCGATCATTTGAAAGGCATTTAAATGCCAAAGTTGTAATAGCTAGGTTATTATTTTATTTTATTTATTTTATTCCGTTTCCCCTCTTAGATTGTAGTAGGCTTCCCCCGAATGTAATAGTTAGGGCTTTATTTGCTTTATTTGCCTTATGTGTGTTTTGCATGTCTATGTGCTATGTGTTACCGCTTTCTTAGGGTCTTGCATCTAGATATCATGCTTATGTGTTATGTGCTATATGTGATTTATGTGTTTACATGCTTTTATTAGGTCTTACATGATTTATTTGATTGTAACCGATGTGTGACATCACCACACTAGTCCAATGCTAGTTGTGGTCAATTTCTCGAATCCACACTAGTCCAACGCTAGTTGTGACCCTTTGTTCCGACTTTTCTCACTGGTCCAATGCTAGTGGGAAATTGTAGACATGGGCTAGTCCAACGCTAGACCCTTAGGAGCCCTTCGCACGTTAGATCATGATTGTATGATAAAATCACTTCATCTCATGCATATTTTTCACTTTCTAGGGTCTTTTATCATTTTGTATGATATTCCCCTTATACGTATAGCCCTTATCCCTAATTTCCCTATATATATATACCCTCTTGTATGAAACATGACATTAGACTTGCATTTCATATAAGCATTAGAATTAAATCGTTTGCTTGATTACATAGGAAAACCCCTTGGATATGGGATATGGACGAGTTTGGTTTTCTAACCTTAGCACGCTCGTATTCCCACTATTAGAAGGAAAATTGAGTCACAAACATTAGTCCCCCGTACCCGACATGATGCACTCCTTTAAGACATGTATATTTGTATAATTATTTCTTTTCTTTTCTTTTCTTAGAGTCTCATATTTTGCATTATTCGTGACTTCTTCGAAGAGTCTTCATTGGGCATCACAACTAATGTGATTGGTACCAAATAAGCTTTGAAGATACATTTCGACCCATCGACACCCTCCTAGGTCTAGGGTTTGCATTCATATAGTACATCCAAATGTGATAAATTTTTAGGTTAAATTAAGAAAATCTTTGACTAAATCACGCAACTAGCCGTGGCTAGGTTGAAAGGGTGTGTCACAGCCCCACCTCCCCCTAAGGCGAACCAGAGGGTTCGGCGGGCCGCCTGCCCAGCTCTCGCCGGGACTCAGTCGTTCACTACAATCCTCAATGGAATTTCAAGATATATATATCAAATATACATCAAAGGTTCCCAAACTTTACATATCAAAAGCGAAGCGTCCACGCTTCCACTGCGCCCCTCTGATCCTTGATACCAACTATTCTACAGGAGAAAGTCCAAAACTAGACTATTACACATCCAGTCAATTCTAAACGTTCAATACAATCCCAATATGAATGATTACACAAAAGGAAATCCAAGTTCAATCCATACATGAGATAATCCCCGAATAAACACTACAAGCCCTTCCTTCGCCTTGAGCCCTGTGGAGGGGAATAAAACATTTTTGGGGTGAGCTAGAAGCTCAGCGAATAACCAGTAAAATCAGTAATCAAATCGGTTTAACCATAGTTCATTTCAATGATGTTCAATTCAAATCAAATGATAAGTCCAGAAACAATTTCAACATTTACAAAACATTAAATATGGAGTATCAATAATTCAAGAAACATGTACAATGGAAAGCGATAGTAACATTCGTGAAAAGGATACATTCGTTCTCCTGTCATTTCATTGCATTTGGTTTCATTCGTGCATTCATTCACCCCGTCCCTGGCTTTTGGCCAGGCTCCACCAACCTACAAGGTAATACTCGAGTATACCGAAACGTTCACCCAAGTTCCTAGTCGCCCGACCGAGTCCGCTTCTGGCTCGAGACGACCGGTAACAAGGGGCAATGGCCAGTTCAGCCCAAAAGGCTTACATTCATGCGCAAGTAGCATTTAATCATTAATCATTGAAAATTTCATGTTTATTTAGGTCGAGTGCGATAAAGTACACACTCGCCTAGAAAACTCGTTTTAACAATCATTGAAAGCAAAATCAATAATAACAAGACACTGATATGCAAGCACGCATGATATGTAAGAAAACAGTTCCAAAATTAACCTTGAAAACAGTTCAAAAGTAAATAATGCGGGAAAGCGGTTCAAAAGTAAATTTGGAAACAGTTCAAAAGTAAATAATGCAAGAAACGGTTCATAAATAATTTTAGAAATAGTTTGAGGTCACTCACCTCCATGGCTCAGAAATCATCCATCATATAACATTGCCTTGCTCAAATCCAAGTCTTAGATCACAAACTCAATGCAATCAAGTCCTTTCAAAGTTCGGACAGCACTTCCCCTAAATTTGCTTACTTTCCCAGCCATCAAGGCTTCATTATTTCCTCAGCCAGTCCCAAAGGTACACACACAACAACAAGTTCATCCAATAGCCATTCAGAAAGCTCCAAGTAGTACTAGTACAAGTCAAGCTAGGGAAAAGTCCGGAAATGAAAATTAAGCTCAAAACCAGAAAAATAGTTTTGACGTCATTTTACGGTAATGGTACCAAAGGCGCTACGATGGTCGGATGAAGGTGCAAGACCCACCATTTCGAAGATAAGAACCAGGGCTACAACAATGTAGAAGGTCACTCAGTCCAAATCCCAGCACAACTAAGTCAAATATGCCAAATACTAAACCAGAACCGTAATTGCAGGTTTACAAATTACACTATGCTGTAATCAGTACAACTCAGTCTAAACAGGTCCAAATGTAGAAAATCCAAAGGCATATGGTAGCTAGGACATCAAGCTACATTTCATCAGAAGACCTCAACACCCAAATCCAAAACAATTCCAGTCAAAACAACCCATTTCAGACACAGTTCTAACATCCTGATGAACCCAGAACATCAATAGTAATTTTGGCTTATCTCATTCTACACTACTCCAATTGACCTGAAATTTTACAGGCACCCTTAAAAAATCAATACCTACAACTTTCATGTTTTGAACCAAGGCCAATTCGGCCTCTAACCATATGATACAAAATCGGACAGAAAGGGGGTTATGAAACCCTAACTTTCTCAAATTCCTTCCAACCCAAAATTGGTTACAATTACCAATCATGTACACCTACTATAGTCATTAGCCATCAATTCCAACCATCATAGATAACCACAACATCATGATCACAATTAAACCAGAAAATTCATCAATAAATTGAAAACTTCACCAATTCCTCTCAAACCAAGAAATAAACCACAAATTCATCACTTTAGCTACCATTAAGCACAACTTAAGCTTCATTAAGTGTAGGAGGAAGTTCAATCACCACTCACCTAGTAAAAAAGAGAGGGAGAGTTGTTGGACACCTTAGCTTCCTTAAACACTTCACCAAATCACTTTCTAGTACCAAATGGAGAGATTTTATGGAGTAGAAACAAGATCAAATGGTTGGATGATTACACTCAAGCAAGATGGAAGCAAGAATCTTGGAGAGTTTTTCTTTCTTCTTAGCTAGAGAGGGCCGGCCACAATGGTGAAGAAAAAAGTGATTTTTGTGGTAATTTTGAGATATTTAATCAATTGGTAAGAAAGGTCAAAAAGTCAAAAAAGTCAAATAAGTGACCACCACTCTTAAGGTGACACTTGTCACTTCATTAATGCATTCCTATCCTTCTTTTTCCCTCTCACATCAATCACTTCACCTCCTCTAATTATCTCTTAACACCTGATAAATTTCACCCAGTATCCGGAACTTATCCTAATTGGTCGAATTTTTCCGAACCTTTCGCACTAGTGGGTCCCACATCCGGTATACACTCTTAATTTCTCAAAACCTATTTGATACTAGAAAAATCATCCAAAAACTATATCTGCTCCTTAAAAATATCTAGAAAATTTCCCTACTAAAGAAAACGCAGAAAACAAGCCATTAAATAAATAAAACCCTAGAAAATGGGAAAAGTACGGGTTCTCACACTTATACTTTTCGGGGCATCACAGGGTGCCTTGGATTTTTATCCTTGCCTTCCTTTTCTTCAAATGTGACTCCCGAATCTTTTTTCTCTGATTTTCGTAGACTTGGAGTCGTTTGAAAAGGGTTTTCTACTTTTTTCTTTGAAAAATTCATTTCTTAGGTGACTTGGTACACCTTAACTCTATACCAAGTGGCGACTCCATTTTTCATTCAAAAAAACCCTTTTTAAACTATAATTTGGGCCCAAATCGTCGCATTACAAACCCCATTTAGGCCCTTTTCCTTTATTCATTTTCTAAAAACAAAACTCATTTTTCAAAAAATCAAAAATCCATTTTTCTAAACTTATTATTTTTCTTATTAAAAATGGGGCGCGATAGCTGGCGACTCCACTGGGGAACTAGAGAGTCCGAGCAAATTTGATTTAGTCAATCTTTTTCTTCTTTTAACCTTCTCATATATCGCATTTGGATGTTTAGGGTTGCATTCTTCTTTTCCTTTTGCCCTTTTTCTCTTTTTAGGGATTTTTGCATCTATCACGCGCATAATCGCTCTTCGCACACTATGTATGTGATGAATGGATGATTTATTTATTTGTTTACTTTTACTTGTTTCGCGATTGCATTTTGGGGATGGGGGGTAGTTACCCTAGAACCTTCGACCGCATCTAATGGTACAATCCCTCCCCTCAATAAGAAAGCACCTCATACGTGCATGCATAGTCTTATTTACCCTATTTTTTCCTTTTTCGTGGGCGTTTCCCACACCTCCTTGTAGGATTAGGATCGATTGCCTTGGGTAGGCGGATGGTGTGCTCTGCGCCCATAGCGCTACCTAAGGGATCACTCGAGCCACCGATCAAAGGCCCTGGGAGTGATGACCCTTCGCCTTTAGGTCTGAAGGCTTGGGAGCCGAAGCCTTATCGAGTCTAGATGCATTAGTGAACCAAACCTCATGCATCCATATTAGAATTGCCTAGGGTTGAGTCGACCTTATCCGGAATTAGGAACACTAGGCACGAGGGGAGGGATTCCACCCTTCTTTCCTTATTTTTCTTTATTGTCTTTTATATCAATTAATTGCCTCAACGTGGTATGTGATTATTTACTGAACTAACATTTCTTTGTTTTCTTGTCTTTTGCATTCACAAACGCTAGGAATTAAGAGATCTGGCATGATCCACTTTTAGAACTTACCCTCTTAGATAGGTTATTGCATGTTTAAGATTCCAATAAATTGCATTTATAGATTGAAAATTGAACATCATTCTAGGCTCACCTTGGCATCCAAAAAAAGGTTTCTTTAGGTCACGTTTCATTTGTGTATTGCATATTTATTCGCTTTAATAAATTGGCATCATGCATAAACCCTAGAGAGGGAATGCCATGTAGGGAATCCCGTTTCAGAAATAAACCGCCCTGTGTCTCGGATATATAATCCAATGAGACTTGCACGGTTATATTTCTTGTACTGTCCGAAGGGGTAGTGCACGAGGTAAGGTAGGATCCGATCTTTTCGAAGACGGCAAAGCAATTTTTGCACATTAGGATATGTGTCGCGCCCCACTTTTTGAATGTGATGTGTTGTGATGTGTTGTGTGGGTAGTGGTGTGAGATGTGAGTGTGTAGTGTGTGTGTGAACGTGTGCAAAATGAAAAGTAAAAGGCCATGGGACTTAAGAATGCGACGATTTGGCCAAGTGAAGTTCAAAAAGGGTTTTTTTAATGAAAATGGAGTCGCCACTTGGTATCGAGTTAGGGTGTACCAAGTCACCCAAAAATGATTTTTTGTTTTTGACTGAAAAAAGTAAATAAACCCTTTTAGAGAACTTTTGGGTCTACGTAACCAAAAGAGGGATCGGGGGTCACATTTGACGAAGGGGAAGGCAAGGATAAAAATCCAAGGCACCCCTTCGACCTAGCCAAGGCTAGTTGCGTGACTTAAACCAATTTTTCCCTAATTTTTCTACCCAAGGTATGTATCGCGTATTGGATATGTCTATATGAATGCAAAACCCTAGACCTAGGGGTATGGGGGGAAATTTCTCTTCAAAGGTTGAGTGGTGCCAATCACATTAGTTGTGAAGCCCAATAATGATCCTTTTGGAGAGGTCACACCTAAACCTAAATGACGTAAAAAATGAGTGGAATGCATGCCATGTGAAAGTGTGAGTTTGTGTGAAGTGGGAAGATTGATAAAATACGATACAAGTGGAGGTGTGCAAATGTCTTTGAATGCAAATATATATACTCCAAGTGCAAGTGGGCAAAAAATGCATGTATGCAATTTAAAGAAAAGTGCGAAAGTGTCGGTGTGCAAATGAAGATGAAAGTGTTCGTGTGCGAGTGAAGATAAGAGTGTTTGTGTGCAAATGAGACAAAAGTGAAAGTGTGATGATAGAGTGGATTGAGGATGCATGAGCTTAGGGAATTCATGCATGTTGGGTACGGGGAGACCTAAATCGTGACTCAATTTGCCCTTCTATAGAGAGGATACAAGCGTGCTAAGGCTTTAGAAAAAGCCACACTCGTTTATATCCCATATTTAAGGGGACTCTCCAGGCAAATGAACCCTATAACTAGTATGAGATGCAAAAATCCTAAAATGAGGGGAAAAGGGGTGCGAGGAGCATGCCAGATGATAAAACTAAGGGAAGATGCATGATATGTAGTGAACAGGCAAATAATGCATTAATGGAAAACAAAGGAAAAATCCTATTGGGACTAGCGTTGGACTAGCCCTTTCTATGAATTCCTAATGAAATAATGAGCCGCAACTAGCATTGGACTAGTGTGGTGACGTACATTCATCCATCACATTCATTCATAGCTATGGAAAGCGATTAGACATGCCAAACACCTATAGACACATAGCACATAACAATTAGCATGCTCGACTAGATGCAAGAGCCTAATAAAGCGAGTAACACTTAACACGTAGGCATGCAACCAAGCTAATGAACCTATTACATTCACTAACTAAAACAAAAGGGGAAGGGGTAAATGGACCAAATTGCTCGCTAAGCCCTATCTATTACAAGCCAAGAGGTGTACACATACCCCATAAAAACATAAAGGGGAAAGGGTAAATGGACCAAATTGCTCGCCAAGCCCTATCTATTACAAGCCAAGAGGTGTACACATACCCCATAAAACTTAAATAAAAGTGAAAATGCATGCAAAGAGGTAAGGAAAGCGAAGTAGACAGGCATATTCACATAACACATAAGAGCACGTAGGGTCAAATGAAGTGCAAATGAGGGATAGAGTGTACCTCCCTTGAATTGACGCCCTAATGAGGTGAAGTTACTTATTTATCCTCCAAAATAAAAGAAATGGTCAAGGTACCAATTTATTTGGAAAAATTAAAGAAAATAGGCAAACACAAGCTCACTTGGTCATAAAGCCCCTAAAATCATGAATTAAGTGCAATTGAAACAAAGCATAGTGATCAATTAAAACAAACAAGCAATGAAATTGTAGAATTAAAATTGCCAAGGACCAAATTGATGAAGTTATTCAATTGATTGGGTCCTAGTAGAACAAGGGTAGACTTGAGGGATCAAAGTGCAATTTTCAGCAATTGTTTCATGCAAAACTCATGCAAGCTACGTAGACAAGAAAACTTCTGCAATTTACTTTCTATTCAAACTTCTATCAACCGAGAAAGGAAACTGCTGCACTTCTCATTTCCATTTCCAAGCTTTGATCAAAACATTTCATCTAAGCATAACCATTCCATCATTTGCAAGATTAAGGCAGCTACTCTTATTGCAAGATTAAAACAAGAAGTGAAGCTGGCCATCAAGGGTGAAAAACTAAACAGCAAGACAGCAATAAAAGGAAAACATGTCGCAGGTTTTCTGCAACAGAAAATTCGGCAGCTTGCCAAACTTTCTTCAACCAAGAAGACATCATCTCATGCTCCACTCTTATGCGCAAAAAACATTAACTAAACACACAATGCCGTTGCACATATGAAGTTGGAGCTGACCATCAAGAAAGTAAAAAAACTAAACAGCAAAGAAGAAAGAGTGCAGCAAAGTTTTTCTGCAATTTGTTTCCTAAGCTTTGAAGCCTCGACAACCAAGAATAGATTAGAAAACTTCTTAATCAATCTTCCAAGCTTTGAACTAACTAACAACTGCACAACTACCATAATCCAAGCAAGCAAAATCATACAAGGAAACTATGTTAACTCATAAAGGAGTTCATGCAAGGCAACAAAGAAACATTCTGCAATCAAAGCTTGCTGCAATTTTCCAGGTTTGGTTCATTATCATGGCAGGAAATGCAATTCTCAACAGAAAAAATGTAACTTGCAGCTAACATGTCCAGGATGTGCTTAGCCAAAGATCAAAGACATCATGAACTCCAAACTTAAACCAGCGAAAGACAAAGACCACAGAAATTGACCCATGCCGCTGCAACAAACCAAAGGCTTTTAGCTTGTTGCAGCCAGCTTCATGTAAGTTATGGAAGAAGTAAACTTTCTACAATCAAATCTGTCCGCAAACTCCAGAATTTTCTGAAGTTTCCAGCTCTCAAACAGGAGGAAAACAGCCGTGAAACATGGATTCAAATGGAAATGCAAAACATGGATTCAGCCACTATTTTCTTTTCATAATCTAACAATGGAATTCAAGACATATGCAGCCCACAAAACTCAAGAAAACAGCCATCTTTTCGAAACAAAAGCCATGAACATACGTCCTACCCTCCAACCCAGCCATAAATTATGCATCTCCCATAATTTTTCAACCCAGATTGCGCATAAAGACCACCAAGAGAAACAGCTATGGACATTAACAAAACAAGCATAGCTAACGCAAACCCCTTTTTCTTCAAACTCAAACCAGATTCATAGATAGAACTTGTATGGAGGACACAATCAAGTGTAAAGACCAAGACTTTCAGCATTCAAACATGATTCAGCAACTTATAAACCAGTCCAAAGTAAAAAATGTTACCTTTAATCCTTGACCGAAGCTTGATGTATTCCAAAAGATGAAATCTTTGTCTCTCTGGCTCTCTTGCAGCTGCACCTCCTGATTCTTTTCCTTTGCTACAACGAACCAGAAACCTTTTCTTCCTTCCTTGCTATTCAGATTCTCCCTGGAGCCCTCAGCCGTCAGCTCTCTCTTGTTTCAGATTCCCTTCTCCTTTGTTCAGCTTTTTCTCTCTTCCTTCACTTTTGTTTCCGCCGTTACCCTCCAAAACCTCCCTGTTTTCTATCTCTCAAAAAATGGTTCCCTTCTGTCTCTCGTTTTCCTTTCCGTTCACTCAATAAGTCTCCCGTAGCTTTTGCTTTTCTACAGCCGGACCCCTAATCTCTCTTTTGGTCTCCCTGTTTCGTTTTTGCCTTCCCCTCCAACCTCTCCTATCTTCCGCTGTCTTTTTTCTATTTTCTTTCCCCCCGTTGGTTCCCCCTTTGCGGCTGTCTTGCGGCTTTTCTTTTATATCTAGGAACCACAACCCTAAACCTTCAGCCAGCTCTTCTATATTTACAACCCAAGGGGCTGCCCGAAGTCCTCCCTTGCAAGCTGCAAAAACGCAGCTTGCAAGTCGCGTTTCTCTTCTTTTTTTTTTTTTTTTCCAACCTCCCTTCTAAGCTAAACAAGTGTCCTCCTAAATGTTGTGTTGTCAATTAAACAAAAGGGACACTTGTCCCTCAAATTCCTTAACCACTTGTCCCATGATTGTTTTGTACACTTGTTCAACATGCACACTTCCACCTATTTTTGCCATTTTCATTCTTTTTCTTTCATTTTTCACTTTTCATCATTTTTCACTTTTTTTCTTCTTTTTCCTTTTTTTTTCATTTTCAAGAAATTCTATGCTAAAAACTTAAAAATAATAATAACACAAAAAACTAAAAAAACTAAAAACTAAAAAGTGAAAAAAACGAGCACAGACTAAAAAAATAATTAGTAAATGAAATTACACCAAAATTTGGTGTCTACAGTTTGCCCCTCTTTGTCTGAGTTTTGGAAAAACTTGAGACAAAGAATTAGACACCAAATGCTTACCTGTGTTATTCGGCTACGAGCGTCTCGAACGATGGATGTTTTAGAAATGGGGACTGACCCCTTTGACAAAAATTTAAAATGGGATTGATCCAAACAGAAAATTTAAAATCGGGACAGAAATTTAAAACGGGGATAGACCCGAACAGAAACGTAAAATTGGGATAGACCCACGGGATAGACCCGAACAGAAATTTAAATGGGATGAATTGAAGTGAGATGGAGTGTTGGTGGGATTGACCCATGTTTATTGGTGATGCAAATGAAAGAAGTGAAATGCTTGCTGGCGGGACAAACCTCAGCTCTAGTGGCTATGATCATGAAAAGCTCACTGGCGGGACAAACCACACGCTCCAGTGGCTATGAAAAAGAAAAGCTCACTGGCGGGACAAACCACACGCTCCAGTGGCTATGAAAAATGAAAAGCTCACTGGTGGGACAAACCACACGCTCCAGTGGCTATGAAAATGAAATGTTGGTATGTTTGAAAAAGCTGTATAAGACTTGCTTGGAAAATTATCCAAGATTTGCCCCAGTGTAATGAATTGGTCAGCTGGATAGAACCCAGTTCTGCCGAGGTTGGCGGGACAAAACCCAGTTCCAACGTGATAAGCGGTCAGCGGAATAGAACCCAGCTCTGCCGAGGTTGGCGGGATAAAACCCAGTTCCAACGTGATAAGCGGTCAGCGGGATAGAACCCAGCTCTGCCGAGGTTGGCGGGATAAAACCCAGTTCCAACGTGATAAGCGGTCAGCGGGATAGAACCCAGTTCTGCCGAGGTTGGCGGGATAAAACCCAGTTCCAACGTGATAAGCGGTCAGCGGGATAGAACCCAGTTCTGCCGAGGTTGGCGGGATGAAACCCAGCCACAACGAAATAAGCGGTCAGCGGGATAGAACCCAGCTCTGCCGAGGTTGGCGGGATAAAACCCAGCCACAACGAGATAAGCGGTCAGCGGGATAGAACCCAGCTCTGCCGAGGTTGGCGGGATAAAACCCAGTTCCAACGTGATAAGCGGTCAGCGGGATAGAAGCCAGTTCTGCCGAGGTTGGCGGGATAAAACCCAGTTCCAACGTGATAAGCGGTCAGCGGGATAGAACCCAGTTCTGCCGAGGTTGGCGGGATAAAACCCATGCCCAACGTGATAAGCGGTCAGCGGCATAGAACCCAGTTCTGCCGAGGTTGGCGGGATAAAACCCATGCCCAACGAAATAAGCGGTCAGCGGGATAGAACCCAGCTCTGCCGAGGTTGGCGGGATAAAACCCAGTTCCAACGTGATAAGCGGTCAGCGGGATAGAACCCAGCTCTGCCGAGGTTGGCGGGATGAAACCCAGTTCCAACGTGATAAGCGGTCAGCGGGATAGAACCCAGTTCTGCTGAGGTTGGCGGGATAAAACCCAGTTCCAACGTGATAAGCGGTCAGCGGGATAGAACCCAGTTCTGCCGAGGTTGGTGGGATAAAACCCATGCCCAACGAAATAAGCGGTCAGCGAGATAGAACCCAGCTCTGCCGAGGTTGGCGGGATAAAACCCAGTTCCAACGTGATAAGCGGTCAGCGGGATAGAACCCAGTTCTGCCGAGGTTGGCGGGATAAAACCCAGTTCCAACGTGATAAGCGGTCAGCGGGATAGAACCCAGTTCTGCCGAGGTTGGCGGGATGAAACCCAGTTCCAACGTGATACGCGGTCAGCGGGATAGAACCCAGTTCTGCCGAGGTTGGCGGGATAAAACCCGGTCCCAATTTGATAAAAATGGTCAGCGGGATTATACCCGGTCCCAATGAGATGTTTGAGATGTTGGCGGCATTAAATCCAGGCCCAACTTGATCTTTGAAATGTTGGCGGCATGAAATCCAGGCCCAACTTGATCTTTGGAATGTTGGCGGCACCAAGTCCAGGCCCAACGTAGTGATGTTTGAGATGTTGGCGGCACCAAGTCCAGGCCCAACGTGATTTTTGGGAAGTTGGCGGCACAAAATCCAGGCCCAACGAGATGTTTGAGATGTTGGCGGCATTAAATCCAGGCCCAACGTGATTTTTGAAATGTCGGCGGCACAAAGTCCAGGCCCAACGTGATCCTTGGAATGTTGGCGGCACCAAGTCCAGGCCCAACTTGATTTTTGGGAAGTTGGCGGCACCAAGTCCAGGCCCAACGGGATCTTTAATTTTTCCTTTCTTTTTCTTTCTTTTTCTTTTTGATTTTTCCCTCCCTTTCGGATTTTTCCGAGAGAATTTTTCAAAATACTTTGCCTCAGTGTAGCGTCCATTTTTCCTCCTTCTTCTTGCTTCTCTTTGCAGTATCGGCCTTCCGCCTTACTGGATGCTTTCCGTCATTTTGAACCATGAATACCTGCACAGGGGCTTAACAAAGCATTCAAATTTTCATGAAAATGGCAGCGTGATTGATTTGAAAGTTTTGCTTGAATCTTTGACGAAATCCTCAAATGGACTATAAAAAATTTTGCCCCAGTGTGGGCTTATTTTGTGAAATCTTGGAAATAAAAATTTTGCCCCGGTATGGGCCCATTTGATTGCAAGAAATTGGTTTGGAAGTCTCTCCATTTATTTGAACCAAGAGAAATCACACTTTCCAAAACTTAGAAAGTAAGCATATACAACGTGAAGAAATTTGAACGTTGAGTTTTGAACTCATGGCGAAATTTCATGATGAATCTCTCAGAATAACACCAAATTTTCATCCTCACTTTTAGCATCGGTGCCCAGAGTGGCGGGTCACCACTTCTTGTTGGCTCATCTTTCAGGGCTAATCGAATGGGGTGTTATTTCTGATTTGGAAATGGCTAAAGGAAATGGAAGGTCAAGACTTGGCTTATTTTGTGCCCCAATTGTATGTACTCTATTCAATATCACATCTTAGTGAAAGCAAAGAGTTTGTCACCCTTATTCTTAAGAAAACTTAGTCAACGTATAAGCTTCATGGGCTTGCAAAATTTCGGGTAGAAATGATAGCTAAACATGTAAAAACTGGTTATACCCTTATGATCACGAATGATTGATGGACTTCTTATGAGCATATCCTCACTTTGGGTCGTCATGAAGGAATAAGTCAACGATGGACTTTATTAGCTTGTAATTTGGCTTGAAAACGATAGTTAAAAGATAAGTCTTTCAAGGACATTGCACCGAAGATCGCATTTTTCCCAAAATTGCCCCTATTTTGAACCCAAAGATCTCAGAATTTGTTGGTATTCTTCTCATTATTCAACAGGGACTTCAACATCGAATTTTCTGCATTTTCTTGCATTTACTTTTCTTGCATTTACTTTTCTTGCTTTGCTTTTTGCCTTTTCTTTTTCTGGTGGGTTTTCACATGATGAGTAGCGTCAACCCCATACTCAGGCAATTCAGAAATACAGCTAAAATTTTCAGCATCAGAAATTTTCTTGACAAGGCCATTGCAAAGAACAGAAGTCAGGACTTTCGGCTTTGTAATGGGGTTAGGTGGGGTGTTTAGAAAAGTTAAGACTTGAAGGCAGATTTCAAGAGTGGTTTAAGTAATCTGAGATCGCATTGTTGTGCCAACCCTATTTTAGGGTTAAGTCAAAATTTGCCAGAGCTTGTGCTCAATTGAGGCTTTTTCTCTTTCATTTTCTTTCGATTTTTCGGCCTTCTGCCATTTTTTGAACTTTCACAAAATTTGCCCCAGTTTATTTTTTGAACTGAGGTTCTCTTTTCTTCCTTTGCCTTTTGATTTTGTGGCTTTTCACTTTTTCACTTCTTGAAATTTTCCTCTTCAACTCAAACTTGCCCCAGTGTGGGGTTTGCGACTCTCAGGGGTTGCCAAACGAAGTATTTTATTCTGAAGGCTCAAAAAGGATAACGAGGGGTAGAATGTTTGATTGGAAAAGAAGAGGGCCTGATTTTTATTCTGCCCTTACAATGACTCTGAAAGGAAACTTTCATTAATGCGAAATTTTTGGCATGTATTTGAATTAACTGATTGAGGAGGACCCTTGTTCATCCATATGTGAAACATAGGCGATCCACGCGGACAAAACTCTTCCTTTTCTTTTTTTTTCAAAATTGGAACCCAAGTGGAATCAAATTTCCCCAACTTGCGGTTCTCTTTCCCCCTTTCTTTTCCCTTTTTTTCAAAATTCCCCAATCTCCTTCCCCAATGTGGGGTGCGATCATATGTGCACTCGAAAAAGAACCACCAATTTTGCTCAAATAGGGATGCAAGGGATGATCAGTGTTTAGGTTGTAGAAACGACGGCCAAAGCGTCATTCTTACACCTCATGACAACCAAAGTAACGAAATGGTCATTAAGAATCCATTCCCCTTTTGATATTTGAAAATTTTCCAATGAAGGGTAGTGATCATTAGGGCTCTTATTTGAAACGAAATTATTCTTTTAAAGGCTCAAATGGGAGAGCAAATGATAAAATGTGTATAGGTAGAGAAACGAATGCTCAAAGTATCATTCTAAATTTTCAAAATAAACAAGAATGATGCACATTTTTGCTTTCACTTAGATGTGATTGAATCGGATTAGACACCGCGGATATTTTCAAGCAAAAGTTGCCCCAATTTATCAATCAATGTGACTGACTTTATTTTGGGATTAAGTGCAGGAGAAAAGGTATCTCATGGGCCTTCTGAATGACCTCTTTCAATTTTTGAGCACTCTTATTGTGTAGCTCGGATCACCAATCTAGTGTATACATTTGTGAGTTTTCAGGCCAAAGGTTGAAAAATCTCAATTTGAGCTTATTTCTTAAAATTCACCATGAAATCTCTTAATGAGCTCAATAAAGAATGAAATGTACATGAATATACACAAAACAATAATTGTCCAAAAATTTTATTGCTGAAAAAGTTTGAAACAAAATTTCTCGTTCAATTATGATACAAATGAGAATAGAAAGCTTCTAAAGAGCTCTACATATATATCCCTTTTGTCTCCTTCTCTTTTGACACAAAAATATATTAACAAGTCAAATACACAGAATTTTCCTTGAAAGCAATTATGAAATCTCTTAGAAGCTCTTAGCCTAGAGCTTTCAGATGGATCTTTCAGGTTTCCATTATTGGATCTGCCCAAGAATCAAATAATACTTTCCAAACTTTATCGGATCAAAAAATTGTTATCCAATATAGGGAAATATTTTCATCTTATTGAAACCTTTTTTATGAATGCAGGGGAGGGGGGAAACAAAAGAAAAATACCCCGAGTTAGTAAACAAGAATATAAAATCGGTATGCATGTCCTATGGGGAACCCTTTTATGCCAAGGGTAGGCCTAGCATGAAAATGCAATCCTCTAGGGTAGGCACTATACCATACCTGATGGATCTGATCAACTCATTGAGTGAAAAATAATTTTGAAAGAATTTGGTCAATGAGAGATTTGTCAAAATGAGGACAACGTCCGAAGGGATTGATCACATTTGATCGATACAAGAACTTGCAAAAACGCACGGGTTTGACCTTGACGAACTTCCTATCGAAGAGATTGGAATTCGTTTTGACAACTTTTCTCAGTGAAGCACGGGTCAAAACTCCAACTGATCAAATGGCTGGATGCAATGGATGTTTTTCTCAAAATCGACTAGGTTTTCCATTTTGAAATTCGACATTGAAACCCTAATTGGTCAAATGAAATTGACAATTTATTAAAAATCGACCGGATTACCCTAAAAAGGGAAACAGGTCAAATGAATTGAATGAAATTTAATTTATCCAAAATTAATCAGATCACCTTAAAAAGGGTAAATTGATCAAATAGATTGAACGAAACTTGATTTATTCAAAATCGGCTCGGTTGCCCTAAAAATGGGTAAATTGGCCAAATGAATGAAATTGAACTAGTGATTTATTCAAAAATCGGCCGAATGACCCTAAAATGGGTAAATTGGTCAAATGAATTGACGATTTATCGAATGAATCGGCAAAATGGATTGGTTGAATTGTCCGGCCATTGGTTATTTCAAAATTATTGAGGTGCATTAGTCTATGACCTTCTAAAAATCAAATTTTGGCCTCAATTTATTTATCGTCTCAATAGAAGGATTCATTTGTGAATTTCTTCAAATTAATGTCCTTCACGCAAGGGATTTTTACCAATTTTGATAAAATGGCCAAAAAGTGATTATTAGATGCTCATATTCCAAAGATCACTCTATGAAAACGATCGGATCCTACCTTACCTTGTGCACTACCCCTTTGGACGGTACAAAAATGTAAACGTGCAAGTCTCACTGGATTAAGTATCCGAGACACAGGGCGGTTTATTCCTAACCACGGGATTCCCTATGTGGCATTCTCTTTCCATGGTTTATGCATGATGCCATTTATTAAAGCAATGTAAATATGCAAAAATATGGCCTAAAGGGCATAAATAATGCATCGGAGGGAAGAGGTCTAAAATGAAATGTACTTATTAAAAATTAAGCATAATGACTGCAATTTAAACATGTAAGTTATCTAGTGGGTAAGTCACTAAAAGAGTGCCAAAGAGGCCCCTTATTGCTATGGCACATGAATGCAGGCCAAGAAAACAAAAAAAATGGTTAGTGCAATTGATAGTACACATAACACATTGTAACAACAGGATAAAGCAATCAAAAAAACAAAGCAATAAAAAGGAAAAAGGGGTTGGACCCCTCCCCTCGTGAATAGTGTCCCTAGCTCAGGATAAGGTCGACTCTACCCTAGGCAAATCTAATATGAATGCATGAGGTTGGGATTCGCTAATGCATCTAGACTCGATAAGCTCAGGTCCTCGAGCCTTCAGACTTAGAAATCAAGGGTCATCAATCCCAAGATTCTTTGTCGGTGGCTCGAGCGATTCCCCAAACACCGCTACGCACACATCGTGTCACGGCTACGTGTTTGAGTGAATCTATCAAAACCTCAATCTTCGACCAAAAGCTAAAGGCTATCAACCAATAGCTTTAAGCGGAAGATTGAGTGACCCATTGGAACATGCTACACACACATCGTGTCGTGATCACATGTCCAAGTGAGTCACCTAATCCTAATAGGGTGGAGTGGCGTGACAAGCCACTAAAGAAAAATAAAAGGGATAAAAGAAGTAAAGCGTATGCTCGTATGCTAGTGCTCGTTTGGGGGGGAAGGGTCAAGAACCAACGCGAGGCTCTAGGGTGACCCATACCTCCCAAAATGCAATGCAAGCGCGAGATAACAAGTAAACATTCATTCAAACATACATTCGTGAGTCGAGGGATTGGTTTGATTACGTACATAAGACAAAAGGTCCTAAAAATGAAAAATGCAATCCTAATATCCACATGCCATGCATAGAAAGGGTAGAAAAAGGAAACAAATGGTTAAGTCAAAATGCTTGGACCCACTTAGGAAGTTCCCCAGTGGAGTCGCCAACTGTCGCGCCCCACTTTTTGAATGTGATGTGTTGTGATGTGTTGTGTGGGTAGTGGTGTGAGATGTGAATGTGTAGTGTGTGTGTGAACGTGTGCAAAATGAAAAGTAAAAGGCCATGGGACTTAAGAATGCGACGATTTGGCCAAGTGAAGTTCAAAAAGGGTTTTTTTAATGAAAATGGAGTCGCCACTTGGTATCGAGTTAGGGTGTACCAAGTCACCCAAAAATGATTTTTTGTTTTTGACTGAAAAAAGTAAATAAACCCTTTTAGAGAACTTTTGGGTCTACGTAACCAAAAGAGGGATCGGGGGTCACATTTGACGAAGGGGAAGGCAAGGATAAAAATCCAAGACACCCCTTCGACCTAGCCAAGGCTAGTTGCGTGACTTAAACCAATTTTTCCCTAATTTTTCTACCCAAGGTATGTATCGCGTATTGGATATGTCTATATGAATGCAAAACCCTAGACCTAGGGTTATGGGGGGAAATTTCTCTTCAAAGGTTGAGTGGTGCCAATCACATTAGTTGTGAAGCCCAATAATGATCCTTTTGGAGAGGTCACACCTAAACCTAAATGACGTAAAAAATGAGTGGAATGCATGCCATGTGAAAGTGTGAGTTTGTGTGAAGTGGGAAGATTGATAAAATACGATACAAGTGGAGGTGTGCAAATGTCTTTCAATGCAAATATATATACTCCAAGTGCAAGTGGGCAAAAAATGCATGTATGCAATTTAAAGAAAAGTGCGAAAGTGTCGGTGTGCAAATGAAGATGAAAGTGTTCGTGTGCGAGTGAAGATAAGAGTGTTCGTGTGCAAATGAGACAAAAGTGAAAGTGTGATGATAGAGTGGATTGAGGATGCATGAGCTTAGGGAATTCATGCATGTTGGGTACGGGGAGACCTAAATCGCGACTCAATTTGCCCTTCTATAGAGAGGATACAAGCGTGCTAAGGCTTTAGAAAAAGCCACACTCGTTTATATCCCATATTTAAGGGGACTCTCCAGGCAAATGAACCCTATAACTAGTATGAGATGCAAAAATCCTAAAATGAGGGGAAAAGGGGTGCGAGGAGCATGCCAGATGATAAAACTAAGGGAAGATGCATGATATGTAGTGAACAGGCAAATAATGCATTAATGGAAAACAAAGGAAAAATCCTATTGGGACTAGCGTTGGACTAGCCCTTTCTATGAATTCCTAATGAAATAATGAGCCGCAACTAGCATTGGACTAGTGTGGTGACGTACATTCATCCATCACATTCATTCATAGCTATGGAAAGCGATTAGACATGCCAAACACCTATAGACACATAGCACATAACAATTAGCATGCTCGACTAGATGCAAGAGCCTAATAAAGCGAGTAACACTTAACACGTAGGCATGCAACCAAGCTAATGAACCTATTACATTCACTAACTAAAACAAAAGGGGAAGGGGTAAATGGACCAAATTGCTCGCCAAGCCCTATCTATTACAAGCCAAGAGGTGTACACATACCCCATAAAAACATAAAGGGGAAAGGGTAAATGGACCAAATTGCTCGCCAAGCCCTATCTATTACAAGCCAAGAGGTGTACACATACCCCATAAAACTTAAATAAAAGTGAAAATGCATGCAAAGAGGTAAGGAAAGCGAAGTAGACAGGCATATTCACATAACACATAAGAGCACGTAGGGTCAAATGAAGTGCAAATGAGGGATAGAGTGTACCTCCCTTGAATTGACGCCCTAATGAGGTGAAGTTACTTATTTATCCTCCAAAATAAAAGAAATGGTCAAGGTACCAATTTATTTGGAAAAATTAAAGAAAATAGGCAAACACAAGCTCACTTGGTCATAAAGCCCCTAAAATCATGAATTAAGTGCAATTGAAACAAAGCATAGTGATCAATTAAAACAAACAAGCAATGAAATTGTAGAATTAAAATTGCCAAGGACCAAATTGATGAAGTTATTCAATTGATTGGGTCCTAGTAGAACAAGGGGAGACTTGAGGGATCAAAGTGCAATTTTCAGCAATTGTTTCATGCAAAACTCATGCAAGCTACGTAGACAAGAAAACTTCTGCAATTTACTTTCTATTCAAACTTCTATCAACCGAGAAAGGAAACTGCTGCACTTCTCATTTCCATTTCCAAGCTTTGATCAAAACATTTCATCTAAGCATAACCATTCCATCATTTGCAAGATTAAGGCAGCTACTCTTATTGCAAGATTAAAACAAGAAGTGAAGCTGGCCATCAAGGGTGAAAAACTAAACAGCAAGACAGCAATAAAAGGAAAACATGTCGCAGGTTTTCTGCAACAGAAAATTCGGCAGCTTGCCAAACTTTCTTCAACCAAGAAGACATCATCTCATGCTCCACTCTTATGCGCAAAAAACATTAACTAAACACACAATGCCGTTGCACATATGAAGTTGGAGCTGACCATCAAGAAAGTAAAAAAACTAAACAGCAAAGAAGAAAGAGTGCAGCAAAGTTTTTCTGCAATTTGTTTCCTAAGCTTTGAAGCCTCGACAACCAAGAATAGATTAGAAAACTTCTTAATCAATCTTCCAAGCTTTGAACTAACTAACAACTGCACAACTACCATAATCCAAGCAAGCAAAATCATACAAGGAAACTATGTTAACTCATAAAGGAGTTCATGCAAGGCAACGAAGAAACATTCTGCAATCAAAGCTTGCTGCAATTTTCCAGGTTTGGTTCATTATCATGGCAGGAAATGCAATTCTCAACAGAAAAAATGTAACTTGCAGCTAACATGTCCAGGATGTGCTTAGCCAAAGATCAAAGACATCATGAACTCCAAACTTAAACCAGCGAAAGACAAAGACCACAGAAATTGACCCATGCCGCTGCAACAAACCAAAGGCTTTTAGCTTGTTGCAGCCAGCTTCATGTAAGTTATGGAAGAAGTAAACTTTCTGCAATCAAATCTGTCCGCAAACTCCAGAATTTTCTGAAGTTTCCAGCTCTCAAACAGGAGGAAAACAGCCGTGAAACATGGATTCAAATGGAAATGCAAAACATGGATTCAGCCACTATTTTCTTTTCATAATCTAACAATGGAATTCAAGACATATGCAGCCCACAAAACTCAAGAAAACAGCCATCTTTTCGAAACAAAAGCCATGAACATACGTCCTACCCTCCAACCCAGCCATAAATTATGCATCTCCCATAATTTTTCAACCCAGATTGCGCATAAAGACCACCAAGAGAAACAGCTATGGACATTAACAAAACAAGCATAGCTAACGCAAACCCCTTTTTCTTCAAACTCAAACCAGATTCATAGATAGAACATGTATGGAGGACACAATCAAGTGTAAAGACCAAGACTTTCAGCATTCAAACATGATTCAGCAACTTATAAACCAGTCCAAAGTAAAAAATGTTACCTTTAATCCTTGACCGAAGCTTGATGTATTCCAAAAGATGAAATCTTTGTCTCTCTGGCTCTCTTGCAGCTGCACCTCCTGATTCTTTTCCTTTGCTACAACGAACCAGAAACCTTTTCTTCCTTCCTTGCTATTCAGATTCTCCCTGGAGCCCTCAGCCGTCAGCTCTCTCTTGTTTCAGATTCCCTTCTCCTTTGTTCAGCTTTTTCTCTCTTCCTTCACTTTTGTTTCCGCCGTTACCCTCCAAAACCTCCCTGTTTTCTATCTCTCAAAAAATGGTTCCCTTCTGTCTCTCGTTTTCCTTTCCGTTCACTCAATAAGTCTCCCGTAGCTTTTGCTTTTCTACAGCCGGACCCCTAATCTCTCTTTTGCTCTCCCTGTTTCGTTTTTGCCTTCCCCTCCAACCTCTCCTATCTTCCGCTGTCTTTTTTCTATTTTCTTTCCCCCCGTTGGTTCCCCCTTTGCGGCTGTCTTGCGGCTTTTCTTTTATATCTAGGAACCACAACCCTAAACCTTCAGCCAGCTCTTCTATATTTACAACCCAAGGGGCTGCCCGAAGTCCTCCCTTGCAAGCTGCAAAAACGCAGCTTGCAAGTCGCGTTTCTCTTTTTTTTTTTTTTTTCTTTTTTTTTTTTTTTTTTCCAACCTCCCTTCTAAGCTAAACAAGTGTCCTCCTAAATGTTGTGTTGTCAATTAAACAAAAGGGACACTTGTCCCTCAAATTCCTTAACCACTTGTCCCATGATTGTTTTGTACACTTGTTCAACATGCACACTTCCACCTATTTTTGCCATTTTCATTCTTTTTCTTTCATTTTTCACTTTTCATCATTTTTCACTTTTTTTCTTCTTTTTCCTTTTTTTTTTCGTTTTCAAGAAATTCTATGCTAAAAACTTAAAAATAATAATAACACAAAAAACTAAAAACTAAAAAGTGAAAAAAACGAGCACAGACTAAAAAAATAATTAGTAAATGATATTACACCAAAATTTGGTGTCTACAATATGGGCATCTAACAATCATCTTTTGGCCATTTTAACATATCTGGTAAAATCCCTTGCATAAAGGACATTAATTTGAAGAAATTTACAAATGGTTCTTTGTTGAGATGATAAACATATTGAGGCCATATCTTGATTTTAGAAGACTCATAGACTAATGCATCGTAATGATTTTTTGAAACTACCAATAGGTAGACAATTCAATAAACTATCATTTCTATTCAATTCATTTGATCAAATTATCCATCAAATTCATCCAATCTATTTGGTCAATTCATTCATTTTAGAACAATTTGGTCAATTTCGAGTAAATCGTCATTTTTATTCATTTGACCAATTTACCCCTTTTTAGGGTGATTCAGCCAATTTTTGAATAAATTATCAAATTTCATTCAATTCATTTGACCAGTTTACCCTTTTAAGGTAATCTAGTCATTTTTTTTTGAATAAATCGTTAATTTTATTCAATCTATTTGACCAATGTATCCATTTTTTTAGGGCGATCCAACAAAGTTCATCAATTTCATCTGATTCATTTGACAACTTAGGGGTTTTGATGTCAAGAGTTGGGATGGCTATTTCTTTTTGAGAAAATCGCTCATCGCATTCATTCCATTTGGATAGATTAGGGTTTCGATCCATGTAAGAAATTGCAATCTCCCCAATAACAAATGATTTGTACAAATTCCTGGGCCAACCAAAACCATTCACTCGTTTGGATTTGTCCTCATTTTGTTAAAAGGCCTCCCACTATTCAATTGGCCCAAAATTTTTCAAATTGCTTTTCAAATCAAATGTTACTAAGTTGATCGGATCCATCAAGTATGGTATAGTGCCTACCTCAGAGGATTACATCATATTAGGCCTACCCTTGGCACAAAAAGGGTTCCTCCCATAAGGCATACATCCGAATTTTTTGGATATTTACTAACCCTTATCTTTTTCTTTTTCTTTATTTTGTTGAAAAAACCAAGTGAGGGCTAAATCTAAAGGCAAGTCCTTTCAAATTTTCAGGTAATATTTAAACATAGCTTCTCGTCGAAACCCCATCATAACACGATCTCGTAGTCAAGCCCGGAGGAATCGTGTAAACATGAGTTCACAACCGGAACCATCGGATAGGTCCGCTACTACAGCTCAACCTGAGACTGCAAATTTGGGGGTCCAGCTGACTGAGATGCTTGCTAAGTTCAGCGAGATGACCACTGAGATGGTGGCCCAGAGGAAATTAATTGATTAGCTTATCAGCGGTGGTGTTCAACCCGAAACCGCACCTGTCAGTCAACCGGAGCCAGAATCATGTGTCATACCCACGGCCCAGACCACTTTTACTCCACCCTTCATTATTCCACCCGAAGAAACCTTCACCTATACCACCGCAAAATTGACATACACCTACCCGCCTAATCCTTCATTCTTTCCTACTCACATGCAAGGTCCCCAACCCCAAATCACTTCGAATATACCCCCCGAACCACATGTTTTTTATCACACTACCGCAGAACCCTTACTGCCAGACCATACTGTCCAAGCCAAACCAGAGATAGGAGAATCTTCTGCTTCTGTTGATATAAAATTGCTCAAGCGCCTAGACCGTTTCGATGAATTTATGGGGAAAATTCAGGGGTTAAACAAACCAGGAGTACTGGACTATGATGAGCTTTGTCTCTTCCCAAATGTGCAATTGCCAGTGGGATTCAAAACCCCTAAATTTAACAAGTATGATGGCACAGGCAATCCCAAAACGCACATCCGTCTGTTTGCTAACAAGTTGGGAAGGCCCATAGATGACGAGAATCTACCTCTAAGGCTGTTCCCAGAAAGTCTGGAGGGGGATGCACTCGATTGGTATTCCAACTTAAAACCCGAGGAAGTAAAGTCCTGGCTTGACTTGTCCAATGCTTTTGTGAGGCAGTACGAGTACAACTGTGAGCTGGCTCCGACACGAACCACGTTGGAAGGAACAAAGAGGAAACCATCTGAGGACCACAAGACTTATGCTAAGAGATGGAGAAAGATAGCTGCAAAAGTCAAGCCACATATGACTGAGGACGAAATCATCCGCACTTTTATTAAGGCACATGATCCTCCGTACTTCGAAGAAATCTTCCGCATGACGGGATGCTCGTTTGCCGCTATTGTTAATAAGCTCGAAGAGTACGATGACTTCGTAAGAGCTGGGAAGATCGTTAATGTCTCTGTGTGACAGCCCCACCTTCCCCTAAGGCGGACCAAAGGGGTTAGCGGACTGCCTGCCCGGCTCTCGCCAGGACTAATGGTGCATTTTAGAGCGAGCTATTGCATTTCGGAACTTATAACGCGCGTAAACAAATCAAAATGACAAAATAACCCAAAATAAAAAAAATAAAATCCGGAGTCGGCCATGAATAGTAATCGACCCGTCAGAACCCAACCAAATATCAAGCAAATTTCACAACATAACATTTAGCGTTTACAAGCCAAAATGGCATTTGAAAGTCACTCAAAAGTTAATACATGTACGATTTCCAAATTAGAGTGAAAACGGTCCCAAAGGCACATTTAGGGTTTCAATTCATAAGCTATACAAAAGATATATTCATCTAGTTCATTCGGCAACCAATTATCAAAAGTCATTCCAAAAGCAGTCAGATTCCTTTAAGGAAAACAAAAGGAACGGGGTGAGCTAATTGCCCAGTGAGATTACTACCCAAGCAACAAAGTTCACATAGGCATGAAGCTTTTCATTTCAATTCATCAAAAAGTAAGCAAAGGCACACATTAATGGTTGTGATAAAAGGATACGGGCGGCTCTCAAGAGCCATTTTCCGCGTTTGCATTCTTGATCGAAGCTCATTGACTCTCTGTCAATGTTTAAAAGTAACCAACCGTAGACTCCACTTGACTTCCATTCCTTCCACCCAACATACCCCTACCGGGCCCGAACTCCAAACACTTGCACTTTGGTATTACTCGAGTATACCGGAATCGAGAGTCTCGCATACTACAAGATTCCATATAACTTTACCCAAGGTTCATTAATTGGCACGGCCAAACCCTCGCCGGCTCGATTCAATCAACTACCAATGGGGTTGAGCTCAATGATAACATTTGTAGTCGTTGGATACTCGTCCAATCGACACCAAGTCAAGTACTTTCATTTCATGTAACATTCCAATAACATGACAACAATGAGATAAGGCATATAAGTGAGAGTGATAAAGTACACTTTCACTTCAATCAAGTCACATTCAATTCACTTCAAGCAATTCACATTCAAAGCCATATAGTAACACACAAGTGAGTAGTACACTCACCAGGGTCAGTGCAGATACCTCTCAAAAGAGAGCTTTAATCACCAAGAAACCCTAAAATAATCCAAGGAAAACAATTGAAGGTTCCACTTTCAAAATCGAGTATACAGAATGCACATGTGAGGCTCGACTACCAGTCGTATGCCTCGCCAAATAATTACTAAAGCAAGGGTGCAAAACATGATTTTTGGTAACGAAAAGGTAACATGAAGACCTAGGCTCAAACAACCCAAAAGCCCTTCGTTCAAATCACAAGTAAATCCAACTAGCCTTGAAGAAAAATTTCGGCAGCATATCCCTTGTGTTTACCTATTTTCCAGCCATCATGGCTTCATTATGTCCTCAAATCAGTCCCAACATCTCGTACAAAAATAATCTCATTCCCAAAAGCCGTTCACTAGGCTTAATGGCATTCAAGTACAAAATTTAGCTAGGAAATGACCGGATATGAAAGTCAAGCCCTAAACTATTCAAATAAACACAATAAGACTCGATTACAAGTCATAAACCAATTCTAAATACCACCAAAACAGGGTTCCCTAACCATACACAAGCAATAGAGGAAACCAGAAAATCCGGAAATAGAATTAGCTTTGCCCTGAAAAAAACAGTTTTTGAACTCTTTTTACGGTAATGGCACCCAAGGCACTACGATTACCGGATAAAGGTGTAAGATACACTGTTTCGAAGCTAAAATACAGGGCTACAACATTACAGAAGGTCACTCAACCCATTTTTGAGTGCAACCATGTCAAAAATGCAAGATACTACACCAAAACCGTAAAACAGATTCACAAAACGCATTCTAGCGGAAACATCATAAATCAGGCTATCCAAGTCCAAATCCAGAAATTCCAAAACCAGCTGAAATCTAAGAAACATGGCTACATTTTATCAGAAGACCTCAACAACCAATTCCGAAGCAATTCCAACCAAAACAATCAATTACAGGCGCAATTCTTACATTCGGATAAAACCAGGACAGCAAGGGTAATTTCGACGTTTCTCATCCTACACTACTCTGATTGACCTGAAATTTTGCAGGCACATATAAAATATCATTTCATACAACTTTTATGTTTTAATCAAAGGCCAATTCGACCTCTAAGTAGGAGCTACAAAACCGGGCAGAATGTTATCATCATAAACCCTAACTTTCCAAGATTTCTTCCAAAACAGAAATTGTTTGCAATTAACCACTTTTTCCACCTCATAGAGTCCTTAAATATCATTTCCAATCATCATATATAGCCACACAATCATGTTCATATTAAAACAGAAAATCCCCAAAAAATTATAAAAGTTCATCAATTCAACAAAACATCACAATATAATCCATAAAGTGGCACCTTATACCACTACTAAGCATCAATTAAGCATCATTAGAGGGAGGAGAGTGGTTCTTCATAACTCACCTTAGAAACAAGAGAGAGAGAGAGCAATAGGTACTCTTAGCTTTCCAAATAACTCCACAAATCAACTCACTAACACTAAGTGAAGATGTTTTATGGAGAAATTGCAAGTTTCAATGGTTGGTTGGATGGATTTGAGCTAAATGGAAGCAAAACTTGAAGAGTTTCTTCCTTTCTTTTTGAGAGAAAGAGCCGGCCACAATGAAGAGCAAAATGGAGAAATTTTGGTTGTTTTTTGATTTATTTAGTCAATTGGTAAGACCATGCATAGTGGTCTTACAGGTAAACCCACTTAAATGGTGACACTTGTCACATTTTATTAAATACTTACCTAACTTGTCTCTCTTATACCAATCCAAATAGCAACCTCTATTTATCTCTTAACACCCGGTAAATTAAATCCAGTATCCAAAACTTAACCTAGTTGGCCGAATTTTTCCGAACTTTTCGCACTAGTGGGTCCCACATCCGGTATACGCTCTTAATTTCTCAAAACCTATTCGATACTAGAAAAATCATCTAAAAAATTATATCTGCTCTTTAAAAATATCTGGAATTTTTTTCCTACTCACGAAAATGCAGAAAACAAGCCATGAAAAATAATAAAACCTAGAAAATGGGAAAAAATACGGGTTCTCACACTCTGCCCTCAAATCGCAAGTGGATGCTCTGCAAGGACAAGGGAGTAATGGGAAAAAACCACAATTCAAAAAGAAAGAGGGGGAAACCGCCTTTATTTGGGACCGAAACCCCACACCGAGACCTAGATTTCAACAAAGCCCAACATATTCACCACCTTATCCCTACTATCCAAATCCTCACCCTGTCTACAACACTAATATCACCCACCCCCGACCTCGCCCAAATTACGCCAACCCACCTACAGCTCCTTTCCAAATATCTCAACCAAATTTTCAACAAACTCGTCCTCGTCCTCCTTACAACCAGAGATTTTTTCCACCAAACAGACCCACCTATAATTATCCCCAACCCACTGAAACCTACAATCAAAGCCGTACCCGAACATTCACCAATCTAGGCAGGCCTTTGGACCAGTTGTATGAGCAATTAAAGGCTGCCGGTAAAATAGGTGTGATTCCCCCTCCAACTTACCCTTATGGCATGCCTGCTGGATACGATCCACAGGCTATTTGTGCCTATCACTCGGGAGCACCAGGCCACCCAACTGCCGATTGTAAAGCGCTTAAGCACAAAGTCCAGGACATGATTGAGGCAGGAGAAATAGTGCTAAGGAAAAAGGGTGAACAAGGCACCTTTGAGGCATCCACCTCCAATGATGAAATTTGAAAATCCTGAAGGGGCTTTGCACAATTTGGATGGCCGAGTATCTTCCCTCTCGAAGGGAATTTCGGTAAATCTAGGGGTTGTCATTTACTAAAGTTCATGAAAACTATTTCTTGCATATGTGAATAGCTTAATGAAAGCATCTTTTGCAATTGAACTTTTGTCTTGTTTCCGCTTTGATTTGGAGTTTCATGAAATGCACAATTTGTTTTACTGGTTTATTTGATTATTGTCTTGAATTTTTTTTAATTCTTTTAGATGGCCAAAGATGAAATTATTTGACCCTTCGAATACCACTGTTCTGGAATCCGATGAAGCCATACATTGAAAAATCCCTTCACTAAGAAATCCCTTCATTGAGAAATCCCTTCACTAAGAAATCCCTTCATTGAGAAATCTCTTCATTAAGAAAGCCATTCATTGAAAAATCCCTTCATTGAAAAATCCCTTCATTGAGAAAGCTCTTCATTGAAAATCCCTTCATTGAGAAATCCCTTCATTGCGTATTCTAATGGGAGCCAAGTTGGAAGAAGCTGATCGGTTAAAGCAGCGTCATGAACGACTGGCCCTGATTGATGAAAAGCGTCTGAATGCTATGGCCAATGTTATCAGAAACGCATGTCCCGGGCCTACAACAAGAAAGGTCCACCGGCAATCTTTTGAAGAAGGGGACAAAGTGCTAAAGCAAATTTTCCCAATGCGAGATGAAGCCAAAGGCAAATTTGCTCCAAATTGGCAAGGGCCATTCGTTGTTCAAAAAAAAGTATTACCTGGTGGGGCACTCATTTTGGCAGAGATGGATGGGCAGACATTCCCTCAACCTATCAACTCAGACATGTGTAAGAAGTTCTTTATTTTTGATTATGCGAATTTCTTTTGGAAATCATGCAAGGGACGAGACAAAAGTCAGGCCATCTTTCTTTCCAATCAAAACATTTCATCCCTAGTCATCCCTTTTGAGCTATCAGAACAATAATTTTCGTTTGGCAGCCCCTGAGAATTGCAAACCCCACACTGGGGCAAATTTATTTTGAGAAGAGAGATGATCAAGAGAAAAAAAGAAGAAGGAAAACCCCACACTGGGGCAAATTTATTTGGAAAGAAAGATGATCAAAAGGAAAAGAAAAAAGACAGAAAGAAAAACCTCACACTGGGGCAAATTTAGTTTTTAAAGGAAAATGCAAAAGTGAGGAAATGCAATGAAAAATGTAAAGAGAGAAATCCAATCAAACTGGGGCAAATTTTCCTGGGTTTCGTTCAAAAATGGAGATAATTTCAAAATGATGCAATCTCAGGTTATTTCACACCTCTCTCATCAAGATTTTTGCTTTCAAGCCTCAACTTTTCTTGAAACACCCCACCTGACCTCATTACAAAAGCCCAAAGTCCTGGCTTTCGTCACTTGCTGTATTTCTATTAGGCAGTTCGCTAATCAACTGGCAGGTGATGTCCGTAATGCCTTCGCCTAAGTTTATAAGGGAAGCGCATTTTACTGATGCTAGCAATCTTCAACGCACATGAGTCAACCCGAAAGAGCACCTCGGAAAAAGAAAAGAGAAGGAAAAAGGAAAAGAAAAAGAAAGAAAAGCAAAACAAAAACAAAAAGGGTAGGGGCAACCTTGGTGAAAACCCGAAAGGGCGCCAAGGTAGGCTTTCTGCAGCAAGCAAGCACGAGGAGGAACAGCTAGTGACTTGGTTCATTTGGGATTTTTCTTCATTTTGTAATACTTCTACCAGTGTCGAATTTCAGAACAAAGATATCCAGAGATTCAAATATGACATCCGTTGGCCAAAACTGTGTCACTTTGCAAAAAAAAAAAATTTCTTTTGCAAATACATTCTTATGAAACTCAGTTTTCCTCAATTGCCTGTATTCATGGCATTTTGTAGGATTAGGCACAGTTGATTGTGTTGGCATTCTTTTGCATATTCATTCCTACATGACATGTGAAGTTACCTTGCATACATCATTTTTGGTCATTGAATTTTGGTGAATAACAATCCCCGTGGTTTATTCAAAGCATACTTGGATTCAGTCATCTCTTGAAAAGGGTTAAGATTCAGCAAAGCCAGCTACGCAGGTTTCACAATATGGCAAAATGCATACCCGGTCAGTCTGGGAAAAGCAGAAACGTTTGGAAGTGACAAATCCAACTAAGTCAGATGCCACAACAAAAGTTGACGAAGGCATCAAAAGACTCATGTTTACACGATTCTCAAAGGCAAACGAATCAAATGATGATGGCACTTTTTTTGTTCTTTCTCTTTTGCAGAAAATTTCGTGCATGGGTGAAAACAATCACACTTCATACTGGAGCCGGTATCGGAAAGAATTTTCTAGCAGAACGAAGGCGGATCGAAATGTTGCAAGAAAATTTGTTCAAAAGGTACAACAACATGGCAATGCAGAATCAACTATAGGCTCAGATGCAAAGACTTAACCTCTACTGGGGTAAAACTTTGAGATCTTTTTTTTTCAGGTAAGTATATTGGAATGTCATGATTTAAATTTTGTTCGGGTCAGTCCCATGATTTTAAAAGTTTGTTCGGGTTAGTCCCATGATTTTAAATTTTGTACGGGTCAGTCCCATGATTTTAAAAGTTTGTTCGGGTCAGTCCCATGATTTTAAATATTGTTCGGCTCAGTCCCATGATTTAAATTTTGCTCGGGTCAGTCCCATGATTTAAATTTTGTTCGGGTCAGTCCCATGATTTTAAAAGTTTGTTCGGGTCAGTCCCATGATTTAAATTTTGTTCGGGTCAGTCCCATGATTTTAAAAGTTTGTTCGGGTCAGTCCCATGATTTAAATTTTGTTCGGATCAGTCCCATGATTTTAAATTTTGTTCGGGTCAGTCCCATGATTTAAATTTTGTTCGGGTCACTCCCATGATTTTAAATTTTGTTCGGGTCTGTCCCATGATTTTAAATTTTATTCGGGTCAGTCCTATGATTAATTTCTCGTTTGGGCCAGTCCCATGATTAATTTCTTGTTGGGGTCAGTCCACTTTTAAAAGTTTGTTCGGGTCAGTCCCATGATTTAAAGTTTGTTCGGGTCAGTCCCATAATTTTAAATTTTCTGTTCGGGCCAGTCCCATTTAAATTTCTTGTTAGGGTCAGTCCCCTTTTAAATTTTTTGTTCGGGTCAGTCCCATGATTTAAATTTCTTGTCGGGGTCAGTCCTCATTTCAAGAATGTCAGTCGTTCGAGTAATTTGCAGCAGAATAGCCACAGGTGAGCATTTGGTGTCTACTTCTTTGTCTCGAGCTTCTTCGAAACTCAGACAAAGAGGGGCAAACTGTAGACACCAAATTTTTAATTTATTTCATTTTATTTTTATTTATTGATAATTGTTATTTATTTTACCTTATTAATCTCATGATTTTATTTTTCATTTTGACATTCTAGATATTAATTTTTATTTAGCTTTATTTGTTTTTATTTAATCCTTTTTCTCGTTAGGCATTTTTAGCATTAAAATTTAAAATAAAAAAAGGGGGGGTGTCAGACCAAGCTTGTGAGGACTCGCAAATTTCTTGTATTTTCTCAAAAATACCATTTTATTTGAAAATTAAAATTTATCAAAGCCCACTACCCAATTATTTCACACTAAGTGTAAATAAACCTAGAAAATAGGGTTTTACGCTTCGGTTTCAAGTTTGGAGCAAAATTAGGGTTTTCGCGATTTTTCGCCGGATGAATTTTCGGTACAGAGTAAGGATTAATTTTGGAGATTAAAAGTGACTTTTAAGTGAGAAATAATATGTGACTAGTGGCAATGATATAAGGTTAGTGAATTGGAAGTAAAAACCCTAGTACGTGAGTTTTTAAGAAAAACGGCGCGAACCGGCGGGTCCCGCGCACTACCGATTGAACGCACCACTTGACCACCATTTTTCTTACTAAACAAGCTTGTTGACTTTTGCACAAAATATCATCTTCATTCTCAGCAAGGTTGACCGAAATTGAGGCTAGAAAATAGCAAGAAAGAAAGAGAAAAAAAGAAAGGTGGTGGTGGCGTCGCCACCTTAAGGCTTCTTGACCAAGACTTAGTCTTTCCATTTAAACACCAAAATTCAGCAACTTTCCTCTTCATTTTTCTGCTGCTGGCCGAGAGGAAGGAGAAGAAAAACACTAAGGGAAAACACTCCATTTCTTCTTGATTTGCTTCAACCCAAGTAACAAATCCAATTCTAAACCGATTAAAGTACTAAGTGTGAGTTGGGAAGCTTGAGGAACCAAGAAATATCAAAGGGGGTGAAGGATCACTCTACCAAGCCTTGTTTTTGAGGTACCAACATTTGATCATGATCTTTGTTGCTTTGAATCTTGCTTTAAGATGTGTTTTTAGCTTAAGTTTTGGTTTGATTTCATGATTATGCAAGTGGGTGTGATGAATTTGGAAGTTTTCCCCTTTTATATGATGAACTAGGGCATGAGGAATTTCTGCCCAATTTGTTGTATGATGCTTGTATGTTGCAATTAAGGTTGTATAAGGTGTTTTGGTAGTGATTAGAACAAGAAAATTGAGAAAGTTCCATTGATTACAAAAAATTCCAGAATCTGGAAATTTTCCCCATCATTCTGTCCGAATTTGTAACCCTATCTTAGAGGCCGAATTGGCCTTAGGTCAAAGAATTAAAGTTGTATATAATGGTATTTTAGAGGTGCCTACAAAATTTCAGCTCAATCGGAGCAACGTAGGTCATGAAAAGTCCAAAATACCCTTACTGTTTTAAGTATTTTCCCAGCAGTCCGTTTCATCAGTTAGTCCAGTTTATCACGTTTTTTGACTAGGATACGTACTGATTGAGCTCTTGGCCAAAAAATGAAAGTTGTAGTATTCTGAATTATCTTTCAAATGCCTCTAAGAACACCTGAATTGGACTTTTGTAGCCTCCGATATGTCCATTACAGTATAATGCGGTTAAGTAGCCGACAAATTGGATTTTGGTTCTGTAAATTGAGGATTTGACTAAGTTGGATTAGAAACTGGACTAAGTGACCTTCATGAACATTGTATCCATGTGTCTTAGCTTCGAAACAGCATAATTTACGCCTCAATCCGATAAGCGTAGCCTCGGATATGTTATTTCCGCATCCATACGTCAAATCTATCTTTTGCTGAATTGAATTTCTGCACTTGTTATGATTGTGATTCTTGTTCTTATGATATTGTGAGCCTATGGAACGGATCTTGACATGAATTGCTTATATGTGTGATGTTGGGTTGGTTGAGGAAAAATAATGAAGCCTAAATGGCTGGAAAATTAGGTAAACACAAAGGGCATGCTGCTCGAATTTGTACTCGAGGACTAGAAAACTATATTAGCGACTTGAGTAAAGGTTAAGTGATTATCACTTGAACTAGCAAGGACCTTTGCTACTTATTTGTCGAAGGTTATACGTTAGGACTTGGCCGAACTTGTGCCCTTGAGGAAAAGCCTAATGGCCAATGTAAACTTGAATTTCCTTGTACTTTCAACTCAAGTGTTATTTCCAAGCATCTATGTTACAAAACCTTACGATTTGAAAAGCGAGCAAATGTTTCACGAGTGTCTTTCAAATGAATTTCAATTGGTCGATTCTTAATGAACGGAACGTTTAAGTTTCGAATCCTACTCGTGTTTCAAAGTTCACAAACTGAAATTTTATCGCAGATTTGGACTCCAAACCCGGAGTACCACCTCGACGCGAGCATTAGAAGCACTATTTAGGTGAGTGCTTCCAAATATTCGATTGTACTTGATACATGTGTTCCTTACTTGACTTGTATGATTACATGGAAATGAATGATAGGGCAAGGGTGTACTTTACCGCATTTGCCTTAAAATGACTTGTTCTTGCTATTGATTATACTTGACTTGCTTTACATGTACTTGAAATATGTCTTGTCTGGAATTCCAGAAACCCTGTGGCTAGTTAATCGAGTCGAGCCGGCAAGGGCCTGGTCGATTAGATAACGAACCCTGGGTCACTAGTTAAGTCGAGTGGAGTGTTATCTCCTCGGCGATCCGGTATACTCGAGTATTACCACCCGTGTTTCGTGTGGCGTGCGGGCCCGGAATAGGGGGTTGATCGGTGGATGGGGATTGGCGTGTAGTGGAGTTTATTTTGGACTTGTTATTACTTGAAAGTTGACGGAGTGTCAACTACCCATTTATCGAGCTGGAATGGAGCCGAGATATGATTACCGTATCCTTATATATGAATGCAAACTTGATATTACTTGGCTAGTTGAAGTACTATTTATCTGATTTGACTTGTTTGCTCGCTATTTCACTATTACTATGTTATTCCTTGCTTTGTTGGCCAATTTGATATTTGGAACTTCACTGAGTTTCGGCTCACCCTATTAGTTTTGTTTTCCTTACAGGGATACGAGCGAAGCGTGAGAAGTATAAAGGCTAGCGTAGTCTAGTTACTTTAGACTTTGTTTTGAATTTTGGTTTTGTACTCGCGCTATTCCTCGAATGGAACATTTTGTACTTGGACTGTATACGTTTTGAACTAGTTTAAGTATATCGAGACTTTGTACCTTGATTTCTATCAATGTAAATTATAAGCTTGAATTGCAGATGTTACTTATGGTTCATGGTTGTGTGCACGTGATTTTAGTGAGTGAGTCCTGGCGAGAGCTGGGCAGGCGGTCCGCCGAACCCTCTGGTACGCCTTAGGGGGGGGGTGGGGTCGTCACAAAGCTCACGCTTCATGTGATCCAAGCTCTATCTCCATATTTCGTTTTTGAACAAAAACATGAAGCGAAAATACAAGGAAATGCAAGACAATCCTATTTTCTTTTTCCCACCATTTTTTTTATCGCCATTGGATCACTTTCTCCCTAACCACTTGGCTTTAATCCCTACACTAAGATCATCATGGACAAAAACTCATCTAAGGGTTCATAAACCATCAAGGAAAGATGATTTCAGCAGCACCATTAGATGTAGGTTTAGAAGTTTTGGTAGCTATAAAGAGGGGATATAAAAGGAAAGCTAAGGGGACGACTAAAGGGTTTTTTTTTTGGGAGAGTGATAAGAAGACGGCTGGGAAGGGTTTTTGAGAGAGGAGAAGGAGTGCGTAAGGGGAGGAAAAAAGGGCTGATGAAAGCAAGGTTGGATGACGGCTGAAGGATAGGGAGGAGAGTAGAGTTGGCGGCTGCGAGAGAGAAAAAAAAAAAAAGAAGGCTACGGGGGTTTCTTGGAAAGAAAGGGACGGCTGAGTTTGAGAGAAACCAAGAGAGCTGAGGGTTTGGGATAGAAAGGGAAGGATAAGGAGTGACGGCTGGACAACTAGAGTGACGGCTGGAAAGGGAAACCGAAGGGAGAAGAGAGCTGGAGTTGCGGCGAAAACTGATAAAAAGAAAAGGGAGAGAGGGATGGAGAGGAGGAGCTGACGGCTGGAACAAGGAGGTTTTCTGGGCAGAGGAAAAGGGAAAACCAGACGGGCTGAACTGGAAGAAAAGAAACAAGGAAGGAAAAAAGGAGGCGAACAAAAGCAAAAGGAAGGGCTACGGTTTTGGGGGAAACCAGAAAGCAAGAGGCAAGGGTTTCGGAACTGAGGAAGAGAAAGGAAAAGGCAGCTTCTTTTTTTGCTTTTTCCTTGCACATAACATTGAGTTGCATCAGAAAACTTGAAATTCTGATTACCTTGTTTTATCGGCTTTCATCCTTTTGTGTTGTTTTTTCATTTGCAAATCTATTGGAAGATGACCCGAACTATGGCTTGATGTTATATGGGTTCGAACTGGGTTTTGATAGTAGGAGTTTAGATTCATATGGAATTTCATTTGGTGAATATACGATCTTGTTTGGTCACAGATTCGCATGATCTTTCAATCTGTTTCTGGTTACATTCTTTGTACAATCCTTGTTTCCTCGATTGTATCTGCTAGAGATAGGCCATTATGTTTGGTTTACGTGATAAGGGGATGAAGATTATGGGAGTTCTGGCTGATAAAAATGATAGGTTCGGTTCGAGTTTCATATGAACATAAATGCATGGGGTGAGCTGCAAAATTCATAACAGAATTTTTGTTGCAGCAATGGTTGATAAGCTTGATTTTCGTTCGGGTAATTGAAGTGTGTATGGCATGTTTTTTCAGTAGATGTTCATGTCATGAAGCTATGTTTTCATCTTCCCTCTCCCTATTTCGAGTCCATACATTCGAACTTGGTTGATGACCTTGGGTATTCTGATTGGATTAGCTATGTTTCTGCTATTTGGGTTTGTTTCATTACTTGGTTTGTTATCTGATCTGATGCTTAGAAAAGGAAACCGCAAAGTGATGTTGAGGTTACATGTTTTGGTCTAAAGTTACATAAGTCAAGCATGTTTGATTTCTTGGAAAAAGTAGAAGGCTGCTACATTCATTCCCGTTATTTCGCATAACCATCTCTTTGGTATTGCATCAGAAATTACCACACGTTTATTACAGTCGTCTTACCGAATGTGTCTGTTGAATTTTTATTTGATGGCCATTCGAATGCTAGATGGTACTCTTGCTTAGTTTTAGATTGCAAATAGCTGATATGTGGGCATAAAAATCTGCTGCAATAAGCTTGAACCCGTGGCTTGTTGTAACAGCTTTTCCTTTCCTTGGTTGTTGAATTTTCTGGAGTAACTTGAACTCTTTTGAGTCTTGCTTCATCATGTCGGATTGTCGAGATAACTTTCTTGTGAAAACGCCATATTATAGATTCCTTTATTGCTTGTGCAAATGACTTGCATGGTTGAAAGTTGCCAAAGAGTTGCAGAAATTGTGTTGTCTGTGAAATGGAATTGCAGAAGCCTATCATTCATGTAAATTGCATGAAGTTGCATGGAAATGTTCCAAAACAATTACACTTTAACCTCCCAAGTCTTCCATAATTCTAATTTGGCCCGAGTAATTGAAAAAATCAATCGAATTGGCCCCTTTAACTTCTTTGATTGTTTCAATTGGGTCCTTGTTGGCTTCAACTTGATGAATATGAGTTGTTTAGTTTATTTGAATGATTCAATTTCATGTTTATTTCCATTTCGTGTGATTATTTTGTTAATCAAAGTGATGTCTTGACATTTTCTTTGTTTTTGGAGGGTAAATAAGTAAATTCATTTCATTAGGACACCAACTCAAGGGAGGTACACTCTATCCCTTATTTTCACTTTATTTGACTCTATGTGTCTATGTGATTTATGTGCTTAATTGCATGCCTTTTGAATGTTTTTATTTTATTTATTTATTTATTTGTCCACTTTATTTGTTTTAGTTTTGTATAGTTATTTTCAATTTCGATCATTTGAAAGGCATTTAAATGCCAAAGTTGTAATAGCTAGGTTATTATTTTATTTTATTTATTTTATTCCGTTTCCCCTCTTAGATTGTAGTAGGCTTCCCCCGAATGTAATAGTTAGGACTTTATTTGCTTTATTTGCCTTATGTGTGTTTTGCATGTCTATGTGCTATGTGTTACCGCTTTCTTAGGGTCTTGCATCTAGATATCATGCTTATGTGTTATGTGCTATATGTGATTTATGTGTTTACATGATTTATTTGATTGTAACCGATGTGTGACATTACCACACTAGTCCAATGCTAGTTGTGGTCAATTTCTCGAATCCACACTAGTCCAACGCTAGTTGTGACCCTTTGTTCCGACTTTTCTCACTGGTCCAATGCTAGTGGGAAATTGTAGACATGGGCTAGTCCAACGCTAGACCCTTAGGAGCCCTTCGCACGTTAGATCATGATTGTATGATAAAATCACTTCATCTCATGCATATTTTTCACTTTCTAGGGTCTTTTATCATTTTGTATGATATTCCCCTTATACGTATAGCCCTTATCCCTAATTTCCCTATATATATATACCCTCTTGTATGAAACATGACATTAGACTTGCATTTCATATAAGCATTAGAATTAAATCGTTTGCTTGATTACATAGGAAAACCCCTTGGATATGGGATATGGACGAGTTTGGTTTTCTAACCTTAGCACGCTCGTATTCCCACTATTAGAAGGAAAATTAAGTCACGAACATTAGTCCCCCGTACCCGACATGATGCACTCCTTTAAGACATGTATATTTGTATAATTATTTCTTTTCTTTTCTTTTCTTAGAGTCTCATATTTTGCATTATTCGTGACTTCTTCGAAGAGTCTTCATTGGGCATCACAACTAATGTGATTGGTACCAAATAAGCTTTGAAGATACATTTCGACCCATCGACACCCTCCTAGGTCTAGGGTTTGCATTCATATAATACATCCAAATGTGATAAATTTTTAGGTTAAATTAAGAAAATCTTTGACTAAATCACGCAACTAGCCGTGGCTAGGTTGAAAAGGTGCCTTGGATTTTTATCCTTTCCTTCCCTTTCTTCAAATGTGACTCTCGAATCTTTTTTCTCTGATTTTCGTAGACTTGGAGTCGTTTGAAAAGGGTTTCCTACTTTTTTCTTTGAAAAATTCATTTTTTAGGTGACTTGGTACACCTTAACTCTATACCAAGTGGCGACTCCATTTTTCATTCAAAAAAAACCCTTTTTAAACTATAATTTGGGCCCAAATCGTCGCATTACAAACCCTATTTAGGCCCTTTTCCTTTATTCATTTTCTTAAAACAAAACTCACTTTTCCAAAAATCAAAAATCCTTTTTTCTAAACTCATTATTTTTCTTATTAAAAATGGGGCGCGACAGCTGGCGACTCCACTGGGGAACTAGAGAGTCCGAGCAAATTTGATTTAGTCAATCTTTTTCTTCTTTTAACCTTCTCATATATCGCATTTTTATATTATTTTATTTTATTCTCTCGCATTCATTTTCTTCATTATACCTTATTATATTGATTTTTCTAGACATTTTATAAGTGAGTAGAGTTTTTAAATCATTTTCCTAGTTTAAATTAGTTCATATTAAGTTTGAAGCGTATTATGGATGTGGGGCCCGCTAGTGCGATAAATTTTTGCCGATTAATTGAAGTTTTGTATAAAGGAATATTACTGTACAAGGTGCTAGGAGACAATTAGAGGTTAGCTGGATAAATTATCATTGGTAGACAAAAGGATAAGATTGAAACCCTAAAGGACCATTTGTCACAAAATCATTGGAACTTGGACTTTGACCAACCTTTCTTACCTTTCTTAAAATTAATTTTGACCAACATTTCTCTTCATGTTTGAGCTTGTTTGGCCGAAACTTTGAGGGAGAGAAAGGAAGAGAAACCATCATCTTCTACTTCAAATTCTTGTCCAAATCTTAAGTTCCAACCGATTAAATCGTAAACTACTCCATAAAAGTGCTAGTTAAGGTAGTTTCTAAGGTGTTTGTGGAGCTAATTTGGGAAGAAGAACTCTAAGCCACCATTTTTCTTGAGGATCCAAGGTACTTTGCTTGGAAAATCCCTCTCTGATTCTAATAGTTGCCAATTAGTGGCTTAAAGTTGTAGTTTTGGTAGTATTATGAGCATATATCATAGTTGGAAGTAGTATTATGGAAATTTCAGTTTTTATGATGATTTTTCTGCCCTCATGAGATGAGTAATGGTTGGCCATGGAATGATAGCTTTATATTGGGTAAAATGAAGCTTTGGTATGCTAGTTTTGGTTGCCTTTATTTCAGCTTATGTGCACAAATTCCAGCTTAGGTTTAGTAATCTGCCCTGATTTTACACTGCATGTTCGTCCTTGAGAGAGACCGAATCAGCCCTTACTCAAAACATAAATGTTGTAGGTAATTAAGTTAGCTATCTACCTGTAAATTTTCAGCTCAATCGGAGCACTATAGCATATGAAATGACCGAACTACCCTTGACTGCCCATAAGCCCTGTTTCGCGGACAGTTTTCTATTTTCGTGGAGATTTCAAATTTTGACCCTGAAAATGCATGATTTATGTGACGCCCCGAAAAGAATGAGTGTGAGAATCCGAAAATTTTCTAATTTTCTAGGGTTTATTTTTTTTAATCGCCCGCCTTTTCTACATTTTCTTTATTAGAAAAATTCCCCAGATAAAGTTTATGAGCAAAGATAGTTTTAAAATGATTTTTCTGGTATCGGTTAGTTTTTGAGAAATTAAGAGCGTATTTTGGACGTGGGACCCGCTAGTGCGGTAAATGCATTATATTTTTGACAACTTGTTGGAATTTTGTATTAAGTGATATTATTTTACAAAGTGTTAAGATATTTGTATTGGAGAGACAAAAAGATAAGTTTTAAACCAAAAAGGTGACAAGTGTCACCTTGTGATTTAATCTTGGACTTTGACCATTTGACTTTACCTTTACCTTTACCAAATAAATACAAAAAATTGATCAAAATAAGCTTCATTTTGCAAGCTTCTTGGCCGAATGTTCTTGCTCAAGAAAGAAAGAAAAGCTCTCAATTTCTTCCTTCTATTTCTTGCTCAATCTTCAAATCCAACCAATAAAACTCCAAATCATTCCATAAAATCTCTTTGCTAAGTGGTCTTGAGGTGTTTTGTGGAGTTGTTTGGAAAGCTAAGGTGATTTGTTGCTCTATCTCTTGTATGGCTAAGGTGAGTTGTGAAGAACCACTCTCCTCCCTAAATTGATGTTCAATTCATGATTGGTGGTGGTATAAGATGCACTTTTATGGATTATATCTTGATTTTGGTTGAATTGGTGAAGTTTTATTATTTTTGGGGATTTTTCTGTTTTAATATAAGCATGATTCTGGAAGAAAATTGAAAAACCTAGGGTTCTTAAGGGAGCATTCTGTCCGAATTTTTAGGTCCTAGATAGAGGCCGAATTGGCCTTAGCTCAAAACATGAAAGTTGTAGGGAATGACATTTTAAAGCTGTCTACAAAATTTCAGGTCAATCGGAGTAGTGTGGAATGAGGAACGTCGAAATTACTATTGCTATTCTGGTTTTACCCGAATGTAAGCATTGCGCCTGTAATTGGTTGTTTTGGCAGGAATTGCTTCCGAATGGGTTGTTGAGGCCTTCTGATGAAATTTAGCCCTATTTCTTAGTTTTTAGCTGGTTTTAGAATTTCTGGATTTGGACTTGGATAGCCTGTTTTATGATGTTTCCGCTAGAATGCGTTCTGTGAATCTATTTTTGTGATTCTGGTATGGTATCTTGCATTTTTGACCTGGTTACACTCGAAACTGGGTTGAGTGACCTTCTGTAATATTGTAGCCCTGTCTCTTAGCTTCGAAACGGTGGGTCTTGAACCTTCATCCGATGATCGTAGTGCCTTTGGTACCATTACCGTAAAATGACGTCAAAACTGTTTTTCTGATTTTGAGCTTAACTTTCATTTCCGGACTTTTCCCTAGTTTAACTTGTACTAGTACTACTTGGAGCTTGCTGAATGGCTATTGGATGAACTTGTTGTTATGTGTGTGACTTTGGGACTGGCTGAGGAAATAATGAAGCCATGACGGCTGGAAAAGTAAGCAAATTCAAGGGAAGTGCTGTCCGAACTTTGAAGGGACCTGTTTGCATAGGATTTGTGATCTAAGACTTGGATTTGAGCAAGGCAATGTGTGACGACCCCACTTCTCCCAAGGGCGAACCCAAGGGTATCGGCGGGCCGCCTGCCTAGCTCGCGCCAGGACTCAAAACTTAAAGCAATAAAACTAGATAAATCGAAAGAGCACTATATACAATATATATACAATCCCAAAAGTTACATTTACATCCTCAAAAGTCTCGAGTCAAACCACTCTAATACACTATAACCACAACCAGCAGAAGATAGACCCTAAGAAGGGTCCTTATACAAACCACCAAAACAAAAAACAAACATCCTAACTGTTTAACTATTACAAGCCAATCTAACTATACTAGTGTAAGAGCTAAAATCCCCGCGTCGGCCCCTGCTAAGGAAAACAAAAGAAATGGGGTAAGCTAAATGCTTAGTAAGTAAACAGGGGCGAAAGCATAAATTCACGTAGCAATAATTAGACAATAAGAGTAAAGCAAAAGCAGAAAAGAACAACATCATATAATAAGGATACGGGTGGCTCTAAAGCCAATTCATATGCCATGCGTGATCTCCTGCCGACACTCCGTCGACCACACTCAATGGTCCGTAGAACTTCACTTGTACACCCACCGACACCTTATCACCCTCACTGGCCAGTCACCTCACAAACTTGCCCGGGCGAACGAAATCGAACTTGCGGCGCAAGTTCGGGTCACAAACTTGGTCACCTTCTCGGTGAACCGGATTCACAAAATTGGTTCATAACATGAACCTACAAACTTGGTGACCTCAGACTAAGTTGGACTGACTTCGACCAAGCCCTAACCGGCTCGAATAGTCCATGCAGGTCTTAGATCTGGCCCACGAACTCACAAACTTTGCAAACGTCACAAACTTTACTCGAAAGTCGCCCCGAGCCACAAGCTCAAGGGTTTTGGTTCCAAAAGATTCATATACATATGCCAAGTACAATTATACATTCAAATTAGGGTTTAGGTCGAGTGCGATAAAGTACACCCTCGCCTAAGTACCCTTTTCACATAACTCAAACACATAGCAAAGAAAACACACCAAACTGGCCTGAATACTTACTCAGAATCTGAAATAGCAAAAACACGAAGTCGGATAGAAATGAACAGCTAGTAGTGGGCCCCACCAGTTCCGCCCAGCTCACCACCGTCTGACATAGAAGATTGTGTCACATAATATCACAAACGGCTACTATCGTGCCTAAAACAAGCAAAACGGCAAAAACGACACGCGCGCACGTAAATATGACGGACGGAAACGGAAACGGCCGTTAGCGGAAACGGCAGATTTGACACTCGTTTCTAGTTTACTCATAAGTTGAGCTACGAATATCGGATTAAGGCGTATGAGATGCCATATCGAAGCTTAAAGGATGAACAACAACTGTTATGAAGACATCCAGAACTGAAACTGGAGGCTTCAGTCCCAAATGAACCAAACACAATCACTTACGAAATCTGGCCAATACACAAATGGTCAGTTTTGAGTGCAAACTGTTGTCCATGCTACACATGGTCAAAAGAGCTGAAAATTGGCAGTTAGATGGTTCATTCCAAAGGGAACAACTTTCATGAAGGTCGGCAATCCAAATTCGGAACGGAAATTGGTCATCAGGACCAAAACAGATCTGACCAGAAAATGGTCATTTTCACGGGCAGGCCTTATTTGCTCGGCTATATCTCAGGTTTTATAAATCCGATTCATGAATTTCCAAGGGCGTTAGAAAGCTCTGATATAGGGCTATAAGTTTGGTGTTTTGGTCGCAAGCCCAAACAGCTTGTAATCTAGTCAAATGTGAAGCCAAAGTTTCAGTCGTAAACTGTCCGGATATAAAAACAGTTCTGACATGCATTCTTATTTCGATCATAACTAGAGTTACGGGACTCGGATTTTGACGCACTTTATAGCGTTTCGAAGCTGTGACCAAGATCTACATTTCTTATGACAGAGTTGACACCCATATCGTACTCTATCAAAATCGAAAAAGTCACGGTCAGAAACTTTCCAAAAACGTAACAGAATTTGACGGTCAAAACAGGTCTGAGTATTTCGTTTATAGCTCAGGATATACTAATCCGTTTAACCTGAAAATTTACAGAAATATCCAGGACTTAAGGGGCTACAACAATGTAGAAGGCCACTCAGTCCAAATCCTGTCAAATATGCAAAATACGAATCCAGAATTACCAAAACAGGTTTGCAAATCACATAATGCTGTAATAAGTCCAACTCAGTCTATACAAGTCCAAATGCATTGATTCCAAAGGAATATGGTAGCTAAAACATTCCTCTATATTTCATCAGAAGACACCAACATCCAAATCCAAAGTAATTCCAGTCAAAATAGCTAAATACAAACGCAGTTCTGCCATCCTGATCAACCCAGAACAGCCACAGTAAAATCGACATATATCACTCTACACTAATCCAAATGACCTGAAATTTTACAGGAACCTCAAAAACATCAATACCTACAACTTTTATGTTTTAATAAAAATCCAATTCGGCCTCTAACCCTATGATCCAAAACCGGACAGAATAAGGGGTGATAAAACCCTAACTTTCCACAATTCAATCCAAACCCAAAATTGGTTGCAATTATCACTAATTCACACCTACTAGAGTCATTCCCCCTCATTATCAACCATCATAGATGACCACAACATCACATTCATATTAAACCAGAAAATTCCTCAAAAATATAAAAACTTCACCAAATCACTTCAAATCAAGAAATAAATCACAAATATCATCACTTTAGCCACTACTAAGCATAACTTAAGCATCATTAGGTGTAGGAGTATGTTCAATCATCACTTACCTAGTATACAAGAGAAGAGGAGTTGTAGACCACCTTAGCTCTTCCAAAAACTTCACCAAACTCACCACTAACACCAAATGGAAAGGTTGTATGGAGTAGAAACTAGTTTAGGCAATTGGTTTGGATGATTTGAGCTAGTTGAAAGCTTGAAGTTTGAAGAAGTTTTCTTCCTTCTTGGCAAGAGAGAGGGCCGGCTATGGAGGAGGTAAGAAATGGTAATTTTTGTGCAATTTTTAAGATATTTAACCATTTTGGTCAAAAGTCAAAAACATGAATAGTAAATCATAAAGTATAACCCATAAGAGAGTGACACTTGTCACCTCTTAAATGCATTCTTATCCTTCTTTTTCCTCTCACATCAATCAAATTTCACTCTCTACTTATCTCTTAACACCCGATAAATTTTACACAGTATCCAGATTTTAACCTAATTGGCCGCATTTTTCGAACTTTTCGCACTAGTGGGTCCCACATCCGATATACGTTCTTATTTTCTCAAAATCTAACCGATACTTGAAAAATCATCTAAAACCCATATTTACTCATAAAAATTATCCTGGAAATTTTTCTAATGAAGAAAATGTAGAAAAGGCGGGCGATAAATAATCTTCCACTTAAACTTCCTAATATTGTAACACTAGAGGTTTGCTAATCATTCAAACTTACTAAACCTTTGTAATTAAAACAAATCCTATATTTACCTATGTCAAGGCACACACTAGAATACCGAATATAAATTATAGCTTGAACCTTATAATCATAATACATAAACTAGGATTTTCAAGCTCAACCGAATTAAGGTTTCCTTCCTAGCCATAAAACCCTATTTTCCATACCGAATATCAAATAACCCTAATATCGACTTACGATCGGACTGGGGCCTCACACAATGATATATGATGGATGATTTCTGAGCCATGGAGGTGAGTGACCCCAAACTATTGTTAAAGCTTCTTATGAAATGTTTCTTGCATTATTTACTCGACTGCATATCATGCGTGCTTGCATGTGAGTTCATGACATGTTTTGGCTTGAAATGAGTACTTGGGGAGTCTTGTGCTGAACACCAACGTCTCCTCCGTTTGTTTATGTTCATGTTCATCTGGAGCTCAAAAAGGGGCTTCCTCTTAATGTTAATGTTAATGTTAAATGATCTATTTGAGCGTTGGGTGTTCAAGTGCTACGATTTCCCTGGCTCACGAGAGCACTAAACGAACATTTGATCTCTGAATCATGACATCATCGAAATGATCGAAATGCAACATTGTGAAAAATATTTGTTTAATGATTTTACTGGTTACTCGCTGAGCTTCTAGCTCACTCCAAAAATATTTTATTCCCCTCCACAGGGCTCAAGGCGAAGGAAGGACTTGTTGTGCTTATTCACGTGATTGGATGGCTTAGTTGGAATTGTTATATTTTGTACCGTTTGGATTTGGAATCATTTTATGTATCGTTGGGAATTGTTTCCGCTGCATTTATGACATGTAATTATTGGAGACTTGGATGTATATTTGTGGACCATGTGATGTATATTTGAGATTTATATTGCAATTTATTTGAGGACTTTAGTGAACGACTGAGTCCCGGGGAGAGCTGGGCAGGCGGCCCGCCGAACCCTCTGGTTCGCCATAGGGGGAGGTGGGGTCGTCACAGTTGGTATCAGAGCTTAGGCTTCAGATCTCTGTAGTGTATCCTAGGCTTGAAGTTTAGGATACCGGACTGTGGGTTTGGTCTGAAATATTAGGGATTTTTGAGGGATGTCTCGACTTGATTTGGTACAAGATGGAATGTCGAGGACGACATTCTTTTAAGGAGGGGAGATTGTGACGCCCCGAAAAGAATGAGTGTGAGAACCCGAAAATTTTCTAATTTTCTAGGGTTTATTTTATTTAATCGCCAGCCTTTTCTACATTTTCTTTATTAGAAAAATTCCCCAGATAAAGTTTATGAGCAAAGATAGTTTTAAAATGATTTTTCTGGTATCGGTTAGTTTTTGAGAAATTAAGAGCGTATTTTGGACGTAGGACCCGCTAGTGCGGTAAATGCATTATATTTTTGACAACTTGTTGGAATTTTGTATTAAGTGATATTATTTTACAAAGTGTTAAGATATTTGTATTGGAGAGACAAAAAGATAAGTTTTAAACCAAAAAGGTGACAAGTGTCACCTTGTGATTTAATCTTGGACTTTGACCATTTGACTTTACCTTTACCTTTACCAAATAAATACAAAAAATTGATCAAAATAAGCTTCATTTTGCAAGCTTCTTGGCCGAATGTTCTTGCTCAAGAAAGAAAGAAAAGCTCTCAATTTCTTCCTTCTATTTCTTGCTCAATCTTCAAATCCAACCAATAAAACTCCAAATCATTCCATAAAATCTCTTTGCTAAGTGGTCTTGAGGTGTTTTGTGGAGTTGTTTGGAAAGCTAAGGTGATTTGTTGCTCTATCTCTTGTATGGCTAAGGTGAGTTGTGAAGAACCACTCTCCTCCCTTAATTGATGTTCAATTCATGATTGGTGGTGGTATAAGATGTACTTTTATGGATTATATCTTGATTTTGGTTGAATTGGTGAAGTTTTATTATTTTTTGGGGATTTTTCTGTTTTAATATAAGCATGATTCTGGAAGAAAATTGAAAAACCTAGGGTTCTTAAGGGAGCATTCTGTCCGAATTTTTAGGTCCTAGATATAGGCCGAATTGGCCTTAGCTCAAAACATGAAAGTTGTAGGGAATGGCATTTTAAAGGTTCCTACAAAATTTCAGGTCAATCGGAGTAGTGTGTAATGAGAAACGTCGAAATTACTATTGCTGTTGTGGTTTTACCTGAATGTAAGCATTGCGCCTGTAATTGGTTGTTTTGGCTTGAATTGCTTCCGAATTGGTTGTTGAGGCCTTCTGATGAAATTTAGCCCTGTTTCTTATCTTTCAGATGGTTTTGGAATTTCTGGATTTGGACTTGGATAGCCTGTTTTATGATGTTTCCGCTAGAATGCGTTCTGTGAATCTGTTTTTGTGATTCTGGTATGGTATCTTGCATTTTTGACCTGGTTACACTCGAAACTGGGTTGAGTGACCTTCTGTAATATTGTAGCCCTGTCTCTTAGCTTCGAAACGGTGGGTCTTGAACCTTCATCCGATGATCGTAGTGCCTTTGGTACCATTACCGCAAAATGACGTCAAAACTATTTTTCTGATTTTGAGCTTAACTTTCATTTCCGGACTTTTCCCTAGTTTAACTTGTACTAGTACTACTTGGAGCTTGCTGAATGGCTATTGGATGAACTTTTTGTTATGTGTGTGACTTTGGGACTGGCTGAGGAAATAATGAAGCCATGACGGCTGGAAAAGTAAGCAAATTCAAGGGAAGTGCTGTCCGAACTTTGAAGGGACCTGTTTGCATAGGGTTTGTGATCTAAGACTTGGATTTGAGCAAGGCAATGATATATGATGGATGATTTCTGAGCCATGGAGGTGAGTGACCCCAAACTATTGTTAAAGCTTCTTATGAAATGTTTCTTGCATTATTTACTCGACTGCATATCATGCGTGCTTGCATGTGAGTTCATGACATGTTTTGGCTTGAAATGAGTACTTGGGGAGTCTTGTGCTGAACACCAACGTCTCCTCCGTTTGTTTATGTTCATGTTCATCTGGAGCTCAAAAAGGGGCTCCCTCTTAATGTTAATGTTAATGTTAAATGATCTATTTGAGCGTTGGGTGTTCAAGTGCTACGATTTCCCTGGCTCACGAGAGCACTAAACGAACATTTGATCTCTGAATCATGACATCATCGAAATGATCGAAATGCAACATTGTGAAAAATATTTGTTTAATGATTTTACTGGTTACTCGCTGAGCTTCTAGCTCACTCCAAAAATATTTTATTCCCCTCCACAGGGCTCAAGGCGAAGGAAGGACTTGTTGTGCTTATTCACGTGATTGGATGGCTTAGTTGGAATTGTTATATTTTGGCATTCAAGTGAAAGGCTTGGACTTGAATGATGGAATTGGCTATATTGGACGAGGATTGTGAGCCGTGGAGGTGAGTGACCCTAAACTATTTCCAAAGTACTTGTGAAATGTTTCTTGCATTAATTATTCGATTGCATATCATGCGTGCTTGCATGTGAATTCATGACATGATTTGGCTTCAATGAGTTTTGGGAAAGTCTTGTGCTGGACACCAACGTCTCCACCTTGTTTATGGTTCATGTTCATGGTTATTTGGAGCACCGATGTTGCTCCCACTTTCGTGAGTTCGTGAGTTAATGTTAAATGAAATATTTGAGCGTTGGGTGTTCAAGTGCTATGATTTCATCGGCTCACGAGAGCACTAAACGGACATTTGATCTCTGAATCATGACATCATCGAAATCATCGAAATGCCACATTGTGAAATATATTTGCTTAATGATTTTGCTGGTTACTCGCTGAGCTTCTAGCTCACCCCAAAAATATTTATTCCCCTCCACAGGGCTCAAGGCGAAGGCAGGACTTGTTGTGCTTATTCACGTGAATGGATGGCTTTATGTTGTACAATTTGGATTTGGAATCATTTTATGTATAGTTGGGAATTGTTTCCGCTGCAATTGTGACATGTAATTATTGGAGACTTGGATGTATATTTGTGGACCATGTGATGTATATTTAAGGTTTATTCTTGTAATTCATTTGAGGACTTTAGTAAACGACTGAGTCCCGGCGAGAGCCGGGCAGGCGGCCCGCCGAACCCTCTGGTTCGCCTTAGGGGGAGGTGGGGCTGTTACAATTGGTATCAGAGCTTAGGCTTCAGATCTCTGTAGTGTATCCTAGACTTGAAGTTTAGGATGCCGGACTGTGGGTTTGGTTTGAAGTATTAGTGATTCTTGCGGGATGTCTTGACTTGATTAGTACAAGAGGGAATGTTGAGGACGACATTCTTTTAAGGAGGGGAGATTGTGACGCCCAGAAAAGTATAAGTGTGAGAACCCGGAAATTTTCTACTTTTCTAGGGTTTATTTTTTAAATGCCCGCATTTTCTACATTTTCTTGATTAGAAAAATTCCCCAGATAAAGTTTATGAGCTAAAATAGTTTTAAAATGATTTTTCTAGTATCAGTTAGTTTTTGAGAAATTAAAAGCGTATTTTGGACGTGGGACCCACAAGTGCGGTAAATGCATTATATTTTTGACAACTTGTTGGAATTTTGTATTAAGTGATATTATTTTACAATGTGTTAAGATATTTGTGTAAGAGAGACAAAAAGTTAGGCAAGCAATTAATGAAGAGGACATGTGTCACTTGAGGATTTATTCTTACCTTTTTGACCTTTTGACCACTATTCATGCCTTTACCATTTAAACCAAAATTGACCCAAAATTCTTCTTATTTTGAAGCTTGTGAGAACCCGTAATTTGCATTTTCTAGGTTTTCGCATTTTTCATGGCTTGTTTACTGCACTTTCTGTATCCGGAAAAATTTCTAGATAAATTTTATGAGTAAATATAATTTTCAAATGATTTTTCTAGTATCAAATAGATTTTGAGAAATTAAGAGTGAATACCGGACGTGGGACCCACTAGTGTGAAAAGTTCGAAAAAATTCGGCCAACTGAATTAAGTTTTGGATACTGGAATTATTTTCTCGGGTGTTATGAGATATTTAGAGGTTGCAAATTTGGATTGATGTGAGAGGAAACAAAGTGATAGACTTGCATTAAATTAGGTGACAAGTGTCACCATGTGATTGGGCTACCTTAAGACTTTCTTACCATTGACTTAAATAACCAAACATGACCCAAATATCTTCCAAAAATCTTCAAGAAGAGCCGGCCCTCTCAAGCTTTCTTTCTCTCTTTCTTATTCCAAGTACAAGGAAGAAAACACTTCAATCTTGCTCCAAATCATCAAAACTAACCATCCAACCTTGAAATTACTCCATAAAACCTCTTCAATAGCTAAGATAAGGTGGATTTGTGGAGTTGTTTGGAAAGATAAGGTGGTCAATAGCTCTCTCTCTCTTGTTTTAAAGGTAAGTTGTGAAGAACCACCCTCCTTCTTTAATTGATGCTTAAATCATGCTTAGTGATTGTATAAGATGCAAATTTATGGATTAAATCTTGATTTTGGTTGAATTGGTGAAGTTTTATTATTTTTGAGGAATTTTCTGTTTTAATATGAGCATGATTGTGTGCTCATGTATGATGATTGGAAATGATGTTTAATGACTCTAGGAGGTGGGAAAAGTGATTAATTGCAACCAATTTCTGTTTTGGACCAAAAATTGAAAAGTGAGGGTTTTGTGATGAACATTCTGTCCGAAATTTTAGGTCATAGATAGAGGCCGAATTGGCCATAGCTCAAAACATGAAAGTTGTAGTTATTGATGAGTTTGAAGTGCCTGCAAAATTTCAGGTCATTTGGATTAGTGTAGAGTGAGATATGTCGTTTTTTCTGTTGCTGTTCTGGGTGATCAGAATGTTCGAACTGTGATTGTAATCGTCTGTTTTGACTGGAATTTCTTTGGATTTGGATGTTGGTGTCTTCTGATGAAATGTAGCTTGATGTCTTAGCTATCATATGCCTTTGGAATCAATGCATTTGGACCTGTGTAGACTGAGTTGGACGAATTACAGCATTGTGTGATTTGGGAACCTGTAATTACGGTTCTGGGTTGGTTTTCTGCATTTTTGACCTAGTTGTGCTAAGATTTGGGATGAGTGACCTTCTGTGATGTTGTAGCCCTGTCTTTTAGCTTCGAGATGGTGGGTCTTACACCCTCATCCGATAAGCGTAGCACATTGTGTGCCATTACCGCATTAGGAGGCCAAAACTGTTTTTGGTGTTGGGACAAATGAGTTCCATTTCCTGATTTTCTGGTTTGCTTATATGTCTATATATGCATATGAAACCCTATTGGGGTTATGTTTGGCTTGGCTTTATGACACGTTATCGAGTCTCATTGTACTTGTTTGTATGTTTTAAGGCTTACTTTTATTCCGGTCATTTCCTAGTTAACTTTTACTTTGGGCCTAGTGAATGGCTTTTGGAAATGAGGTGAATTTTGTGTGAGACGTTGGGACTGATTCGAGGAAATAATGAAGCCTTAATGGCTAGAAAAGTAAGAAATTTAGGGGAAGTGCTGCCCGATTTTCTAGGCCGTTTGGTTCTTTTAAGTTGGATTTGCCTTTTGGTAGAAATAAAAGGGCTTTTGGGTTATTGAACCTAGGTCTTTATGCTATCTTTTTGTTCCCAAAAATCATGTTGTGTACCCTTGCATTAGTAATTATTTGGCGAGGCATACGACTGGTAGTCGAGCCTCATGTGCATTGTGTTTACTCGATTACGGATGTGAAACCTTCAATTGGTTTATTTTGGTTATTTTAGGGTTTCTTGGCGATTAAGGCCAATCTGAAGTAAAAACTTTTGAAGTTGAGCCGGTGAGTGTACCACTCCCCTCCATTGCTGTTTAACTTGATTTCTGCTCTGCAATCTGTTTATTTGTTTGAGACGAGGGTGTACTTTATCACACTCGTTCTCTTGTCTGTTCATATGCCAATTTACTATGCAAAATTTGAATCTGTTATCTGTGTCTGCATCTGTTCGGATTTCTATGACCTATGAGCTCAGTCCTGTGGCTAAGTTATTCGAGTCGGGCCGGCAAGGGCCTGGACGATTAGATAACGAACCACGGTAGTCTGTTCGGGGATTTTGGGTATTGAGACCCTTGAATCCGGGTATACTCGAGTATTACCATTTTTGTTCGTTTGAGGTGAGCGGGCCCGGTAAAGGGGTGTTTGGTGGACGGAATTCGGTGCGAAGTGGGTCTACGGACGCGTTGGTTCTATATACGTTGACGGAGAGTCAACCGGTTTGGATCAAGTACTGCGCTGGAAATTTGGCTCCTGAGAGCCACCTGTATCCTTCCTATGTGAATCATTAGTTACTTTACTTTACATCTGGCATGTGTATCTGATTTGTTAAATGTGAAATGCCATGATTTTCTGCTATATGTTTGGTACCTCATTGAGCGCAAGCTCACCCCTTTCTGTTCTTTTTTTTTTGTTTTCCTTACAGGAAAATAAATACTTTTGGACTGGATTTGATAAATGGCTGCCAAATTGAACTAGTTGAACATATCTTTTGTATAGCTCATGTATTAAAATCCTAAATGTACTTTTGGGAACTGTTTTCCTTTTGATTTGGCAAACCAGACATGTATCCACTTTTGAATACTTTTGTATGCCACTTTGGCTTGTAAATGCTAAGTTTCAAGATGGGAATGTTTGCTTGGTTTTTGGTTGGGTTCTGACGGGTCGGTTACTATTCATAGCCGACTTCGATTTTATTTTTTTTATTTATTTATCTTGTTTACCCGCGTTGGTAAGTTTCGGGATGTATTAGCTCGTTCTATACCGAATCGTTAGTCCTGGCGAGAGCTGGGCAGGCGGTCCGCCGAACCCTTTGGTTCGCCCTAGGGTAAGGTGGGGCTGTCACAGGTGGTATCAGAGCCTGCTTCGCGTGGTCTCTGCGCGGAGTGAGCCTGGACTAAGTGGTGGATAGGTATGAAGGATTAAGTGCTCGTTCGAGCCTAAGCTCTGAATTGTGAATGTTATAGGCCTTAAAACTTTTCCGTGGTAATTGAGGACCATAGATAGGTACGTCTGGTATGAATTTCGATTGTAGATGATTTACTCTTGGGACTGGCCAGCTCGAGAGGTGAATTGTCTTATTTCGGATTCTTGTGCCTGAGTACTCCAGAGTTGAAACGGTGTTAAGTATGTGAGATTTGCATTTTGGGAACATGAATAGGCTTTGTTTGGCTGGAATGAGTCCATGAGGTTATTGGATATCTAGTTTGCATGGTAAGTGACGTGAGGGATTGGACGGGGTTATTTTAATTGGGTCTGGGACTATATCGCCTTTACTCTTGATTTGCTTTGATACAGCTATGACATAACAGTGGTTCGAGTATTGTGCATAGGATTATCTGTCTAATTTGGCATGTATTGGTGTATTTGCTTAACCGTTTTCGTGATACATGGTGTGTTATATGTGCATATGTCATTGGTGTAATTGGTGTGCTAGAATTTGATTACTTTTGTCACTTTACTGTATTTATGCGTTGAGTTACCTTGGGGAAAGGGAAAAAAGAAAAGAGAGAAAATATATATATATATAATAAAATAAAATAATATATGAAAGGAAGATGTAGTCGAGGTCATGGTGGTGGCCGTGGAACTGAGCGAGGTCAAGAATTAAGAGCAGAAAGGGAAACAACCGTTGAACAAAGACCAGGACCGAGAGTACCACACCTACTTAAGAATTTATTATGACCCATTGATTTGCCTGGCAGGCTATTAATTGAGTTCCAGCGACTCCGTGAAATGGCACATTGGGTTAATATGTATCAGGAGATCGTGGTACTTCGTGACGAAATAGAGGTTCAAAGAAGACTAGCCGAATACTGGGAAGGGCGATGGAGGCACGAGTATTCCGAAAAGATTGAGCTCTTGCACCAGAACTTAGAGCTAAAAAGGGAATACGAAGGGAGTTCCGAAGAGGCTCTAGCAATGGCACAAAGTACTGCTGCTATGGGGGCTCCAGAGGAAGCTCAAAGGGCAGGAATTGTAAGGCCACAGGGGACGATCTTCCATGCCAAGAAAAGGGGCAAGAAAAGGGGTAAATTGCCAGAACAGGGTGAGCAAGGTAGGCCCTTGGCGAAGAAGGGTCGTGGAGCGAGGGGTGTGACAATTCTGGAGACACTTAAGGAGGATACGCCGGGAGGAAACTCAAGGGGAAAAGGACCACTGAGGGATATCTCACAAGGAGATCAGACCCCAATTCCTCTCCCATATTGTGGCTATTGTAGAAAATCTAATCATTTTGAAGAGAATTGTTGGAAAAGAGGAGGGAGATGTCTGTGCTGTGGGAGCGCCGAGTCGCTAATATAGTATTCTAGGCCTCGAGTAAAAATTCGGGCAGCATGCCCTTTGTGTTTACCTAAATTTCCAGCCATTTAGGCTTCATTGTTTTTCTCAAACACAACCCAACATTATACATCTCAGCAATTCATGTCAAGAGCCGTTCCATAGGCTCACAATATCATAATAACAAGAATCGTATGAAGTACAAGTGCAGAAATTCAATTTAGTTCAAGACAGATTTGACGTACAAATGCGGAAATAACATATCCGAGGCTACGCTTATCGGATTAAAACGAAACCTGTGCCATTTCGAAGCTAAGACTCAGAGCTACAACATTCATGAAGGTCACTTAGTCCATTTCCTAATGTAACTTAGTCAAATTCTCGAATTACTACACCAGAAACCAATTCGTCGGCTGATTAGCCGCAGAACACTGTAATGGACATAACTCAGTGTACACAAGTCCGAATCAGGTATTCTTAGAGGCATTTTAAAGCTACTTCAGAACCCTACAACTTTCATGTTTTGGCCCAGAGCTAAATCAGAATGGATCCTGGTCAAAAATCGTGATAAACTGGACTTAACTGGTGAAACGGACTGCTGGGAAATACTTAGAACAGTAAGGGTATTTTGGACTTTTCACGCCCTACGTTGCTCTGATTGAGCTGAAATTTTGTAGGCACCTATAAAATTCCATTATATACAACTTTTCTTCTTTGAGCTAAGGCCAAATCGGCCTCTAACACACAGATACAAATTCGGACAGAAAGGAAGCAAGAATTTCCAGATTTTGGAATTTTGAGTTTCTAGTGCAACTTTCCTTAATTTCTTGGTCTAATCACTACCACAACACCTTATAACACCTCAATTGCAAAATATAAGCATCATACAACAATTTGGGCAGAATTTCCACAAGCCCTAGTTCATCAAATAAATTGGGGAAAAACCTCTAAAACATGCTAATCATCCATGATTCCACCACTATAATCAAACTACTAAACTTAATTTAACAAAATTGAAAGCAAAACTTAGAGAGACAAGCTCTCTTACCTTGAATGGAGGTCACAAAGAGTAGCCCAAGCTTCCTTCTTCCAAAAACTTACCACAAATCACCACCTAGTCACTCAAGAACAAGTTTAATCGGTTTACTTTGTTTATTTTCTCACTAAGTTGTTGGATTTGAAGATGAAATGAAGAAATTTCTCTCTTGTTCTTCCCCTCTCTCTCTCTCGGCTCCTTGGCAGAAATATGAAGAGAAATGGAGCTTAGTTGCCTTATGATAAAGCCAAAAGGATTAGAACTAATGGTGTCCACAAGTTGCCCAACACTTGGCCCAATCTTGGCCACTAATGTTTCTCTTTCTTTCCCTTGCTTTCTAGCCACTAATTTCGGTCCCCTTAGCTGTAATATAAGAAGATATTTTGCTCAATTGTCAATGAGCTTGTAGGGTAAGAAAAATGGTGGTCAAGCAGTGCGTTCAATCGGTAATGCGCGGGACCCGCCGGTTCGCGCCGTTTTTCTTAAAAACACACGTACTAGGGTTTTTATTTCCTATTCACTAACCTTATCTCATTGCTCCTAATCACATATTATTTCTCACTTAAAAGTTACTTTTAATCACCGAATTGATCCTTGGTCAGTACCGAAAATTCATCCGGCGAAAAATCACGAAAACCCTAATTTGCCCCAATCTTGAAAACGAAGAGTGAAACCCTACTTTCTAGGTTCATTTGCACTTATTATGGAATAATTGGATAGTAGGGCTTTAATAAATAATAATTTCCAAATAAAAGGAAATTTTTAAGAAAACGTGAGAAATTTTCCAATTCCAGTAATTAAAATTAGGGTTTCAATTAAAATAGGAGAGATTTAGGAAAACCGGTTAGTCACAAGTAAACTAGGGTTTTTGACTAAAATATTAGGGTTTCTAGTCTTTTAAAACAAAATAAGGTTTTAAATCAAACCCCAAAGAAATACACTTTAATATTTTCTTCACAAACAACCTCCTAATATTCGGGATGTTACACTCACACCAGCAACTAACAAATTTAGAAGAAAACGAGGCCTTCCTCAATTCAACCTCTCATGTTCTCATCCCTGTAAGGAAAACAAATGGCGTGGAATGAGCTAAAAGCCCAGTGAGGTTCCAAGTAATTAAGTAGGTAAAATACGAGACAACATAGCATATTCAAACATCAAGAAACAAGTCAACTTCGATGAGATTATAATCCAGTATATAATTGAGCAAATAGCCAGATAAAACATGCAAAATGGTGTAGTAAGGAACACATTCATGTCAAAGGATATAGGTTACTCTTAGGTGCAAGTTCCACAGTAACTTGATCAAGGTCCGTTGACTCTCCGTCAACCACGAAAGTATAACCTCCGTAGATCCCCACTTTACACCAGTTTCCGTCCACCATCACCCCCTACCGGGCCCGAACGTCCAAGAAGTACCTAAGGTTCGTTGATATTCTCGACCAATCCCTTGCCGGCTCGATTTGACCAACTAGCCCCGGGGTTGGTGTGAGAACTTGCAGATTCCTTATATTTTCTCAAAAATGCCCTTTTATTTGGAAATTATTCATTTATTATAGCCCCTACCCAATCATTCCACAATAAGTGCAAATGAACTTAGAAAGTAGGGTTTCACTTTTCGTTTTCAAGTTGGAGCAAGTTAGGGTTTTTACGTGTATCCGTAGTGTAATTATCCGGTACGGAACGAGGATCAAATTTGGTGCTTAAGAGTGACTTTTGGGTGAGAAATAATATGTGATTAGGAGCAATGATAAAAAGTTAGTGAATAGGAAGTAAAAACCCTAGTACGTGTGATTTAAGGAAAAATGGTGCGAACCGACGTGTACCGTGCACTACCGATTGAACACACCACTTGGTCACCACTTTCTTACCATATAAGCTCATTAATATTTGAGCAAAATATCCCCTCATTTCCAGCTGGCTTTGGCCGAAAATTTTGACCAAATTGGCAAGGAAAAGAAACAAAAAAATGAGTGAAAATTGGTGGTGACACTTGTTGGCCATTGAGGGCCTTGACCAAGACCAAATAGTCTTGCCTTCTTATCACCATGGAGCTTCATTTCTTCATCATTTTTCAGCTGCTTTGGCCGAGAGAGAGGGAGAGAAAAACCAAGGGAGAGCATCACCATTTCATCTTGAGTTTGAGCCATCCAAGTGAGGAAACAAGAAACTAAACCGATTAAAACCTTCCATGAGTGTTTAGCTAGTGGGGTGTTGGTGAAATTTTGGAAGGAAAAGCTAGGGCTGCTCTTGGTAGTCACTTTAGCAAGGTAATAATGCCGATTTCCCCATTTCTTACTCTTAATCTTGCTTAACTTGGCATAACACCTTAAATTTGTGGTGGATGATAGCTATTATAATGATTTGGATGGATATAGTGTATGTTTTCTTGAGTTACATGAGTTAGGGTTTGAAGGATTTGCCGCCTATACTTTCTGTATGGATAGTATATGTTTTATCTAAGCTTATATAAGAGGTTGTGGTAGTGATTGAAGCAAGAAATGAAGAAAGTTTCCTTTGAAACCGTAAAATTTCAGATTTCTGGAAAATTGTAGTTCAGTTCTGTCCGGTTCCAGTTCATAATGTTGGAGGCCAAATTAGGCTCAACATAAAACATAAAAGTTGTATATAATGATTTTTTATAGTTTCCTACAAAATTTCACCTCAATCAGAGCAACGTATCCTGTGAAAAGACCAAAATACCCTCACTGCCCTAGGATGCATCCAGTGATCCGTTTTAGACAGTTCATCCAGTTGACCGTGTCTATTCACTATGATCCGTGATGATTTAGCCATTTTCCAAAACATGAAAGTTTTATTACTCTGTCTTAGTTTTTTAACGCTTCCAAGAACGCCTTAAACGGACTTTGGTAGCCTGAGATATGGCCATTTAAATGTAGTACGGTTAACTAGCCGGTTAGTTGGAAGTTGGTTCTGTGAATTGGGAATTTGACTGGGTTACACTGGAAATTTGACTAAGTGATCTTCATGAAAGTTGTAGGCCCTCATCTTAGCTTCAAAACGGTATAAGTTACACACCAATCCGATAAGCCTAGCTTCGGTTGTGTCCGTTACGCAAAACTCTGTCAAATCTGTCTCTTGTTAAACTTTATTTCCGCACTTGTTGTTAGCTTCATTTTGTCCTTGTATTGTCTTGAGCCTATTGAACGTCTATTGAAATTAGATTGTTGTGTGTGTACCTTTGGGTTTGAATGACGAAAATAATGAAGCCATAAATGGCTGGAAATAGGAAAATACAAAGGGCATGCTGCCCAAATTTACGCTCGAGGACTAGAGAAATACACTTACGACTTAGGTAAAGTTGATAAATGAATATCACTTGAACCATCTAAGACTTTTGCTACTTTGGTTATCGAGGGTTATGTGTTAGAACCTAGCCGAACTTGTACCCTTAGGAAAAGCGGTAATAATCACTATAAATCCGTTTTCCTTGCACTTTCGACTCAAAAGTTATTTCCAATTATACATCTTACAAAATTTTTCAGTTTGAAAAGTGAGCAACCGTTTCACGACTATTCTCCAAGTGAATTTCAATTTCTTGACTCTTATTGAACGAAACGTCTAAGTTTCGAACCTTAGTTGATTTTCAAAGTTCTTAAATCAAGTTTTATCGCAGATTTGGACTCCAAACCCGGAGTACCACCCAGACGCGAACATTAGAGGCACTACTTTTGGTGAGTGCTTCCAAATATCTGATTGAACTTGATATTTGTGATTTATCTTTGACCAATGTGATTACATGATATATAAGTGATTTGATTGGGCAAGGGTGTATTTTATCGCACTTGCCCTAACGAGAATTGTTCTTGTTTATCGATTTCATTTGACTTGCTCTACATGCATATGAATTGTATCTTGTCTGGAATTCCAGAAACCCTGTGGCTAGTTAATCGAGTCGAGCCGGCAAGGGCCTGGTCGATTAGATAACGAACCCTGAGTAACTAGTAATGTCGAGTGGAGTGTTATCTCCTCGGCTAATCGGTATACTCGAGTATTACCACCCGTGTTTCGTGTGGCGTGCGGGCCCGGATAAGGGGATTGATCGGTGGACGGAGACTGGCGTGAAGTGGGGTTTTCTTTCTGGACTAGTTATCACTTGAAAGTTGACGGAGTGTGAACTACCAATCGATCAAGCTGGGATGGTGTGACAGCCCCACCTCCCCCTAAGGCGAACCAGAGGGTTCGGCGGGCCGCCTGCCCAGCTCTCGCCGGGACTCAGTCGTTTACTACATTCCTCAAACAGATTACAAGATAAATCTCAAATATTATATCACATTCTCCAATAATTACATGTCAAAAGCGAAGCGGAAACAATTCCCAACTATACATAAAATGATTCCAAATCCAAACTGTACAACGTAAAGGCCATCCAATCACGCACACAAGTACTACAAGCCCTTCCTTCGCCTTGAGCCCTGTGGAGGGGAATAAAATATTTTTGGGGTGAGCTAGAAGCTCAGCGACTAACCAGAAAATCAGTAATCAAATCTGTTTAACAATGGTTCATTTCAATGATGTCGTAAATCAAATGATAAGTCTGGAAACAATTACAACGTTTACAAAATATTAAATATGGAGTATCAATAATTCAAGAAACATGTACAATGGAAAGCGATAGTAACATTCATGAAAAGATACGTTCGTTCTCCTGTCATTTCCTTTTTTTTTTCTCATTTGAAATTGCATCATTTTCCACCAACCTCCACCAACCTACAAAGGTAATACTCGAGTATACCAAACGTTCACCCAGGTCCCTAATCGCCCGACCGAGTCCGTTTCTGGCTCGAGACGACCGGTAACAAGGGGCAATGGCCAGTTCAGCCCAAAAGGCTTACATTCATGCGCAAGTAGCATTTAATCATTTATCATGAAAATTTCACATTTATTTAGGTCGAGTGCGATAAAATACACACTCGCCTAGAAAGCTCGTTTTGGAAATCATTCAAAGCACGTAACACGTTATCAATCAATAATACAAGTCATGAAGTCAAGGAAATATATCAAACAAGGAACACTTTCATATAAGCACGCATGATATGCAAGAAAACAGTTCAAAAGTAGCTTTGGAAACAGTTCAAAAGTAAATAATGTAAGAAACATTTCACAAGTACTTTGGAAATAGTTTAGGGTCACTCACCTCCATGGCTCAGAAACCATCCATCATATATCATTGCCTTGCTCAAATCCGAGTCTTAGATCACAAACTCAATGCAAACAAATCCCTTCAAAGTTCGGACAGCACTTCCCCTGAATTTGCTAACTTTTCCAGCCATCAAGGCTTCATTATTTCCTCATTCCAACCCAAAGGTACACACACAACAAAAAGTTCATCCAATAGCCATTCAGCAAGCTCCAAGTAGTACTAGCACAAGTCAAGCTAGGGAAAAGTCCGGAAATGAAAGTTAAGCTCAAAACCAGAAAAACAGGTTTTGACGTCATTTTGCGGTAATGGTACCAAAGGTACTACGAGTATCGGATGGAGGTCCAAGACCCACCGTTTCGAAGCTAAGAACCAGGGCTACAACAATGTAGAAGGTCACTCAGTCCAAATCCCAGCACAACTAAGTCAAATATGCCAAATAACAAACCAGAACCGTAATTGCAGGTTTACAAATTACACTATGCTGTAATCAGTACAACTCAGTCTAAACAGGTCCAAATGCAGAAATTCCAAAGGAATATGGTAGCTAGGACATAAAGCTACATTTCATCAGAAGACCTCAACACCCAAATCCAAAACAATTCCAGTCAAAACAACCCATTTCAGACACAGTTCTAACATCCTGATGAACCCAGAACAGCAATAGTAATTTCATCTTATCTCATTCTACACTACTCCAATTGACCTGAAATTTTACAGGAACCCTTAAAACATCAATACCTACAACTTTCATGTTTTGAACCAAGGCCAATTAGGCCTCTAACCATAAGATACAAAACCGGACAGAAAGGGGGTTATGAAACCCTAACTTTTCACATTTCCTTCCAAATCCAAAATTGGTTGTAATTACCAATCATTTACACCTACTAGAGTCATTACCCTTCATTACCAACCATCATAGATAACCACAACATCATGATCACATTAAACCAGAAAATTCCTCAATAAATTGAAAACTTCACCAATTCATCTCAAACCAAGAAATAAACCACAAATTTCAGCACTTTAGCCACCACTAGGCACAAATTAAGCATCATTAAGTGTAGGAGGAAGTTCAAACACCACTTACCTAGAACACAAGAGAGGGAGAGTTGTAGGACACCTTAGCTTCCTTGAAGAGTTACTTACTAGCACCAAATGGAAGGATTTTATGGAGTAGAAACAAATTTCAGCAATTGGTTTGGATGATTTGCACTAGATGGTAGCTAAAAGTTTGAAGAGTTTTCTTCCCTCTTAAGCTCAAGATGGCCGGCCAACATGGAGAAAGAAAGAGTGAATTTTTAGTCAATTTTGAGATATTTAATCAAATGGAAAAAAAAAAGTCAAAAAGGTGAATAGTTGTCATAGGCTCCAACCAATGGAAGTGTGACACTTGTCACTCCATTAAATGCATTTCTATCCTTTTGTTTCCTCTCACATCAATCACATCTCATCCTCCACTTATCTCTTAACACCCGATAAATTTCACCCAGTATCCGAAACTTAACCTTATTGGCCGAATTTTTCCGAACTTTTCGCACTAGTGGGGCCCACGTCCGGTATACACTCTTAATTTCTCAAAACCTATTTGATACTAGAAAAATCATCCAAAAACTATATCTGCTCCTTAAAAATATCTAGAAAATTTCCCTACTAAAGAAAACACAGAAAACAAGCCATTAAATAAATAAAACCCTAGAAAATGGGAAAAGTATGGGTTCTCACACTTATACTTTTCGGGGCGTCACAGATGGAGCCGAGACATGAGCCACTGTATCCTTACATGTGAATATGATCCATATATTCTTGATTACCTGAAATATTATTTCTTTGATTGGACTTGTTTGCTCGCTATTTCACTATTACACTGTTATTACTTTGTTTGATGGCCAGTTTGATATTTGGAACTTCACTGAGCTTTGGCTCACTCCGTTAGTTTTGTTTTCCTTACAGGGGTACGAGCGAGTCGTGAGACGTGTAAAGACTAGCGTAGTCTAGTTGTTTTGACTTTTGACTTGTACTCGCGCTATTACTCGAACAGAATGTTTTGTATCTAGATTGTATACACTTTGAACTAGTTTGGGTATATTGAGGCTTTGTATCTTGATTGTGCATCAATGTAAATTATAAGCTTGAATTGCGATGTTATTTATGGCCCACGGATGTATGCACGTGATACGAGTGAGTGAGTCCTGGAAAGAGCTGGGCAGGCGGTCCGCCGAACCCATTGGTACGCCTTAGGGAAAGGTGGGGTCGTCACAGGTATCAGAGCCTAGGTTGTGAATTGATCTGGATAGATTGAGTGCTTGACACGATAGGCTAGGGTTTTATTCTTGAGCTTAGTCTTTAGCCTTGTTTTCTACGTCTCCTGTACTTACTTTGCAAAGTTGTTTGTAAACCTAGGTGATGGTGGGTACTGATGCATCTGGGAGTGCTGGGCCGTCTCAGCCCGTACCTACTGACATACCTACTGACGCTCCTATTGACGAGCCATATCTGGAGGGGCCGTCTGTCGCGTGATCACGTATCAGGAGAGCCCCGGTGGGCCAGTGCAGCGGTGGTCCCCAGCACGCAAGATCCGACGCTGCGACTGCTGGAAGACCTACTCCTACCCTGATCGGGTAGTGCTTGCAGTGGATGACGAGCGGAGACGATTGGGTAGCGCCAATCGTAGGTGCTATTCGGAGATAGAGCATCTCCAGGCTACTCTCCGAGACCAGGGAGCCCGGATTCGAGAGCTAGAGGCCTCGGTTTTGGAAGAGCAGCAGCGGACTGATGCTTTCCGCGAGCAGGCTCAGGCGACTACTGGACGCCTCATGCGAGTGGTTGAGGACATTCGAGATCGGACCGGCCATATCCTGACTGAGTGCGAGGCACTGGTGGATGATGTGATACAGGACTTGGCTGAGGAGGGTCAAGTGCCTGTAGCTCCTGACATTCCTGGTGCTCCTGAGGAGGATCCGGAGGAGGATCCTGAGGAGGACTCGGAGGAGGAGCCGAGTGCATCCTCAGAGTCTATTGGGTCGGCGTCTAGCCAGACGACTTGTTAGGATCGGGGATTGAGGAGATTTTTGTGGGGTAGTTAGGAACATAGTTGGACGACACGTTTTCTTTTGTTTTTGACTTTGACGTGTCACGGTGGATGTAAATAGGGTTTCTTTTGTTCTATGTTCCTTGGCTAGTATAGCCTTTGACTTGCCTAGGTTGGCATGTATATGTAACTTGTTTGCTATGTATATAAAGTACTTGTTTATTATGCGTTTTATTACCTCTATTTATCCTTTTGCAACGTGCGATACGAGCCATACCTTACTTTGTTTATATGTCCATAGTTGGTTAAATCCAAAACATAGAGGGTAGAAGAAGTCAAGTTAGGGGAACTAATCGAGGACGCGGTCCTAGTCGGGGCCATGGGGGTAGACAAGCACAGGAGCCAGTGCAAGAACCGAGAGAGGAGAGAGAGGCAACGATTGAGCCACAACCTGAACCCCAAGCTGTAGGGGGAGATCAAGTGGCAACCGTAATCCAACAAATGACTAATATTTTGGCCCGTCTCTCTAAGTTTTGCTTTCAATTTTGTTAAATTAAGTTTAGTAGTTTGATTATAGTGGTGGAATCATGGATGATTAGCATGTTTTAGAGGTTTTTCCCCAATTTATTTGATGAACTAGGGCTTGTGGAAATTCTGCCCAAATTGTTGTATGATGCTTATATGTTGCAATTGAGGTGTTATAAGGTGTTGTGGTAGTGATTAGACCAAGAAATTAAGGAAAGTTGCACTAGAAACTCAAAATTCCAAAATCTGGAAATTCTTGCTTCCTTTCTGTCCGAATTTGTATCTGTGTGTTAGAGGCCGATTTGGCCTTAGCTCAAAGAAGAAAGGTTGTATAGAATGGCATTTTATAGGTGCCTACAAAATTTCAGCTCAATCGGAGCAACGTAGGGCGTGAAAAGTCCAAAATACCCTTACTGTTCTAAGTATTTCCCAGCAGTCCGTTTCACCAGTTAAGTCCAGTTTATCACGATTTTTGGCCAGGATCCATTCTGATTTAGCTCTGGGCCAAAACATGAAAGTTGTAGGGTTCTGAAGTAGCTTTAAAATGCCTCTAAGAATACCTGATTCGGACTTGTGTACACTGAGTTATGTCCATTACAGTGTTCTGCGGCTAATCAGCCGACGAATTGGTTTCTGGTGTAGTAATTCGAGAATTTGACTAAGTTACATTAGGAAATGGACTAAGTGACCTTCATGAATGTTGTAGCTCTGAGTCTTAGCTTCGAAATGGCACAGGTTTCGTTTTAATCCGATAAGCGTAGCCTCGGATATGTTATTTCCGCATTTGTACGTCAAATCTGTCTTGAACTAAATTGAATTTCTGCACTTGTACTTCATACGATTCTTGTTATTATGATATTGTGAGCCTATGGAACGGCTCTTGACATGAATTGCTGAGATGTATAATGTTGGGTTGTGTTTGAGAAAAACAATGAAGCCTAAATGGCTGGAAATTTAGGTAAACACAAAGGGCATGCTGCCCGAATTTTTACTCGAGGCCTAGAATACTATATTAGCGACTTGAGTAAAGGTTAAGTACTTAACACTTGAACTAGCGAGGACTTTGGCTATTATGTTTCTTGAGTGTTAAACGTTAGGACTTGACTAAACTTGTACCCTTGGGAAATGAAATAATGATTGCTCGAAGTACGTTTTCCTTGTACTCTCGACTCACATGACAATTTCAAGCATAAATGTTACAAAGCTTTATCGTTTAAAAAGCGAGCAAGTGTTTCATGACTACTGTCCGAGTGAATTTCAATTTCTTGATTCTTATTGAACGAAACGTCTAAGTTTCGAACTCTAGTCATGTTTCAAAGTTCTCAAATTGAGTTTTATCGCAGATTTGGACTCCGAACTCGGAGTATAACCTGAAAGTGACCAGTAAAAGCACTATATCTTTTGGTGAGTGCTTTCAAATACTGAATTGAACTTGATACTTGTACTTGACACGTGCCAATATGATTACATGTCACATGCGTGAATTGTTAGGGCAAGAGTGTACTTTATCGCACTTGCCCTTACGTGATATACCTGTTTATTGATTGGAATTGACTTGATATACTTGTTATGATGTGCGCACTTCCTGGAATTCCAGACACCCTGTGGCGAGTTACTCTAGTCGGGCCGGCAGGGGCTTGGTCGATTGGGTAATGAGCCCTGGGTCTCTTGCTTTGTCAAGTGGAGTGATATCTCCTCGACTAATCGGTATACTCGAGTATTACCACCCGTGTTTATTGAGGATTTTGGGCCCAGTAGGGGGTGTGAATGGTGGACGGAAAGTAGTGTAAGTGGTGTTCTACTGGATTGGTTTCTTTACTTGAAAGTTGACGGAGTGTCAACTATTACGTGATCAAGCTCCTGATGATGAAATGGGAAGTTGGCTCCTGAGAGCCATCCGTATCCTTATGCATTGGAATGATTATTGTTTATTGGATTATAGTGTCTTCTGAAAACTTTTACACTCGCTCATTTTGAGATTTCTCACTTTTATGAACTCTTCATGCTCGTTACTTTGCTATATCGAAAACTTGTACTTATAAATAATGGTCAATTTGCTATTTGGAACCTCACTGGGCTTTTAGCTCATACCACACTATTTGTTTTCCTTACAGGGGGTACGAGTGACGCGTGAGACTTGTAAAAGACTAGCGTAGCCTTTTGTTTTGACTTTTGACTTTTGGTCTTGTACTCGAGCTATTCCTCGAATGGAACATGTTGTACTTGGATTGTATACGTTTTGAACTAGTTTGGTGTATTGAGGCTTTATACCTCGATTTCTATCAATGTAAATTATAAGCTTGAATTGTGAATGTTATTTATGGTTCATGGATGTGTGTACATGACTCGATTGAGATAGTGAGTGAGCCCTGGCGAGAGCTGGGCAGGCGGTCCGCCGAACCCTTTGGTACGCCTTAGGGGGAGGTGGGGTCGTCACAGAGAGTACTGCATAGGTGTCTAGCCAACTTATTTGGTTTGATTTTTGGCAAGTTCGACTCTTTGGTTGTAATAATTTCGTTTTCTTTTGAGGGTCTATTTGTAAATCTTCATGTTATTTGACTGAGTCCTGGCGAGAGCTGGTCAGGCGGTCTGCCAAACCCTTGGGTACGCCCTAGGGTTAGGTGGGGCTGTCACAGGTGGTATCAGAGCCATTTCGCGTGGTCTCTGCGCGAGGTGAGCTTGGGGCCGAGTAGTGTTATGGTCCTGATTAGGTGAATAAGTGGAAAGGACTAGATGCTCTTGTTGGGTACAAGCTATGAATCATGACTGTTATAAGCATAAATTCTTTTTCATGATACTTGGGGAAGATAGATATGTACGTCAGGTAGGAATCTCTAATATGGGTGATTTACTCTTGGGACCGGCCGGCTCGAGTTGTGAATTAACTTATTTTGGATTCTTGTATCTGAGTACCAAAGTGGGGAGCACTAGAATAAGGGTCTGTATCTTGCTTGCTCTTGAGGTAGGTTTTGATGGCAAAGGCCAAGGCGCGGAAGATTCTAACATTTGACCTAGTAATTGGATTGATCGAGGGAATAGATCCCGGAAGGTTATCATGGACTAATCTAGTAATAGTCTGACTAGAGTTTCTAAAGACGGTCACCAGATTGTTGTGTACGTCGAGAAATTTGCACTGAAGACCTGTTTCCTTCTCCTATAACTGTGAGAACTTGATAAGTGTTTATTGGATTTTGAGGCGGTTTAACTATAACTATATAGGTATTTCTACCTCTCTTGTAATATCTGATACCTGTAGCTTGGTCCTCAATGAACTACCCTTACCTATACTTTCTTGACACCTATCCACTAATGCCAAAGTATGGACTTGGCTTAATTATTACTGTGTTGAGATCGAGAGTTTTGGAATTATGTATGGGATTTGAGAAAAAGAGTTGGCTCCTATACCAGTATGCAAAAGCTTGAGATAGGGTGTGGAACTTTTGAGATACGAAGTACATTTTAGGATTTCATTATGTACATAAGTGATAAGAATACTCCTTATGTTAAACTCCCAGAATAAGAATAAGTGGCATAATATTTTGAGAGATTGCCCTACCTGTATTCTATTTCCTTGTCTATCTCATTTGAGAATAGCTAAGTTTAATTCCTCGTGGTTGGATTGGAAGTGAATGAACTTAAAAGTTATATGACTAGAGTTTTCAATTGTAATTAGTTACTTATTCTGCTCCTTTGATTTGCCTAGCAAGCTATCATCGAGTTAAGTGAATCGGCGAGATGACAAATGTGACTGATCTGCATAAGAAAATAGAGATTATTCGAAAGGAAATAGTGTTCCAAAAGAGATTAGCTGAGCATTGAGAAGGACGATGGGAATAAGAATACTTGGAGAAAATTGAACTACGACACCAGAACATAGAATTGAAAAAAAATACAAAAGGATTCCAGAAGAGGTACGGAATAAGTTTGAATTAGTGCATTTACCTAGTCGAATAGTATCTTAAGACATTCCTAGTCAAAGTTAGCCATTAGTGAGGTTTTGCCTGAAATAGTTGTAATCATTGGACTATGCGTAGTGAAATTTTTATGTAGTAAGCTGTATTCCCGTTGGGAACAGTGGACTTGGTACCTGCTATTTTAATAAGTGCTATTAAATATTGGTGGTTTAGGGTTTTAATTTTTGGTAGTTTCTGTGAGGACCCGTAATTTTCTTAATTTCTAGGTTTTATTTTCTTTTAATTGCACGTTTTTCCACATTTTCTTTATTCAAAAAATTTTAAAAACAATTTTTATGAGTAAATATAGTTTTTGGATGATTTTTCTAGTATCGGTTAGTTTTTGAGAAATTAAGAGTGTATACCGAACGTGGGACCCGCTAGTGCGGAAAGTTCGGAAAAATTCGGCCAATTAGGTTAAGTTTTGGATACCGGGTTTACTTTAGCAGGTGTTAAGAGATAACTAGAGGTTACTAAATGGATTAGTGTGAGAGGGACAAAAGGATAGCCATGCATTAAATAAGGGTGACAAGTGTCACCTTGTGGTTTATTCTTGACTTTGACTATTTTACTTACCTTTACCAATTAACCAAAATTGACCAACAATTCATGATTTTCTTCATCCTTATGGCCGAATATATTCAAGAGAAAAGAATGGAAAAAGCTCTCAAATTTCTTGCTCCAAACTTGCTCAATCCAACAAACCAACCGTTTAATCTTGAAAGTTCTCCATAAAAATCCTTCTCTTAGTAGTTGTGAGGTGATTTGTGAAGTTGGTTGGAAGATTAAGGTGCTAAATTGCTCCCTTTCTTGGGTTGTTAAGGTGAGTAGCTAAGGGACCTCTCTTTCTTCTCAATAATGCTTAATTAGTGACTTATGTGAGATGAAGTGATGATATTAGGTGTTGTTTCATGATTTTTGGTAGAAATTGGTGAAGTTTTATATTTATTTGTGATTTTTCTGTTTTCATATGATTAATATTGTGTGGCCATGGATGATGGTTGGGAATGGTTTAGAATGAAGCCTTAGTGTGTAAATTGTAGATATTTGCGGAAAATTTCCGCTTTGAACCGAAATTTCCAGGTTAGGGTTCCAATTTCTCACTATTCAGCCCGGCACTGTTGGACTTAGTTAGAGGCCGAATTAGACTTAGGTTAAAACATTAAAGTTGTATAGAATGATGTGTTATAGTTGGCTACAAAATTTCAACCCAATCGGAGCAACGTAGCCTGTGAAAAGACCGAAATACCCCTGTTGCCCTGTTTCTACCCGAACATGCTAATCAGCTTCCGTAATTAGTTGTTTTGACCAGGAATACTACTGATTTGGTTGTCGATATCTTCTTAAGAAATATATCCTGGTATCTTAGCTTTCGGATGGCCATGGAATCACTTGAATTGGACTTTGGTAGCCTGAATTATGGTTGTTTAACCAGAATGCGGTTTGCTAACCTGGTTATGCGGTTCTGGTTTGGTACATTGCAATTTTGACTTAGTTTCACTACAAAATAGACTGCGTGGCCTTCTTAAATATTGTAACCCTTTCTGTTAGCTTCGAAACGGTGTATATTTCACCTCCATCCAATAATCGTAGTGCCGGTTGTGTCCAATATGCTAAACGACGTCAAAACTATTTTTGGGTTTTAGGGCTTAACTTCCATTTCCGGTCATTTTCCTAGCTAAATTTTGTACTTGAATGACTTTGAGCCTATTGAACGGCTGTTGTGATGAATTTATATTGCGTATGACTTTGGGATTGATTGAGAAAAATAATGAAGCCATAAGTGGCTGGGAAAATAGGTAAATACAGAGGGCATGCTGCCCAAAATTTTAGCGCTACGCGATTCCTTCAATTGAGTTGATCTTTGTACAAATGAAGGGTTTTAGGAGTTGTTTGTAACCCCAGGACCAACTGTTATCCTTTTGCTCAAAAGTCATATTTTATTCTTTTGTACTAGTACTTAACATGGAAAGGCGTACGACATGTAGTAGAGCCTCACTTGTGCATTCCGTTTACTCGATTTTTGATGTGAAACCTTCAATTGGTTTACTTTGATGATTTTAGGGTTTCTTGGCGATTAAAGCCAATCTGAAGTGAAAACTTTTGAAGTATCTGTACTTGAACCGGTGAGTGTACCACTCCCCTCATTTGCTGCTTAACTTGATTTCTGCCCTGCAATCTGTGATTTAAATGACTGCACTATCTGTTTATTCTGTTTGAGACGAGGGTGTACTTTATCACACTCGTTCTCTTGTCTGTCCATATGCCTATTTACTGTTAATCTGTTAACTGTATCTGAATCTGTTCGGACGTCGTTTGGAGGCTGGTATCCAACGACCTTTCTGTGACCTCTAAGCTCAACACCTGTGGCTAGTTACTCAAGTCGGGCCGGCAAGGGCCTGGTCGATTAGATAACAAACCACGGTAGTCTGTTTCAGGAATCTTTGGGTATTGAAACCCTTAATTCCGGTATACTCGAGTATTACCACTTCTGTTCTGTTCGGCGTTCGGGCCCGGTAGGGGTATGTTTGGTGGACGAAAATTTGGTATAAAGTGGGGTCTACGGATATGTTGGTTCTATTTACGTTGACGGAGAGTCAACGGATTCGGATCAAGTACTGCAGATGGAAATCTGGCTCCTGAGAGCCACCTGTATCCTTCCCTTTGAGTCACTGTGTCTAAATGCTTTCCTTTATATCTGGTATATGTATCTGATTGTTTAAACGTGAAAGGCCATGATTTTACCCTGTATGTTTGGTACCTCATTGAGCGTAAGCTCACCCCTTTCTGTTGCCTTTGTTTTCTTTACAGGGATGTGAACACCTTTTTGGAACTGTGATTTTGAAGCCGAGTTGAGCTCGTTTAATATACTTTTGTATAGCTCCTTGATGGGTGGAAAAGCCTAAATGTATTTTGTTTTAACACTATCTTTTGGGTTGTAAGTTGGGAACCTTACATGTATATATGTGATTGGCACTATTCATGTGCGGCTCTGATATTCCGTTTTCATTCCATGGTTTTGTTCCGTTTGAGCACGTTAATACCTTCCGGAACATTTTAGACTGTACATAATCGACTTCGTAGTCCTGGCGAGAGTTGGGCAGGCGGTCCGCCAAACCCTTTGGTTCGCCTTAGGGTGAGGTGGGGCTGTCACAGTTTCACGAGAAAATCTTGTGATTTGAAGTTGTGATGTAAAATTTTCAGTTTTTATGGTAATTTTCTGCCCACACATGATGCTTAAGTGTTGGCCATGGTTTGGTAGCTTTGCTATGTGAAATATCTAGCTTTTATATGCTAGTTTGACTTGCCTAAAGAAAATTCCAGCTTGTGATTAGGAATTTCAGCTTAGGGTTTCATTTTCTAACTTGAATAGGTGACGGTTATATGCTTGATTTAGTGAGTTGTTGGCTTGGTATGTATATGCTTGAGTTGAAACTGTTTTGTGGGAAGAATGAAGCCTTGAATTGGTAGAAAAAAAATTAGTAAACACAAAGGAAGTGCCGCTGAAAATTTGTCCGCAAGGAACCTTGGGCAGTTTTAGGAAATCTGTTATATCTTGATGTAGAAAAGTCAGAATTGAGTTCCGTTTGTTGAGTTTGAAACTAGATTCAAGTACTATCAATCGTGAAAATTTTAACATTGTTCTCAATTTTCATGAATATCTGTGATTTTTCAAAGTTGACTAAAATTGCATACCTGTTCTGTCTTTTACAAGGTGAAGCAGCAACTTTAGGCTAGAATTTGACTGACTTGTGGATAGAATCTTACAATGGTATCTTTTAGGAAGTTGTAACCCTTTGAATCTATTTTCTGACGGTATAATGATTATAAATTTTGGACTTAAGAAGCTTGAGATATGATTTTTCAAATGGTATCGTACAAAACTGGAAAATTTCTGTTTTCCTAATACTGTTCCTCCTTTCATTTCCAACTTTAGGATTGGAGTAGGTAAACTATTTTGAGGTTGGCTTATGAGTGGAATTGAGGTTTAAATGAAAGGAAATGAGTTTCTTCAAATCATTTTAGGTCGGACAATTTCCAACTTTGTATTTTGAACGTCTTTTCTAATTTCTCCAAACGTTTGACTATAAGTGATACTCTTGTGCTTTAAATGACTTTAGGCAACGTTGATTTGTAAGTACATGAGGATTACTTCTCGATTGGAACAAGCAAATATCATATTTTGATAAGTTATACGGGTATAAAATTTGTAAATTGATGCATATTCTAAATAAAGTTTTGGAACCTCAATTTCTTCTTATATTTTGGCTTTGTATTGCTAGTCTTTTACTATAGTATGTGACCATAGGACTCGAGAGAGTTCAAGAGGACATTTGTGCAAAATATCCTGAGCTATTCAGTGATCAAGGTGAGAATTTCGAGGACGAAATTCTTTTAAGGGGGAGAGAGTCTGAGAACCCTCATTTTAAAATGCAATTCTCCTAAACTACATGTCTTGCCCTAAGATTTAAACCACTTATATTATGCCCTTGCATTGCATTCTACATGTATTATAACAATTCCCTTGCATTGCATTTCATTTTCTTTTACTTGAATGGAAATATTTTCTTGAGTTGGTTTTAATTATTTCACCACTTACATTTTTAACAAGTGTCTTTTATTTGTGGTTGGGACTTTATATGATAGGTTAGAGGTGTTAAATAGTTATTGGAACATTTGGAAGGGTTGAAACACCATTAGTCAAAGATTAAGGAAGAAATGGACAAGAATTGGGCCAAGTGGCCAAACCCTAGCCATGCATCTTGTTTGACCAAAGGTTAGAGGAAATTTAAACCATTCTTGGCTCTATTATTTCTTAGGTTGGCTGAATTCTTGAAACTTCTCAAGGAAGAGAGAAAACTCCATTTTTCTTGCTTTCTAACCCTAGTTTGATCAAGAGCTAAAACCAAAAGAAAAAAGAGTTTGAGTTAGTAGAGTGAATCTCCTCCAACCCTAGACTTTGTTTCAACTTTGAAGCTTTCATTTTGGTGGATTGTTTTGGTGGTTCAAGCTTCTTACAAACAGGTAAATAATCTTTAAATCTTGGTTTTATGGTGTTATATCATGTACTATAAGTTTTAATAGCAAGCTACAAGTTATTTGGATGAGATTTGTGATTAATCTTCTTGAATTAAACAAGTAGTAGTTGGGTTAGTTAGTATACGTTTAAACTTTGTTCATGGTTGTTTATGAGGTATTAACATGTTTTAGACCCCTTTTGAGTTAGCTTTAACACTTCATATGTTGTTTAAGTGAAAATCATGAAAGGATGAAGGTTGGTGACATGAAGGAACTTGTGGACTGTTTTCTTTCTTCTTGGCTGGCCAGTTTTGGAAGGAGAGGTTTCTCCTTGATTTTTGTGGTTTATTTGCACCTTAATAGTGCCTAAGAAACTTGGCTAGACATTGGTTAAGTTCATGTGTGAGTTGGAATGAAATTTAAGCAAGTAAAGTGGTTGGTTGGACCACTAGTGGACTGTTTTGGTTTCTCTTGATGACTAGACTGCTATGGTCATTCTTAATCATGTTGATGTATTTCATTTTGAACTCCAATGGCACTAGGTGACCTAAATCCCTGTATAGGAACATTAGAGGACTGATTTGGGTGAATTTGAACCAAAACGAATGAAGATAGCACCAAGAACTAAAGTATTTTTGCTTGAGGTTAGGGCTGATCCAGAGTTGGAAAATCAGCCGAATTGTCTGAGCTACTACTACTGATAGGAGACGAACTAGAGTATGAATTTGATACCGTTGGAAAGCCCTTCGAGTCTAGTTTCCAACACCACTGACGGCACCTGATTCTGACCATCCTACAGTGAGATATAGCTGTTTTCCCAAAACTACGCGGGTGCGACTGTTTTACCTGTGAAGAACAACTTGAGCTTGGATGAAACTTTTCTTTTGCCCAACTTTCTTGCACTTGTCAAACTTGTTTTCTCATGAAATTTTACTGCATTTTGGGCCTAACTTGCATGGTGAATTGAATAGATTTAACCACTCACTTGATCACCTAATGAGCTTACTTTTGGGTTAGAAATGAACCTAGTTTGTTAATGATTTCACTCGTTGCCCTAGGATTGGGAAACAGTGGTGAACGTAACCAAGGAACTTGATGTTTGAACTCTACATTGCATGACAGGTGAGTGTTCCAAGTACATGAAAATATTTTCGTGGAATGTCTTCTGGCTTGAATAACATGCTTACTTGGTTAAAGTAACTGCTTTGGAATTGATAACCTTTGGGACGAGGATGTACTTTATCATACTCGATCCTTTGTAGTTCACTTCGTGATATTAATATGAGATGAAATGCTTTGCTTGCACTTGGCTTGTTGGTCACTCGGGTGGTTATCCCACCGACTTATGTGTTACATGCTCATTATTGTTAGACAATGCTAGGTACTTGATTTCTTGTCTCATAGATAAGTGTGTACTTTATTGCACTTGACCTCACTCGACTAAACTTTGATATTTTGTTAAAATATGTACTGACCGTTTTGTTATAATTGATATGTGACCAGATTTGCTAAAGAGATTTCTAATTTTCTCCAGTTCTTCTTATTTGATCAAGTTTCGTAACCATCCGATTTTCAACTGTTTGGACTTGAAATACTTGAATTGCTTAAATCATGATATGTTGAACTTAATTGTGACTTGAACCAATTTAGGCGAGCGTGCTCTTATGTATACTCAATTGACCCGACTTGACTAAACACTTGATATCTCCTTCACACATGAACAAGTAACTTGATTTGTATATTGACTTGAAATATTTGAAATACTTGAAAATATGAATTACTGGACATTACTTGAGAATATGAATTACTGGACATTACTTGAGAGTATGAATTACTGGACAGTACTAGAATACTGGAGAATATGAATTACTGGACATTACTTGTGACTTGATTCTGGCTAGGCGAGTGTGTCATTATCACACTTGGCTTCCCTTTCTTGAATGATCTTGTACTCACTTGAACTTGATTAACCTGTACTTATGTTTGTGCTTGTATTTGACTTGCAAGTGCTGAGCGGCCGTATGTGCCACACTCCATCCGAGTGGGAGGTACCTCTCATCCCGTCTCAGTACCTCTATCCTGTTTTGTCGAGTGGAGTGTTATCTCCTCGACTAATTGGTCTATTCGAATATTACCACCACTGTTTAATTCTTAATACGGAGCGTTAAGTGACAACTAACGTCTCCAAGCTTTACTGTGTGAGCATTGGATAATTGCCAATGACTCCAATCTTGATTACTGAATACTTGGGGGCTATGAGCCATATCCTGAATTACTGTATTTCTGGGACTATAAGTCCAACCCCGGGGCTAGTGTTTCAAATCGAGCCGGCAAGGGCTTGGTCGAGAAGATCAACGAACCTTGGGTACTTCTTGAACGTTCGGGCCCGGTAGGGGTTGATGGTGGATGGAAACTGGTGTAAAGTGGGGATCTACGGACGTTATACTTTCGTGGTTGACGGAGAGTCAACGGACCTTGATCAAGCTACTGTGGAACTTGCTCCTGAGAGTAACCTATATCCTTTGACATGAATGTGTTCCTTACTGCACCTTTTTGCATGTTTTATCTGGCTATTTGCTCAATTATATACTGGATTATAATCTCATCGAAGTTGACTTGTTTCTTGATGTCTGAATATGCGATGTTGTCTCGTATTTTACCTACTTAATTACTTGGAACCTCACTGGGATTTTAGCTCATTCCACGCCATTTGTTTTCCTTACAAGGATGAGAACATGAGAGGTTGAATTGAGGAAGGCCTCATTTTCTTCTAGGTTTGTTAGTTGCTGGTGTGAGTACTGCATAGGTGTCTAGCCGACTTATTTGGTTTGATTTTTGGCAAGTTCGACTCTTTGGTTGTAATAATTTCATTTTCTTTTAAGGGTCTATTTGTAAATCTCCATGTTATTTGACTGAGTCCTGGCGAGAGTTGGGCAGGCGGTCTGCCAAACCCTTGGGTACGCCCTAGGGTTAGGTGGGGCTGTCACATTTTACCGGGAACACAAGGTTCTCAAACTAGCATTGCAAGGCCAACGGTAAATGCTAATAATTTTGAGATTAAATCATCACTGATTCAAATGGTACAACAATCTCAATATGGAGGTAATGCTACCGAAGATCCAAATTCTCACTTGTCAACATTTCTTGATGATGCAATTAAACTTCGATTGTTTCCATTCTCGCTAAGGGACAAAGCCAAGGTTTGGGTACAATCTCATCCTCCAAACACTTTAACTACTTGGGCTGAATTAGTTAAGGCGTTTCTAAATAAATTCTTTCCACCTGAAAAAACTGCTAAACTCAGAATGGATATAACTAGTTTCTCTCAACAGGAAGGAGAGACATTGTATGAAGCTTAGGAGCGCTATCGGGAACTGCAATGAAGATGTCCTCATCATGGTTTATCAGATTGGCTAGTAGTCCAAACATTTTACAATTGTCTCACCTATCCAACAAAGACGCATGTAGATGCGGCAGCGGGAGGAGCATTGATGGGAAAGACAGCTGAGGAAGCTCAACAATTGATTGAAGAAATGGCTGCTAACAACTACCAATGGGCAAACGAACGAGGTAATACAAAGAGAACAGCAGGTATGCTCGAAATAGATACCTTGAATATGTTAAGTGGAAAAAGGGATAATGTGGTTAAGATGCTTAATAGGCACGTTGGTTCTAGCTCTAATTAAGGAGTAGTTGTTGCATGTTGTACTACTTGCGGCGGAGATCATGATGATTCTATGTGTTCTAGCAGCGAACAGGTTCAATATCTTAATAATTGTAACCGTCTACCCCAAAACAATCCATACTCCAATACCTATGATCCAGGATGGCGTAATCACCCGAATTTTGGATAGAAGGATCAAGGGAACCAACAAAGACCAGTTAATCCACCGGGTTTTCAACCGAAGCAACCACTTCTGGAATCCAAACCAACTTGGGAATTGGCAATTGAAAAGCTGGGAAATGTATCAAATAATAAAATTGAAAAGTTAGCCGGTGCCACTACTCAACGGTTTGAAAGAATTGAAGGAAGGATGGACCAACTCACCACTATGTACAGGAATGTTGAGGTCCAATTAGGGCAAATAGCAAATGCGGTTAACAATCGCAACCAAGGGAATTTACCTAGCAAGATTGAGGTGAACCCAAGGGAGCATGTGAAGGCTATAACACTCTGTAGTGGTAAGGAAGTAGCTGAGCCGCCTGCAGTTGAATGTGAGAGAGAATGTGAAAGAAGAGAGAACAAATAGTTGAGTGAGTTAGGAGAGGATAATAAGAAAATTAAAGGGAAAGAAAAGGTGGAAGAAAATGAGTTACAAATTGAAGATACAACACCAATTCCACTGTTGCCATTTTCACAAAGATTGAAGCTTTCGAGAAATGACAAAGAATTTGCAAAGTTTGTCAACATTTTCAAACAATTACATATTAACATTCCTTTTGTTGATGCTATTTTGCAGATTCCTTCATACGCAAAGTTTCTCAAAGAGATAATGACTAAGAAAAAGAGGTTAATAGATAGCGAGACAATTGCATTAACGGAAGAATGTAGTGCCATCATATAAAACAAATTGGCACCAAAGTTGAAGGATCCAGGGAGTTTCACAGTTCCTTGTACTATTGGTAATGTAGAATCTCTAAAGCACTTTGTGACCTTGGTGCAAGTGTGTCATTGATCCCTTTAACTGTGGCTAGGCAATTGGGGTTGAAAGAGTTAAAGCGTACTAACATTTCCTTGCAATTGGCTGACAGGTCTATTAGACATCCAATGGGCATATTGGAGAATGTGCTCATTAAAGTACAGAAATTCATTATTCCTGTTGATTTTGTTGTTTTAGATATGGAGGAGAATGTCAATGTACCTATTATACTTGGTAGACTATTTCTGACCACCGCAGGTCCAAAAATAGATGTTAAACGTGGTAAGTTCAAGTTTCAAATTGGTGAAGAGAAAGTGGAGTTTGATTTGAATAAAGTGGAGAAGTATCCCTCTTTTACCGATTATGTTTATTCTATTGACATATGTGATGAATTGGCATTAGAGATGAGTCAAGTTAATCTTGATGATGATTCTCTTGAACTTTATTTTAATGGTATAGGTTTACAAGAGGAACAAGTTGAAGAAATGACTGAATTTTTGTAGGCACAGGTTCCTTATAAAAGGAGAAATGCATATGAGGAGTTAGGACTGAGCAAAGGGCTACCTCCATCATCATGTGAGCAAGCACCATGGCTTGAGCTTAAACCACTGCCTAAACACCTCAAATATGCATTTCTTGAAGAAAAAGAGACATTGCTAGTAATTGTCAATGCAGCATTAGATGAGGAACAACTAGACAAGCTCTTACGTGTTTTGAGGATGCATTTAAAGGCTATAGGATGGACGATTTCTGATATCAAGGGAATTAGTCCAACTATTTGTATGTACCGGATTTTGTTAGAAGAAAATTCTAAACCGGTGGTTGAAACTCAAAGAAGGTTAAATCCAAATATGAAAGAAGTGGTAAGAGTAGAAATCCTTAAATGGTTGGATGCAGGTATAATTTTTCCAATTTCTGATAGTGTTTGGATTTCTCCTATTCATGTAGTGCCAAAGAAAAGGGGGATAACCATAGTACGTGGTAACAATAATGAAATAATTCCATCTAGAGTTGTGGTTGGGTGGCGAGTCTGTATTGATTATAGAAAACTGAATGCAACTACTGTAACATCCCGAATATTAGGAGGTTGTTTGTGAAGAAAATATTAAAGTATATTTCTTCGGGTTTGATTTAAAACCTTATTTTGTTTTAAACGACTAGAAACCCTAATGTTTAATCAAAAACCCTAGTTTACTTGTGACTAAACGGTTTCTTAAATCTTTCATATTTTACTAGAGATTCTAATGTTAATTATTGAAATTGTAAATTCCTCACGTTTTCTTAAAAATTTCCTTTTATTTGAAAATTATTATTTATTAAGGCCCTACTACCCAATTGTTCAACAATAAGTGCAGATGAACCTGGAAATAGGGTTTTACACTTCGGTTTCAAGATTTGAGCAAAATTAGGGTTTTCGCGATTTTTCGCCGGATGAATTTTCGGTACTGACCAAGGATCAATTTGGTGATTAAAAGTGACTTTTAAGTGAAAAATAATTTGTGAGTAGTAGCAATGATATAAGGTTAGTAAATAGGAAGTAAAAATCCTAGTACGTGTGTTTTTAAGAAAAACGGCGCGAACCGGCGGGTCCCGCGCACTACCGATTGAACGCACCACTTGACTACCACTTTCTTGCCATACAAGTTTATCACTAATGGAGAAAAATATCTTCCCCCTCTTAGCTCTCCTATTGGCCGAAATTTAAGGCAAAGAAAAAACAAGGAAAGAGAAAATTTGAGTGGTTGAAATTGAGCCAAGTGTTAGGCCAACTTGTGGTCACAATTAGTCCTAATCCTCTTGTCTTATTAACACCATATTAGCAGCCTTTCTTCCTCATTTCTGCACCTTCACAGCCGAGCAAGAGAGAGAGAAAAGGGAGAGCAAGAAACAACCATTTTCTTCTTGATTTACACCATCCAAGTGAGAAACAAAAATTCTAAACCGATTGATCGTAAGTTTGGAAGCTTGGGAAGCTAAGAGAACCAAAAATTTCAAGAAATAGTGGAGGATCACTCTTGCAAGCCTTCTTTTTGAGGTATAAAATCTGATCTATGGCTTTGATCCTTTTATTCTTGTTTAAGATGTTAAATAGTCCATGTTTTGGGTTTGATTACAAGTGATGCAAGTTGTTGTGATGATTGTTGGATGAAATATGTAAGTTAGAGTTTGATTAATTTCTGCCTAAACTTGTTGTATAGTTAGTATATGTTGTATATAAGATTATACAAGGGGCTTTGGTAGTGATTGGAACAAGGAATTGAAGAAAGTTCAATTGAAACCAAAAGATTTCAGATTTCTGGAAATTTTCATCCTATTCTGCCCGTTTTTGTTGCACCATGTTAGAGGCCGAATTTGGCTTGGCATAAAACATGAAAGTTGTAGCGAATGGTATTTTATAGTTACCTACAAAATTTCAGCTCAATCGGAGCAACGCAGAACGTGAAAAGTCCAAAATACCCCTACTGTTTTAAGAATTTCCCAGCAGTCCGTTTCTTCAGTTCAGTCCAGTTATCACGATTTTTGACCAGGATCCATTCTGATTTAGCTCTGGGCCAAAACATAAAAGTTATAGTGTTCTGAAGTAGCTTTAAAATGCCTCAAAGAAAACCTGATTCGGACTTGTGTACACTGAGTTATGTCCATTCCAGTGCAGTGTGGATAAATAGCCGACGAATTGGATTTCGGTTCTGTAATTTGAGGATTTGACTAAGTTGCATTAGAAACTGGACTTAGTGATATTCATGAACATTGTAGCCCTGAGTCTTAGCTTCGAAACGGCATAGGTTGCGCCTCAATCTGATAAGCGTAGCCTTGGATATGTTATTTCCGCATTCGTACATCAAATCTGTCTTGTGCTAAGTTGAATTTCTATACTTGTGGTTGTTGTGAATCTTGTTTTTATGATATTGTGAGCCTATGGAACGGCTCTTGACATGAATTGCTGATACATGTGATGTTGGGTTTTGGTTGAGGAAAAATAATGAAGCCTAAATGGCTGGAAAATTAGGTAAACACAAAGGGCATGCTGCCCAAATTTACGCTCGAAGACTATATAAATACACTTGCGACTTGGGTCGAATTGATATGAATAGTACTTGAACCATCTAGGGTACTTGAGTCTTCTTGTTTCGAGGTATGTAAGTAAGGACTTGGCCGAACTTGTACCCTTGAGAAATGAAATAATGATTGCTCGAAGTATGTTTTCCTTGTACTTCAACTCGCAAGACAATTTCAAGTATAAATGTTACAAAGTTTTATCGTTTAAAAAGCGAGCAAGTGTTTCACGACTACTATCCGAGTGAATTTCAATCTCTTGATTTTTATTGAACGAAACGTCTAAGTTGTGAATCTTAGTCATGTTTCAAAGTTCTCAAACTGAGTTTTATCGCAGATTTGGACTCCGAACCGGAGTATAACCTGAAAGTGACCAGTAAAGGCACTATATCTTTTGGTGAGTGCTTTCAAATACCGAATTGCACTAGATACTTGAACTTGATACGTGACCAATATGAGTACATGTTATATACGTGAATTGTTAGGGCAAGAGTGTACTTTATCGCACTTGCCCTTACGTGATATACTTGTTTATTGTTGCAATTGACTTGATATACTTGTTTATGGTGCGCGCACTTCCTGGAATTCCAGAAACCCTGCGGCAAGTTACTTGAGTCGAGCCGGCAAGAGCTTGGTCGATTGGGTAACGAACCCTGGGTCTCTTGTTTTGTCGAGTGGAGTGATATCTCCTCGGCTAAACGGTATACTCGAGTATTACCACACGTGTTTATTGAGGATTTTGGGCCCAGTAGGGGGTGAACGGTGGACGGAGAGTCGTGTAAGTGGTGTTCTACTGGATTGGTTACCTACTTAAAAGTTGACGGAGTGTCAACTGTTACTTGATCAAGCTCTGGAGATGCAATGGAAATTTGGCTCCTGAGAGCCTTCCGTATCCTTATACTTGAAAGTGATTATTGCTTATTGGATTGCTGTTCCTTTTGAAAATCGAAAAGCACTTTATACGTGCTCATTTGGAAATTTGCTACTTGAAATATTATTGTCCACTCTTATGAGTTTTGATGCCGTTAACTTGCTACATGGATATTCATACTTTTAAAATGGGCAATTTGTTATTTGAAACCTCACTGGGCTTTTAGCTCATTCCACGCTATTTGTTTTCCTTACAGGAATACGAGTGAGGCGTGAGTCGTGAACAGACTAGCGTAGTCTAGTTGCTCTTGAAATTGTTTTGACTTTTGACTTGTACTCGCGCTATTCCTCGAATGGAACATGTTGTACTTGGATTGTATACATTTTGAACTAGTTTGGTGTATTGAGGCTTTGTACCTCGATTTCTATCAATGTAAATTATAAGCTTGAATTGTGAATGTTATTTATGGTTCATGGATGTGTGTACATGACTCGATTGAGATAGTGAGTGAGTCCTGGCGAGAGCTGGGCAGGCGGTCCGCCGAACCCTTTGGTACGCCTTAGGTGGAGGTGGGGTCGTCACAACTACTAGAAAGGATCACTTCTCTCTTCCTTTTCTTGATCAAATGGTAGAAAGAATGGCCGGATATGAATTTTATTGTTTCTTGGATGGTTTTTTAGGATACAATCAAATAGTCATTGCACCGGAAGATCAAGAGAAAACCACATTCACTTGTCCTTACGGTACTTTTGCATTTCTAAGAATGCCTTTTGGACTGTGCAATGCACCGGCTACCTTCCAACGATGCATGATGGCAATTTTCTCTGATTTTAATGAGAAAATTATGGAAATCTTCATGGATGATTTTTCTGTATTTGGATCTACTTATGATCATTGTCTTAACAATGTAGATCTAATTTTACAGAGATGTGAAGAAACAAATCTTGTACTCAATTGGGAAAAATGTCACTTTATGGTTTGTGAGGGTATTGTGCTAGGCCACAAAATTTCTTCAGAAGGTATTGATGTAGATCAAGCCAAGATAGAGGTTATTGAGAGAATGCCTCCACCTATCAATGTGAAAGGCATTCACAGCTTTCTTGGACACGTGAGATTTTATCGGCGGTTTATTAAGGATTTCTCCAAGGTTGCTAAACCTTTATGTGAATTACTTGCAAAAGATGTTCCTTTTCACTTTAATGATGAATGTTTATTTTCTTTTAATAGGTTGAAGAAGGAACATATCTGCTTTTAATAGGTTGAAGAAAGAACTTATCTCCGCACCCATAATAGTATCACCGGACTGGAGCTTACCATTCGAATTGATGTGTGATGCAAGTGATTTTGCAGTTGGAGCTATTCTTGGGCAAAAACATGATAAGCGACTTCATGTCATTTATTATGCAAGTAAAATGTTAAATGAAACCCAAGTTAACTATGCAACAATAGAGAAGGAGTTGCTAATAGTGATATTTGCATTGGATAAGTTTAGATCGTACTTAGTAGGATCTAGAGTTATCATTTATACCGACCATGCAACACTCAAATATCTTTTAAATAAGAAAGATGCAAAACCTCGACTAATTCGACGAATTTTATTATTGCAGGAATTTGATTTGGAGATCAAAGATAAAAAAGGATCCGAGAACTTAGTCGCTGATCATCTTTCTAGACTGAAAAATATACCTCAAGAAGACCATTCATCCATTAAAGAAGAATTTCCATATGAGTTTTTAATGGCAATTTATAAGTCACCATGGTATGCTGATCTAGTTAACTTTGTAATTAGTGGAGTGATACCAAGTGATTTGAATTCTCATCAAAGGAAAAAGTTCTTAAATGATGCTAAACATTATTTTTGGGAAGAACCGTTCTTTTACAAACATTGTGCAAATGGTATAATTAGAAGATGTGTTCCGGAAGAAGAGGTATATAGTATTTTAAAGCATTGTCATACCCTTGAATCGGGAGGTCATTTTAGTACAACTAAAACCGTAGCAAAGATATGGTAATCTGGAATTTATTGGCCTACTATGTACCGAGATGCTAGAAATTGGGTTAAAAGTTGTGATCAATGCCAAAGAACCGGTAATATCTCGAGAAAAAATGAAATGCCTTTAACTACATATTTGGAAGTTGAGCTATTTGACGTTTGGGACATTGATTTTACGGGACCATTTCCTAGCTCATATAATAATAAGTACATTCTTTTAGCAGTTGATTATATCTCTAAATGGGTGGAAGCCATTCCTTCACAAACTAGTGATGCTAAAGTTGTGCTTAAATTCCTTAAACGGAACATATTTTGTAGGTTTGGAGTCCCAAAGGCAATAATAAGCGAAGAAGGTAAGCATTTTTGTAATAAAATTATTGACACCTTGTTGTTTAAATATGGATGCAGGCATAAAAAGTCACTTCCCTATCATCCTCAAGCTAATGGTCAAGCAGAGTTGGCCAACCGGGAAATTAAAATCATTTTGGAGAAAACTGTCAACCGATCGAGAAAGGATTGGACAAACAAGCTTGAAGATGCTTTGTGAGTGTATAGAACGGCATTTAAAACGCCGTTGGGAATGTCTCCATATAAGCTTGTTTATGGGAAAGCGTGTCATTTACCTGTAGAAATAGAACATAAAGCTTATTGGGGCCATTAAAGCTATTAATTTTGATTTTAAATCTGCAGGTGAAAAGAGAATGCTCGAGCTAAGCGAATTGGAGGAATCGCGGTTAACCTCGTATGAGAATGCCAAAATTTACAAAGAAAAAGTGAAATTTTGGCATGATAAACACATTCTCCCTAAGCATTTTGAAGAAGGGCAAAAGGTGTTATTGTTTAACTCAAGGCTTAAATTATTCCCTGGAAAGCTTAAGTCTCGATGGTCTGGGCCATTCGAAGTGGTTCGCATGTTTTCTTATGGAGCAGTGGAAATAAAAGGAGAAAATGGTGCCCCATTCAAAATAAATGGTCAAAAATTGAAGCCCTATTTGGCCGGAGAAAAGGTTCCTAAAGGAGTAATTTACTCCTTAGGAAACGCAATGGAGAGTTAAAGAAGCTATAGGAGAGTCGAGCTTAACGACTCTAAACAAAGCGCTTGTTGAGAGGCAACCCAATAATAATATTGTAGTTGTGTGTTTTTATGTATTTCTTACATTTTGGTGTGATTTAATTGACTAATTAGATATATTTCACTTGTTTGTAAGACGTACCGGAGTTTCATCATCCATTATGGAGGTACAATTGAAGAACAAGTGTAAAAAGGGAGGTTTTCTTACCAAATTGTGCTTTAAGTGTTTAGAATTACCATTCATATATACAGTGTGCATTTCAAGTATATTCAAGTGAGTTTTGGTGATAACATGTTTATAAATGCTCATGGACTCATTTGAAAAGTGTCATTTTGGTGTAAAAGTGCAAAAATGATCAAAGAACCTCACCCCTTGATTTGCAATGTAGATATGTTTGATGCGTTTTGAGAGGTTGGATATTGTGTTTATGGTATATTACATGTACGTGGGAGGTTGGAATTGATAAAAAAAGTTTGTCCAAAGCGTAATTTGGAATTGGCCGGAAAAGGGAGAAAAATTTGAAAAATTGCAGTTTCTGCAATTAGTGCAGAAAAAGACAGATCCGAGCTCGGATCCGACTCAACCCAGAAGGATCCGACCTCGGATCAGTTGAGGATCAAAGGCGAAAAAGGAGATCTGAGCTCGGATTTAACAAAACTAGGCTAGATCCGAGGGCTCGGCTGAACTTCTGGAGTGGCGGATCCGAGCTCTGTCGGATCCGAGGGGCTGCCAGAGAGGATCCGACCTCGGATCGGTTCGCGATAAGTGCAAAATCGAGGCTTCGGTTCTGCATTTTTCGAATTCTTCTATTCTCTCTCCCCGAAACCCTAGCCGCTCTCTACCAATCTTCCATTTCATCCAATAATCCTCTAATATTTCACCATAAAAACCTCCCCAAACCTCTTATGGTCATAAACCCTCAGCAATTTCGCATCAAAAACAATAATTTGGGGGTCTTTGATTGTCAAAACTTTGACAATGACCGAACTGAAATTCGCTCATTTGGGGTCGAATTTAGGATTGTTTCTCATTACATTTGGCATCCTTGCCACCTTCTAGCATCACTTTACACACTTGAGGTAACAATTCTTGACTTTCTTTGATATTTTCCATTTCTCAATTTCCTATTTTCATGGTTATTTATATATTTTGGGAAATGTACCTTTGTAGAAATTTCTTGTTGAATTTGTGCTACATTGTGCTAACATAAGTTGTTACAACTATTTTTATGCTTAATATTGAGAGAATTGTGGATTTGGTGATATTGTGGAGAATTTTTCTCAATTTTTGGGCTTGAGCATTTGGTGATTTAGACTTGTGAATTTTTGCTTTCATTGAGTATATGAACTTGTTCTAAGGAGTATAAATCACTGTTGTACCAATTGGAAATGATATGCGATCATTAGTGTAAATTAAGGATGTTTTGGCAATGCATATGAAAATGTTGCTTTACAAGAATTGGATTTGAGTTGTTCCCAAGTGTTTGAGATGTTCTCAAGTGTTTGCAAGAATTATAGCACATTGTCTTTAATACTTCAAATTTCTTTGAGATGTTCATTCTTGCAAATGGCTATAATTCTCAAGTGTTTGGACTTATTATGCATGTCATGATATCCTTATTGGTAATATTCTTTCTAAATGTGGGAATTGGATTTGAGAAGTGTTAGGAACATTATTTACTTAAAATTGTTGATTGTTGGCAAGGAGTTTCTTCCTTTTATAAGGGGAAACTCTGCCGAAATTTTCTTAAATTCCTATTTAACATGTGTGAGCAAGTTTATACTGTTTCTAATGAATATTCATCTTATTTTTGTGTATAGCTACTATGGCTCGTACAAGAAGAACTGTTATCCGTACTCCTTCCCCTTCTTCAAGCGAGGAACGCACTCCGTCACCCGAGGAGTCACCAGTGGAGGAATCTCCTTCACCTGAGTCGCCTCCACGCTCACGGCGTAAGAGAGCATCTACGAGCCATGAGGAGCCAGCTCCAGATTATGACACCACTCGTTTCACCTCGCTCAAAAACCAACAGTGGTATGAAGCCTGATTGGACAAGGAGGTCATAATTGAGAAACATCTGGCACCAGAGGTGGACGATCATTACAAAATCTCCACGGCATTCAACCGACTTGGATGGGAGAACATATTCGGATTTCCGAAGCATTATTATCCTAATCTGGTCCGGGAGTTCTACTCCAACGTGGAAAGAAAACAAAGCCACAGTGGCAACCTCATTGTCTCTTGGGTTCGAGGCAAAAGAGTGGCTCTCAATCGGGATACAATCGCCAAATTCGTCAAACTCAAGGACGACGGAGAAGATGTGAAATTGACCAAGGAATTCAAGGCACGTGATCCATGGCAAGTGGGAGAAGCTATGTCACGTCTTAAGGGTCAATACCGAGAGCGAGGAAGTTCTAAGAAGTTCATAGTATATGCGGATTCCTTTGAGCCTCGGTACCATCTTATTTTCTATCTTTTTGCTTTCAATGTGGTATCGAAAAGAAGTGAAAAACGGGAGCTCCGCAATAGTGACCTCTACTTCATGGATAAGATGATGAACAGTGTGGGTCGGCAGCTGACTGGAATACCTCTGCCCCGCATCATCATCAGTTACATGCGAACCACAGCTCGCATAAGAGCCGGCAAAACCTGTTTTGGGTTCCCTCGCATTCTCTCCCTTCTTTTTGAGAAGCTCAAGGTTCCTCTTGGAACCGGTCAATGCCTCAATACTCAAGTCCTTGGGCATCCCTACTGACTTTGGAGGTTCTTTGGTGCGGAATGTTGGAGAAGCATCAACCTCTGCTCAGCCTCCACCTCATACTCAGCAGGAACCGGTAGTTCAAGAGACAGAGGCGCAGCAGACTCTTCCTCCTCCCATTCCGCGACCACCTCCCCCGCCGCGCTCCAAGTGGCAAGAAGTCCTTAATGCCATTTGTTGCATGGAGACGAGGGTGATCGAGCGAATCAACCAAACGGAGTGATTAGACAAACATGATCGCCGTCTTCGGGCGATTGAGGATCATTTCAGCATCCGTCGGTCACCTACTCCGATGCCTCAGCATGAGGAGGGGCATATTGGTACTTCACATGGTCCTCATGGAGCTAAGGAGGCAATAGACCCTCCTTCCGAGCAACCATGAAGATTCTTAGCTGATTACATCTTTTGTTGCTTTATTTTTCTTTTATTGTGTTCGGTTTAAACTTTGTAGTTTTCATATTGGATTATCTTGTGCTACTTATGTTTCTTCGTACCCTTTGTTTCATTTTTGAACAGAATTTGGATGTTCGTGAGGATTAGTAGCTTCAAATTGCATCACCACTTCTTTTGAGGGGAGTACTAGTTTCTTTTACATTCCTTTACAATGAGGACATTGTTAATTTTAAGTGTGGGAGAGGGATTACTTTATCTTATGGGGTGATTGTATTTTGAAGTACATGATTTTAATTGTTTATGGCTTAGAAATGTTTGAATAATATTTGAAAATATTGTCATGGGGTTAATTTTCTTGAAAATGAGGTTGTTGGCAGGGAGTTTTGTCCATTTATATGGGAAAACTCTATCAAAATTTTTCCAAAATATTTTTCAATATTTCATTACAATATTTTTCAAATAATAGCCAAAATGTTCAATGTTAAAAGTGTCTAATTCTTCCATTGGATAAAATGTTATATGTATTTTGGGAAGGTTTAGTCCTCATTTGGCTTGGAATTAGTTATTATGCAATTAGGATTTTTACATTTTAGAAAGTATATTAAGTTAAATAAGGAAAATTATGTTAGAATTTTGCATGTTTAATGATATTTTTCATTTTTACTTAATTTTATAAGTAAGTGATTGATATAATCAAAACAAGGCCAGATTCATCCTGCAATTATACTTGGAGGGAAGATTGTTAAATATAAAAAAAATTAAAAATATATATATCTATATATATAAATAATAATAATAATAAATATATATATATTATTCTACTCCAATGATTCACATACTGAGTAACCGGAGGTTGGCATTTACAAATGTCGACATTCGCGTAAAAAGGTATTGGAATTAAGAGTATGCTTAGCAATTTGAATAAGTGAAATGTTGAATAACTGGGAATCTTCACCTAAAAGTGTCGATTTTCGTGTAAAAAGGCATTGTCACTATTTAAGTAAAATGAAGTATAACTAAATCCCTTTTAGTTATGAAAATTTTGATGGATATATGATGAGAAAGGCCATAAATTGACTATGTGAATTACTTATTGATGAAATTAGGTTAGAATGAGAGATTGAGTTGAATTTGTTAAAATTAAGGCATAATTATCCTTCTTTAAATTGATATTATGAGTATTTAGTGTAACTTAAGAAATGGCATAATGATTGGTTTCTAAGTTTTTAAGGAACTAAATTTGACAAAAGTACGTATATTGTTTTATCTCTTGAATCACTGTAGTAAAGTTTTGTGTGAATTGCTTGAGGACAAGCAATGATTCAAGTGTGGGGGAATTTGATAAGTGAATATTTAACACATATTTTGTACAAGTTTGGCATAAACTTTTGGTACGTTTTGAGAAAATTAAAGCCATATTTGAACTCTTTTTGGTGATAATTGTTTAAATATTGTTTAAGTGTTCAAAACTTGACAAATGAGTGATTAACGCATTAATTTTATGAAATTGTGAAGGACATTGATATATGGAATTCATGCACGAGATGAAGGAAGTGTAAGGATCGTCCAGAGGATAAAGTACAAAAGAAACTAGGAGCAAAAATGAAGAAAAAAGGAAAGAAGTGAAAAAACTGGAAATTGACCAGCACGGATCCGAGCTCGGATCCGTGTGAACAAAGGGCGATCCGAGCCCTCGTCTGTACTTCTGGAGTAGTGCATCCGAGGCCAGACGATCCGAGCTCGAATCATTAAGAGAAATGCCTCGAATCAGCCTTGATCCGAGCTAGGATCTTTCTGCACCCCTCAGATCTGCCTCTCTCTTCTGCACGAGGCACAACCGTTTTTCTCACCTTTCGCACAACTTTCCAGCTATCTTGGGAGAGAGAATTCGGTGGCACATGCTTCTGCAACAAAAGGGAAGACAAAATAAGTTATTGACAAGTCAAAACAACATCTCTTTTGATTTCCTTTACAAAATCTGAGTGGTTGAAATCATGAAGGAGAAAAAAAGTGTCTTTCTATCACTTTTTATGCAGAAACACAGGGGAGAAGCAAGACATCACCATACGTAGCTAGTTTTTCTTCTGGCAACAAGTTTCTCTCTAGTTAGGAGTTCTTGGGGAAGCATTTGGAGTTTTTACTTGTAATCATCTTGTACAAGAACATAGCAGAAAATTAAGGGCTTCACCATCAATTGGCTAAGCTTTCCTTTTTCTTTCTTGTACTTGTACTTTATGATGTTTTGCATTAATAAACTTGTGAGTTTGATTGATAAATCATTCATGGGTAGCTAAACTTCTTAATCTAGGGAGTAGATGAAACTTATAGCTAAATGATATCAATTGAACGTGATTTACACTTGTTATATTTTGTATTAACTTGTCTATTTGTGCAGTTGTGATTACTTGTTGTTGATTGATCACCAATAGCATGTTTATACTTGTTATTGTTTAATGAGAATTGGTAGTAACAATGGAAACACATGAGTAGAGCTTAAGTTGTATGTTCATAAAAATAGAGATACACTTAAGTGGATTACTTAGCATTTCAGGAAAAGAGACAGAGTAGAACTATAATTTCACCATGAAAATAGGTAAAACTGAACTACTCTAGGCCATTTCATCATGAAAATGAGTCTTGGTAAAATTGGAAATTAATCCCTGGCTAAACAAGAATAATAACAAGAAGTAAATCTGTTCATTTGCATTATTTATGCCATAAGTGGAATCTACATCCCTAGATTTATCCTTGAGTGAAAATTCTCCATTTGCATTTAGCATTTGTTAAACTAGATTTATAGATCAGATTTGTAGACAATAGCAATATACTTTCTCTGGTCAAATTCATTCATAAGTCTAAATAATAGAGAAAACAAGGACCTAGTAATTGGTTAATTTGCTTCTTGTGGGATCGACCCGATACATACCCTACATTACAATTTTGGCATGTATACTTGCAGTTTAACGGGTATAAGATCTGATTTAAACTTGTATTGATATAAAAATCCCGTCACTATGCATTCAAATTTCTTAGTGTAAAAAAAAAACTTTTACACTGAAAATGTAGGAAGAATTAGTACTTTATAAAAACAACGAAGTTTCACCGGTTGTCCTTTAATAAGCAGAGTAGACTTATAGCAGAATTCAACCCACACATACAATTGTCTGTTTCACTATTTAGTAACCATAGGCTAAATTATAATCTATAAGTAGTAATTTTCGTCTGATTTTGCATCATGGTCTATCGAATTTCACCTTCACAGTTGCTGCGTTGAAAATTTTTTCTTAAACTCCATGGCCATCCATCATGCATTTGAGATCAAATTTCTTCCTCAAAGAGTGTCTACCCTGCTAATCGAAATAGGACTTGAGATAGTTTTACATCTGTTTGTTTCCTTTCAAGATATCTTCATTGAGATTAAAGCTCCGTTTGGGATTGCCGGTGCACTTATAAAAAAACGTTTTTAAGCACTAAAAGTTTTTCTAGGATATTTGGTAATTAATTCCCTATAACTTAAGTAGTCCAGTTTTTTGTAAATTAAAAGTAGTTTTATTAAAGCAAATGTGATAAAAGTGTTTCTTTATAAGTCATTACAACTCCAAACGGGGCCTGTGAAAGTACTTTAATTCATTAAACCTTTGAAGTTTAATTTGACAATTGAAAAAATAAAACCCCTTATCATCATATTTACGCCAAGTACTCATTCTGACCTAGCTAGAGGGCTGAAAGGTCACTGTACCAAAGAGAAGATGAGTGAGGACCTGCGGGCGTATGATCAAATGTTAGGTTACCATTATGGATGTACTTGAGATAAATAAGCAAACAGATGGAAAACGAGCATGAAGATGTACATACGAAACGGGAAATAATCCAAGTAGCTACAGGATTTAAAACCACATTAAAATGGTAGCCAAAAATGGATCTAAATTTCTAAGGATCCAGGATTAGACAATTTACTAAAACTTCTTGTGCAATCCTGGGTACTTGTATTCGGACAGATTCTCCATCTTTTTGTTATATCTTCTCTTGATGCGGATATTGTTTCCAATTAATGAATTTCGTCAGTTTATCCATAAATAAATAAGTAAATAACAAATGATAAAACATTAAATTTCACGAATGTGATAATAGACTTGCAATCGACTAGAATGCGTACAAATTAAAAACAACTATAGTGTTTGAGTTCTTGATGGGAAAAAAAGTGAAAAAGACAAATAATTTTATCGTTAACAAACTTTAATGGTTAATGAAGATATGCAGGCTGGAAATAACATTGTTTTGAAAAAACTTGGAAGCAGTTTTGGAACATTATGTAGGTTGCAAAACTACCTTAATCTCTAAGAGTTGAATAGTTGCGAGCCTAGAGTGACTAAGAAAAATCAAAATTGGAATCTTTGCTGGATATGGCTTGCTACGGTAATTTTTTTTTATATAATTAATAAGAATCCATAGTAGCGAGTGTACGGATTGTAATTCAACAATATTATAACTAATAATCAACGAATAGTGCAGGCGAAAGGAACAAATTTACATTAGATTGACGATTTCTGATTCCTGGTATCTCAATTTGCGCTAAGGTAAATTTATTTTACACACTATCGTTCTTTTAATTGATAATTTCCATATTCAATTCAATTATCAGAAAGTATTAGATGATCCACCTAGATTCACGCACTGCTATCGGGAGGCTAACACAGTTGCTGATACTTTATCCAATGTGGGTATATCTCATCCAGATAAACAAATTGAGGTTTACGATACTTTCAGTAAATTCCCAAGGTTGGCTCGTGGGGCAATCCGTTTGGACAGAATAGGGATACCTTCAATTAGAAAAATGAGGATTATGTAAGAGGAATATTTGGTTATATTTTCCATGAATAAATAAAAAGAATTTCTATGTCAAAAAAAAAAAAATTATCAGAAAGTATGATTGCGAGCTGATTTTCTTAAGGCCCCAATACTCTGAATCAAGGCGAAGTACTGAGAAGCACATATGCACTGCCTTCATGGGGCAGCTTCAATTCCAGTTTGAACTTTAGACACTTCTGATCTTATCAATTTAGCATCCTATACAATATAATAATCATGATGATTGCTTTCATCATAGTGATCTTAACTGGAACATTTCTTTCTGTACTATGGGTGCTGATTGAACGAAAAAAGAGAGAAAGGTTAAACCTAGAAAATGTTTTTTTTTTTATTTTCTCGTTTTGCAAATGTTGGAAGATTCTATTGCGCCACTTGAACAGAAAATTATTTGAAAACTTCATGGGATTTAAGGGGACCAAAGTAAAGAAAGGATGCATGATTTTATCAGTTGACTCAAAATTTTTGTCATTTGTAAACCCTTTCGCACATGCAATACCTTTCTAGCTGTGCTCCTACAATATAGGGGGCATGTACTTTCAATACTTACCCAAAAAGGACATGTACTTTCAATTCACAATCACTCATTCTACCACAGTAATCCTGCGTTTTTCTTGGTAGTATTTAATATAACCATTCCCACCTAACAATATAAAGAATAGAATAATTAGTTTCTCTCTTTTTTTATTTTTCTCGGTTGACAATAAGTTAATAATAATGGGTTTTATTCCCTAAACAAATTCCAAAAAGTGCAAACCAATGGACCTTATTTTGGCGCTTTGAAATGATAATCCATGCAATATTATACAACTAGTGTTGGCTATTTCATGTCTACTATTCCCCGTTCCTAATCTAAAGAAATTAAGACGAATATATTAGAGTTTGGGGATGTGATGATCAAGATGGCATCTTGATTATTTGGCAATTTTCATGTTAATTATTCCCCTAAGACGGCAATGGCAGATTTATATTGTTAGGGTCTTAAGCAAGCTATACAGCTAAGTTCTTTTTCTTTTTTTTTTAACTGATTCCATTTACCAGGAGGAGAAAAGAAAGAAAAATTGTTTATCTCAACATTGACAAATTTCTTGGTGAAAATCTAATTAACTTTGAATGCTGATGCAATACATCAAATTTTAGCTGTATGAAGTGTTAGTCACTCTATATGCCAAGATTTTGAAACTTAATTGACTGTAATACAAATAGTTAATACTCTCTCATCTCAAGCTAACTCGAAATCTATTTGTGGGAGTCATTTTATTCATTTCTCTTCTTTTCTCTGAGGTTCATTGTGCTTCTTGTTAGATAATCAAGCCTAACAAGGCTAATTTTTTCCCTAATCTTTTTGGATTAGTAAGTCAAAATTTACATTTTGATAAGTGTTCTTTAACTCTAAAAATTTACATTTTGATAAGTGTTCTTTAAAAAGTGTAAATACTTAATTGATTAATGACACAAATGCAAATTAAGACATTCACCTACCATTTGTTTTGGAGCACCTATTATACTATCATCTATTTTTGAGACAATCTTTTTAATTATAGAAAGGTAACAACTAATAAGTGATAGCATATATTACAAAATCAAGAAGAAATTGATAATCTTATTGTAAAAGAAGCTGCGGATAAAACATGACAAGTGCTGTCACTTTAAGTGAGGCAAGTAAAAGAAATTCAATAAAAAGAAAAAAACATTGTGACACCTTCCCAAAAGCCAAAGAATACAGATAAAAAAGAAATTCAATAAAAAGAAAAACAATAAAAACAGAATGAAAATACCACAAGCACTATGTCTTAAAAAAAAACTCTAAAATGATTCTATTGCAGATAAATGGCATAAACTTACAAGACATATATGTATAAAGTTGTGCTGTGCATATTGTTACTCGCCAAACTATATACTTACCATGTAATCCATGCCATCGATGCCTTATCTGTCTTTCCTTGAAATCTTGGCATTGTCCACAAAAAGCTCTAATATAATGTAAATTCTCTTGGTCGTAAAGCCTGATGTCAACTTTCAAAAATGTACACCATTTAGACCACCAAGACAACTTAATGCAGTTTTAAGTAATAATTCAGCTTATAAAACTTTGAACTATGGAACTTTGGTTTAAATATTTCGATGGTATAAGTTCAAATGCCCTCCAATTCATTCAAGAACCACTGTCTCCTTTGTTTGGATGGTTTTCGCTGTTCTCTTGTAAATGTAGAATCTTGGGATTACTATTCAGCGTAAGGGATTTCAAGGGTGAACTGATCAGATGAAGAGTAGGCATCAGAGAATTTGCTTGAACCTGCTGTGTACTTGAGCTCAAGAATTGGAAGTGATTGCTTTGTCTGGGATCACTCTCTACAGAAGCAGTCATAAATGGAGGCAATGAAGGAAGAATCGTAGGAATTGTTGCTGCAGAAGGACAGAAATACAGCTGAGAACCAGACGGGAGAGCCATTGAAGATCCCAGAGATAAGGCATTATGACTTTGAGAGTCTTCAGGTTGCATTGGAATATTGGAGTGGCCTCCTAATTGAGATAGAGACAAGTTTGAAGCCTCCCACTGGTAATAAGGATTGTATGGCAACGGATTGGGTAACAAGCTTGGAAAAGAAGATTGATTGGCTACCGGGAAGAAGTTTTGAGCTGTGAGCTGAGCAGCATAATCCTCCATACCCTCCTGCTCATTTGATGCAATCCACTTGTCTTTTCCTACAGCAGCTTCTTTTTCAGCTTCCTTGCGATTCACTGCAACATCTGGATTCCAACATCTTGATCTATCCAAAATAGTTTGACTATTTCCATGAATATGGTCATTAATCTTTAGCCCCTGCTTGTTAGAGAGGAAACTTGGAGCTCCTACATCTTTCATATACGATGGATTTGCACAGAAGAAGTGGGGCAGATTTGATGAAGTTGCCGATGAGTGCTGAGAAAGTGCAATTGCCTGATGGAATTGACTGAAGCTTCCTGCTTGTATTTGCAGTGGTGGAAGTTTGTCAATCTCACTTTTAGTGGCATCAATCAACCAATCTACGACCTTGCTAGGTTGGCTGAGCCCAAGTCTATCCTGAAGATCGTACAACTGAATTGCAGTGGGCACTGAAAGTCTAATCCTCCTATCTCTCAGTCCCCTTACGGTGCACACTTTGCTATGCCTATCTTTTCCCCCAAAAGAACGCGAAACACGTACTATTCTTGGATTTCTAAAGCCTGCCCATGGTCTTGAAGTAGATGCGCTTTTGGAGAACTTGCTATCATTGACATCTCCTTCTTGCTTTGTTTGAAAAGCTTTGTCCTTTGAATTCATGATCATCTAGTAAGTTCCTTCATAATTCTCCTGCAACAAATCAATCAAACTGAGAATGGATGGCTTCATCTATTGAAGATAAAATGGTTTTGTAATTCTGAGTTTCATAAGCAGGAAATTAAATTTCTCTAGGTTTCTCTGGGTAATCCAATATTTTTAATAAAGTTTTCCAAGATAAGGTAACTGAATATCTTAGCTCAAAAAACTGATAATTGGTTCTCTATAATCTTTGGCACAGTGGTACTTATTTTACCATAAGTTTTTAGCCATTTACATACTGAAAAATAAGTCAGTACACCTGTAATTCAAAAAAGGCTAACATATCAATTAAAGATCTTTTCAGCTCAGCTTCTTCTTGAAGGTTTTGTTTGTGATAGATTAAGTTTGCATATCAAAGTTCAATGAAAATTAAGCTAATTCTAGCTAGGGTTAGAATTTTGAAAAATTTCTCAAGCATACTGCAAACCCTGAACCATTTTGAAGACGGTACATGAAAATATCATCTTCGTCTTTTTAGCTTTCCATTTTTTGGGAACAAATCATGCTGAAAAAAATATGAAAGTGCTTCTACGGCTCTTTCAGATCTGCAACAAAAGAGGTATCATTAGACGAACTCACCTGGTGTTGCAGCTGATCGACTTGACTCTTGATTGGTTGTAAAGAAGGACCCCGATGACCTTGAAAACTCCGGAGTTTACTGTTGCATCAAAATAAGCTGTAGGGGGCACTGAAAACTCCGGAAATCACTTTGCCATCAATATAAGCTGTAGAAGCAGTTCGAGGTACAAAAAAACCTAATTTATGTGCGGGGAATGAGCTCAATCACAGATTTGTTATTATTTAGGGAAAGAAGAGTGCCAGAATCTTACCATGCCATGTTGCACAGTAAAGGTAAAGGAAAAGGTATGGCACAATTGCAACCATGTGGCATCTATCAGTAGTGACACGTAGTTACGTCTTTTGGGAATAATCAATTTATATGTTCATAATTCGTTTTCTTAAAATTCCATATTAGAAGAATAAAAGAGTACATATTGGAATACCAGTGACAAGATGGACACTTGATCTAGTCATCTGTGAAGTTCACATTTGGTTTCTTGATTGTCGTAGTTTAAATGGTATCTAAGCATAAGGTAGACTGTGTCCTTCAAATGGGACCATCCTATCTATGCCTCAGGAAGGAGATTTAATGCTTTATTGCTCACCACTGGCTGCTTTATGAGCCTGATCTTTTGGCATGAACTGAAGAGTGCATGCCCTAGCTAGCTCCATGAAGAGAGAGGAAAAAATGTGAGCCCTTCCTTCGGATAATGTCTTTTTATTTGTTACAAGTAGTTCTGATGTTAAGGCCTTTTTTGAAATAGAATGTCAATTTCAGCCTACCATGTGAAATGATAAAATTTAGCTTCATAAATGGTACAAATTCCAGCAAAAGGCTGCTAAGGTTATGATGGAGTTTGAGTTAGAGCTTCATTAGCTGGACAAGATTATTGGTATCATCTACCTCATAGAGGATGGACCAGTTTATTTAGGTTCTTTAAAAGCTTACACTTAGTACAAACAGGACCACGTACAGTATGAACTGAGATTGCATGTAGCAGTTAGCAATTTTTTTTCCCTTCTTTTTGTTGCTCTAGCCATCTTATCTTAGTTACTAGCTTAAACATTCATTTTTCCCCCTCAATAGCATCATGAAATCCATCATCAGAAGTGTATAATCGCAGTAAATTCCAGTAACTTTTCTTAATTAAAGGGTTTGCTATTTTGCTACAAAAGATAGTTTCCCTCCGTCTCGCACAAATTTGTCATGTTTGTTACATTTTTTTGTTTCAAATTAATTGTCATCTTAGAAAAGTCAACCCATTTTCTTCAATAAAATTTTGTCTTTACTTTTTATGTGGCCTACCACTTATTTCCCACAACTACCAATACTTCAAATATAAGATGTCCCATCACTAAAGATATAAAAGGGAAGTAAAAATTCTCCTTCTTACTAATATCATTTTATATAAATTGCAAGTTCTCCGAAAAACAACAAATTTTATGGGAAGGAGGGAGTAATAAAGTTTCTACTAAAAATTCAATGAATCACTTTAAGATCAGCTGGTCTAAGTCAGAACAAATGAGAACAATATTTAATCTAACTTTAGGAGCTTGAAGCTTTAATTGCTTTCGTTTAGACATCATATCTCAGAACTTAGAACCATTGTAGCTTAGTAGCAGTGCCATGCAAAATCATCTTCTGTATAGTGTCCGTGGTTCTTTTGAATAGTCCTATTCAAGTAAACAAACATGAAATGAGTGTTCAGATAGCCAAAAGGTAAATAAGTAGGTAAATAAGTTTTTTGTTTTTGTATCTTATTTTCGTCATGCGAGGGATGGCTAGGGAGGGCCCTTACTTTGACTTAACTGCCAAAGAACTAGAGAGTTGAAGATTAACCACTAATTAACAGCAATTGTGGGCGGCAGAAAGTATCTTATAGGAATTAAATCGCTATATATTGTACTTCACAAGTCCAACTCCATTATTCCAAAAGGCTAATCCATGAATATACAAGGCCTAAGTATGTACAATCCTTGACACTCTTACCACGCAGATTTTGATAGTCCCTTTTCGCTAATTGAATAAGATGACAACCAAGGATTATTTGACATACACAGGAAAGAAGTTGAAATTTCTTTTTCTTGTTTTTTAGTTCTTGGAAACCCTACCCTCTGGGTTTCACATACGTCTCTGCTGGACATCACGAGAAGATTCAAACTATCACCATTTTAGTGGGGTACCACAGTAAATAGACACAGCAGCAGTAAAGGGACCCCATATCCGAGACATGACTTCTGTTTTCTGCAGATACAAATGTAGTCTCTGCTTATTCCATTTATATGTAAATTTCTTACAGTGCTGAGAGATTCTCATGCAACATTTACTTAAACTTCTTTTCACTCTCACACAAGTAATAAGAAAAACATAGAAGTCATTTATCCAATCGGGGTTCTCATTTCTTAGTGGAAAGATTCTGAGTATCGTTACTACTATGTATTTTAAATGTTTTCCCCACTATTTAAACTATCTAAGAGAAAATCAGAAACCTAGTCGGATAGAATCTCTGCATTTCTAGGAAACTAGCTTCGGATAAACAAAAATCCCAATAGCTAGTACAACAAGGCTATATTGGGTTATAGAATTTGTAGATATCGATTTCCAAGATTAAGATTTAAATACCCCAACGAGATTATGTGATGTTTTGCAAATACCAATTAGGTACAAGCAGTTAGATTTCTTTTCTTTTTTTTTTTTACTTTTTTTTTCCTTTTAAACTGCCAATTGAAGTGGTTCTGGTTCGAAGTTCGAAATCCAATCAGATAGAAAGTCCAGTTCTCGATCAGAAAAAACTGGAATTACAACATGTTACTCCCACTAGACTTCTTTTTTATCACTTTCTTGAGGTTTGTAATCCCGTAGAGAAGATATTACGTTTATTTTCTTCAATTCTCCAATGTCCTTTTGTTCTTTTTCGGATATACATAAACATATATCCGCAATTTTTTCAGGATTTGAGGTAGAGATGAAGTAGCAAATTATGCTGCTGGTTAGCCTCAAGAAAGTTGAGAAAACAAAAAGGAAAAAGAAAAAACCTTACACATATCCCTTGTTCAGATGGAGATTGAGAGTTTGAATAATTCAGATAGACTGTGGGCTTTCTCAAGGGTTGACAAAATAGTAGGATAATTTTGCTATGTTAGTTGCTGATGGAAGATCACACATCTTGTACTGACTAGTAAATAAGAAAATCTCATACTCTTCTATCCTACTTTTTTGCCTTTACTAGGATTTTCTGTTGAAAAATATGGAAGTCATATAGTCTGCAATTCTCTATCTCTTGTCCTAATTGTTAATTGTTGATGGAAGATCAGACACCTTCTACTAACTAGTGAAGAAGTAAAACTCACATTCTAATTGTCGGGGAAACCGATTAATTTCCCATTCAAAAAATTACAACTACCAAATAAATACGTAATAAAAGAGAAAAAAAAGAACACACCCGAAATTGACAACGAAGTTCGGCCAAAAGTGCCTAATCTCCAAGCACTGCCTAAGCAACCTGCTCTTATTAATTTGGGAGAAGAAAGAATACAAACTTTTTGGTGTCTACCAATTGGGAGGCGAGAGTGTTAATTTATCTCTCAAACACTCCCCCCAAGACCTATCCCACTGATGTGAGACAAAAACTTATGCCAAAAAAGTCAACAAATCTCCACTTTGGCATAATTTCTAGTCCCACCACAAATACAAACCTTCTCACTCAAACAAAATAACAAACGGTCCTTGCGGTACTTTCAAATTTGCGCCCTCAGGCGCCAACTCAAATGTGCAGGATGTTAACCAAGTCTAAACAATGTTCAAACTTAGATCTTGTAACCACTTTGGTCAGCATATCTGCAGGATTCTCCACTGTCCGAATCTTTTGGAGAAAAATCTCCTCTTCTTCGAGAATTTCCCACACGAAATGATAGCGAACATCAATATGCTTGGTCCTTGCGTGCAAGACCTGGTTCTTCGCTAAGTGAATAGCACTCTGACTGTCACAAAACACGTTAATGTGTTTTTGACCAACTCCCAAGTTTTCAAGCAACCCTTGAAGCCAAATTGCCTTCTTCACAGTTTCGGTAATCGTCATATACTCTGCCTCTGTTGTAAATAAAGTCACTGTTGACTACAAAGTAGATTTCCAACTAACTGGCGCCTTGGCAAACATGAACAAGTAGCCAGTTGTAGAACGTCGCTTATCCAAGTCACCTACATAGTCAAAATCACAATATCCAACTACACATTGACCAAGTGATTCATCCTGCTCAAATACTAATCCAACATCTACAGTATCTTGGATATACCGTAGAATCCATTTCACAACTTGCCAATGACACTTGCCCGGATCATGCATGGACCTGCTTACCACACTAACTGCTTGTGAAATGTTGGTCTCGTACACATCATTGCATACATCAAACTACCAACTGCATTAGCATACGGGACTTTCGCCATGTATGCTCACTCTTCATCCGTCTTTGGAGATAATAGGCTGCTAAGTTTCAAATGAGGAGCAAACGGAGTGCTTACAGGTTTTGAATCTCCATTCATACCAAACCGTTGTAGTACCTTCTCCAAATACTACTTCTGTGTGAGACAAAGCTTGCCTCTCATTCTATCCCTACTTATCTCCATGCCGAGAATCTTCTTGGCTTCTCCCAAATCCTTCATCTCAAACTCTTTACTCAACTGAGCCATCAATTTGTCAATTTCAACTTGGCTCTTTGACACTATCAACATATCATCAACATACAAGACTAAGTAGATGTAGGACTCATCTCATAGCTTGTGCAAATACACACATTGATTGCATGTGCTTCTTATGTACTTCTGACCCATCATGAACTGGTCAAATCATTTGTACCATTGCCTCGGTGATTGCTTCAATTCGTACAACGATTTGCTTAGTTTACAAACCCAATTCTCTTTACCAGCAACTTTGAATCCATCTGGTTGAAACATATAGATTTCTTCCTTCAAGTCACTGTGAAGGAACACGGTCTTCACATCAAGTTGAGCTAACTCCAAATTCAACTGTGCCACCAAGGCCAACAGGATTCTAATAGAAGAATATTTAACAACTGGAGAAAATACCTCATTATAATCAACTCCCTCCTTCTGAGTGTAGCCTTATTTTAGCCACAAATCTTGTCTTGTAGCGAACATCATTCTTGTCAGGAAATCCTTCTTTCTTTGCAAATAGCTATTTGCATCCAATTGCCTTCTTGCCCTTCGGTAATTGTGTCAACTTCCACGTCTTGTTCTTCTGAAGTGATTGCATCTCATCTTCCATAGTATCTTTCCATCTACCATTTTTTGTACTTCAAACTGCTTCAGGAAAAGTGGATGGAACATTAACAACTGGAAGTGCATAGGCCACCATGTCAGCAAAACGAGCAGGTTTTTGAATTTCTTGTCTTGGCCTATTGACGGCAATTGACTCTTGCTGCTGTTGAGGTTCTCGGGTTGAAACTCTTCCTCATTTGACTCCTCTTCTGCCATCAGAGAGTCACTAATGGTACTGTTTGCTGGGCTCACCATTATCTGCTCAAACTCCACCTGATTCGGCGTACACTCCACCTGTTGCGGAGTACCACTAGTCCCATCTTGTGCTACCTTATTCAACGTGGCAGATTCATCAAAGGTAACATCCTTACTGATAATGGTCTTCTTTGCTTCTAGACACCACAAACGGTATCCCTTAAATCATGTATTAAAGCCCATAAAGAGAGACTTCTTTGCACGTGGATCCAACTTTGATTAATTTACATGATAATATGCAGTAGAACCAAAGATATGCAAAGAATCATAGTCTGCTGCAGGTTTTCCAGACCATACCTCTAACGAAGTCTTGCCACCTATTGCAGATGATGGCAAACAATTGACTAGATGTTGAGCGTATGTCACACCTTCAGTCCAAAACTTTCTGCCTAACCCAGCATTAGACAACATGCAACAAACTTTCTCCACTAATGTCTTGTTCATATGCTCTGACACCCCATTCTGTTGCGGTGTTCTTCTAACTGTAAAGTGTCGAACTATGCCACACTCTTGGCATATCTCCTGGAAGGGATCACTCTTACATTCTCCACCATTGTCTGTTCGGAGAATCTTGATCTTTCTTCCTGTCTGGTTTTCAACCTGAGCTTTCCATTTAAGGAAAATCCCTAGCATATCATCCTTGTTCTTCATAGTAAACACCCAAACTCTTCTGGAAAAATTATCAACAAAACTGACAAAATAGTACCTGCCTCCAAGGGATGGAGTCTTGGTAGGTCCCCACACATCTGAATGCACATAATCCAAAATGCCCTTGATATTATAGATGCCAGTGCCAAATTTCACTCTTCTCTGTTTTCCCAGAACACAATGCTCACAAAATTCTAATTTGCAAGTTTTCGTACCTTTCAACAATCTTTGCTTGGCAAGATTTTGCAAGGATTTTTCACTAGCATGTCCCAACCGCATGTGCCACAACTTTGTTGTCTCCGCATCCTTCTTACTACTGGAAGATGTTGTCACTGCTGCTGTTCCAACAACTGTACTACCTTGATAGTAATACAGATTATTCTTCCTCACACCTTTCAACATCACAAGTGCTCCCGAAATTGCTTTAAAAATTCCATCTCGCATCATCACAATCAGGCCTTTTGACTCCAAGGCTCCCAAAGAAATGAGATTCTTCTTCAAATTTAGCACGTACCGAACATCCTTCACGATTCTGGTAGATCCATCATGATTACGCTGCTTGATTGAACCTATCCCAACTGTTTTACATGGATTGTCATTTTCTATGTAAACAACTCCACCATCAAATTCTTCAAATTCAAAGAACCACTCCCGCATGGGAGACATATGGTAGGTACAACCTGAATCCAAAATACACTCATCTGGATGGGATGTTGAAGGTGATACAGCCAAAGAGAAAGCTGATTCCGCATCACTTTTGCACTCTGCAACATTTACGTCTTGAGGAGCTTTCCCTTTCTTCTTCAACTTTGGACAGTCTTTCTTCCAGTGCCCTTTCTCATGACAGAAAGCACACTCATCTTTGGCAACTTTGTTTTTCGATTTGGATCTTCCTCTTCTCCTCTTTGATTGGCTTTGTTGACGACCTCTTGCCACTAACGCTTTATCTGCTGTAGCTACTTTGTTTTTCATTTTATCCTGCTTTCTCAATTCGTGACTGTACAAAGTAGGACGTACAACATCTAAAGACACATTCTCCTTCCCATGAAGTACCGTAATCTCCAAATGTTCAAATTCATCAGGAAGGGATAACAACAACATCAAAGCCAAATCTTCATCTTCAAATTTCACGTCTAAACTTAATAGGTCTACTGCTAACTAATTAAACATAGTGATGTGTTCATTCATAGTAGTATCTGGTCGGTAATCGAATTGGAACAACCTTTTCTTCATAAAGAGTTTATTCTGACCACTTTTCTTCAGAAACTTCTCCTCCAATGCCTTCCACAATTTCTGCGCAGAAGTCTCATTCTTGAAAGCATACTTTTGCTCTCTGGACAAACACGATCGAATAGTTCCGCATGCCAACCGATTTATGGTACTCCACTCCTTCTCTTCTATGTCATCTAGTTTTTTTCCTTCAATGGCAATGTCAAGACCCTATTGAAAAAGAGAATGTATGACCTCGCCTTGCCACATGCCGAAATGGCCAGTACCATCAAATATCTCCACTACTAGCTTTAAACTTGACATTGGAATCCTCGACCATGTGGATGAGGAAGCCAATGCCCCAGATGTAATTTTTACATGGACTCGTTTATCGGTGAATCGTCTAACACCATTTCAGACTCAAATGGTAGTATTCAATATAACAAATTACACACAAGCCAAAGGATGAACCTTCGGCTCTGATACCACTTGTCCGGGAAACCGGTTAATTTTCCACTCAAAAAATTACAACTACCAAATAAATGCGTAATAAAAGAGATAAGAAAAGAACACACCCGAAATTGATAACGGAGTTCGGCCAAAAGTGCCTAATCTCCGAGCACCGCCTAAGCAACCTGCTCTTATTAATTTGGGAGAAGAAAGAATACAAACTTTTTGGTGTCTACCAATTGGGAGGGGAGAGTGTTAATTTATAACTCTCAAACACCCCCCCGAGGCCTATCCCACCAATGTGGGATAGAAACTTATGCCAAAAAAATCAACACTAATATCTGACTTTTCTGACCTCTTCTAAAAATTATGAGAGTTACAAAGTCTGTAATTCTATTTCCCTTGTTCTAATTATTAGGTATATCAACCCCTTATTCTTTAAACACTTGGTTGTCTAACTTCTTATGCTAAAGCTTAATTAACAAGTCAAACATTTGTTGTGTTTATAACTCTTCTAGCTGCTATTGGCACCACTACATCATCTCTTATTTAACTGTGAATGTATATATTGATCTATCTAAGATGCAAGTGATAAATGTGAGAATGCATGTAAGGAGAGGGTTGAGGCAAGAACTATTTCATTTTTGGGTTTTTTTTTTGTTGGGGTAAAAGGGAGGGGGAGGGAGGGGAGGGGAAGGGGACTGGGTGAGGTTACTGTCTTGATTGGGGAGGGTTATTCAATGTGGGAACTATTAATGACACTGAACAACATATTTGACAAAATTGAAGTGGCCCCAAACAGTCCTGCTAGCTATATACTATCACCATCACCATCACCAAAATTATTTTCAGGCTATCATCATCTCAATCATCTCTGATTCGAACGATCAGTGGGATATGAGAAGCATATAGGACTCAGAGCAAGAGAGAGAGATTGGAGTAAATGTGAGGGACGGACAGGCTTATTAGTCAATAACAAATACATAACGGAAAATGATGAAAAATTTATCATCAGGTGGAGACTGGATAGTATTGTAAAAAGAAGAACAAAAACCAAAATCACACAAGGGAATGATCTTTTTGGTATCCTAAAATAAAGATCTGATCAAGAAGAAGTATAGAAGAATCCAAAATTCTTCTCTCGTTTGTAGTGTCACTATCTGTTCAGACAGTTATTTCACTCTTACATGCTACGTGCTGGCTTTGTCAGTGCTACACCCTTTGGCGATTAAGAAAGGAAGGAAGCAAGAAAGCAGACGTGCGGAAGCCAATGATAAATGCGTACCACCAATAATGCAAAAGGTAGCTGAAAAGTAAACTCTATGTTATTGTTATGTCCTAATCGTTGCAGGTGTCTCGTTTTCTAGCACACAAGCCTACCTTAGAGAAACATCAACATGCATTTTGCTTCTCCCTTTTTTTTTTCTTTATCTTCTTTTTAGCAGATTTTAGCCTAAAATTTTGTATGCATGAATCTTTTGGTTCATAAGTTAGCAAATTTGCAGCAATTTCATATGAGGTATAGAGTGAACAACTTGTTGAAAAGCCTAAGGGACTTCCCAGTTTCAACTTTCAGTCTTGTTTGGCAGACAATAGAGATACGAATCTTGTGCGAGGGAAGAATGAAAGGGTTTGAAGAAGTTCGTTTTCCAACCTTATTGCCTTTATCAATTTAGTCAAATTATCAACATATTTCCGGTGGATCTTATGTTCAATAGGAAAATATCATGATTTATTTATTTATTTATTTTGCCTATAGAATCATAAGGACCAGGGAAATCAAGTTTGACCATGAATAAAAGACTATAAACTTTGAAGCGCGGGATCAGTTGTTAAATTGATGACTTGACTAGAGTTAATGGTGAGCCAGGGAAAAGTGTGCAGTGGGATTATTCCTAGACTATTAGTGCATAAATGTCAACATCAAGTGTAGTTTTGACTTCATTTTTTGAGGTGGTTTCTTTGCAAATCAATTTGCTTGTTTTCCTCCAATCTATGCAAGCCGACTAACTATTCAAAAGGAAGAATAATACTCCAAAAAGAATAAGAAAGGCATCTGCATTATCCATTTCCATCTTCTAGAAACAAACCTCCTGCCAGTTGACTGCCACAAACACATTGTTCCCAAGATTAACTCGTTGTCAATTTAAAAGATGAAGTTCATTTCTGAATCTACAGCTTGATCCGCAGCTACACATGCAGTTCTGAATTCTTTTGACTTCCTGCTTTTCCTCAAATTCAAATCATGTGATTGAGTTTCGCATATAGAAACTCTCTCTCCATTAATCATTCACAAACTGTGAAAACTGAAACGGATGGTATATCGAGAACAACTAGAAATCATTAACAAAGCCAAAACAGATGAAAAGAAATTAAAGATCTATGGTGAAATCTACATTCTGGATCTCTCTATCGTATAATTTGTATAACAAAATGTGCATGCACGCATAAAGATTATGCATGAAAACAAGTAATCTTTCAAGGCATGCAAGTATCCAAAGTAAAGGGATAATTTCAGAATCCCCCTAAGGTTTCTAACAATTTCATTCACCTCCCCTAAGATTTATAAAATAACACTAACATCACCTAACAGTATTGTGGGTCCAATTCTTATATCACCTAGGGAAAAATTACTCATATGCCCTAAGATATTGTGTCTTATTGAAAATTAATATATGATAATTAAGCAATTAGGGCACTAATTAACTATTAGTAACTAATTAATGAAAATAACCGTTGAGAATTTTTTCTAATGATAAACAGTAACCTGCAATTACAAAATGGTGCCAATTGATGTATCGAATATTTGTTTAGCCTTAGAAATTAATACACCAAATTGACACACTAAACAGTAATTTGTCTGGATTTTTTTCACTCTAAAAAACTTTACAGTTGCCTTGCTATTACACTTACAATATTTGTTTTTGTTGCTAAAGGATGTAAGTCAATTTCATGATTTCCCCTTGTAGATTGACATGGCCATAGTTTCTGCACCTACTTCACTTTGAACTTGCAAAATCCACACAAAATCACTATATTTCCCCTCAAATTGTGCTTTTTCAAGTGAAAATGAGATCCATCTTAATGATTCTTGTTGCCTTTATATGCAAAATGGCAAAGAGCTGAAAAATAGCTGTTGTAATCTAATGCACTAGCTGTTGATTCAACTTTGTAGAGAAAGTCAATTGCTACTTATTTTTTGTTTTTCTCTATTTGCATTTACTTTCTCTCACTTTTATTAATATGTTTTACTTTCCTTTACAATACAACTTGTATGCAAGCATAAAGGGCATTTATTGAATAAAAGTTTATCTCTCCCCTCAAACTACTTTTTTAATGGTACTTTTTTTTATTTGAACTCATTTTGTTACCAAATCATTAACTTCAGGGGAGGTTAGTGTAATTTTACAAATTTCAAGAGAGGTTAGTAAAATTGTTGTGAACCTCAAGGTAGGTTTTTGAAATTATCGCCAAAGTAAATTGACGATACCTACAACTCGATACGATTAGTCTTTCGTTTCATAGCTTGATTTCATATTGGAAACGTAGGGTTGAATATTTTCTCCTTTTTTTATTTTTTTTGTCTCGAGTATGCATGCCATGTTCAGTTATGTCTCAAAAGAATTGAGTCGCGTTGATAAAGATGCTTTACAAACTTGTTAGCAGCTTTCTTCCTCAATTAGTCACTCATCATAATACCTCTACAACCTCTTTCTCAACTTTATGATTAATATTGTCATGTTGTTTGCTGAAATATATCGCATGCTCAGAGAGCAGGGCAGCCTGGTCACCAATAATGACCACAACTGGGAAGTCTTGTGATTTTCAATGCATTAATTATCTTCAGATAAACTGACACGGTAGAGGACCCCTCCTTCATTTTGCTGTACCGTGACAATTATACATAATCTCCTACATAAATGAAGCAAATGGATTTTCAATTGATGGCTAATGTTCATGAGAAAGGACAGGATAGAACTTTACTGTGCCTCACATAGGTTGCATGCTAATATTCTGTCCTCCATACACTGGCCATCGTCGCCCAAAATAGTGATGGAATCAGGGAGAGAGACAAGAATGTAAAATTAGTTTTATTACTTCGTCTATTGGAGGAGAAGATATTTCTACAATTAAATTGTAAGAGGCCTGCCTAGAAAATTTTAAGTCTAAGAAGTCAAGTTTTGCGCTTTTTATAGATATTAAAAAAGAAAAGAACCGGAAAGAAAGAAAGAAAACAGAAAGATTAAGAGCATCGATTTGGAAAGAACTGCAAAGACTCGCAACCACCCCAAATCTTCAGCGCCAAGTTTATGTAACCATTTTCTCCTTCCCCTCTTGAGAAACAAACGCCCACACACACAATTACGAAAATGTGAAAATGCTCAACTTGGAAAAAAAAGAAAGAAAGAAGATAAAGATAAAGAACATCAACTTGGAAAGAACTACAAGTCTCACAACCACCCCAAATGTTCAATGCCAAGTTTATGCAACTATTTTCTCCTTCTCCTGTAAGGTTTGGAGTTTCCTCTGAAAAAAAAAAGCATATGCACACGCAATTAGCAAAAATGGAAAAGGAAGAAATGCAATTTTAGTCCCCAATGTTTCAATCAAAATAATTCTAGTCCCCAAAGTTTGTGATTTTTGGTAGATTTAAAACAACTAAAGGAAATGGAACAATGATTAACGGTCGACATTGAATTGCTGTTAGTCAACAACTTTGTCTTTACACTTTTGATCCCCAATATTTTGAATTTGAACCATTATATTTCTCTAAATTTTAAATAGCGACATTAAATGTTTTAGCATGAATTGAGCTGCAAATTAAAATGAAATAGTATTAAATGGATAATAAGAATTATAATTAAACTTTTTTTGCTTATTTTTTATTTTACTTATTCATGCTAATAATATATTATATGTTTGTTATCTTTTGCATAGTTAATCTCCAATTTGGTATAATATATGTATATTATTATTTCTCACTATTAATAATTAATTGATAATGATTTTTTTATTTTTATATCTAATGATAGTTAAAAAATTAATTAAATGTCCCTTTAAAATATAATAAATATATACTATTTGTAAATTATATTATTCTTTTTTTTCTTTTTAATAGGTTATCAATTGAATTTGAAATGAATTTGGCATTTTATACACATTATATGAAACATTAAATGATTATCAAAGTACATAGGTATTAAAATAAATGCTTTAAAACTATAATATTGGAACCTTAGATTTTAATTGGCAAGAAAGATAACAAAATGACTTTACATTTGTACTTGCCTTCACTAGTTTTTATAAGTAGAATGCCTAACATTTAATTAAGTTTTTAATTATCATTAGAAATAAAAATAATAAAACTCATTATCAATTAATTATTAATAGTGAGAAACAATAATATACATATATTATATCAAATTTGTGACTAACTATGCAAAACAAAAGAAATATATGATATATTATTGTCATGAATAAATAAAATAAAAATAAAAAAGAAGAAAAATATAACTATTAGAGAAATATAACTATTTCATTCTAATTTGTCATGCTAAAACCCTTAAAATATCATTATTTAAAATTTAGAGAAATATAACAATTCAAAATCAAAACATTAGAGACCAAAAGTGTGAAGTTTTGATTAATGGCAATTTAATGTTGACCATTAGTCATTGTTCCATTTTAGTATGTTGTTCTAAATATGCCTAAAATCACAAAGTTTGGGGACTAGATTTGTTTTAACTAAAATATTGGGAACTAATTTGATGCATAGGCTAAACAATGGGGATCAAAACAGCAATTATCCCAATGTAAAATGCTCGGGACCTTCTTATTGCACATTTTCAATCACTTCGTATGGAAAGTTCACAATTGACATTGATTTTTTAGCGCTTTACATCATATTAGCAAGCCATTGTGATTTTCTTTTTTTCTTTTTTTTTTTTTGTAAAACTTCTCCTAGTTTGTATTTCCTAGATTGTGCATAGACATTGTAGACACCAAAATTTTGGTGTTTTATTATTTATTTATTTATTTACTATTCGTTTTTATTTGTTCTATTTTTATTTGTATTTACTTTTAGTTTTAGTTATTTTATCCATTGTAGCTAGAATTTCTCAAAGGAAAAAGAAAAGTGTTCCAAAAAAATATGTTTTAGTTGTTTAGGATTTAATTTCATTATTGAAAGGAAAAAAAGGAAAAATAAAAATGAAAAATGGGAAAAAGAAAAATTGCAACTTCGTTCGTTTGTTTTTGTTTGATATTTTTACTTAATCATCTTGTTGTTTATATTTTTTGTTTTACTTAATTATCTTTTGTTTATTGCTTAATTTTATTACTTAAATCTTAAGTGTTAAAAAAAAAAAAAAAAAAGTGATACGCGGCAGCAAGCTGCGTTTCTCGCAGCTTGCAAAGAAATGTTCGGGCAGCCCTTGGCTGCAAATATAGGAAAGATGTTTGAGGGTTTTAGGGTTGATAGATGGATATAAATAGCAAAGGTAAGAGCAGCCGCAAAGGGGAGAGAGGTTTAAAAGGCAAAACAAAACGAGAGAGGTTAACGGCTGCAAACGGGAAGAAAAGACCAGAAAGAGGAAAAAGAAAAGGGGGATAGAGAGCTAGGGAGAGTTGACGGGCTAAGAGGAAAACTGGGGGAGGTTCGGTGAACAAAAAAGGGAAAAACACTAGAGGGGGCAGCGGACAGGGGAACGCAAGGAGAGATTGAGGGCTGAGTGTTCGGTGAGCTTGAAGGGGAAGCAGCAGATAAGAGTTGCGGCGGAGTAAGGAAAGAAGAGAGAGCAAAGGTTTTTGAAACTAGGGAGGTGATGGCTGAGGGAAACAGAAAACGCTAGAGGAGATAGTGGGGTGCAGCGGCTAGGTTAGGAAGTGAGGAAGGAGACAAACGAACAAGAAAAGGAACGAGAAAAGGGACAAGAGGGTTTCAGCTGGGCGGAAACAACTCCAGGCATGTGGAATCGACGCTCGAAGTGACAAACACGTCACTCCTGGAAATTGTTGAAGAGAGGACTTTCCCTCCATAGATCTGTGCAACTTCCATCGATTTCTCAGGTTTTTATCTCTGTAAGTATATCGTTTCTACACTTTCTGAGGAGTGAATCTTTGCTATGAATGTGCTCAGGTTGATGCCACTGTTTTACGTTTCTGTTTGGTGAAATATTTCGTGGGTTTGGACTGGGTTCTGAGGTAGGGATTTAGGCTTTCTATATGATTTCATCCGGTGAATCTATGAGTCTTGCTTGAAGTTTATGGCTGATTGTTACAAGCAAACCCAGAATTTGTAGTCTAGAAAACCATGATTCTGCCAAGTAGATACATGAATCGTCACCCTCTTTGCCGCTGGTTTGATGGTTCGTTCCATAGTTCCATCATGTTTGCTCTTTGATGTTTCTCTTGCCATTGCTTTCCTTTTTCCTGTTTTGTATATTTTGGGCATGGTTTGTTTTTGTGAAGATTTATTGGATTGCTGATTGGATTTTTCTATGATGCTTGTTGTTTAAAATCATAACCCCGGAGTTTTGACATGTTAACAAAGGAAAACTTGCAGTAAACACCAGAAAATTGTAGGCGAAATCATTGAAGGAAATGGCATGTTCCTTTCCTGATTTGGAAGTGCTCGTTGCTGGTTCAGATGTCAAAGTTCTCTGGTTTTTGTTGCTTAAGTTTTAGTTTGATTAAGGTCTGTAATCTGGGGTTCAGTTATGCATGTCTATCCTAAGTTTCTTGCTTTCCATCCTTGCTGCATTTCAAGTGTCTGAACCAACAAGCCCATAAGAGCTTGCGTCTCTTGCCGTTCCTTTTGCTGCTAAGCAACTCAGACTCCCAGCTCTGATTTTGCGGCAAAACAAAAATGTGATGCTTGGCTGAGTGGATGATTTAGAACTTTCCGTGTTTGCCCGTTTTGCTTTTAAAAATTTGGATATTCATCAAAATTCACTTTCACCATGAAAAGGAATGAAAAGCTGTTGGCTGGAAAAATTGCAGAATGTTATTTTGATGCTTTGCATGATCTCCTGTCCGAATTTCTGATGTTTAAACATAAGTGTCTTATGATGGAAAGTGAGATGAATGCTTAGTGATGTGTTTAGTTGTTTGAGATAGAAGCGTTGTTACTTGAGGTAATGAAATGAAATGCAAATTGCGATGGTTTCTTGGCTGCAGAAATGTTTGCTTTGAGTTGCAGAAGCAGATTTTCCTTCGTAAGATTGCATGTTCTGCATGAAAGTATTTTCTAAAAATTACCCCTTAACCCCCCAAGTTCCCTTTTGTTTCACTATGGCCCAACCATTTGAATAATTTCTCAATTTGGTCCTTGGTAGCTTTAACTTTTGCAACTTCATGGCTTGTTTGTTTTGATTAATTACTATACTTTGTTTCAATTTCACTTCAATCATGACTTTGGGGACTTTATGATCAAGTGAGCTTTACTTTGCACATTTCTTTTAATTTTTCTTAAATAAATTGGTACCTTGACCATTTCTTTTATTTTGGAGGATAAATAAGTGATTTCACTTCATTGGGCCCCAATTTCAAGGGAGGTACACTCTACCCTTTTATTTGCACCTCATTTGACCTTATGTGCTCCTATGTGCTATGTGGATATGCATGTCTACTTCGCTTTCCTTGCCTTGTCTAAATTTCTTCCAATTAGTTCGTTTACTTTTCGCTTTTGTTTAAGTTATTCATTATGGGGTATGTGTACACCTCTTGGCTTGTAATAGATAGGGCTCGGAGAGCATTTGGTCCATTTCCCCTTCCCCTTGGTTGCTTTTATTTAAGTTTTTATGGGGTATGTGTACACCTCTTGGCTTGTAATAGATAGGGCTCGGAGAGCATCTGGTCCACTTCCCCTTCCCCCTGGTTGCTTGCTTTTGTTGCTACATGTTTAATTGCTTTATTAGGCTCTTGCATCTAGTCGAGCATGCTAAATGTTATGTGCTATGTGTTTATGAGCGTTTTGGCATGTCTACTTGCTTTCATAACCATGAATGAATGGAATGGATGAATGTACGTTTCCGCTAGTCCAACGCTAGTCGGAATTCATAGAATGGGCTAGTCCAACGCTAGACCCTTAGGGATTTCCCCTCGTTAGCACATCATTTGCTTGTTCACTACATATCATGCATTTTTCCTTAGTTTTATCATCTGGCATGCTCCTCGAGCCCCTTTTCCCCTCATTTTAGGATTTTTGCATCTCATACTAGTCATAGGGTACATTTGCGTGAGAGTCCCCTTAAATATGGGATATAGACGAGTGTGGCTTTTTCTAAGCCTTAGCACGCTTATATTCCCTCTATCAAAGGAAAAATCAAGTCACGATTTAGGTCTCCCCGTACCCAATATGCATGAATTCCCTAGGCTCATGCATTCTCAATCCACTCTATCATTACGCTCTCACTTTTGTCTCATTTGCACACATGCACCTTTTTATCACTTTCACTTGCACACGAACACTTTTTTATCTCCACTTGCACACGAACACTTTTTTATCTCCACTTGCACACGAACCCTTTTATCTTCACTTGCACACGAACATTTTTATCTTCACTCGCACACGAGTACTTTCATCTACATTTGCACACCTTCACTTATATCTTATTACTTTTATCATTTTTCTCACTTCACACAAACTCACACTTTCACATGGCATGCATTCCACTCATTTTTTACGTCATTTAGGTTTAGGTGTGACCTCTCCAAAAGGATCATTGTTGGGCTTCACAATTAATGTGATTGGCACCACTCAACCTTTGAAGAGAAATTTCCCCCAATACCCCTAGGTCTAGGGTTTTGCATTCATATAGACATATCCAATACGCGATACATGCCTTGGGTAGAAAAATTAGGAAAAATTGGTTTAAGTCACGCAACTAGCCTTGGCTAGGTCGAAGGGGTGCCTTGGATTTTTATCCTTGCCTTCCCCTTCGTCAAATGTGACCCCCGATCCCTCTTTTGGTTACGTAGACCCAAAAGTTCTCTAAAAGGGTTTATTTACTTTTTTTATTCAAAAACAAAAATCATTTTTGGGTGACTTGGTACACCCTAACCCTATACCAAGTGGCGACTCCATTTTTGATACAAAAAACCCTTTTTGAACTTTATATGGCCAAACCGTCGCATTATCAAGTCCCATGGCCTTTATTTTCATTTTGCACACGTTCACACACACACTACACACTCACATCTCACATCACACTACACACACCATACACATCATATCAAAAAGTGGGGCGCGACAGACATTTTGGTAAATTAACATGCCAAACTTTAGAGAAGATTTTGTGGATATACATTGTGAATATGTTCATTATTTTTAGGGCGAGATAATTTATTCTAATTGACTCTATTTTCTGTTTTCTTCACACTAACAGACTACATGACTCCATTCCTCTTTTCGATGAGTTTCTCAACAATATTCACGTGCATCCTTAGTTTAATGATCAAGATTGAGAGTCTAGCATTTACAGATATGGGTCCAAATCCTTTTTCCCTTTCTGCTCTTCTTAAATTCTATTCCTCTTCTACCAGAAAAAAATTAAAAAAAGAGAGGAGACAATATGCCTAACATCCTCCCATTTGACTTTTGTGGTGAAGATAAAAATTTGGTGAAGTGCTTAAATGTTGGCTATTTTTTTTTAATGAATTATTGTTTTATAAACTCAAGAGGAAATCAACATGGTTACACAATTTTCCAACATTCTAGACTCCATCAGCCTGCAAAGTTATCCTACTTTCCTCCTCCTGATCAAAGGCATGCCTAGCCTATCTATGCGAATTTTCCCGCGCGCCAACCTAGGAATTGCACTGAACTGATCATAGATGCTCATAGTGCGGTTGCGAGCAGAAGCTCCCACATTTGCTAGTCTGTCTACCACCCTATTAGCTTCTCGATAACAATGCTCAAACCCCGCCGCATCCTCAGCCAAGCCCCAAATCTGTTATATCTCCCTTCATATCACCTATGGGCACTACAACCATCGTTGAATAATCCCAACCAGGGAAAGTGAATCCACTTGTATACTGATATTGGTGAACCCTTTTTGCTTGCACAGGCGGAGACCCGTTAATAGGGCCAATGCCTCTACCCGCAAACTAGTAGTTTCTCCAAAATACGCAAAAAAAGCAAATAATGGCAATCCAGAAGAATCACGTAGAATTCCTCCACCACTACTCACTCCTGGGTTGCCCTTGGAGCATCCATCCATATTTAATGTTAAAATCCCCGCCTCCTTCGCCTTCCATCCCACTAGCTGGTAGCCATAGCAAGTTGGCGTTTGCGCTGTCCACTCGTATAGCTGAGGAAAGGTTTGCACCGCAACCCTCTGATTGAATTGGACTTCTACCACCGCTTTCACGTCCAACAAAATGTCATGACAAATCCTCACTATTCGCATCCGAATCCCCTCATAATACGCTTGATTCCGAGCCTTCCAAATATACCAGCAAATATAGCTTGGAAGAACTAAGAAAAGGATCCGTCTTTTCTCTATGCGTGGCGCAGACATCCACCATCCCGTTATCCGTGTCCGTAGTGAGGAGCCTAGCTGTGCCAGCCCACACAAACTACCAAAATAATCCCATACTTCCTTTGCAATCTTACTCTCCAAGAAAACATGCTCCAAGGCCTCAATCGATCCCTCTTGGCAGTACAAACATTTTGAGGCCAGTTGTACTCCCACCCTCCACAAAGCACTAGTTAGTGGCAATCTCCCCAATAGTAGACGCATCATGAAGAAAGAGATTTTCAATGGAATCCGTGGATGCCATACCTGGGATTGTACCAAAGAATAGTTACGAGACTGCCGGTGTCGCGCCCCATTTTTGAATAAGAAGAATAAAAGACGAGTTTAGAAAAATGGCTTTTGATTCAATTTTGGTTGGAAAATGAATTTTTGATTTAAAAAGAAAATGAAAAAACATGGGTCTAAATGGGACTTGAAAATGCGACGATTTGACCCAAAACAATAGTTTAAAAAGGGTTTTTAAAACAAAATTGGAGTCGCCACTTGGTATAGAGTTAAGATGTACCAAGTCACCTAAAAATGAATTCTTCCAAGGAAAAAGTAGAAAACCCTTTTTAAACGACTCCTAGTCTACGTAAATCAAAGAAAAAGGTTCGGGAGTCACATTTGAAGAAAGGGAAGGCAAGGATAAAAATTCGAGGCACCCTTTCGACCTAACCAAGGCTAGTTGCGTGATTTAGTCAAAGATTTTCTTATTTTATCCTTAAGATTTATCACATTTGGATGCACTATATGAATGCAAACCCTAGACTTAAGAGGGTATCGGGGGTCGAAATTTCTCTTCAAAGCTCAATTGATGCCAATCACATTAATTGTGATGCCCAATGTGGACTTTTCGAAGAAGTCACAAATAATGCAAAAATATGAGACTCTAAGAAAAGAAATAAAATAATTATACAAATATACATGTCTTAAACGAGTGCATCATGTCGGGTACGGGGGACTAATGTTCGTGACTCAATTTTCCCTTTAATAGAGGGAATACGAACGTGCTAAGGCTAGAAAGCCAAACTCGTCCATATCCCATATTCAAGGGGTGACTCCCTAACCTATGCACGCAAATGAGCTTAGTAACTAGAATGAAATGCAAAAACCCTATGATCATACTTCAAATGTGGGAAAAGGGAGAAGGGTCATGCAAAAATGTAAAAATACTAAAAAGAAAAAAAATGCATGAACATGAGATGAAGGCATGCGAATGTACTAGCAAGGGACGGTCGTATTGGATCTAGCATTGGACTAGTCCTTCACTAACGCTCTCTCACAAGCATTGGACTTGCAAGAGCTCGAGGGAAAGACCATGACTAGCGTTGGACTAGCCACGGTTTCGTGCATTTGCATCCATCATACATACATAAGTAAATGTGCATAATTAAAGCGAGTAGGCATGTGAGCACGTAATTCACATAACACATAACACATAACACATAAGCATGCATATGTAGATGCCAAACCCTAAGAAAGCAATTAAACACATAGCACATACGCATGCAAATCACACAACGAAAAAACCAAAGAAACCCTAACTATTACATTAGGAGGGGGAAGCCTACTACAATCTAAAAGGGGAAATAAGAAGGAATAAAATAATTAAATCCCTAACTATTACAATTTTGGCATTCGAGTGCCTCCCAAATGATAAAATTGAACTAAAATTAAAGTAAAACTAAGCAACTAAAGAAATAAATAAAGTGAAAATGAAATAAACACTTAAAGTCATGCAATTGCACACATAAGACACATATACGCACGCAGGGTCAAATAAAGTCAAAAATAAAGGATAAGGTGTACCTCCCTTGAGTTGGAGCGCTAATGGGGTGAAATGACTTATTTACCCTCCAAAAACAAAGAAAATGTCAAGGCATCATTTTAATCAACAAATAATCACATGAAGTGGAAATGAACACGCAATTGAATCATATTGCGGCATTCCAAGGAAAGTAAACTACTCCTATTTAACCAAATGAAGACAAACAAGGACCCAATTGAAAGAGTAAAGAAGTTTAAGGGGCCAAAATGATTGATTTTTCCATTTTTCGGGCCATAGTAGCGTTAAACACAAATTAAGGGGTTTAAATGAGATTTCTGAAACCTTTTCCATGCATGTTTCATGCAAACCACGGATGAAACAAGTTTCTGCAATTACTTTCCTACGCTATGAAGCTTCGGCAACCGAGCATGAGTTAGGTATTTTTCAACTAAACATCAAAGCTTTGGACTAAGTAACAACTACATAACTACCATAATCCAAACAAGCGAAAAGCATAGAAAGAAACCATGCAAACTCTTTAGAAACTTTCGTGCAGGCTTACGAATGAAACTGCTGCAACAAAACTTGCTGCACTTACGTCTCCAAACGGAGATTTCTTAAGCACAACTTTGATTAGATATTTCCAAACCAACAATCACAAATTCGGACTAAGCAACAAACGTCATAATTATCATCATTCAAACAAGCAGAAAACTTAGAAAAGTGTCATGCAAAAAATTCTGGAAAAACATGCAAAAATGGTCCGGCAACTAGGTTGCTTATTTCAGCAAGAATTCGAAATGTTTCTAGTATCTCCAACCCCAAACATGCAAAACCAACACCTCTTATCCAATTCTTCTTTCCAATCTTAAAATCAACCAGCCAAATGGATTTTTTTTTTGTGAGCAGCTGCAGAAAGGAATACAGCAAAAGGAATGCAAACAAAAAGTCTTTGTTCTGCTACAAAATTTGCAGCTTCAAATTGCGTGGCTCCCATCAAAACATCTGTGGCTTAGACCAAACAAATGGGCTCACTATCAATCATTCAACTACCTCTTTCAAAATTCAGATTAACTAGGAAACAAAGTCATGAAACCACTGATTGTCATGGAGAAAGAGACCGCAGAATCATAAGTTTGTCCGAGATTTATTGCCACTTTAATGGTTTCTGATGCAAGTTAACGACCTAACCAACAAAGACTGGAATCAAGATAACAAGATCAGCTAACAAATCTTTCCATTCTTCATCGTAACATCCTTATCTATGCATCAGAAAATCAGACAAAAAAGAACAGACAAATCTCTGCAAGTTTCCAGCCATGGTTCTCTACCCTTGCTGTGTTCATCAGATGTATCCTTCATCCGAACACAGCCCAACATCCCAATCCAACATCAAACCGCAATGTTAAGTAAGGAAAAAAAACAAAGTTCAACATCCGAACATACAAACAGCAAGAGAAAAAGGATCAGCCATTAACGAAGCATCAGCACAAACAAGCCCGAATCTTTTTCCATTTCCTAAAATTTTTATGCATCAGATTCGGATGACATGCGTTTTCTTAGCTGGGTTTTGTCAAGATTCAAGTTCAAAGCATACAAAATCTAAACAACCCAACCCATGAAATCGATATATACTGATGTAAAGAGCAGTGAACGAATCCACTATGAACCAAACATTCAACAAGCAGCGCACAAAAAAATACAGTAGCAATGATTTCCAATATTCTGATCTAAATCTCACACTATTTAACTAGAAAGGGCTGAGAACATCACCTTACTCACGGACAAAGCGTGAGATAACCCAGGAAAATAACTCAAATGGAGCGGCCGGATTGCTGAAGTTGCGTCAGTGGCTTTGAGTTCGCGGCGAGGACAGTGGTGATGAAATTTCAACTTCCTTTTCCTCTTGTTGTTTTCCCTTCGGTCAGTTGAGAACCTTATTTGAAGTCCTCTTCCTCTTTCATTTTTTCCTCTTTTTCTGTTTTCTTCTTCTTTCCTCGTCTCCACTGCCACCCGAAGCTCACTTTCTAATTCCTCCTCCCTCAGTTTCAGTTTTTCTCTCTCTCTTTTAGCTTTCTCAAACTCTCCAATGGAAACCCCTCCGCTCTGGTTTCTTTCCTCTGTTCTCTTTCTACCTAGCCCAGCCGCCAACTCTACCCCCGGCTCCCTTTTCGTTGCTCTCTCCCTCGGTTTCTGGTTCTTTCCTCTCTCCCTCTCTCTCCCAGATTCTCCCCGCCGTCACTAGCCTCTCCCTTTCGACCGTCCCCTTAGCTTTCCTTTTATATCCCCTCTTTATAGCTACCAAAACTTCTAAACCTACATCCAATGGTGCTGCTGAAATCATCTTTCCTTGATGGTTTATGAACCCTTAGATGAGTTTTGTCCATGATGATCTTAGTGTAGGGATTAAAGCCAAGCGGTTAGGGAGAAAGTGATCCAATGGCGAAAAAAAAATTGGTGGGAAAAAGAAAATAGGATTGTGTTGCCTTTCCTTGTATTTTCGCTTCATGTTTCTGCTAAAAAACGAAATATGGAGATAGAGCTCGGATCACATGAAGCTGACACAAGCGTGAGCTTGGTCTGGCACCTCTTTCTCTTTTTTTTTTTAAAATTTTTAATGCTAAAAATGCCTAACGAGAAAAAGTATCAAATAAAAACAAATAAAGATAAATAAATTAATATCTAGAATGCCAAAATGAAAAATAAAATCATGACAATTATCAATAAATAAATAAAAATAAAATAAAATAAAATAAAAAATTTGGTGTCTACAGTTTGCCCCTCTTTGTCTGAGTTTTGGAAAAACTTGAGACAAAGAAGTAGACACCAAATACTTACCTGTGTCATTCGGCTGCGAACGACTCGAACGACTGAAGCTTTTGAAATGAGGACTGACCTCTTTAACAAAATTTTCAAAAATGGGACTGACCCAGACGAGAAATTTAAAACAGGACTGACCCGAATAAGAAATTTAAAAGGGGACTGACATTAATCGTGGGACTGGCCCGAACGAGAAATTAATCATGGGACTGACCCGAATTAGGAATTAAACATGGGACTGACCCGAACAAGTTTTAAATCATGGGACTGACCCAAACAAGAAATTTAAAATCATGGGACTGACCCGAACAAAAATTTAAAAGGGGACTGACCCAAACAAGAAATTAATCATGGGACTGGCCCGAACGAGAAATTAATCATGGGACTGACCCGAACTAGGAATTAAACATGGGACTGACCCGAACAAGTTTTAAATCATGGGACTGACCCGAACAAACTTTAAATCATGGGACTGACCCGAACAAAATTTAAATCATGGGTGACCCGAACAAACTTTAAATCTTGGGACTGACCCGAACAAACTTTAAATCATGGGACTGACCCGAACAAAATTTAAATCATGGGACTGACCCGAAAAAACTTTTAAATCATGGGACTGACCCGAACAAACTTTAAATCATGGGACTGACCCGAACAAAATTTAAATCATGGGACTGACCCGAACAAACTTTAAATCATGGGACTGACCCATGTTTAGTGGCAAAGAAAATAAAATGCTCACTGGTGGGACTAACCCATGTTCAGTAGTAGTGGAAAATGAAATGCGCACTAGTGGGACTAACCCATGTATAATGGCAATGCAAATGAAGTGCTCACTAGTGGGACTGACCCAACGGCTAGTGGCAGTGTAAATGAAATGCTCACTAGTGGGACTGACCTAACGGCTAGTGGCAATGTAAATGAAATGCACGCTAGCGGGACTGACCCATGTTTAGCGGCAATGCAAAATGCAATGCACGCTAGCGGGACTGACCCATGTTTAGCGGCAATGCAAATAAAAATGCTCACTAGTGGGACTGACCCAACGGCTAGTGGCAGTGATGAATGAAATGCCTTGACAATCGGTCAGTGGGATTAAACCCGAGCCTGTCGAGAAAATTGGAAATAGAAAGGCACGTTAGTGGGATGAACCCAATGCTAACGGAGATAGACTAAAAACAACACACACGTTAGTGAGATAGACTCGATGCTAACGGTGGTGGAATAAAATGCACACGTTAGTGAGATAGACTCGATGCTAACGGTGGTTGAATAAAAACACACACGTTAGTGAGATAGACTCGATGCTAACGGTGGTAGAAGAAAAATGCACACGTTGAGATAGACTCGATGCTAACGGTGACAGAAATCAGTGAATTAAATGTGGTCGTCAAGAATGGGGAATGGAAGGGTGCGCGGTGGGTGCTGAGACTTCATCAACAAGAAATTGAAATTTGTCAAGGAACAAGAAATTAAACTTGATTTTTTTTATTTTTTTTCTTTTTTGATTTTTGACTTTTCTGATTTTTTTGTTTTTTTTGTTTGTTTTTTTTTGCTTTTTTGCTTTTTTGTTTTTTTGTTTTTTTTTATCTTTTGATTTTTGCTTTTTTGTTCGAGAGAATCTTTTCAAAAATAATTTGCCCCAGTGTAGGGCCCTTTTTCCTTCTTCTTTCTTCTCTTTTTTCGGTATCGGCCTTCCACGTCACTAGCTGCTTCTCCATCGATTTCATCCATGAATTCCTGCACAGGGGGTTTTACCAAAGTACAACATGCACTTAAAATTTCTTATTTTATTGATGCACCTACTACTCATATGAAGAGCAGCATGATTGATTCAAAAATATCTTGCTTGACTCTTGGACGAAATCCTCAAATGTGTTACAAAATCTGCCCTAGTGTGGGCTTATTTCGCGAAATCTCACAAATAAAAATTTTGCCCCAGTGTGGGCTCCTTTGATTGTAAAAATTTGTTCAGAAGATTCCCCGTTTATTTGAACAAGGAGAAACCGCACTTTCTAAAATTTAGAAAATAATCATATATGCAATGTGAAGAAATTTAAACGTCGAGTTTGAACTCATGCAGAAATTTCATGATGAATCCCTCAGGGTAAAACCAAATTCAAGAAGATTTCTCCCTCACTTTTAGCATTGGTGTTTAGGGTAACGGGTCACCACTTCTTGCTGGCTCCTCTTTCAGGACCAATCAAGTGGGCATTATTTCTGATTTAGAAATGGCTAAAGGAAATGGGAGGTCAAGATTTTGTTTTATTCTTGTGCCTAAATTGTATGTAATCCCTTCAATATCACATCTTAGTGAAAGCAAATAGTTTGTCACCCTTATTTTTTAAGAAAATTTAGTCAAGATATAAGCTTTGTAAGCTTGTAACAGAGGGGTAGAAACGATACCAAAACATGCGGAGACAGGTTATAATCTTATGATCATGAGTGATAGGTAGATTTCTTAGGAGCGTAATCCTTGCTTTGAGTTGTCATGAGGGATAAGTCAGCGATGGATTTTATGAGCTTGTAATGCGACTGGAAAACTATAGTTAAAGAAAAAATTTTCGAGGGTATTGCACCGAAGATCGCATTTTTCTCAAAATTGCTCTCATTTCGTACTCAAAGATCTCGGACTTTGTTTGCATTTTTTTCATCATTCACCAGGGACTTCAGCGTCAAATTTTTTTTGCATTTACTTTTCTTGCTTTGCTTTTTGCTTCTTTTTTCTTTTTCTCGACCTGGTAGGTTTTCACATGGTGAGTAGTGTCAACCCTATACCCAAACAATTCAGAAATACAGCTAAAATTTTATGGCATCAGAAATTTTCTTGAAAGGGTCATTGCAAAGAATAGAAGTCAGGACTTTCGGCTTTTGTAATGGGGTCTGGTGGGGTGTTTATAAAAGTTAAGGCTTGAAGGCAGATTAAAAGTGGTTTAATTAATCTGAGATCGCATTGTTGCGCCAACCCTATTTTAGGGTTAAATCAAAGCTTGCCCCAGTTCATTCTCCATTGAGGCTTTTCTTTCATCTTCCTCCTTTTCTTTTCTTTTCTTTCTTCTCTTTTCTGGCCTTCGGTCGTTTCATTCACCGAGGTTTTCTTTTCTTTCGGCCTTCCTTCAAAATATTAAATTTGCCCCAGTTTGGGGTTTTTCTTTTTCCTTCTTTTCCAAAACTCAATTTACCCCAATGTGGGGTTTGCGATTTTCAGGGGTTGCCCAAACGAAATAATTTATTCTGAAGGTTCAAAAGGCATAACTAGAGATAAAATGTTTGATTGGAAAGGAAGACGGCCTGACTTTCGTTCCATTCCTCACATTGACCCTGAAAGGAAACTTTCATTAATGCGAAATTTCTTGCATGTATTTGAATTAATTGACTGAGGAAGACTCTTGCTCATCCATAATTGGTTCGTCGGACAAAACTCTTCCTTTTTTCTTTTCCGTCAAAATTGAAGCCCCAGATAGTAATGGTAGAATCAAATTTTCCCAATTTAATTTTAGCCTTTATGCTTTTCCTTCCCTTTTTCCAAATTCTCCAAGCTCCTTCCCCATTGTGGGGTGCGATCGTAAGTGCCTTTGAAAAGAACCACCCATTTTAGCTCAAATGAGGATGCAAGGGATAAATAGTGTTTAGGTTGTAGAAACGATGGCCAAAGTATCATTCTTACACCTCATGACAACCAAAGTAACGAAATGGTCATTGAAAATCCACTCCCTTTTTGATATTTGAAAATCTTCCAATATAGGGTAGTGATCATTAAGGCTCTTATTTGAAACGAAATTATTCTTTCAAAGGCTCAAATGGGAGAGCAAATGATAAAATCTGTATAGGTAGAGAAACGAATGCTCGAAGTATCATTCCAAATTTTCAAAACAAAGAAGAAGTGATGTACATTTTTGCTTTCACTGAGATGTGAATTGAATCTGGTTAGACCAATGAGCAATTTTCCAAGCAAAGATTGTCCCAATTTACAATTTGTCAATCAATGTGACTGATTTTTGGGGGTCCATAAAAGTGGGCAAAATATGGATTGTGTAGTGAAGGAGAAAAGGTATTGCATTGGATATTTCGAGGCAGACCAATCAGTTTGAGTGATTTCTTTTAATCACGAACACTCTTATTGTATAGCTCAGATCACCCATCTAGTGTGAATTTTCAGGCAAGAGGTTGAAAAAATCTCAATTTGAGCTTATTTCTTAAAATTCATCATGAAATCTCCAATTGGCAAAATAAAGTATGAAATATACATGAATATATACAAAACAACAATTGTCTAAATGAAAAACTTTATTGCTGAAAAATCTCTAAAGAGCTTCATATGTACACTTTTGTCTCCTTTTCTTTTGAAACAAAATGTATTAACAAATCAAATAAACAAAATTTCTCTTAACAAACAATTATGGAGTCTCTTAGATGCTTTAGCCTAACGCTTCCAAATAGATCCCTCAGGTTTTTATTGCAAAGTCTGCCCAAGAATCAAGTAATACTTGTTATTTCCAAACTTTATTAGATCAAAATTGTTATCAGATATAGAAAAATATTTTCGCCTTATTGAATATATTTTTTATGAATACAGGGGAGAGGAGAAAAGAAAAAGAAAAAAAATACCCTGATAAGTGAATATTTAACGTACATTTTGTATGAATTTGGCATGAATTTTTGGTATGTTTTGAGAAGATTAAAGCCATATTTAAACTCTTTTGGTGATAATTGCTTAAATATTGTTTAAGAGTTAAGAAATTGATAAATGAGTGATTAATGCGTAATTTTGTGAAATTGTGAAGGTAATTGATGTATGAAATTCATGCACAAGTTGAAAGAAATGTCAGGGTCATCCAGAGGACAAAGTACACAAGAAAGTGGGAGCAAAAATGTAGAAAAAGGGAAGAAGTGAAAAACTGGAAAAATGCTCAACACGGATCCGAGGTCGGATCCGTGTGTACAAGAGGGATCCGACCCCTCGTCTGTACTTCTGGCGGAGTGTATCCGAGGTCAGGACGATCCGACCTCGGATCCATCATGGGAAGGCCTCGGATCCTATAATCCGAGCTCGGATCCATTATCACTCCTCGGATCCGAGGCTCGGATCTGTCTCTCTCCTCAGCAAGTGGCACAGCCGTTTTTCTTTACCTTTCTCACAACTTTTACAGCTATTTTGAGGGACAGAAATCGGTGGCACATGCTTCTGCAATAAAAGAGAAGACCAAATGAGTGTGGACAAAAGGAACATCATATCTTTGACTTCTTTTTACAAAATCTAAGTGGAGGAAATTATGAAGTGAGAGGAATGGAATTTCTACCACCTTTTATGCAGAAACACAAGGGAGAAGCAAGGATAACCATACGTAGCTAGTTTTCCTTCTTGCAACAAGTTTTCTCTCTAGATAGGAGTACTTGGAGAAGCATTTTTTGGAGAGTTTTCACTTGTAATCATATTGTGCAAGAACATAGCAGGAATTGGAGAGCTTCACCTTCAATTGGCTAAGCTTTCTTTTATCTTTCTTATACTTGTACTTTATGATGTTTTGCATTAATAAACTTGTGAATTTGATTGTTAAATCATTCATGAGTAGCTAAACTCCTTCATCTAGGGAGTAGATGAAACTTATGGCTAAATAATACTAATTGAATGTGATTTACACTTGTTATATCTTGAGTTAACTTGTCTACTTGTGTAGCTGTGATTTCTTGTTATTGTTTGATCACCAATAACTTGTTTACAGTTGTTATTGTTCAATGAGAATTGGTAATAACAATGGAAACACATGAGTAGAGCTTGAGTTGTATGTTCATGAAAATAGAAATACACTTAAGTGGATTACTTAGTATTTCATGAATTAAAACAGAGTTGTAGTAGTATTTCACCATGGAAATAGGGAAATCTATATTGCTCTAAGCCATTTCATCATGGAAATGAGACTTGGTAATCTTGGAAATAAATCTCTGGTTAAGCAAGAATAATAGCAAGAAGTAAATCCATTTATTTGTGTAGTTTATGCCATAAGTGGAATCTACATCCCTAGAATCTTCATTAAGTGAAATTTCTCTATTTGCATTCAGCATTTGTTAAACTAGATTTGTATATCAGATTTGTAGATTACAGCATTAGATTTTCTCTGCTCAAAATTAATGGTAAGTCTAAATAATAGAGAGAACAGGGGCTTAGTAATTGTTTAAATTGCTCCTCGTGGGATCGACCCGATACACATCTTGTACTAAAATTTCGACCTGTATACTTGCAGTCCAACGGGTGTAAAATCGGAATTAAACTTGCATTGATACAAAAAGAACCCGTCAAGTTTTTGGCGCCGTTGCCGGGGAGCGGCAATATTAGGGCCTAGTCATCTCTATTAATTTAGACATTTTCATTGTTTTTATCCAAGTTGTTGAATTAAAACTACAAAAATTTCTCTTATTTTTATTTGTAGTGCATGCACCGATCAAATAGAGAAGTTGGACATTTTGATCCTGAAATTGAAAGAACATTGCGGAGACAAAGGAGGAATACACTGCATCAAGAGGAACAAGAGGTTTGGCAGCCAATAGAAGATATCTTGATAGAATTACCATTTGAAGAAGAAATGGCGGAAAATGACCTAAATAGGCGAGTTCTGCGAGATTTTACTATACCGGGAACACAAGGTTCACAAACGAGCATAGCAAGGCCTGCGGTAAATGCTAACAACTTTGAGATTAAACCATCACTTATCCAAATGGTTCAACAATCTCAATTTGGAGGTAATGCAGTAGAAGATCCTAATACACACTTAGCTACATTCTTGGAAATTTGTGATACAATTAAAATGAATGGAGTTAGTGATGATGCTATAAGGCTAAGATTGTTCCCATTTTCATTGAGAGATAAGGCCAAACTTTGGCTACACTCTCATGCTCCCAATACTTTCACTGGATGGGATGAATTATCAAGAGCATTCTTAAATAAGTATTTTCCACCAGGTAAGACTGCTAAGCTTAGAATGGATATCACTAGTTTTAGCCAATTAGAAGGTGAATCATTATATGAGGCATGGGAAAGGTTTAGAGATCTGCTTCGGAAATGTCCACATCATGGACTGCCGGAGTGGTTAATCATACAAACCTTCTATAATGGTTTAGTTTTTTCTACTAAAACTATGATCGATGCAGCTGCAGGTGGAGCTTTAATGGGTAAAACACCCCAAGAAGCTCATAATTTGATAGAAGAAATGGCAGCAAATAACTACCAATGGGCCAATGAGAGAGGTAATGCAAGACGTCACGCAGGTATGATAGAAATGGACACTCTTAATATGCTGAGTGCTCAAATGAATAATGTGATGAAATTGCTAAGTAGACAAGGTCCAAGCTCATCTAATGCACATGTAGCATGCTGTTCTGTATGTGGAGGTGAACATGATACTAATGAGTGTGTTGATTCTGAACAGGTACAATTCGTCAATAATTACAATCGTAATGCTCAAAATAACCCCTACTCGAATACTTACAATCCGGGGTGGAGAAATCATCCAAACTTTGGATGGAAGGATCAAGGAAATCAACCAAGGCCAACCAATCCACCGGGATTTCAATCAAGGCAACAACAAGCTGAAACTAAATCTGGTTGGGAGATGGCAGTGGAAAAGCTTGCAAAAGTTACCTCGGACAGATTTGAGCGAGTAGAAGGAAGGATGGACCAACTCACTACAATGTACAGGAATGTAGAGGTCCAAATTGGTCAAATTGCTAGTTCTTTGAATAATCGAAATCAAGGAGAATTACCTAGCAAAACAGAGGTCAATCCTAAGGAGCATGTGAAAGCCATTACTCTTCGTAGTGGTAGACAATTAGAAGATCCTCCAGTGAAGGAAGTTGAGAAGGATGAGAATGAAAAACAAGAAGAAAAGCAGAGGAACCAAGAGGCGATTGTGGAGGAAAATAGTCGGGAGAATCCAAGAGAAAAGCAACCATCATCTTCCACTACCATTCCAATACCCCCTGCGGTTCCATTTCCACAAAGATTAAAGCAAAATAAGTTTGATAAAGATTTTGAAAAATTTGTTAAACTTTTCAAACAATTGCACATTAACATTCCTTTTGCCGATGCTATTTTGCAGATTCCGTCTTATGCGAAATTTCTCAAGGAAATCATGACTAGAAAAAGAAAGTTGGAAGACTGCGAAACAATAGCATTAACGGAGGAATGTAGTGCAATTATTCAAAATAAGCTACCACCGAAGTTGAAGGATCCAGGGAGTTTTTCTATACCTTGCACCATAGGTAACGTTGATTTTTCTAAAGCATTGTGTGATCTTGGTGCTAGTGTATCATTAATACCTTTAACGGTGGCTAGACAATTGGGTTTGCATGAGCTTAAACGCACAAATATTACTTTGCAACTAGCGGATCGGTCTATTAGATATCCAGTGGGAGTGTTGGAGAATGTATTGATAAAAGTTCAAAAATTTATCATTCCAGTGGATTTTGTGGTATTAGATATGGAAGAAGATATATCTATGCCAATTATTCTAGGTAGACCATTTCTAGCTACTGCAGGTACTATTATTGATGTAAAAAATGGCAAGCTTAAGTTTCAAGTAGGTGAAGAAGAAGTAGAATTTAATTTGAATGAAATGGAAAAATACCCTTCTTTTACCGATCATGCTTATTCTATTGGCACAATTGATAAACTAACCCAAGAGATGAGTCAAGTCAACCTTGACTTAGATCCTCTTGAGCATTGTTTAATGAGTTTAGGTAAGCAAGAAGATGTTTGTGAAGAAATTGAAGAATTGGCCAAGTACTTGGATTTTCAAGCACCTTATAAAAGGGGTAATTTGTATGAAAGTCTTGGCCAAGGAAAAGGGTTTTCACAACCTTCAGAAATTGAACCTCCAAGGTTAGAGCTCAAGCCACTTCCGACTCATCTAAGGTATGAATTTCTTGGAGAAAATAAAACTTTACCTGTAATTGTTAGTGCTGACCTTGATGATGAACAGTGTGCAAAGTTGCTAAGAGTTCTAAGAAGGTGTAAGAAGGCAATTGGATGGACAATTTCAGACATTAAAGGTATAAGTCCTTCTATATGCATGCATCGAATTTTATTGGAGGACAATTGCAAACCAGTGGTGGAAACACAAAGAAGACTCAATCCAAACATGAAAGAGGTGGTAAGAAATGAAATTCTTAAATGGCTTGACGCAGGTATAGTTTTTCCTATCTCCGATAGTGTTTGGATTAGTCCAATTCATGTGGTACCAAAGAAGGGTGGAATGACTACAATCGTGGGTAAAAATGATGAATTAATTCCATCTAGACTTGTGGTAGGGTGGAGAGTGTGTATTGATTATCGTAAGTTAAATACGGTAACAAGAAAAGATCATTTTCCCCTACCATTTCTTGATCAATTATTGGAGCGAATAGCTGGATATGAATTTTACTGTTTTCTTGATGGTTTTTCAGGATATAATCAAATAGCTATAGCTCCAGAGGATCAAGAAAAGACCACATTTACATGTCCTTATGGCACTTTTGCCTTTAGAAGAATGCCATTTGGTTTATGCAATGCTCCTGCAACTTTTCAACGATGCATGATGGCTATTTTTTCTGATTATATTGAGAAAATTATGGAGATATTTATGGATGATTTTTCTGTGTATGGTTCATCTTTTGATCAGTGTCTTCATAATTTGGAATTAATTTTGCAGAGATGCGAGGAAACAAATCTTGTACTGAATTGGGAGAAATGTCATTTTATGGTAAAAGAAGGAATTGTCTTAGGACACAAGATTTCCTCCAAGGGAATTGAGGTGGATCAAGCCAAAATAGAAGTCATCGAAAAATTGCCACCCCCAAGCAATGTCAAGGGGATAAGGAGTTTTTTAGGACATGCTGGCTTTTATAGACGTTTTATTAAAGATTTTTCTAAAATAGTAAAGCCATTATGTGATTTATTATGTAAAGATTCTCCTTTTCAATTTGATGACAATTGTTTGGTTGCATTTGAAAGGTTGAAGAAGGAATTGATTTCGGCCCCAATTATAACTTCACCCGATTGGTCAATACCATTTGAATTGATGTGTGATGCAAGTGATTATGCAGTTGGAGCAGTTTTGGGACAAAAGAAAGAAGGACGATTGCACGTCATTTACTATGCTAGCAAGTTGCTAAATGAGGCTCAACTCAATTATGCAACGACAGAAAAAGAGCTATTGGCAGTGATATTTGCTTTGGACAAATTTAGATCCTATTTAGTAGGATCTAAAGTCATTATATATACGGACCATTCAGCTCTTAAATATTTGCTGCATAAGAAGGATGCAAAACCTAGACTAATTCGGTGGATTCTTTTATTGCAGGAATTTGATGTGGAGATAAAAGACAAAAAGGGATCGGAGAATCTAGTTGCAGATCATTTATCACGTTTGGAATATATCCCAATCAAAGATCAGGTTCCAATTCAAGAGAATTTTCCGGATGAGTTTGTCCTAGCACTTAGAAATTCTCCATGGTATGCAGATTTTGCTAACTACTTGGTCAGTGGAGAGATTCAAAAGGGATTTAATTATCATCAAAAGAAGAAATTCTTACATGACGTAAAAAGTTACTTTTGGGAGGAACCATTGCTATACAGACATTGTGCCGATGGTATGATACGTAGATGTATTCCTGAAGATGAGGTACATAATGTTTTATATCATTGTCATAACCTTGAAACAGGTGGTCATTTCAGTACTTCAAAGACTGTGGCAAAGGTATGGCAATCAGGATTTTATTGGCCAACTATGTACCAAGATGCTAGGGAATATGTTAAAAATTGTGATGCATGCCAAAGAACTGGAAATATATCTCGAAAGAATGAAATGCCCCTGACTACGTTCTTGGAAGTTGAGTTATTTGATGTATGGGGTATTGATTTTATGGGACCATTTCCTAGTTCTTTTAATAATAAGTACATCTTAGTAGCAGTGGATTATGTTTCTAAATGGGTTGAAGCAATCGCTTCACCTACTAATGACTCTAAAATTGTACTTAGATTCCTTAAAAAGAATATTTTCAGTAGATTTGGTATACCCAAGGCCATAGTAAGTGATGAAGGGAAACATTTTTGTAACAGACAATTGGATTCCTTATTGTTTAAATATGGTTGTAGGCACAAGACATCACTTCCATATCATCCTCAAGCCAATGGACAAGCAGAGCTAGCTAATAGAGAGATAAAGCTCATTTTGGAGAAAACTGTGAATAAATCACGCAAGAATTGGGCTACAAAGCTAGATGATACACTATGGGCTTACCGAACGGCATTTAAGACACCCCTAGGGATGTCACCGTATCGTTTAGTCTATGGGAAAGCTTGTCACCTACCTGTGGAGATTGAGCACAAAGCTTATTGGGCAATTAAATCTATTAACATGGATTGTAATTTTGCAGGAGAAAAGCGATTACTTGAGCTAAGTGAATTGGAGGAACACCGACTACATGCATATGAAAATGCCAAAATTTATAAAGAAAAGATCAAATATTGGCATGACAAGCATATTATTCCTAAAAAATTTCTGGTAGGGCAAAAGGTACTCTTGTTCAATTCACGCCTGAGGTTATTTCCAGGAAAATTGAAGTCAAGGTGGTCGGGACCATTTGAAGTAACTCAAGTATTTCCTTATGGAGCAGTGGAAATAAAAGGAGAAAATGGTTCTCCATTTAAAGTAAATGGGCAAAGATTGAAGCCCTATTTGGCCGGAGAAAAGGTTCCTAAAGGAGTAAATTACTCCTTAGGAAATGCAATGGAGAATTAAAGAAGTTATAGGAAAGTCGAGCCAACGACTATAAACAAAAGCGCTTGTTGGGAGGCAACCTAATAATAATAGTGTATTTGTGTGTTTTTATGTGTTTCTTACATTTTGGTGTAAGTTAATTGACTAATTAGATGTATTTCACTTGTTTATAGGAGATACGGGAGTTTTATCATCCATCTTGGAGGTGCACTTGAAGATCATGTTGGCAGGGAGTTTTCTTACCAAATTGTGTTTTAAGTGTTTAAAATTTCTATGCCTATACATACATTGTGCATTTCAAGTGAGTTTTGGTGATATCATGGTTATAAAGGTTCATGGATTCATTTGATGTGTATTTAATGCTCAGAAATGCCATTTTGATGTAAAAATGCAAAAATGATCAAAGAACCTCACCCCTCGATTTTCAATGTAAATGTGTTTGTTGTGTTTTGAGAGGATGGATATTGTGTTTAAGGTATATTGCATGTGCGTGGGAGGTTAGAATTGATAAAAGTTTGTCCAATGTGTGTTTTGGAATTGGCCGGAAAAGGGAGAAAAAGTTTGAAAAATTGCAGTTTCTGCAATTAGTGCAGAGAAGTCAGGATCCGAGCTCGGATCCTAAAATCCCAAACAGATCCGACCGCGGATCCATAGATCCGAGCTCGGATCTTTTCCAACCCAGATAGATCCGAGGGCTCGTCTGTGTTTCTGTTGAGGCTGATCCGAGCCATGTAGGATCCGAGGCCTTCCAGAAAGGATCCGACCTCGGATCTCTTCGCGATAAGAAAGGAAACGAGGCCTCGGTTCCTCATTTTTTCCAGATTTCTCTTCTCTCTCTTCGAAACCCTATCCCCTTTCCTCCAATCTTCCATTTCATCCATAAAATTCCCAATTTTTCACAATAAAACCTTCCCTAACCTCTTGAGAGCATTAACCCTCAACAATTTAGAATCAAAAACATCAAATTGAGGGGTTTTGATCTTCAAGACGCGAAATAGGGCCAAACTGAAATCTAGCAATTTGAGGTCGAATTTGGGCTTGTTTCTATTCCATTTTTGCATCATTATCATCCTCCATCATCACTCCATCTATTTGAGGTAACAAATTTCGAATTTCTGTGACATTTTATATCTCTCATTTTTGTATATTTTTAGTTTTTCAATACATTTTGCTTAATTGTTGCAAATTCGTGATATAATTGTGCTACATTGTGCTCAAATCAGCTGTAATAATTATTTTCATGCTTATTTGTGTAAAAATTATGAATTTGGTGATAGTTTTGAGATTTCCTTCTCAATTTTTGGGCTTGAGCATTTTAGTGGTTTAAATTTGTGAATTTTGCTTTCAGTGAATATATGAACTGTTCCGAGAAGTATAAATCAATGTTATAATTGAAAATGATATGCTATCATTAGAGCAATAGCCCATTGGGTAAAAGTGTGTGTTCCCGATCAAGTTAAGCACATTGAACCACTTTTACTTGAAATAATTAATATTAGGATAACTTGGGAGTCATGTGTAGTTAACTTGAGTGTTAACGAGTGTTATGAATTGGATTGATGATATTCTCAAGTGTTTGAGTGTTTATTTTTGCAAATAGATATAATTTAAAATTGTTTGCACTTAATATGCATGAAATAATTTCTTTACTGCTAATATCCTTTCTAAGTGTAGGAATTTGATTTGAGAAGTGTTAGGAAGCTTATTTGTTTAAATTTGGGGACATTTTGGCAGGGAGTTTAGCCCTTTTTCAAAGGGAAACTCTGCCGAAATTTTCTTAAATTCCTATTTTAATATGAATGAGCGAGTTTCTATCTTTTCTAATACATACTCATCTTGTTTATAGGTGCTATGGCTCGTACAAGGAGGGCTCGTATTCGTACTCCTACACCATCGTCAAGTGAAGAACATACACCTTCTGTGCATGAGGAGTCGCCTGAGGAAGAATCTCCTTCGCCTGAGTCACCACCTCGATCTCGCCGGAAGACTGCATCCACTAGCCGTGATGAGCCACCGCCAGATTACGATACCACACGATTCACATCGCTCGAAAACCAAGAGTGGTATGAAGCCGGCCTAGCCAAGGAGATCATCATTGAGAAACACTTGGCTCCAGAGGTGGATGCGCACTACCATATTTCGACAGCATTCAAGCGACTTGGATGGGAGAACATCCTTCAATTGCCCAAGTACTACTACCCCAACTTGGTCCGGGAGTTCTACGCCAATGTGGAGAACAAGCAGAGCCACAGTGGCAACCTCATCGTCTCGTGGGTTCGAGGCAGGAAAGTGGTTCTCAATCGAGAGGCACTGCGACGTTTCGTTCAACTCATAGACGAAGGCGAAGATGTCAAACTGACTAAGGAATTCAAGGCTCGAGACCCTTGGCAAGTGGGAGAAGCCGTGGAGCGTCTAAAGGGTCAGTACCGTGAGCGAGGAACTTCGAAAAAACTCACGGTATATGCCGACTCCTTTGAGCATCGATACCACCTGATCTTCTATCTTTTTGCATTTAATGTGGTGCCGAAAAAGAGTGGTAAACGGGAGATCCGAAATAGCGATCTCTATTTTCTGGATAAGATGATACATGGATTGGGTAGGCAGTTGACTGGCATTCCTCTACCCAGCATTATCATCAGCTATATGCGGACCACAGCTCGCATGAGGGCCGGCGAGACTTGCTTCGGATTCCCTCGACTGCTATCACTCGTGTTTGAGAAGCTCAAGGTTTCTCGTGGAACCGAGAGAGCGGTGGTAACTAGGTCTGTCGAGGAGGTAAATGCTTCTATACTCAACGCTTTGGGTATTTCTACTGATTTTGGAGCTGCTTTGGTCCGGGACACAGGAGAAGCATCGACTTCCACTCAGCCTCCGCCTCACACTGAACCACAAGCGGCAACCCAAGAGACGGAGGCACAGCAGACTCTTCCTCCTCCGATTCCGCGACCACCTCCTCAACCGCGCTCCAAGTGGCAAGAGCTTCTCAATGCTATTTGTTGTATGGAGACGCGAGTCGTCGAGCGCATTGACCAGACGGAGCGGATGATGACTGAGCGCCTCGACCGACATGATTGCCGCCTTCGTGCGATCGAGGATCATTTTCATATCCGACGGTCTCCTACTCCGACACCTCATCAGGAGGAGGGCCATATTGGTACTTCACAGGGTTATCATGGAGCCGAGGAGGCAGTAGACCCTCGTTCCGAGCAACCATGATACTTTTTAGCGGATTAGATCTTTTATTTCTTTATTTTTCTTTTCTTTTGTTAAGACAAACTTTGTGATTTCAGTTTTCTTTTATTTGAATCATCTTGTGCTACTTATGGTGTTTGGTACCCTTGTTGTCTCAATTTGGGCAGAATTTGGATGATCGTGATGATTAAGGGCTTCAAATTGCATCACCACCTATTTGAGGGAAGTTTCAGTTCTTTTACCTTCCTCTACAATGAGGACATTGTAGATTTTAAGTGTGGGGGAGGGATCACTTTATCGTATGGGTGATTGTGTCTTGAAATGCATGACTTTAGTTGTTTAGAGCTTAAAAATGTTGGAATTATATTTGGAGATATTGTCATGAGGATAATTTTTTGTGAAAATGAGGTTGTTGGCAGGGAGTTTCATCCATTTTTATGGGGAAATTCTGTCAAAATTTTTCTAAAATATCTTCCATTTGGATAACAAGCTATGTGTATTTTGGAAAAGTTTAATTCTTATTTGGTTTGAAATGAATTATTATGCAAGTAATATTTTTACATTTTAGAAAGTATATATTTGCTTAAATAAGAAAGGTTATGCTTAGAGTTTTGCAAGATTAATGATATTTATCATTTTTACTTAATTTTATAAGTAAGTGATTGATATAGTCAAAGAAAGGCCAAATTCTTCCTTTAATTATACTTAGAGGAAAAAAGAAATTGAATTTGATTATCAAAAAAAAAAAAGAAAAAAAAAAAAAAGAAGAGAAAAATATTATTAGTAATTTTCTACTCCAATGATTCACATACTGAGTAACCGGGGGTTGGCATTTACAAATGTCGACATTCGCGTAAAAAAGTATTGGAATTAAGAGTATGATTGGCAATTTAAATGAGTGAAATGTCGAGTAACCGGGAATTTTCACCTAAAAGTGTTGATTTTCGCGTAAAAAGACGTTTTCACTATTTAAATAAAATGAATTGTGAATAAATCCCTCTAAATTGTTAAGTTTTGGGATGAGGAAGGCCATAAAATTGACTAAGTGATTTACTTATTTGTGGAATTAGGATAGAATGAGAGAATTGATTTGAATTTGTCAAAATTTAGGCATAATTATTTTTATTTAATTGAATATTATGAGTATTTAGTGTAATCTGAGAAATGGCATAATAATTGGTTTCTAGGTTTTTGAGGAATTAAATTTGACAAGAGTACGCATACTGTTTTCTCTATTGAATATTTGAAGTAAGTTTTGTGTAAAATTGCTTGAGGACAAGCAATGATTCAAGTGTGGGGGAATTTGATAAGTGAATATTTAACGTACATTTTGTATGAATTTGGCATGAATTTTTGGTATGTTTTGAGAAGATTAAAGCCATATTTAAACTCTTTTGGTGATAATTGCTTAAATATTGTTTAAGAGTTAAGAAATTGATAAATGAGTGATTAATGCGTAATTTTGTGAAATTGTGAAGGTAATTGATGTATGAAATTCATGCACAAGTTGAAAGAAATGTCAGGGTCATCCAGAGGACAAAGTACACAAGAAAGTGGGAGCAAAAATGTAGAAAAAGGGAAGAAGTGAAAAACTGGAAAAATGCTCAACACGGATCCGAGGTCGGATCTGTGTGTACAAGAGGGATCCGACCCCTCGTCTGTACTTCTGGCGGAGTGTATCCGAGGTCAGGACGATCCGACCTCGGATCCATCATGGGAAGGCCTCGGATCCTATAATCCGAGCTCGGATCCATTATCACTCCTCGGATCCGAGGCTCGGATCTGTCTCTCTCCTCAGCAAGTGGCACAGCCGTTTTTCTTTACCTTTCTCACAACTTTTACAGCTATTTTGAGGGACAGAAATCGGTGGCACATGCTTCTGCAATAAAAGAGAAGACCAAATGAGTGTGGACAAAAGGAACATCATATCTTTGACTTCTTTTTACAAAATCTAAGTAGAGGAAATTATGAAGTGAGAGGAATGGAATTTCTACCACCTTTTATGCAGAAACACAAGGGAGAAGCAAGGATAACGTGCTAAGGCTAGAAAGCCAAACTCGTCTATATCCCATATTCAAGGGGTGACTCCCTAACCTATGCACGCAAATGACCTTAGTAACTAGAATGAAATGCAAAAACCCTATGATCATACTTCAAATGTGGGAAAAGGGAGAAGGGTCATGCAAAAATGTAAAAATACTAAAAAGAAAAAAAATGCATGAACATGAGATGAAGGCATGTGAATGTACTAGCAAGGGACGGTCCTATTGGATCTAGCATTGGACTAGTCCTTCACTAACGCTCTCTCACAAGCATTGGACTTGCAAGAGCTCGAGGGAAAGACCATGACTAGCGTTGGACTAGCCACGGTTTCGTGCATTTGCATCCATCATACATACATAAGTAAATGTGCATAATTAAAGCGAGTAGGCATGTGAGCACGTAATTCACATAACACATAACACATAACACATAAGCATGCATATCTAGATGCTAAACCCTAAGAAAGCAAATAAACACATAGCACATACGCATGCAAATCACACAACGAAAAAAACAAAGAAACCCTAACTATTACATTAGGAGGGGGAAGCCTACTACAATCTAAAAGGGGAAATAAGAAGGAATAAAACAATTAAATCCCTAACTATTACAATTTTGGCATTCGAGTGCCTCCCAAATGATAAAATTGAACTAAAATTAAAGTAAAACTAAGCAACTAAAGAAATAAATAAAGTGAAAATGAAATAAACACTTAAAGTCATGCAATTGCACACATAAGACACATATACGCACGCAGGGTCAAATAAAGTCAAAAATAAAGGATAAGGTGTACCTCCCTTGAGTTGGAGCTCTAATGGGGTGAAATGACTTATTTACCCTCCAAAAACAAAGAAAATGTCAAGGCATCATTTTAATCAACAAATAATCACATGAAGTGGAAATGAACACGCAATTGAATCATATTGCGGCATTCCAAGGAAAGTAAACTACTCCTATTTAACCAAATGAAGACAAACAAGGACCCAATCGAAAGAGTAAAGAAGTTTAAGGGGCCAAAATGATTGATTTTTCCATTTTTCGGGCCATAGTAGCGTTAAACACAAATCAAGGGGTTTAAATGAGATTTCTGAAACCTTTTCCATGCATGTTTCATGCAAACCACGGATGAAACAAGTTTCTGCAATTACTTTCCTACGCTATGAAGCTTCGGCAACCGAGCATGAGTTAGGTATTTTTCAACTAAACATCAAAGCTTTGGACTAAGTAACAACTACATAACTACCATAATCCAAACAAAAAAGCATAGAAGGAAACCTTGCAAACTCTTTAGAAACTTCCGTGCAGGCTTACGAATGAAACTGCTGCAACAAAACTTGCTGCACTTACGTCTCCAAACGGAGATTTCTTAAGCACAACTTTGATTAGATATTTCCAAACCAACAATCACAAATTCGGACTAAGCAACAAACGTCATAATTATCATCATTCAAACAAGCAGAAAACTTAGAAAAGTTTCATGCAAAAAATTCTGGAAAAACATGCAAAAATGGTCCGGCAACTAGGTTGCTTATTTCAGCAAGAATTCGAAATGTTTCTAGTATCTCCAACCCCAAACATGCAAAACCAACACCTCTTATCCAATTCTTCTTTCCAATCTTAAAATCAACCAGCCAAATGGATTTTTTTTTTGTGAGCAGCTGCAGAAAGGAATACAGCAAAAGGAATGCAAACAAAAAGTCTTTGTTCTGCTACAAAATTTGCAGCTTCAAATTGCGTGGCTCCCATCAAAACATCTGTGGCTTAGACCAAACAAATGGGCTCACTATCAATCATTCAACTACCTCTTTCAAAATTCAGATTAACTAGGAAACAAAGTCATGAAACCACTGATTGTCATGGAGAAAGAGACCGCAGAACCATAAGTTTGTCCGAGATTTATTGCCACTTTAATGGTTTCTGATGCAAGTTAACAACCTAACCAACAAAGACTGGAATCAAGATAACAAGATCAGCTAACAAATTTTCCATTCTTCATCGTAACATCCTTATCTATGCATCAGAAAATCAGACAAAAAAGAACAGACAAATCTCTGCAAGTTTCCAGGCATGATTCTCTACCCTTGCTGTGTTCATCAGATGTATCCTTCATCCGAACACAGCCCAACATCCCAATCCAACATCAAACCGCAATCTTAAGTAAGGAAAAAAAATGAAGTTCAACATCCGAACATACAAACAGCAAGAGAAAAAGGATCAGCCATTAATGAAGCATCAGCACAAACAAGGCCGAATCTTTTTCCATTTCCTGAAATTTTTATGCATCAGATTCGGATGACATGCGTTTTCTTAGCTGGGTTTTGTCAAGATTCAAGTTCAAAGCATACAAAATCTAAACAACCCAACCCATGAAATCGATATATACTGATGTAAAGAGCAGTGAACGAATCCACTATGAACCAAACATTCAACAAGCAGCCCACGAAAAAATGCAGTAGCAATGATTTCCAATATTCTGATCTAAATATCACACTATTTGACTAAAAAGGGCTGAGAACACCACCTTACTCACGGACAAAGCGTGAGATAACCCAGAAAATAACTCAAATGGAGCGGCCGGATTGCTGAAGTTGCGTCAGTGGCTTTGAGTTCGCGGCGAGGACAGTGGTGATGAAATTTCAACTTCCTTTTCCTCTTGTTGTTTTCCCTTCGGTTAGTTGAGAACCTTATTCCAAGTCCTCTTCCTCTTTCATTTTTTCCTCTTTTTCTGTTTTCTTCTTCTTTCCTCGTCTCCACTGCCACCCGAAGCTCACTTTCTAATTCCTCCTCCCTCAGTTTCAGTTTTTCTCTCTCTCTTTTAGCTTTCTCAAACTCTCCAATGGAAACCCCTCCGCTCTCGTTTCTTTCCTCTGTTCTCTTTCTACCTAGCCCAGCCGCCAACTCTACCCCCAGCTCCCTTTCCGTTGCTCTCTCCCTCGGTTTCTGGTTCCTTCCTCTCTCCCTCTCTCTCCCAGATTCTCCCCGCCGTCACTAGCCTCTCCCTTTCGGCCGTCCCCTTAGTTTTCCTTTTATATCCCCTCTTTATAGCTACCAAAACTTCTAAACCTACATCTAATGGTGCTGCTGAAATCATCTTTCCTTGATGGTTTGTGAACCCTTAGATGAGTTTTGTCCATGATGATCTTAGTGTAGGGATTAAAGCCAAGCGGTTAGGGAGAAAGTGATGCAATGGCGAAAAAAAAATGGTGGGAAAAAGAAAATAGGATTGTGTTGCCTTTCCTTGTATTTTCGCTTCATGTTTCTGTTCAAAAACGAAATATGGAGATAGAGCTCGGATCACATGAAGCTCACGCAAGCGTGAGCTTGGTCTGGCACCTCTTTCTCTTCTTTTTTTTAATTTTTAATGCTAAAAATGCCTAACTAGAAAAATCATGGGACTGACCCGAACAAACTTTAAATCATGGGACTGACCCGAACAAAATTTAAAATCATGGGACTGACTCGAATAGAATTTAAAATCATGGGACTGACCCGAACAGAATTAAAATCATGGGACTGACCCGAACAAACTTTATATCATGAGACTGACCCGAACAAAATTTAAAATCATGGGACTGACCCGAACAAAGTTTAAAATCATGGGACTGACCCGAATAAAATTTAAAATCATGGGACTGGCCCGAACAGAATTAAAATCATGGGACAGACCCAAACAAAATTAAAATCCTGGGACTGACCCGATTTTAGCGACAATGTAAATGAAATGCACGCTAGTGGGACTGACCCATGTTTAGCGGCAATGAAAAATAAAATGCACACTGGTGGGACTAACCCAAGTTCAGTGGTGGTAAAAAGTAGAGTGCACGCTAGTTGGACTGACCCATGTTTAGCGGCGACGGAAATAAGATGCACGCTAGTGGGACTGACCCATGTTTAGCGGCAAAGAAAACAAAATGCACACTAGTGGGACTAACCCATGTTTAGCGGCAATGCAAAATAAAATGCTCACTAGTGGGACTGACCCACGGCTAGTGGCGATGCAAAATGAAATGCTCACTAGTGGGACTGATCCACGGCTAGTGGCGATGCAAATTAAATGCTCACTAGTGGGACTGACCCAACGGCTAGTGGCGGTGCAAATGAAATGCTCACTAGTGGGACTGACCCAACGGCTAGTGGCGATGCAAAATAAAATGCTCACTAGTGGGACTGACCCACGGTTACTGGCGATGAAAATGAAATGCACACTAGTGGGACTGACCCACGGCTGGGACTGACCCACGGCTAGTGGCGATGCAAAATAAAATGCTCACTAGTGGGACTGACCCACGGCTAGTGGCGATGCAAAATAAATGCTCACTAGTGGGACTGACCCAACGGCTAGTGGCGGTGCAAATGAAATGCTCACTAGTGGGACTGACCCACGGCTAGTGGCGATGAAAATGAAATGCACACTAGTGGGACTGACCCACGGCTAGTGGCGATGCAAAATAAATGCTCACTAGTGGGACTGACCCAACGGTTAGTGGCGATGAAAATGAAATGCGCACTAGTGGGACTGACCCACGGCTAGTGGCGATGCAAAATAAAATGCTCACTAGTGGGACTGACCCACGGCTAGTGGCGATGCAAAATAAATGCTCACTAGTGGGACTTACCCAACGGCTAGTGGCGGTGCAAATGAAATGCTCACTAGTGGGACTGACCCACGGCTAGTGGCGATGAAAATGAAATGCACACTAGTGGGACTGACCCACGGCTAGTGGCGATGCAAAATAAATACTCACTAGTGGGACTGACCCAACGGCTAGTGGCGATGCAAAATAAAATGCTGGTATGTATGAAGAAACTATATAAGATTTACTTGAAGAATCATCCAAAAATTTGCCCCAGTGATGAATTGGTCAGTGGGATTAAACCCGAACCTGCCTTAATAACGGGTCAGTGGGATTAAACCCGAACCTGCCATGATGATCGGTCAGTGGGATTGAACCCGAGCCTGCCTTGATGATCGGTCAGTGGGATTACACCCGAGCCTGCCTTTGACAAATTGATCGGTCAGTGGGATAGCACCCGAGCACGTTAGTGAGATAGACTCGACGCTAACGGTGGCGAAGTCAGTGAATTAAATGTGGCTGTCAAGAATGGGAAGGGTGCGCGGCGGGCGCTGAAATTTCATCAACAAGAAATTGAAATTTGTCAAGGAACAAGAAATTAAATTAAATTTTGATTGATTTTTTTTTTTTTTGAGAATCTTTTCAAAAATGATTTGCCCCAGTTTCCACAAATTATTGTGCAACCGATCAATTGATTTGCATTACGGCATGGTTGCTCCTCCTTGAGGCCTTGATTCGTAAGATTCTGACTTACGCTTCTTCCTCGATTTCAGCATGGATACCTTCACAGGGGCTTGCCAAAATACAACATGCACTTTATTTTAAATATTGCAACTACTACTCATGAAAGGAGCAGTGTAGTTGATTTGAAAGTCTTGCTTGACTCCTTGGCGAAATCCTCAAATGGACTATAAAAAATTTGCCCCAATGTGGGCTTATTTTGCGAAATCTTACAAATAAAAATTTTGCCCCAGTGTGAGCCCATTTGATTGCAAAAATTGGTTTGGAGGCCTTTTCATTTATTTGAACAAAGTAAGAAACTGTGTTTCCTATATAATGTGAAGAAATTTGAACGTCTTGCTTAAACTCACACAGAAAATTTCATGATGAATTTCTCAAAATAATACCAAATTACAAAAGATTTCTTCCCTACTTTAGGATCGATGCTTTGGATAATGGGTCACCATTTCCTGTTGGCTCATCTTTCGGGACCAATCAAGTGACTTTATTTCTGATTCTGAGGCGGCTAAGGAAAACAAGAGGTCAGGATTTGTCTTATTCTTGTGCCCAAATTGTATGTAATCCCTTCAATATGACATCTTAGTGAAAGCAAATAGTTTGTTACCCTCATTTCTTAAGACAACTTAGTCAACATATAAGCTTTAAACTTGCAACGTATGGATAGAAACGATAGCTAAACATGTGAAAACTGGTTATACCCTTATGATCACAAATGATCGATGGATTTCTTACGAGCGTAATCCTCACTTTGGGTTGTCATGAGGGATAAGTCAGCGATGGACTTTATGAGCTTGTAATGTGGTTTGAAAACGATAGTTAAAAAATAAGTTTTTCAGGGACATTGCACTGAAGATCACATTTTTCCAAAATTGCCCCTATTTTGAACTCAAAGATCTCAGATTTGTGACTTTCATCATCACTTAACAGGGACTTCACCATCAAATCTTTTCCATTTTCTTTGCATTTATTTTCTTTTCCCTTTTCTTTTCAAAGGTGGCCTGGCGGATTTTCAGATATTTGTCAACTTCACAGCTAATCAATTCAGAAATACATCTAAAAAATTTCTTGGCATCAGTATAGGAGCATCACTTGCCAATTAGAAAATTTCTTGACAGAGATATTGCAAAGAACAAAAGTCAGGACTTTCGGCTTTTGTAATGGGGTCTGGTGGGGTGCTTAGAAAAGTTAAGGCTTGAAAGCAAATTTCAAAAGCGGTTTGAAGAATCCGAGATCGCATTGTTGCGCCAACCCTATTTTAGGGCTAAATCAGAGCTTGCCCCAGTTTATGCTCAATTGAGGCTTTTTTTCTTTCATTTTCTTTCTTCTTTTGATTTTTCGGCCTTCTGCCATTCTTTTGAACTTTTCACAACATTTGCCCTAATTTATTTTTGAACTGAGGTTTTCTTTTCTTCTTTTGTCTTTCGATTTTGTTGCATTATCGCTTTTCACTTCTTGAAACTTTTCCTTTTCAACTCAAACTTGCCCCAGTGTGGGGTTTGCGATTCTCAGGGGTTGCCAAATGAAGTATTTTATTCTGAAGGTTCAAAAGGGATAACTAGGGATAAAATGTCTGATTGGAAAAGAAGAGGGCCTGACTTTTATTCCGTTCCTTACATTAACTCTGAAAGAAAACTTTCATTAATGGGAAATTTCTTGCATGTACTTAAATTAATTGACTGAGGAAGACTCTTGTTCATCCATATCTGTAAAACATAGGTGATCCGCCGGACAAAACTCTTCCTTTTCTTCTTTTCTCTTCTTTTTTTTTCCAAAATTGAAACCCAAGTGGAATCAAATTTCTCCAATTTGTGATTCCCTCTTTTCTTTTAGTTTTAACATTTTTGCTTTTCTCCTTTTTGGAAAATTCTCCAATCTCCCTCCCCAATGTGGAGGTGCGATCGTAAGTGCTTTTGTAAAGAACCACCAATTTTAGCTCAAATGAGGATGCAAGGGATAAATAGTGTTTAGGTTGTAGAAACGATGGCCAAAGTATCATTCTTACACCTCAGGACAACCAAAGTAACGAAATGGTCATTGATAATCCATTCCCCTTTTTGATATTTGAAAATTTTCCAATGTAGGGTAGTGATCATCAAGGCACTTTATTTGAAACGAAATTATTCTTGTAAAGGCTCAAATGGGAGAGCAAATGATAAAATCTGTATAGATAGAGAAACGAACGCTCGAAATATCATTCCAAATTTTCCAAACAAATAAGAATAATGCACATTTTTGCTTTCACTTAGGTGTGGATTGAATTAGATTTGACACAATAAACATTTGCAAGCAAAAAGTTGCCCCAATTTGCAATTTATCTATCAATGTGACTGATTTTTATTTTGGGGTTAAGTGAAGGAGAAAGGTATCTTATGGGGCCTTTTGAGTGACATCTTTTAAATTTTGAGCACTCTTATTGTGTAACTCGGATCACCAATCTAGTGTACACAAGGATTTTAGAAAGCATACGCTTGCGAATTTTCAGGTTGGAGGTTGAAAAAATCTCAAATTGGTCTTATTTCTTCAAATTCATCATGAAATCTCCAATGAGCAAAAATGAATATACACAAAATAATAATTGTCAAAAACTTTATTGCTGAAAAAGTTTAAAACAAAAATTCTCGTTCAATTATAATACAAATGAGAAGAGAAAAACTTCTAAAAAGCTCCACATATATACAGTTTTTGTCTCCATTTCTTTTGGAACAAAATGTATTAACAAATCAAATAAACAGAATTTTCCTTTGAAAAACCATTATAAAGTCTCGCAGAGACTTTAGCCTAGAGCTCTTAAATAGATCCTTCATGTTTTCATCGCAGGGTCTGCCCAAGAATCAAGTATTACCTTTCAAACTTTATCGGATCAAAATTGTTATCAGATATAGAAAAATATTTCCACCTTATTGAAACATTTTTATGAATGCAGGGGAAGGGGAAAAAATAAAAGGAAAATACCCAGAGTTAGTAAGCAAAATTGTAAAATCGGTATACATGTCCTATGGGGAAGCCCTTTTTGTGCCAAGGGTAGGCCTAGTATGAAAATGCAATCCTCTAGGGTAGGCACCATACAATACCTGATGAATCCGATCAATTGATTGAGTGAAAAATGATTTAAAAAATTTGGCCAATTGGAGTGAGAAGAAACATTTGTTCTAAAAATGAGGACAAAGTCCGAATGGATTGCTTGCTTTGATTGACGCATGATGTGCCAAAAGGGGTAAAATGGTCAAATGCATTGAATGAAAATTTGATTATTTATTCGAAATTGGATGGATAACCCTTTAAATGAATTAAACTAATCAAATGAATTGAATGAAATCACTTGATCAAACAGATCGAGTGAAATGATGATTTATTCAAAATCGACCGAATTGCCCTAAAACTAGGCAAAGTGGTCAAATGGATCGGACGAAATTGATGATTTATTTAAAATCGATAAGATTGCCCTAAGAATGGGTAAACTAATCAAATGGATTGAATGAAATTAGTGATGGACAACTTGATAAAATGGACTGGATGAGACTGATGAATAAATTGGTCAAATCGTTTGAATAGAATTGATGAATTATTGACTAAATTGTCCTAAAATGAATGAAATTGATAAATAATTTGATCAAATTGATGGTTTATTCAAAAATCGATGGACTTATCACCCCTTTGGTAATTTCAAAAATGCATTGCGATGCATCAGCCTATGAGCCTCCTACAATCAAGATTTGGCCTCAATAAGTTTACCATCCCACAAATGAGAAATGAATTTCTTCACGTTAATGTCCTTTAAGCAAGGGATTTTTACCAACTATGTTAAAGATGGCCAAAGAATGATTGTTAGATGCTCATATTCTAATGTACCAAAGATCGCCCCAAGGTCATGGAAAGGATCGGATCCTACCTTACCTTGTGCCCTACCCCTTTGGATGGTACAAAAGTATAAACGTGCAAGTCTCATTGGATTAAGTATCCGAGACACGAGGTGGTTTATTCCTATAACGTGGGATCCCTTAAATGGCATTCCCTTTCTATGGTTTATGTGTGATGCCAGTTTATTAAAGCACGTAAAAATGCGGTACACAAAGAAAACGTGACCTAAAGGAACCCCCCTTTTGTATGCCGGGGTGAGTCTAAAATGAAATGTATTCATGTTACAAGTGCGAAGCATTTGAATTTAAACATGTCATATCGAACGGGGTAGGCTCCTAGAGAGTGCCATGCCAGGACTCTTATTTCCTAGGGTTTATGAATGCAAGTGGAGACAAAACCAAGAAAAGTTAGTTCAGCCAGATAAATACACATAACACATTGTAGCAACGAGATAAAGCAATAAAATCAATACAAAGAAATAAAGAAATAAAGGGAAAAAAGGGTTGGATCCCTCCCGTCGTGAATAGTGTCCCTAATAGGATAAGGCAGACTCTACCCTAGGCAAACTATCATGGATGCATGAGGATGGGGCTCACTAATGCATCTAGACTCGATAGGTTTTAGGTCCCCGAGCCTTCAGACTTGGAAACCAAGGGTCATCAATCCCAAGGTTCTTTGTCGGTGGCTCGAGCGATTCCCCAGACATTGCTACGCACACATCGTGTCACGGCTACATGTCATGAGTGAAACTATCAAAAAATCCTCAACCTTCAATTAAAAGCTAAAGGCTATGAACCCAAAGCTTAAAATGGAAGATTGAGTGACCCCTCGGATCAAGCTACGCACACATCGTGTCGCGATCACAAGTCCAAGTGAGTCGCCTAAAATCCTAATAGGGTGGAGTGGCGTGACAAGCCACTAAAAGAAAAATAAATGAAGGGTAAAAAATTAAAGCGTATGCACGTATGCTAGTGCTCGTTTGGAGGGGAGGGATCAAGAACCAACTCGAGGCTCTAGGGAAATATCCCCCCACCCAAATGCAATGCAAGGCGCGGGATCACATAAATAAACCATCCATCAAAACAATCGTACGCCAAATGGGTGAGGGGGTGAGTTGATACGCGCAAAAATGCAAAAATCCTAAAAAAAGGGAAAAATGCAATCCTAAACATCCAAATGTAATAGATAAGAAGGTTAAAATAAGAAAAATAATCGACTAAATCAAATGCTCGGACTCTCTAATTCCCCAGTGGAGTCGCCAGCTGTCGCGCCCCATTTTTTATAAGAATAAATAAATGGTTTAAAAAAGTGAATTTCTCGATTTGAAAAATGAATTTTGATTTACAAAGAAAATGAAGAAAAATATGGGTCTAAATGGGACTTGGAAATGCGACGATTTGACCCAAAATATAATTTAAAAAGGGTTTTGAAATAGAAATTGGAGTCGCCACTTGGTATTGAGTTAAGGTGTACCAAGTCACCAAAAATGAGTTTTTAAAAGGAAAAAGTAGAAAAACCCCTTTTAAACGACTCCTAGTCTACGAAAATCAAAGGAAAGGTTCGGGAGTCACATTTGACGAAGGGGAAGGCAAGGATAAAAATCCAAGGCACCCCTTCGACCTAACCAAGGCTAGTTGCGTGATTTAGTCAAAGATTTTCTTGTTTTAACCTAAGGATTTATCACATTTGGATGTGCTATATGAATGCAACCCTAGACCTAGGAGGGTATCGGGGGTCAAAATTTCTCTTCAAAGCTTGAATGGTGTCAATCACATTAATTGTGATGCCCAATAATGACTCTTTGGAGAGGTCACGAATAATGCAAAAATATGAGACTCTAAGAAAAGGAAAATGATAAAATAATTATAGAAATATACATGTCTTAAAGGAATGCATCATGTCGGGTACGGGGGACTAATGTTCGTGACTCAATTTTTCCTTTTAATAGAGGGAATACGAGCGTGCTAAGGCTAGAAAAGCCAAACTCGTCCATATCCCATATCCAAGGGGCTATTTCCTAATCTAATCAAGCAAATGCACTACCCTAATCCTAATTCTAAAATGAAATGCAAGTCTAATGTCATGTATCATACATAGGGGGGATATATATAGGGAAATTAGGGATAAGGGCTATACGTATAAGGAGGGATGTCATGCAACATGGTGAAAGAAGCCCTAAAAGTAAAGATATGCATGAGATGAAGTGATCACACTGATACGAACTTGACCCAGCAAGAACCTGTCTTGAAGAACCAAGTCGATCAGGCAGCGGAAGGATCTATCTTGATCAGGTTATGGAACAATAACTACCTTGCTGTGGCTTGAAAGAACAAGATGACGTAATCATCTTGCCTTGAACACCACAAGTATCCAAGCTAAATACTTGATACAGTTCAAGAAGAAACTCAAGTTCCATCAAGGAACTCCATCAAAGGAGACAACTCTCTTTTTACTAATTCATCTTCAATATCATCTCCTCAATAGTTAAATAAAGTTGGCTATTTATAACCTTACAAGACTCAAAACCCTAATCTAAATTGGAAATAATACAAACTTCCTTATTTGACTTGACACAACTTCTTAAATAAATTTGGAAACAATTAACTACTTTCCTAAAACTATAATTCAATTAGAATAAGAAACTAACTGACTCAATTGGCTTAACTATGGTCAACATGACCTTAGCCTTTATTTCCCTTAATAACTCAAGACTAACTAAAAAGTATTGCTGGAAACTTACTTAAATAAATAACAAGAAATAAGCATGACAAATCTTCAATGATTCTTGAACCCGATTGCACCATCAACCATAAATTGAATTTCCTTGAATTTGAAGGGAATCCAAATCTTCATGTTCTCATCATTCCCCTCCTCTTGAAAGACGATTTGTCCTCAAATCGAGTGCTTGCTTACAAAGGAGCAACTCAGAGAATGTCTTGATAAATGCAATCCAAGAACCATATCGCCAACTCAGCTTGATTATGAACACGAACCATTGCACTTGTTCCATTTGTCAAGAATATCTTCACCCAATTGTACTTGGCCAGAATTTGGAAGTCAACCAATATTTGGAAATCAATCAAGATTTGGCAATCAATCAAGATTTGGAAATCAATCAAGATATCAATCAAGATTTGGAAACCAATCAAGACACAACTCACTTTGGAAACAAACACAAGGGAAAAAAATTTTCTTTTTTTCGGATGAACAGTTCTGCTACAGTACTACGAACAGTGTTGCTACAATAGCAGCGATGAACAGTACTGCTACAGGCGTGAATAGTGCTATGAACAGTATTCCGTGAACAGTCCCGTTTTTTTGTTTTTTTTGTTTTTGGCGACTCGACACAAGGTTACGACTTCACTTGGAAAAAATTTAATGGGAGTTAAACCCTTGAAAAACCTGTTTTCAAGAACGTAATCACACCACAAAATTTCAACCTCGATCAATCACAGGGTAGGTTAGACTCAAGTGATAAAATCAAGAAAACAAGAATCAAAATTTTTTTTTGTTTCTTTTAAATCAAAAGGTGGCTAGGGTTTTGTTAGAAAAATAAATAGAAAACAAAAGAAAACAAAAGGATATTAACCTGAAACAAGAGCCGAAGCTCTGATACCAGATGATACGAACTTGACCCAGCAAGAACCTGTCTTGAAGAACCAAGTCGATCAGGCAGTGGAAGGATCTATCTTGATCAGGTTATGGAACAATAACTACCTTGCTAGACCTAAAGAGAACCCGTCTCTAGAAACCTAGTGGATTGGTTATTGGTTAAGGAACAATAACTACCTTGCTAGACCTAAAGAGAACCCGTCTCTAGAAACCTAGTGGATTGGCTATTGGCTTGAAAGAACAAGATGACGTAATCATCTTGCCTTGAACACCACAAGTATCCAAGCTAAATACTTGATACAGTTCAAGAAGAAACTCAAGTTCCATCAAGGAACTCCATAAAAGGAGACAACTCTCTTTTTACTAATTCATCTTCAATATCATCTCCTCAATAGTTAAATAAAGTTGGCTATTTATAACCTTACAAGACTCAAAACCCTAATCTAAATTGGAAATAATACAAACTTCCATATTTGACTTGACACAACTTCTTAAATAAATTTGGAAACAATTAACTACTTTCCTAAAACTATAATTCAATTAGAATAAGAAACTAACTGACTCAATTGGCTTAACTATGGTCAACATGACCTTAGCCTTTATTTCCCTTAATAACTCAAGACTAACTAACAAGTATTGCTGGAAACTTACTTAAATAAATAACAAGAAATAAGCGTGACAAATCTTCAATGATTCTTGAACCCGATTGCACCATCAACCATCAATTGAATTTCCTTGAATTTGAAGGGAATCCAAATCTTCATGTTCTCATCACACACAATCATGATCTAATGCGCGGAGGACTCCTAAGGGCTAGCGTTGGACTAGCCCACATCTACGCTCTCTCACAAGCATTGGACTTGCAAGAGCTCGAGGGTAAGACCATGACTAGCGTTGGACTAGCCACGGTTTCGTGCATTTACATCCATCATACATATATAAGTAAATGTGCATAATTAAAGCGAGTAGACATGTGAGCACGTAATTCATATAACACATAACACATAAGCATGCATATCTAGATGCCAAACCCTAAGAAAGCAATTAAACACATAGCACATACGCATGCAAATCACACAAAGACAAAACAAAGAAACCCTAACTATTACATTAGGAGGGGGAAGCCTACTACAATCTAAAAGGGGAAACGGAATAAAATAAATAAAATAATAGCCTAGCTATTACAACTTTGGCATTCAAGTGATCGAAATTGAAAATAACTATACAAAACTAAAACAAATAAAGTGGATAAATAAATGGATAAATAAAACGAAAACATTCAAAAGGCATGCAATTAAGCACATAAGTCACATAATGCACATAGGGTCAAATAAAGTGGAAATAGGGGATAGAGTGTACCTCCCTTGAGTTGAAGCCCTAAATGGAGTGAAATCACTTATTTATCCTCCAAAATAAAAGAAAAGGTCAAGGTACCAATTTATTTGGAAAAATTAAAGAAAATAGGCAAACACAAGCTCACTTGGACACAAAGTTCTTAAATTCATTCATTAAGTGCAATCTAAACAAAGCATGGTAATTAATTGAAGCAAACAAGCAATTGAGTTGAAAAAATTGAAGCTGTCAAGGACCAAATTGAGGACATTATTCAATTGGTTGGGTCATAGTAAAACAAAGGGGGACTTGAGGGGTCAAAGTACAATTTTTCGAAAGTTTTTCATGCAAGTTCATGCAAAACAACGAAGAGAATGCTTCTGCAATTTCCAGCTAAACATCTCTGCTGCAATTTTTAGAATGGCAAGTTTTCCGTAGCTCTTAACAAGATTCACCCTTAGAGTAACAAGACCACTATCTTATCCTCTCACTTTGCAAATATAAACTTAGATTTAAACACCAAAAGTTGGCCAAAATGGCATGCAAAATCTGAACAATTCAAGCAACTTCATGCAAAGCTTTCGAAACATTTCTGCAACAAGAAGAGACTTTCGACAGCCAGCTAAAACTTTAGGAACTTCAACAACCTCGTGTGGCAAACAAAAATTTTAACAATGAGCAAGATTCAACTTCCAACTTCACACTAGACCTTAGGAATTCATTACCAAGATACTATGTGAGAGAGACAGAACAAGGAAAAAATTTTGAGGTTGCAGGTTCAGCCCAAATTATATTCAAGTCAAGGTTTGCTGCTGCAATTTTGTTTCCAACGGATACTTCAGATTTGAACATCAAATTTGATCAAAACCTTTTAAACCAAACCTCCAAACTTTGAATTAAGCACTAAGGTACATAACTTAAACATTCAAACAAGCCAGGATTAGGGAATTAAATCAATACCAAAGAGACTTTCATGCGAAAATGGTTTTAAACTACAGCATTATCGCATGGCAGATTCGCTCAAGCCTCTCAAACCGAAAACCAACCTCAAGTTCTTATCATGTATGCAAGGGAATGACAAAATCGGGAACACTGAGGATCTTTATGCAAACAAGAATTCAGGCAAAGCTTTCTGCTAAATAAAAAAACAATGCAGCAGCTAAAGAGACTTTCTGCAATAGATTTCGGCAGGCTGAAATTGCTCTTCTGCAATCCTCTTGAGCAACTCAACAAGATGGCAAAAGTTTAAATACAACTCATGCTTCATTAACTCTTCTACAACCTTTATTGACACAAGATGGAGTATGCAAACAAGATGATGAAAGTCCAGCTTTGTAGGTTGTTGCGTGAAGAAGGAAGAACATCAGAAAATGAGAACGAAATGCAGCTTTTCGTCATTCAACCAAGAATTCCAAATGTCATCTTAACAAATTCCAATGTTAAAACATTTCATGGGGTGGATTAAAGCGGTAGAGATGACCCAAAGCACAGAACAGCAAGAGGCACCCGAGATTTCATGCATGAAGAAAACACTACAAGCATTAGTAGCTTCATAACACAACTGAACGTAAAATTACAGCAGAGGCGTAATGACACTCACGGCAAGCATGCCCACAGCCCACTATCATGCCAAACGAATGCCAAAGAGAGTACAAACTTCAAGCAACCAAACACTCCAGTATGAACCAAACATGCTTTCTACTTTTCCCACACGAAAATCAGAAGGGAAACCATGCGACCTTAGCAAATTTCTAAAGCTTATCTGATGCCTTGACGTTTAGCAAACTCACGCGACAACAACAAATTTTAACAGCAACAAGGATTCAATCATTGTTAACCATCAAAAATTAAATCTTTAGAACATCAGGGATCACCAAAGAGCAAACCCACGGATCACATCTATTTGATTTTGGGGAAGGAAAATGCAAAGCTGATGGCTTTTTAGGTTCACAAATTTTCAACCATACCAATTCAAAACACGACCCACGCTCAGCCACAAGACTTGATTTTTTCACTCATAAACAAAGAAACAAAATCTCAGGGAACATGAAACAGAAGGAGCGGAAGAGTAGACAACAAAAACAGTGAATTTCCCATAAGCAAAGTCACGAAAATACATGCTTTGAAAATTTAAAGATGCCTGTGTTTTGAAGGAATACTGGAATTTAAAGGAGAAAAACAACGTACAGTACTCGTGCCTTCTTGATGAAGATCCGCAACTACTGGTGGCATGAAGGTTGGCAATTCCAGTGGCTCTCCTTGCTCTGCCGCCGCAGACACCCCCTCGGTTTTCCTTGCTTCCTAGACTTTATCCCTTCATAGTTGGTTTACCAGCCGTTTTTTCGTCTATTGTCCGTTCCTTTCCTCTTCCTTTCTGCTCAGCCGAAACCCTTCTTACTTAGCTTTTCTTCATCCATAAACAAACCCCAACAACCTTCCTTTCTTTTCCTCCCTCAAGCTCTCATTATTTTTTTTTTTGGTTCTTTTACCGTTGCCCTTTTTCAGTTCCCCTCTTTTTTCTGCCTGTTACTCCCTCGGTCTCTCCCTCTAGTTTGTCACTTTCTGCTTTCTCCCTCTCTCCTCAATCTACAGCCGCCAATCCCCCTCGATGCTCTCTTGATTTTTTCTATCCCTTAAAACCCCAGCCGTCATCCCCAGCTCTCTGTTTTTCCTCTCGTTCCTCTTTTTCTCCTTTGCTAGCTGCGTTTTCTATTTTTTCCTCCCCGCCGTCACTTTCCTTCGCTCTCTCGTTTCCTTGCTGTCTCTCCTCCTTTTTATATGAGAACCATAACCCCTAAACCCTCACCTCAAAGGTGAGGATGAAGGATTGGCTTCTACCAAAAATCTCAGCCATCCGATGCATTGGGAGCCAAGGAAAAACCAGAGAAAATCTCCCGTGAAAAATGAATTTGTTTCCACGCTGCTGCATGTGCGACTTTTCTTTTTCCTTTTTTTTTACATAATAATTTAATACAAAAATGAAAATAATAATAAGTAAAAAACAACAATTTAAATAAAATCGGATAAAATGAACAAAACTAGGAATAAAGATAAAACAAAAGGCTCAGATTTTTCCTGTGTTTGATTAATGATATTTTTCTCTTTTCTTTTTTTTTTCAATTAATAAATAGTAAAAAGAAATAAAACATATTTTTCACGAATATTTTTCTCTTTTGACAAATTTGTATGCTAAAAGTCTAAAACTAAAATCATGAAATTAACAAATAAAGAATAGACAAGAACTATTTCTGAAACAAAAAATAAAATTAGGATAAAAAATGATTTAAAAAAATTTGGTGTCTACAGTACCCCGCTAGACCCAAGAAACTACGAATCTCAATAGGATTCTCCGGCCGTTTCCACTTGGCAACAGCTTTTACTTTAGCCGGATCCACAGTGAGTCCGTCATTTAAGATTATATAGCCTAGAAATGACACTTTCTCCAACCAGAACTCGCATTTGCTAAATTTGGCAAACAGTTAGTGCTCTCTTAGGGTTTGAAATACCATTTTTAAATGTTGCTCATGCTCCTCCTTAGTCTTTGAATACACCAAAATATTATCAATAAATACTACCACGAATCGGTCCAAATAGGGTTTAAACACCCGATGCATTAAATCCATAAATGCTGTTAGGGCATTAGTTAATCCAAAAGACATCACCGCAAACTCTTAATGCCCATATTGAGTGTTAAAAGCAGTTTTTTGCACATCTTCCTTCTTAATTCTTAATTGATAATATCCTTGTCCAATATCTAACATAGAAAACACCACAACCCCTTATAACTGATCAAATAACTCGTCAATGTGGAGCAAAGGATATTTATTCTTAATGGTCACCGCATTCAACCCTCGATAATCAATGCACAATCGAAAACTCCCATCATTCTTCTTAATAAAAAGTACTAGAGCGCTCCAAGGCGACTCACTCTCATGTATAAATTCCCACTCTAACAAGTCTTGCAACTGCAATTTCAATTCCTTAAACTTAGCGGGCGCCATCTGATAAAGGGTTTTTGAGATAGGAGTAGTTCTAGGTGCTAAATCAATCTTAAACTCGATCTCTCTTTCGGGAGGCAATGACACCAATTCATCTAAGAATATATCCGAATATTCATTTATCACTGGCATATCTTCTAGTTTAACCTTTTCTCCTGGGGTGTTGACTAGAAAGGTTATATAACCCTGTGCCCCAATACTTAACAATTTTATAGCCCTAATTCCTGAAATAAGGGCAGATGAGACTAAAATACCCCTCACATCTAGTTTTAGGGTTGTTTCACTCAGTATACAAAATTCGATCACTTTTGTTCGGCAATCCAACCAAGCATGATAGTGAGCTGACCAATCCATTCCTATAATAACGTCATACCTCTTAATAGTCAGACTTATAAGGTCTACTACCAATTTTCGCTCACCAACCCAAATTTCATAGTTTCTATACACCTCGTTAGCAAGTAAAGATTGGTCACCCGTAGGTGTTCTCACTTCTAAATTATATGGTAGCCTCTCGACCTTCACATCAATTCCACACATAAAAGTAGGGTTGACAAAAGAATGTGTTGCACCAAGGTCTATCAAAATCTTGGCCAAACAATGAAAAATAGGGATCGTACCTTCTACTACTTCTGACCAGTTAGGCACTTGTTGTTGATACAAAGCATACACTCTGACTGGCACCCTTGGCTTGGTCCCTCCTACAGTGGTCGGTTTTGGGTTTGATCTATCGACCTGTTGGATATCACTGGTGAGTGGGCAGGTTGTGAGTTGGTGCTCAACACTACCATACCGTAAACACTTCCGTGCCTTCCACCAACAATTATCTTCGGTATGATTGGGCTTTCCACAATACCCACAAGATAATCGAGGGGTGGATGTTTGCCCTCCTTGTGAGACACTTCTCACTTATCCTCTTCCACCTGGGACTCCTCTCGGAGTAACTCCCTTAAATGTCCCCAAAATTCTCCCACCACCAGCTCCTCAGCCCACTTTAGGCGGTGGCATACCCCGATCACCTTGTCCCTGCCCTTGGCCTCCACTAGGCGCACCTCTCTTTCTTGCATGGAAAGCCTTTACCTGCCGCCCTTGCAATCTTAATCCTCTGGGCTTTCTTTAGAACCTCCGCGAAAGTATTAATATGTACCGCCGTCAACGCCTCTTGTATTTCTACATTCAACCCTTGTATAAACCGCCTTACCCTCCTTTGCTTCATAACTACCAATTCCGGAGCAAATTTGGATAACTTGGTAAACTGAGTCTTATACTCAGATACACTTAAGGCTCCCTGACATAGTCTAATGAAATCGTCATTCCTTTTCTCCTGGACTATGGGTGGAAGATATTTCTCATTAAACTCTCGCACAAAATTCAACCAAGTCCATGCTGTCCGCTCTCTCTCCTACTTAGCCCTAATTACATTCCACCAGACTCTGGCTAATTATGGCAAAATTCACCTACCTTTCCTCCGTGTAATTCAGGGCAACGAAGATATTGATCATTGTCTCCAACCATCTCCCCGCTACCCCCAGGTCTGGACCTCCAAGAAATTTGAGAGAAGAAAACTTTTGGAACTGTTCTAAAGCCCTATCTTCCCCTATTTCAAGGTCCCTAGGTTAGTTAACAGGGGCTTGACCCTGTTGCTCTACCAACCGAGCTAAAATATTAGCCATTTGTTGGATTGCCGCTGCTACCTGATCTCTTCCTTTGGCCCTAGGTTCAGGTTGTTGCTCAGCCGTGGCATCTCTTTCTTCCCTCGGTTCTTGTACCTGTCTAACCCCACGTCCATGGCTAGAACTGCGACCTTGACTAGTCCCACGTCATTGACTTCACCTACCTTCCATACCTCTTTTGAAAAATAGACTATATAGGTATAAGCAAAATGAAGTAACTATAAAATAAAGTAGTTATAAAGCTCAATAGAAGCATTTCCAAGTCATAAAATGAAAATAATGGGACACATTCAAAATAAAACACGCTATTTAAATACATATCATAACAACCCATATACCGAGTCACAAAGCACTGTATATATCAACCTAACAAAGTCAGGTACTTATAGCAACCAAAGGACATAGAACAAAAGCAGGCACCATATGCATCAACCTTAACACGTCAATATCAAAAGCAGAACAAGAAAGGTGACGTGTCATCCCAACCACCCTACACTATGTCCTCGCCACCATGCACAACCCTCAAGCCCTAGATATCTAGCTTAATTCGTCACTGACCCAACCAATTCCACCATCTCTTCAGGTGCAGTTGGCTCCTCCTTAGGGTCCTCCTCAGGTTCTAGGTCAGATTCATTAGGGGTCACGTTCCCTTGACCTCCCCTGACTACATTCACCTGCACCAATTCCTCTATGAGTGCCCCACACTCAATTGAGATGTTATCGGTTCGATCCTTTACTTCCCTTACCACTCGAGCAAGGTGACCATTAGCCTCCTGTTCTTGTTCTCGAAAAGCATTGGTTCGCTCCTATTTCTCGAGAATAGAAGCCTCAAGCTCTCGAACTCTATCATCTTGCATTCTTAGCACTGCCCTCAGATGCTCAATCTCTATCTGATCTCGACGATTGGCACTACCCAATCTCCTCTTCTCATTTGCTATGGCGAGAACTACCCTATCAGGATATGAGTAGGTCTGCCATCAATCACAGTGCCTGACCCTGTGCCCCGGAGCCCATTGAAATACCGGCCCTCCTCGACGTTCCTGATAGCTAAGTACCCACCGAGGTCGTTCGGAAGTTCCATTCTCACCATCTCCTTCCATACCCTACATTACAAGTAGAATCAAGAGAATAAGCAATTTAAACAAGTAACACTAAGTTAGTCACCTATTCTCTAGGGGTTCACACTTAGACATTCGTACATAAGCCATATCAAGCACAAATCACCCTATCTGCCTAGACCAATTCAAACCTAGGTTCTGATACCACCTATGACATCCCCACCTCTCCCCAGAGCATACCCCAGGATTTAGCGGACTGCCTGCCCAACTCTCACCAGGACTCACTCACACAATTTCAAGAAAATAAGTTATAACTTCAAAAGTACATGAAACAGCAGTTTCCAAACATAGAATGTACATCCATACACATGTCTATCTCAAATGTTCATACATACCCAGATATAACAAAAGATTCAAGTTCTAGTTGCACTTCTAACCCTAATCGTGTGAGGACCCGAAAATTTTCTTATTTATCGAATATTACTAGTTTACTTAAATATTTATTTACTCATTTTCTCTGAATTATTTATTGCGACTATTTAAAATCTATTTACATGGAACGACACCTCTTGTCTATTTGTAAAGCGTTTTGTTGAAAAAATTTAATTTTCAAAAATTCATTTAGTTCGGAACAATGAGTGCACATTTTTCAAGGCTATACTTGAATCGGGATTGTATTAATATTGGAGAGTTAAGAATGATCAATGGTAAGATTAAGAAATGTGATACCCCGACTTCTTTAAACCCTAAATTCTAATCAAAAGAAAAAAAAACCTAGTTTACTTGTGACTAACCGATTTTCTTAAATTTCTCATTTTTAATCGGAACCCTAATTGTAATCAATGGAATTGTAAAATCCCGCACATTTTTCTTAAAATTCCTTTTATTTGGAAATTATTACTTTCTAATGGCCCTACTACTCAATCACCCCACAATAAGTGCAAATGAACATGAAAGTAAAGGTTTTCACTTTTCATTTTCAAGCTAGCGCGAATTAGGGTTTTCGCGTTTTTTTTCGTAGTGTGATTATTCGGTACGGAGTAAGGATCAAATTTGATAGGTAAGAGTGACTTTTGGATGAGGAAATATTATATGATTTGAAGTGATAATAATAAGTTAGTGATTAGAAGATAAAAACCCTAGTACGTGTGATTTAAGGAAAACGGTGCGAACCGACGTATACCGTGCACTACCGATTGAACACACCACTTGACCACCACTTTCTTACCATATAAGCTCATTAATATTTGTGTAAAATATCCCCTCATTCTCAGCTAGCTTTGGCCGAAAATGTTGACCAAATTTGCAAGGAAAAGAAAAAAAAATGAGTGGAAATTGGTGATGCCACTTGTTGGCCATCTAGGGCCTTGATCAAAACCAAATTGTCTTGCCTTCTTATCACCATTTAGCTTCCTTTCTTCATCATTTTCTGCTTGCTTTGGCCGAGAGAGAGGGAGAGAAAAACCAAGGGACAGATACACCAATCCATCTTGAGTTTGTGTCACTTAAGTGAGGAAACAAGAAACTAATCCGATTAAAACTTTCTTTGAGTGTTTAGCTAGTGGTGTGTTGGTGAAAGTTTGGAAGGAAAAGCTAGGGCTGCTCTTGGAAGTAACTTTAGTAAGGTAATAATGCTAATTTACCATTTCTTACTCTTAATCTTGCTTAACTTGGCATAGCACCTTAAATTTGTGGTGGATGATAGCTATTATAATGATTTGGATGGATATAGTGTATGTTCTTGAGTTACATGAGTTAGGGTTTGAATGATTTTCTGCCTATACTTGCTGTATGGATAGTATATGTTGTATCTAAGCTTATATAAGAGGTTGTGGTAGTGATTGAAGCAAGAAATGAAGAAAGTTTCCTTTGAAACCGTAAAATTTCAGATTTCTGGAAAACTGTAGCTTAGTTCTGTCCGGTTCCAATTCGTGATGTTAGAGGCTGAATTACACTTAGCATAAAACATGAAAGTTGTATAGAATGATGTTTTATAGTTTCCTACAAAATTGTAGCCCAATCTAAGCAACGTATCCTGTGAAAAGACCAAAATACCCTCACTGCCCTAGGATGCATCCAGTGATCAGTTTTAGACAGTTCATCCAATTGACCGTGTCTATTCACTATGATCCGTGCTGATTTAGCCATTTTCCAAAACATGAAAGTTTTAGTACTTTGTCTTATCTTTTCAACACCTCCAAGAACGCCTTAAATGGACTTTGGTAGCTTGAGATATGGCCATTTGGAGGTAGTACGGTTAACTGGCCGGTTAGTTGGAATTTGGTTCTGTGAATTGGGAATTTGACTGGGTTACACTGGAAATTAGACTAGGTGGTCTTCACCAAAGTTGTATCCCTTTATCTTAGCTTCGAAACGGTATAATTTGAACCTCAATCCGATAAGCGTAACCTCGGATGTGTCCATTCCGCAAAAACCCGTCAAATCTGTCTTTTGTTAAACTTCATTTCCGCACATGTCATTAGCTTGATTTTTGTACTTGTATTACCTTAAGCCTATTGAACGGCTATTGAAATGAATTTGTGCTGTGTGTAACTTTGGGTTTGATTGAGGAAAAGAATGAAGCCGTAAATGGCTGGAAAATTAGGTAAATAGAAAGGGCATGCTGCCCAAATTTACGCTCGAAGACTAGAGAAATATACTTGCGACTTGAGTAAGGGTTAAGAGTGATTACTACTTGAACCATCTAGGATATTTGCGTCTTCTTTTACTGAAGTATATAAGTAAGGATTTGGCCGAACTTGTACCCTTGAGAAATACAACTATGACTACTAGGAATACGTTTCCCTTATACTTTCGACTCAAATGGCATTTCCAAGTATAAATGTTATAAAGTTATATAGTTTGCAAAGCGAGCGAGTATTTCACGAATATTCTCCAAGTAAATTTCCATGTCTTGATTCTTATTGAACGAAAAGTTTACGTTTCGAACCTTAGTTGATTTTTAAAGTTCTGAAACAAAGTTTTATCGCAGATTTGGACTCCGAACCCGGAGTATAACCCAGACGTGATTACTAGGGGCACTTCATTTTGGTGAGTGCTTCCAAATAGCTGATTGAACTGGACACTTGTTTCCAATACTTGATCAATATGATTAAATGATATATGATTGGTTTGATCGGGCAAGAGTGTACTTTATCGCACTTGCCCTTATTTGATATATACTTGTTTATTGTTGAAATTGATTTGATATACTTGTTTATGATGTGCGCACTTCCTGGAATTCCTGAAACCCTGCGGCAAGTTACTCGAGTCGAGCCGGCAAGGGCTTGGTCGATTGGGTAACGAACCCTGGGTCTCTTGTTTGTCGAGTGGAGTGATATCTCCTCGACTAATCGATATACTCGAGTATTACCACCCGTGTTTATTGAGGATTTTGGGCCCAGTAGGGGGTTTGAATGGTGGACGGAGAGTAGTGTAAGTGGTGTTCTACTGGATTGGTTACTTACTTGAAAGTTGACGGGGTGTCAACTATTACATGATCAAACTCCTGGTGTTACAATGGGGATTTGGCTCTTGAGAGCCCTCCGTATCCTTATACTTTGGAATGATTATTGCTTATTGGATTATTGTTTCTTCTGAAAAACTTTTACACTCGCTCATTTTGAGATTGCTACTTGACGTGTTATTGCTCACTTTTATGAGCTCTTCATGCTCGTTACTTTGCTATATCGAAAACTTGTACTTATGAATAATGGTCAATTTGCTATTTGGAACCTCACTGGGCTTTTAGCTCATTCCACGTAATTTGTTTTCCTTACAGGGGTATGAGCGAGGCGTGAGACGTGTACAGACTAGCGTAGTCTAGTTATTTTGAATTTTGTAATTGTACTCGCACTAGTCGCTCGATTAGGGTTGAATGTACTGAGAACTTAAATCTTTTGATGTATTTGGGACTGTATGGATGGTTGAGATAGAAATGAATGTATTCGTATGTTCCAAACTTGGGAACCGTTATTTCGTTTATTATTGAGGTTGCACCTTATTTTAATTGATGCGAGTGAGTGAGTCCTGGCGAGAGCTGGGCAGGCGGTCCGCTAAACCCTAGGGTACGCCCAGGGGGAGGTGGGGCCGTCACAAGAAAGGTTAATTGAGGAATTAATACTCGACTCATGTGAGGACTCGCAAAATTTACTTATTTAATTTCCTATTTCTAGCTTATTTAATTATTAACTTGGTCATTTACTCCAAATATTATTTTCTAACCTCTTTAGACCTAATTACATAGATCTATAGCTTAGTTATATTTTTAAAGTGTTTCGTTTCAAAATTTAATTTTTGAAAGCCCGTTAAGTGAAAATAGTGATTGCGCGTTTGAAAACGATAATCGATTTGAGGATACTATGAGCTTGAAAAATTGGAGACATATACATTAGTTTTAAAATAGGTATTTTTATGTTTAAGTGCTCAAATGTTAGTTAGTTATATTATCGTTATAAGAATTTCCCTGAAAGGTTCACTTTATCGCGCTTAAGTCGGAAGAACGCGTTTTTACGCGCGCGATTTGATTGAGAGTCTTTAGACCATTATTTTTAGACTATTAAGATTGAATAATATTAATATGAATGCAAGTGCATTAGAGGTTTAGTGCACTAGTGAAATAAACTCGAGAGGAATCGAGCACAAAACCCGCGCGCGCGCGCGCGAAGGAGAGTTGACTTTTGGGTGAACTTGGACCACACATTAAAGCTTCTTTTGGACATTTCTTCCTTGTTTACTTGGTGAGTGTCAAGTGTATGATTACTTGATCTCCTGTGAACTTGATACACGCTTACCTGTTACCAATGCCTTGAGATTTTGAAAAATGGAGGCGAGGGTGTACTTTATCGCACTCGTTCTCATTTGAAATAAGGGAAATTTGCCAAATTGGTCCCTAACATTTACCAAAAACACTTTTTTAGTCCTTTACATATAAAATCAGCCAAAATGGTCCTTCACATTTAAATTGTGAGCCAATGTGGTCCTACTGCTCGTTTTTGCTCATTTCTCCGGCTAAAAATAGCACGCCTCTCTCACGTGGTCATATTTTTAGGGGTAAAACCGGAAACACATTTCATTACCTGTTAAAAGTAAAAGGTGTGGACAACCACCAAAATACACATTTCACCTTTAGCCCTCAAAGTTTCAAGAAACCGGAATTGCATCCCCGAATGGTGGCGAAAATTATTTTGTAATTCTCCTGTATAAGTGATGTGCTTGATGAATCCATAGATCTGGTTCTTGTTTACTTATATCCGAAAGTCCTAACCTTTCCATTCTAAGTGAGAGTCTAACAAGTCCAGGACATTTGTGCAACATCGATCCCACGAATCCAATTTGGGCCTTAGCTGGAACCCTAAGCCTCAGCTCCTCCGCCACCCGCCAAAGCCGCTTACTCGTGTCCCTCCATCCTTTGCAAACCCTGGCCGCCGACAACAGTGTTGGAGGCAGGAGCCTCCTCAACACCTCCCACAGACAACTCATCGGCAGCTTCCCGGACTCGGCAAGATCCGATTCGGGGCTCCAGCTCGAGAAGCTCCTCCTCGTCCTCCTGGTGCTCTTCCTCATCCTCTCCCTCGTCTTGCGAGTCCCTCGCATCAATATCATCGTCGAAGGAGAGAGCTTGCCGGAGGTTGGAGAAATGCTGGCGATGAGGAGGGGGAGGGGGAGGACGGACAGTGGAGAGAGGAGAAGGGATAGCGAGGGAGGAGGCGGCTGAGTCAGTTGAGGGCGTGGCGGTGGGATGCAATTTAGGGTTTCTTGAAACTTTGAGGACCAAAGGTGAAATGTGTATTTTGGTGGTTGTCCACACCTTTTACTTTTAACAGGTAATGAAATGTGTTTCCGGTTTTGCCCCTAAAAATATGATCACGTGAGAGAGGCGTGCTATTTTTAGCCGGAGAAATGAGCAAAAACGAGCAATAGGACCACATTGGCTCACAATTTAAATGTGAAGGACCATTTTGGCTGATTTTATATGTAAAGGACTAAAAAAGTGTTTTTGGTAAATGTTAGGGACCAATTTGGCAAATTTCCCTTGAAATAAATGATTCATGCTTGACCTGATTTGACTTGCTTGACCTGCCTTGGCTTGCTTGACTTGACATGTCTTGACCTGGAAAATATGCTATGGCTGCATATGTCGCTGGAGTGAATCTCCTCGACTCACACATGTTACATGGGGGACGCCCAAACTCATAGGCCGACCTTGGGACTCGAGCAGGCATGGACTTGGTCGGGAACCTCGGTGAGCCATGAGATTACATGATAAGCTTGATCTATTTGAGAGATCTCGCTTGGCATACTCGTGGAGTATCGCCCTTTAAATGCCGTGCGGGCCCGGAGTGGTATGTACGGTGGACGGACATGAGAAGTAAGTGGAGATCAACGGATTGGAAATACCAACCCGGTTGACGGAAAGTCTGTGAGAACCCGTAATTTTCTCATTTTCTAGGTTTTATTCGGTTTACTGGCATGTTTTCTGCATTTTCTTTATTCGAAAAGTTTCTAGATAATTTTTATGAGTAAATATAGTTTTTAGATGATTTTTCTAGTATCGGTTAGTTTTTGAGAAATTAAGAGCGTATACCGGACGTGGGACCTACTAGTGCGAAAAGTTCAGAAAAATTCAGCCAGTTAGGTTAAGTTTTGGATACTGGGTTTAATTTACCGGGTGCTAAGGGATAATTAGAGGTTACCAAGTGGATTGGTGTGAGAGGAAACAAAGTGATATGCATGCATTAAATAGGGTGACAAGTGTCACCATATGATTAAATCTTGCATTTTGACTACTATTCACCTTTTTACCATTTTACTAAATAAACCCAAAAAATTGACCAAAAACTCTTCATTTCCAAGCTTCTTATGGCCGGCCACTTCAAACAAAAAGAAAGGGAAAAGCTCTCCAAATTCTTGATTCAATCTTGCTCAAATCCAACAAACCCACCATTTAATCTTGCATTTACTCCATAAAAACCCTTAAGTGAGTGGTTGTGAGGTGATTAGTGGAGTTGTTTGGAGGATTAAGGTGCCAAGTTGCTCTTTTCCTTTGGTTACTAAGGTTAGTAGTGAAGGAACCCCTCTCCTCTATCTAATGATGTCTAATTAATAACTTGTGGTAGCCTAAGAGGTGATTTTGTGGATTATATCATGATTTTGGTTGAATTTGGTGAAGTTTTATAATTATTCATGATTTTTCTGTTTTAATATGATTCATATGTTGTGGCCATGGATGATGATTGGAAATGATCTTGAATGAAGCTAGAAGGTGTAAATTATGGTTAATTGCAAAAAATTTCTGCTTTGGAAAGAAATTTTGGAAGTTAGGGTTTCATTTCCCCTCATTCTGCCTGGTACTGTTCATCATAGTTAGAGGCCGAATTAGCCTTGGGTTAAAACATGAAAGTTGTAGGGAATGATATTTTAGAGATGCCTACAAAACTTCAGGCCAATTGGAGTAGCGTAACCTATGAAAAGACTGAAATACCCCTGCTGCCCTGTTTCTACCCGAACTTGATAATTGCTTCTGTAATTGGTTAATTTGGTTGAGAATACTTCTGATTTGGTTGTTGACGTCTTCTTAAGAAATGTATCCTGGTGTCTTAGCTTTCGGATGGCTTTGGAATCACTTGATTTGGACTTAGGTAGCCTGAATTACGGTTCGTTAATCAGAGTGTGGTTTGTTCACCTGTTTTTGCGGTTCTGGTTTAGTATACTGAACTTTTGACCTAGTTGCACTACAAACTGGGCTGAGTGACCTTCTTCAATATTGTAACCCTACCTCTTAGCTTCGAAACGGTGTGTATTTCACCTCCATCCGATAATCGTAGTGCCAATGGTGCCAAAACCGTAAAATGATGTCAAAAATTGTTTTTATGGTTTAGAGCTTAATTCCATTTCCGGATTTCCCTGGTTTACTCTAGTGCTTATACATTCTTATGGAGCCCTATTTTGGTAGTATTTGGAATTTGTTTATGACTTGTAATTGAGTCTTATTGTGCTTCTTTGAATGTTTTAGGGCGTGACGGTGGTCCAAGACGCTCTTTGGGCGGAAGTTTATGAAATATCATTTGCTTGCTTGGTGAGTACACTACTCACTTGTTTGTTTACAATGTGGCTTTATTATATTGAACTTGATGCCTTGAAGGCTTATTTGCACTGTTGAAACTGATTAAAGTGAGGGTGTACTTGATCGCCCTCACCCCCTTTTGTATTATACACGACTGTCTACTGTTTCACTGTGGTACTTGAAATGTACATGGAAAACTGGATTTGGTGTCATTTGGACGAGGATCCAACGGCTTTTACTGTTACTACTGAGCTCAACCCCATTGGTAGTCGATTGAATCGAGCCAGCGAGGGCTTGGTCGTGAAAGTTGACGAGCCATGGGGACTGTTATATGGAATCTTGTAGTAGTGAGACTCTTGATTCCGGTATACTCGAGTATTACCAAATTTCTACTGTTTGGAGTTCGGGCCCGGTAGGGGTATATTGGGTGGAAGGAATGGAAGTAAAGTGGAGCCTACGGTTGGTTACTCTTAAACATTGACGGAGGGTCAATGAGGTCCGATCAAGAATGCAAGCGAGAAAAGGGGCTCTTGAGAGCCGCCCGTATCCTTTTATTAACTCTATTGATGCGTGCTATTGGCTTACTTTTGATGAATTGGAATGAAAAGCTTTATGCTTATATGAACTTTGTGCTTGAGTGGTAGTATCTCACTGGGCGTAAGCTCACTCTATTCCTTTTGTTTTCCTTACAGGAAATTGAATGCTTTTGGAAAGGCCATGAATGTTGATTGCCGAGTTGAGCTTATATAAATGTATTTTGAAATAGCTCCTTTTGGGCAAAACCCTAAGTGTATTTTGATCCAACCAAAATATGGAGTTGTAATTTGCAAACCGTACTTGTATAAACTTATGAGATAACTTTTGTATGCTATTTTGAATTGTTTACGCGCGTTTGTATGTTCTGTAATGTTTTAGATCGCTTTAAATGGTCCCGTTAGTCCTGGCGAGAGCTGGGCAGGCAGTCCGCTAACCCCTTTGGTTCGCCTTAGGGGAAGGTGGGGCTGTCACAGGTGGTATCAGAGCCTAGGTTTGAATTGGCCTGGGCCTGTTAGAAATGCTCGATTTGAGGATTATTTTGATTATATCCCTTAAGGTTATTTACGTTTACTTACCCTTTTGGTGTAGGATGGCCGGACTTGGTGAGCCTAGTTATCCCCCTGCTGGAGAGCTACCCCGTGGGGTGCTTTCGGTGATTCCGTACCAGAACCGGCCCAGAGGGGCCGTTGTGCGTTAGAGCCCGGCTAACCGCCTCCGACGTTGCGAGTGTCGATACACGTACGCTTACCCTAACGCTTTGGTGTTGGCCGTGGCCGAGGAACGGAAGGAGTTGGTCGCGGATAATACTAGGCTTGAGGCCGAGGTGACCCAGCTTAGGGCGGCCAATGAGAAACAGGCTGAGCGCATTAAGGGGCTGGCGAGAGCTGGGCAGGCAGTCCGCTAACCCCTTTGGTTCACCTTAGGGGAAGGTGGGGCTGTCACAGAGTCATCGCGGGAAGGTATATGAATGACCCTGGCAAAGCAAGTGGAACTTAGCTCCTGAGAGCTTCCATATCCTTGAAGTGTTTCTGCTTACATTTTATTGGAATTGTCAATTACTTGTACTTTATCTATTGACCGGTTATTTGGGCTTGTTACTTGGACTACGTGCTTGCATGTGTGTTCTTGGCCTCACGAGCGTTTTGCTCACCCTGTAGATTTGTTTTCCTTAACAGGATTGGGCATGGAATGAGACTTGGAGAAACTCTTTTGATGCACTTTTGGCTTAAGGTTTCTAATGTATTTTGGGTTAGACCTCTTACTGGTTGTACTTTTAGGAATCTAATGTATGATTTGGATATTTGATGTACCTGGATGTTGTATATTTCGGGTATTGATGTAACGTTTGGGAATTTGATGTAACGATTGGATAATCGTTATATATATATATATATTGTTAAGTTTGGAAGTTTTTCGCACTTTTTTACTTATCTAGTGTTGTTGAATTGTATTGTGCTAAGCTTGATCAGATATTGCCATGAGTCCTGGTGAGAGTTGGGCAGGCGTTTCGCGGATACCCTCTGGTTCGCCTTAGGGAGAAGTAGGGGCGTCACAGTTGGTATAAGAGCTTAGGCTTTAGATCTCTGTAGTGTATCCTAGGTTTAAAAGTTTAAGATGCCGGACTGTGGAACTAGTTGGGAAGTTAAGTGACAGCTTGTGAAAAAGAAAATTAGAACCTAGGTTTGAATTAGTGGATGACAAGGAGTTTTGATCTTGTGTGATACATGTGGGATAGTACGAAATGATCAGATCTAATTTATTGAATATATCTGGATCTATATGAGCTTTTACTTTTAAGGGTAAGCTATAGGAGGTAAGGGTGATATTAAATGGTCTCGGGATGCCTTCCAGTGGTCCATTATCGAGAAAGACCTAAGGGAGCATTGGAGAGATAATCCAATTCACAGAACTAGGACTTTATGTGATTTTCCAAGGACTCGCTCGCGCCCAAATAATGGGGTGTTAATAGTGGTCGATCATTAAAAGTGGCTATCCGAGGAAATTAGGGTGATTCGAGGGGATAATCGAGAACTGAGGGCAATTACGGATCCCTAAACTACTAGAATTCCTGAAGTGGAGATTGAGATACTTAAGGAGCGAGGAAGACAAAGGCTCCTTGTGAGAAGGTTTAAAAAGCTAAGACCCGATTTGTTAGGGTAGTGCCTAAAATTAAAGACAGGATGGATAAGTCGATGGCTGGGTGTGTTACCTTGGTTGAACAAGTGGAAAATGACAAGATATTAGATAAGGGACATGAGATCTAAAACTCCTAGTGCTGGAAATGAAAATGATCCTACGGAGGTAGTGAAGATTTTTGGCTCCGCCAATCACTAAGTTAGTGATTTAAACCATTTTAATAGTTTTGCCAAAGATAGATGGGGTGGCGCTCGCTTAAAAGCCATTGCATTTTGTATCTTGTTTTACTATGTTCCCTACCTTTTGAGGCAATTAAACGTTACTTGTGACATGCTTGACTTTACTGCTTTATGATTTCAAATCCATGATTGGGTTGTACACATTTACGATTATTTCGGTGTCTTCCCTTTTATTCTTGTATTTGTTTGGCGTGATAAAGGTATCACTTCTCAAATTCCGTTTATGTGCACTCACTTTATGTCATGCCTTTAAACATGTTAAATTTATGGGTGGCCAAAGGAGTGAAAAAGAATTGAGGACGAGGGGTTAAGCAACTCCAAACTCAAGGGCACGATTATAGAGCGACTGCTGGACTGAACCAAAACCCTAGAAATGAAGGAAATAATCGCGTAGTTATTCCTATTAACCGGACGATTGATGCCCTAGCACGATTAGTGGAGCACTAAAGCTCTAAACCAATCAACCAACCTGGGGACCCAGCGAGATGTGAAAATGGAATGATTCTTGAAGTTTGCCTATCTAGGCTTCACGGAGAACCTAATTTCGAAATAGTAAGATTGATTTGAAAGGATACAATAAGGCACAAGTGAGAGCAAGAGATTATGATTTCTTCTCAAACAACTTTGTAGATAAGTATTGGAAAGTGAACTAAGACATGGAACCTCCATCATAAGGAATAAGGCCCCGTATCTTGTTATGTTTGTAAATGATGATAGTAATCTCGTGGAAACCTAAGAACTTGCCCGTATTAAGCAGAGAATAGTTAAGATTTATATGCCGAGGTAACCTATAAGTGAAAGAATGCAAGAGTAATATGACTCGAGCTTCCATTATGAATAGTTATTCATTTTGATCCTTTGATTTGCCTGGCAGGTTAGTATTTAACTTAAGTCAATTGGTAAGATGACAACTTTGGAAGAAATGCGTAAAAAGATGAACATTCTTCGAAATGAGGTAGAAATTCAAAAGAAATTGGCTGGCTACTGGGAAGGACGGTGGAAACAAGAATATTCAGAGAAAACTGAGTTGCTACGTAAGAATGTAGAATTAGAGAAGGAATACAAGTAAAATCCTCAAACAGGTCAAGCCGTCACTTCTCACGCAAATTGTGGATACTGTGGCAAGATTAATCACACCGAGGACAAGTGCTGGATAAAGCAAGGAAAGTGTCTGAGGTGCGGTAGTATCGAGTATAAGATTTCGAATTGCCCCAGTGCATCTAAAAAGAGGAAATACTCAACGGCTGGCTAGATTCGCCACAAAATAATCGAGTGTCAGATAGGGGTCTAAGTGCTAGAAGTTTTCGAGTGGGGGTAGATAACTCCACTCGAGAGATAGAGGTTGTAACTTTACCCTAAACTAGACTGGCACTTTTAGAGATTTAATCTTTTGTATAAGGGAAAGTCTTTTGTTATTTTGTATCTTGGTAACTCGGCATGTTTTGCTAGAATCTTGTTGTTTCCCTTCCCCTTTTGAAATGGTTTGATAAACCTATCCCAACTTGATGTACCTATTATGATCTTTATAACATATGAAACTTTGCTCCGCTTTTGATTGGTTTTATGACTTACATGTATGTTCAAATCTTGCCCTACACTTTTAGATTTATAATAAGAAACGAACGTTGTTAGACGTGGTCGAGATTCTGCTTGAGAATATAGACCACCCTGAGGTCTTGAAGGCGACCAGGGATCGTGACCAAATCGAGAACTTGGTATTGAAATTGGGATCCAATGTTTGATCGCCAATTTGAGATATTAAAAGTGGTGAGATTTGGGTTAGTGAAAGGAAATATTTGATGGATTGAATGAGACTAACGATTAAGGACCGGATATCATATTTGGAATGGACGCTTGAGGCTATATAAATATAGATTATCGAGACTTGAATGATGTGACTATTAGGAACAAATACTCCGTAGCCTCACGTAAACGAGAATTATAATCAAGGGCCAGGAGCAGCGAATAAGGGATTTTAAAGTAGAGTTACTACCAATCGGGAATCCTAGGAACTGATGTGTTTAAGACCACTTCCAATTCCAGATGGGGATGCTTGAATTTTTCAGTTATGCCCTTTGGGTTGACTAATGCACTAGCAGCAATTATTTCCTTAATGCATCAAGGTTTTAAATCGTAATTGGATTAATTTGTGATGGCATTTATTGATGATATACCGGTAAACTCTAAGGTTTAGAAAAAAATCATGGAAAAACACCTGATGATAGTTTTACAAACCTCGAGAGAGCGCCAACTTTCGTTAAGTTCGATAAATGTGAGTTCGATTGGAAGGAAATAGCCTTTCTATGTTATACAATATCTAACGAAGGAATTGTTATTGACTCAGTTACGGTGGAAGTTGTTTAAGAGGAAACGACTAGAAAATCCTACCGAAATTTGGAGTTCTTGGAGGTAGTCGAACCTTTCCTTTGGTTTGATCAAGGAATTTTCTAAGAGTGCAAGACTTGGCAAGTTATTTGGGATTCTAAATGTGAGGAAGAATTTTAAAAGTGAAAGGTGTTTAACTGATGCACTTGTGTTAGTCCTACCAAGCGGAGGAGGTAGTTTTGTGATTTATCCAGATGCTTTAAAGGATGGATTAGAATTTATACTAACGATACATGATGAGGCGATTGTGTATGTCTCTAGAAAGTTAATATATCACGAGAGAAAGTAGCCAACTCATGATTTGGAGTTAGTGGCGGTAATAGTAGCATTAACAGTGAAGGCGTTATCTATGTGAGGTAGACATAAGGCCGATTATGTTGCCCTATGACCTGGAAATTAAAATATCTAATGAGGAAAATCAAGGTTTGATTGCTAGTTGAATGAATAGAAATTGTGAAGCATGGGTTGAAAAAACGTAAGTTAGTGATTGATCTGGTAGACTTAACCATTAAGAGAATGATATTGTCTTAGGTGTGAATTTCGAGGACGAAATTCCTTTTAAGGAGGGGAGGATGTGAGGACCCGAAAATTTTCTTATTTATCGAATATTACTAGTTTATTTAAATATTTATTTACTCATTTTCTCCGAATTATTTATTGCGACTATTTAAAATGTATTTATATGGAAAGCGTTCTGTTGAAAAAATTCACTTTTCAAAAATTCGTTTAGTTCGGAACAATGAGTGCATGTCTTTCGAGGCTATACTTGAATCGGGAGTGTATTAATATTGGAGAGTTAAGAATGATCAATGGTAAGATTAAGAAAGGTTAATTGAGGAATTAATACTCGACTCATGTGAGAACTCGCAAAATTTACTTATTTAATTTCCTATTTCTAGCTTATTTAATTATTTACTTGGTCATTTACTCCAAATATTATTTTCTAACCTCTTTAGACCTAATTACATGGGTCTATAGCTTATTTATATGTGTAAAGTGTCTCGTTTCAAAATTTAATTTTTGGAAGCCCGTTAAGTGAAAATAGTGATTGCGCGTTTGGAAACGATAACCGATTTGAGGATACTATGATCTTGAAAAATTGGAAACATGTACATTAGTTTTAAAATAGGTATTTTTATGTTTAAGTGCTCAAATGTTAGTTAGTTATATTATCGTTATAAGAATTTCTCGGAAGGTTCACTTTATCGCGCTTAAATTGGAAGTAAACGTTTTTATGCGCGCGATTTAATTGGGGGACTTTAGACCATTATTTTTAGACTATTACGATTGAATAATATTAATATGAATACAAGTACATTAGAGGTTTAGTGCACTAGTGAAATAAACTCGAGAGAAATCGAGCACAAAACGCGCGCGTGCGCGTGCGAAGGAGAGTTGACTTTTGGGTGAACTTGGGCCACACATTAAAGCTTCTCTTGGAAGCTTCCTTTGATCAAACACTCCCTCACTTTCTCTCTTATTTGGCCGGCCATCAAGAGGAGGAAACCACCAAGGAGCTCTTCAATTTTTTCTTCTCCATTTCTTCACAAAATCATCACCCATTTCACCTCAAATTGTAACAATACCTAGCTAAACACTTGGTGACCATCTTAAGCTACAAAAAGGGGCTGTTTTCCACGGTGAATTTGAAAGGATAGTTAAAATTCTGTGAATTTTATCGAATTTCCAAATTTGGCGAAAAACCAACCCCCAAACTGTCTAGCAAGCTTAAAACAGCGACTTTGAGCCAATTTTTGAATACCTTCCGTTTGGAATCGTGGAAAAATGTATTCTAGGAATTTTTAGCACTTTGGAAGAAGTTTCCAACAGTACCAAGTTTTCCAATTTTGGACTTGTAAAGAGTGAGATACGATTTTTCAAAGATCTCATACCAAAGCTGAAATTTTCAAAACTTAAGGAAATGGAGTTTTTCGAATTCTCCTTCTTCCCTCGATATCACTTGAACGTTTTACTCTTGATTTCAAAGATGAAAACTTGATTTTCTTGTGCTTTAAAAACCCCACTTTTGAGGCTTGATTTGCGAGTAATTTAGGCGCGCTTTCATGAAATTTTCTTGGATTGTACAAGCGTACAATCATGCGTGATAATTGGGGTTTATGAATGATAGTTCACTATTAATTGCTCAGGCTCGCACGAGGACCTTCAAGAGGATCCCACGGTGAACGCCTGAACTTCAAGTGACATTTCTTCCTTGTTTACTTGGTGAGTGTCAATTGTATGATTACTTGATCTCCTGTGAACTTGATACATGCTTACCTGTTACCAATGACTTGAGATTTTGAAAAAATAGAGGCGAGGGTGTACTTTATCGCACTCGTTCTCATTTGAAATAAATGATTCATGCTTGACCTGATTTGACTTGCTTGACCTGACATGTCTTGACCTGGAAAATATGCTATGGCTGCATATATCGCTGGAGTAAATCTCCTCGACTCACACATGTTACATGGGGGACGCCCAAACTCATAGGCCGACCTTGGGACTCGAGCCAGCATGGGCTTGGTCGGGAACCTCGGTGAGCCATGAGATTACATGATAAGCTTGATCTATTTGAGAGATCTCGCTTGGCATACTCGTGGAGTATTGCCCTATAAATGTCGTGCGGGCCCGGAGTGGTATGTACGGTGGACGGACATGAGAAGTAAGTGGAGATCTATGGATTGGAAATACCAACCCGGTTGATGGAGAGTCATCGTGGGAAGGTATACGAATGACCCTGGCAAAGCAAGTGGAACTTAGCTCCTGAGAGCTACCATATCCTTGAATTGTTTCTGTTTACATTTTATTGGAATTGTTAATTACTTGTACTTTATCTATTGACCTGTTATTTGAGCTTGTTACTTGGACTATGTGCTTGCATGTATGTTCTTGGCCTCACGAGCGTTTTGCTCACCCTATAAATTTGTTTTCCTTAATAGGATTGGGCATGGAATGAGACTTAGAGGAACCCTTTTGATGCACCTTTGGCTTAGGGTTTCTAATGTATTTTGGGCTAGACCTCTTACTGGTTGTACTTTTGGGAACCTAATATATGATTTGGATATTTGATGTACCTGGATGTTGTATATTTCAGGTATTGATGTAACTTTTGGGAATTTGATATAAGGATTGGATAATCGTTATATATATATATTGTTAAGTTTGGAAGTTTACAGCACTTTCTTACTTATCTAGTGTTGTTGAATTGTATTGTGCTAAGCTTGATCGGATATTGCCATGAGTCCTGGCGAGAGTTGGGCAGGCGTCCCGCGGATACCCTCTGGTTCGCCTTAAGGAGAAGTAGGGGCCTCACAAATCGAGCACTAGCGCTAATATAATTATAAAAGTCAAAAGTCTAGCCAAAACCAGCCTTTTCTCGCCTTACACCTATGCTCGCACCCCTTGTAAGGAAAATAAAACTAATGGGGTGAGTTAAACCTCGGTGAGGTTCCAAAATTTCATGCAAAACAAGTAGTAAGTTGGCTATTATAGAAAACTTGAAATCTCAAAGTGAGTGAGCACAAAAGTTCACGAAAGTAAGCAATAACACTACAAGCAACCAGTTAATCAGGGATTCAACATTTTCAAATATAAGGATACAGGTCGCCTTTGCGAGCTAATTTGGCCGTAGCCTGACAAGAAGCAGTTGACCCTCCGTCAACTTTCAAAGTAGTATAACAAGTCCAGTAGAGCACCACTTAACTCCAATCACCATCCACCAATCAAACCCTTTATGGGGCCCGAACTCCAATATTAACTGTGGTGGTAATACTACTTGAGTATATCGAATCCAGTGGATTATGCAATAAACAACAAACAGTACCTATGGTTCGCCAGTCTTCTCGACCAAGCCCTTACTGGCTCGATTTGACCAACTAACTAGTAGGGTTGGGATTCCAGGCAGTATTCAAGTCATACATGTTTACATCAAACCATTTGTAACCAGTGCACAGTAATAAATCACATTAGCACAAGTGCGATAAAATACACTCTTGCCCGACTAAACAAGTCAAGAAATATCCAATCACATCAAAAAAATATTGCATTCAAGTATCAAGTTTGGTCATGTAGTTGGAGACACTTACCAATGATTTATTGCTTATCCAAATCAGGCCTAGGCCCAGCCCCCAGCTAGAGTCAATACAGCCTGGGGCTGTGTGACGCCCCCACTTCTCCCAAGGGCGAACCCAAGGGTATCGGTAGAACGCCTACCCAACTTTCGCCAGGACTCGATATAATTCCAATTCAAACTTAAACGATAATAACCAAATAATAAAAGTCGAACTGAAAAACAAAGTCGCTTGCATACACCAGTGTTCAATCTTACATCACAAGTTCTCAAAATACATCACTTTACCCAAAAGTACAATCACTAGAAGTCGACTAATCAAATACAACCCAAAATACTAATCAAAAGTAATCAAACCGGCTTCTCCAAAATTATTTCCATTTCAAGCTCCTGTAAGGAAAACAAATCTAATGGGGTGAGCGGATACTCGTTAGGCCAAGAAACACACATGCAAGCACGTAGTCCAAGTAGTCACAACAATTATACAGTAAGAGAGGCTATAGAGTTCGAGTGATTAACATTTCAAGTAGGAAAAGTAACCAGAAACAATTCAAGGATACTGTAGCACTCAGGAGCTAAATTCCACGTAGTCGAGTCAATGTCTTGATCAACTTCCATGTTGACACTCCGTCAATGTGACAGCCCCACCTTCCCCTAAGGTGAACCAAAGGGGTTAGCGGACTGCCTGCCCAGCTCTCGCCAGGACTAACGGTTCAGTTTAGAGCGATTTAATACGTTCCGGAACATACAACCGCGCGTAAACAAGTCAAAATAAAAAAATAAAAAAAAATGAAACCGGAGTCGGCCATGAATAGAAACCGACACGTCAAAACCCAACCAAACATCAAGCAAATATTTACATGTTGAAATTAAGCATATACAATCCAAGTGGCATACAAAAGTGATTCAAAAGTGGATACATGTACGGTTTGCCAAATCAAAAGAGAAACGGACCCAAAAGTACATTTAGGGTTTCGATCAAGGAGCTATACAAAAGATATGTCCATCTAGCTCAATTCGGCAACCAACTATCAAATCCAGTCCAAAAGTATTTATTTTCCTGTAAGGAAAACAAAAGGGAATAGAGTGAGCTTACGCCCAGTGAGATAATACCACTCAAGCAGCAAAGTTCACATAAGCATAAAGCTTTTCATTCCAACTCATCAAAAGTAAGCAAAGGCACACATCAATAGTGGTGATAAAGGATACGGGCGGCTCTCAAGAGCCCTTTTCCTCGTTTGCATTCTTGATCGAACCTCATTGACCCTCCGTCAATGTTTAAGAGTAACCAACCGTAGGCTCCACTTTACTTCCATTCCTTCCACCCAACATACCCCTACCGGGCCCGAACTCCAAACAGTAGAAATTTGGTAATACTTGAGTATACCGGAATCAAGAGTCTCACTACTACAAGATTCCATATAACAGTCCCCATGGCTCGTCAATTTTCACGACCAAGCCCTCGCCGGCTCGATCCAATCGACTACCAATGGGGTTGAGCTCAGTCGTATCAGTAATGGTCGTTGGATACTCGTCCAAGCGACACCAAATTCATGAACCAATTCAGTATTTCATGTATCATTCAATCATTACAGTAAAATAGTAGACAGTCATATGAGATACCAAATGGGTGAGGGCGATCAAGTACACCCTCACTTAATTAAGTTCAACGGAGCAAATAAGCCTTCAAGGCATCAAGTTCACATATACCAAAGCCACATTGTAAACAACAAGTGAGTGGTACACTCACCAAGCAAGCAAGTGAAATTTCATCAACTTCCGCTCAAAGAGCGTCTTGGACCACCGTCACGTCCTAGAACATTCAAATAAGCGTAATAAGACTCAATTACAATTCATAACCAAATCCACATACCACCAAAATAAGGTTCCACTAGAATGTATAAGCACTAGAGTAAACCAGGAAAATCCAGAAATGGAATTAAGCTCTAATCCCAAAAAAATAGTTTTTGACATCATTTTACGGTTTTGGCACCATTGGCACTACGATTATCGGATGGAGGTACAAGATACACCGTTTCGAAGCTAAGAGATAGGGCTACAATGTTGAAGAAGGCTACTCTGTCCAGTTTCGAGTGTAACCAGGTAAAAAATGGAATATACTACACCAGAACCGCAAAAACAGGTTCACAAACCGCATTCTGGTTCAAACATCATAAGTCAGGCTACCTAAGTCCAAATCAAGTAATTCCAAAGCCATTCGAAAGCTAAGACATCAGGATACATTTATTCAGAAGACCTAAACAACCAATTCTGAAGTATTCCCAACCAAAATAACCCATTACAGAAGCAATTCTCAAGTTCGGGTGAAAACAGGGCAGCAGGGCTATTTCGGTCTTTTCACAAGTTACGCTACTCCAATTGGTCTGAAATTTTGTAGGCAACTCTAAAATATAATTCTATACAACTTTCCTGTTTTAACCCAAGGCCAATTATGCCTCTAACTATGAGGTACTGTGCCGGGCAGAATGTAAAATAATGAAACCCTAACTTTCCAAATTCTTTCCAAAGCAGAAATTTCTTGCAATAAACCACTTTTCTCACCTGCTAGCTTCCTTAAATATCATTTCCAATCATCATACATGACCACATAATAATAATCATATGAAAACAGAAAAATCATCAATAATTATAAAACTTCACCAAATTCAACCAAAATCACGATATCATCCACAAAATTCCCTCTTAGGCTACCACAAATCATGAATTAAACATCATTAGATGGAGGAGAGGGGTTCCTTCACTACTCACCTTAGAAACACAAGAGAGGGAGCAACTAATCACCTTAGCCTTCCAAACAACTCCACTAAACACCTCACAATCACTCACTTAAGGTTTTCTATGGAACAAAAGCAAGTTTGAGTGGTTGATTTGGTAGATTTGAGCAAGATTTAAGCAAAAACTTGAAGAGTTTTCTTTCTTTCTTTCTTGGAGAGGGCCGGCTATGAGCTTGCAAATTTGGAGTGAATTTTGGTCAATTTTTGAGTTATTTTAGTAAAAGTGTAAAAGTATGAATAGTAGTCAAACTTAAGAATTAATCTTATGGTGACACTTGTCACCCTATTTAATGCATCTCTATCTCTTTGTCCCTCTCACACCAATCCACTTGGTAACCTCTAATTATCTCTTAACACTCGATAAATTAAATCCAGTATCCAAAACTTAACCTAACTGGCCGAATTTTCTGAACTTTTCGCATTAGCGGGTCCCACGTCCGATATACAATCTTATTTTCTAAAAATCTAACCGATACTAGAAAAATCATCTAAAATTATCGGAAATTATCGGAAAAAATTTTCCTAATAAAGAAAATGCAGAAAACATGCCATAAGAGAATAAAACCTAGAAAATGAGAAAATTACGGGTTCTCACAGTCAACCACATAAGTAACAAATCCGTAGAATCACCACTTACTTCATAACCCGTCTCCTTTACACCCCCTTACCGGGCCCGCTCTCAAGGGTTTGATATTACTCGAGTATATCATGGCAATACTACACAAGTATGCCATGTGAGGATCCGAATTTTCCTCACTTATAATTCCATTTTAATGGCTCAATTAACTATTTATTCACCCATTTTCTCCAAATAATTTATTTCAACCTTTTTTGAACCATTTATATGGAACTATGACTTGCATATATTCTTAAAATGTCCCGTTAATAAATTTAATTTTTGAAAGCTCGTTTAGTGAGATTTAGTGAATAAGCGTTTGGAGATAATATTCGATTTGAGAGTACAGTGACTTGGAGATTTGAAGACTTATACATTAGTCTTGAAATAGGTATTTTTATGTTTAAGTATTCAAGTGTTAGATAGTTATACTATCGTTATAAGGATTTCTTGAAAATTCCACTCTATCGCGCATAAATTGGAAGTTCGCGTTTTTACGCATGCAATTATTTTAGGGACCTTAGACCATTATTTTGGGATTTCTTAGAGTGAACAATAATAATATGAATGAAGTGCATTAGAGGTTTAGTGCACTAGTGCAACAAATTCGAGAGGAATCGAGCACGAAACGCGCGTGTGAGAGAGAGTTGACTTTTGAGACCACTTTAACCACACACTTAAACTTCCTCAAGAAGCTTTTTCTTCAGCACACAACTCTCACTCTCTCTCTTGCTCAAGACAGCCGAACCAAGGAGGAAGAAAAACAGCTCCAAATTCTTCTCTATTTCACCACTAAATCTTCACCAAATTACACCAAAATTCAACCACACTTTGCTAAGCACTTGGAGAACATCTTAAGCTACAAAAGAGCTTGCCTTCCCGCGGCTTTTCTTGGGCTAAGGAGGACCGAAAATTTCTGTCTTGATCATCTAAGAAGGTAATGGACGATCAACCCATCAAATCTCGCATTATGGAAGTTATATTGCACGTATAAGCATATATATTCATGTGGGTAGCTTGATTCATGTTGGAAAATTGATGTATGGGCTCTATGAACTCCCACTTGGATTGGATGGACTGATTTGATGAATGATGATGCTATTAATGTTGGTTTAGTGCTTAAATTAGTGGAATAATGTTGGGTTGCTGGTAGAAATTCAAGGAAGGTGCAATGAACAAAAGTGACCATTTTACCCCTGCCATGTTCGCATACTTTGGTGTGAAATTTTGAGGTTCTAATGACTTTTTTGTGATGTATACATATTATATGAATGGTGTAGAAAGTTTCATTGGAAAATAACATGAGTTGGTTGGTCAATTGTAGTGATTTCAAAGCTTTAACAAAACTGGAAAATTTTCCCGGATTGTCCAGGCAGTCCTTTTCTTTTGGCCATAACTTTTTACTCCGATGTCAAAATCGAGTGCCGTTTGTGGCACTGGAAACTAGACATTCCCAACTTTCCAACCGTATAAAATACATGTCCAGATTCCACATGAGTAATCCATACCAACCGTTTGAACTTAGGTGCCCGGTTTTGTTACACTACAAAAAAAAATATTTCTAGTGACAACAATCTTTGTCAAGAAAAGTTGCGTATATCGTCGGGAAAAGTTTTCGTGACGCTAATGTCGTCAGAGAAGATTGGTCACCTATACGCCATCGGCAAAAGGTTTTCCTGACAACTAGTGGAATTCTCGTCAGGAAAAGTTCCATTTTCTGTGACGTGTCATCAAGAAAGGTAATCGTGACGATTCAGTCGTCAGGAAAAGACCTCATATTCTTGACGAACCATTGTCAGGAAAGACCCTGAACTTTGTCACTAAATTTTCTATTGTCAAGAAAAGTCATGCATTGAAACTTGCTGGACGTACTTTAATGACAATTCAATGTCATTTTTCCTGACGACAGCTGCATCACTATAATATATTAGTTTCTAATTTCACCATTTAGCATTTTTAAGCCTAGCAATTTTAGTGACAACAAAGTAATAATATCATCTACTAAAACACTCCACCCAATCAAAATATAAAAGTATGCAAGCAAAATATCAACCAAAACTTCACAAATTTCATTAGTAGGCAACCATAATATGTCAAACCACAAAAGTTAACCATGTCAAACATTGACATATCATTACATTTCATGATTTGAAACCAATATATATATTGCTATTTCTCCCTAGATAACTGCCATATACCTAACATGTGCTAAAATCAAAAGATGGACTTCAATTCCATGGTCAACAACATACTAGAGATGGATGATATCAAAATAGAGGAATTCTTCAGTATGAGCTAAAAGCAGTCCAAAAGCCAAAAGCAGTCCATAATGTTGAGTTTATCCCAAACTCAAAAGCCAAAAGCCAAAAGCAGTCCCAAACGTTCATCCCAAACCTGTACAATAAAACCAAGAAAAATCTGAAATCAGAGAAACAATAGAATGGCATGGAAAAGATGTATTTTTGTTATGATGCATGGATGATCACTACAAATTGCTTAAGGACCACCTAATCATGAGGACAAGCAATACAAGAATAATTACTATGCTGAAGTAACCAAGTTGTTCCACAATAGTAAGTAACTGCACATAAATATATTTGTTTCGAATAAAGATCTACAAACTCACCATTACTAGGAAGAACCTCCACACTGCTTCTGTTTCTAAACGAGGAATTCTTGCAGCATTTCCTGTATCCCTTGCTGGCTTTGTACAAGATTTTGGATTTGGGTATCTTGTGCTTGAATTCGCTCGTCATAGCATTGAATCTTCTCCTTGCACTGTTTTAGTTCTTCAAATAGTGCTCTATTAGCTGAAGATTCGGGTTTGCGAGAAGATTGGGGTGGTATGACCCCCATACCCAACCCTTTGGCACGACCAGCCCTCTTTCCTAGGACATTTTCCATAATTTTAACTTCATTGACAATTTCTCCATTCTCGATGCATTGCCTTCTCTCTTCTTTTAACTCATCCTGTACATATTAGATTCACATAACTCAAAGAGTCATTAAATGTATAATATATATGTAAATGTCCTGTTACTAATAAAAAACAAAGTTACTAGAATCAGCCGACTATAGTGAAAATTACATCGAGAGATTTTGCAGTATTATTCACAAATTGGCCATCCTTTTTTATGTGAGCAGCAGTCCAGGCATCAATTGCACTTGGTGGAACCTATTTTATAGCATAAAAGATCACGAGTTAGCTCTAGTTTTCTTCCTAGTATAAATATAAGCCAAAATGGAAATAAAAAATCAGTAATATACCATCTCTTGTGCTCGAACATGATTTGATTTTGAACCGCCAGTGTGCGGATAGGGTAACATGGCACGGTTCTTTGTATTGGCTTCTGATTTTTTCTATTAAATACCAAAAAGATAGTTAGACAAAACATAAAAGGCAACAAAAGAATTAAGATCATGCAAGTAAACAAAACAAGAACCAATCACCTTGAATATAGGATCTTTGAACCAATCACACATACTTTTCCACTCATCTTGCTCAATCCAGTCATAAGGACATGAGGTAAGTGGATCTTTTCCAGTTGCCTTCAACATCTTATAATCTATGTGCATAGTATTCCTCCACTGCCTATAGCTATTCTGAAGCATGTCATCCATATACTTTTCCACATTAGGATCAGTTTCCCAATCTTTGAAGTCAAACCATCCCTATTGTCGCGCCCCACTTTTCGATATGGGTGAATGTGTGATGTGTGGTGTGTAATGTGTGAACGTGTGCAAAATGAAAAGTAAAAGGCCATGGGACTTAGAATGCGACGGTTTGGCCAAGTGAAGTTCAAAAGGGTTTTTTGTATCAAAAATGGAGTCGCCACTTGGTATAGAGTTAGGGTGTACCAAGTCACCCAAAAATGATTTTTTTTGTTTTTGAATAAAAAAGTAAATAAACCCTTTTTGAGAATTTTTGGGTCTGCGTAACCAAAAAGAGGGATCGGGGGTCACATTTGACGAAGGGGAAGGCAAGGATAAAAATCCAAGGCACCCCTTCGACCTAGCCAAGGCTAGTTGCGTGACTTAAACCAATTTTTCCTAATTTTTCTACCCAAGGTATGTATCGCGTATTGGATATGTCTATATGAATGCAAAAACCTAGACCTAGGGGTATTGGGGGAAATTTCTCTTCAAAGGTTGAGTGGTGCCAATCACATTAATTGTGAAGTCCAATAATGATCCTTTTGGAGAGGTCACACCTACACCTAAATGACGTGAAAAATGAGTGGAATGCATGCCATGTGAAAGTGTGAGTTTGTGTGAAGTGAGAAAAATGATAAAAGTAATAAGATATAAGTGAAGGTGTGCAAATGTAGATGAAAGTACTCGTGTGCGAGTGAAGATAAAAATGTTCGTGCGCAAGTGAAGATAAAAGGGTTCGTGTGCAAGTGGAGATAAAAAAGTGTTCGTGTGCAAGTGAAGATAGAAAAGCAAGTGAAAGTGATAAAAAGGTGCATGTGTGCAAATGAGACAAAAGTGAAAGTGTAACGATAGAGTGGATTGAGAATGCATGAGCCTAGGGAATTCATGCATATTGGGTACGGGGAGACCTAAATCGTGACTTAATTTTCCCTTTGATTAGAAGGCAAAACTAGCGTGCTAGGGCTATCGAGTAGCCACACTCGCTCGTTTCCCTTATCGGAAGGGGACTCTCACACAAATGTACCCTATAACTAGTATGAGATGCAAAAATCCTAAAATGAGGGGAAAAAGGGGCTCGAGGAGCATGCCAGATGATAAAACTAAGGAAAAATGCATGATATGTAGTGAACAAGCAAATGATGTGCTAACGAAAAGGGATGGCCTAATGAGCCACAACTAGCATTGGACTAGTGTGGTGACGTACATTCATCCATTCCATTCATTCATGGTTATGAAAGCACGTAGACATGCCAAAACGCTCGTAAACACGTAGCACGTAGCACTTAGCATGCTCGACTAGATGCAAAAGCCAACTAAAGCAATTTAACATGTAACAACAAAAGCAAGCAACCAAGGGGAAGGGGAAATGGACCAGATGCTCTACGAGCCCTATCTATTACAAGCCAAGAGGTGTACACATACCCCATGAAAACATAAAGGGAAAGGGGACATGGACCAGATGCTTTCCGAGCACTATCTATTACAAGCCAAGAGGTGTACACATACCCCATAAAACTTAAATAAAAGTAAAAGCAAGTAAATGCATGCATGGAGGTAAGGAAAGCGGAGTAGGCATGCATATTCACATAACACGTAGGAGCACATAGGGTCAAATGAAGTGCAAAATGAGGGATAGGGTGTACCTCCCTTGAAGCGACGCCCTAACGTAGTGAAATTACTAATTTATCCTCCAAAATAAAATAAATGGTCAAGGTACCAATTTATTTGGAAAAATTGAAAGAAATAGGCAAACACAAGCTCATTGAGACACAAAGTTCACAAATTCATGCAATAAGTACCACCCAAACAAATGAAAGCAAACGAGCAATCGAATTGCAAAGTTGAGGCTACCAAGGACTCCATTGCGAACGCTAACTAAGCACTCAAACCTAATCAAACATTTTTAAGAACTTCAAGGGTCCAAAGGCAAAGGAAAAAAAAGTCAAGTAATGGCTCGAAATTCAACTATTCTGAGACCTATTTGTAAAAAATTAGAACTTAATTGAGGCATTTAAGAACTCAAAGGTCCCCAAGTAAATAATAAAGATCAATTTGATTCAAATGCAAACACCTTAGAACCTAATTGCAAGAACGTGAAATGTAATTGGGCCATCATGCATTGCTGCAAAATACAAGGGATCCAATTGATTAAGTTTCCAAAGTTTTTGGGCCTTAGTAGCTTAAGGGGAGACTTGGGGGGCCAAAAGTAATTTTTATAACATTTCCATACAGTAGCATGCAACTCACGTAGGAAACATTCCTGCAAAAAAATTTCTGCAATTCGGCACTTGCTACAATTTATGAAATTCCAGCTTTCAAATGCCATCAAATCCAAACAAAACTCCCACACAATCCTCTCACTTTGCAACATGCAATTTGTAGATTTAAACACCAAAAGTCAACCAACAAACATGCAAGAATCTGAACAGTTCAGGTGACTTCATGCAAAGCTTAGGAAACATTTCTGCAGCCAAAGAGAACCAGCCAAGACTTTGGAACTTCAGCAGCCTTATGCGGCAAGAGAGAAGCTTTTAACCAAGAAGAAAATCCAGTTTCCCAGCACTCGCTAAAGGTTGCAAACTCATTCTAAAAAAAAAACCTTTCATACATACAAAAGACAAAGAGAAATCTGGAACGAGAAACGAATTCATGACTCAGATTGGTCCAAGACAACTCACACACCATTCAGAATTTTTAGGGAGATCTATTTTACTTAGCCAACATTCCAGCTAGTTTACATTTCCTGTGATTCAAAGAATGCAAACCCAACACCAAACCTTCTTTCCTTCTATTCAAACATAAGATTGGGCATGCAGGTTAAGTATGAAAAATCAACAACCCAGCCACGGAGAAGAAGACGAACACAGAAAAATGCAACGGCCCTTGTTGTTGCGGCGAAATTTAGTAGCTATCAATTCATGTAGATTAAAGTGTCGAATCACTGCATCGGACTCACCATTTATCTACCACACTCATACATAACTTCAAATTTCAGTCTACCACTGGTTCAACATGGCTATCCTCTCCCCCAAAATTATTCCATGAAATTCAGCCAAGGCACCGAAAAAAATGCAGCAGCTCTTTATCATTCAAACCAGAATTCCAGATTTCCATTTTTACCTACATCTAATGATGAAGCATGATATGAGCCAGGCTTAAAACAATAAGGATGACCCAAAATTCATGAAAACAGCATGAGGGAAAAATATACAAACCCATGACACTAGCTTACGGAGAAAGGCCCTAAACACAAGCTAAAACAAACCGCCAATCAAAGTTAGAAACTTTCGGTCATTTCCTCTCGGCCAAGACACCAAAATGCAGGAGGCCGACTCCTTACCCAAACCCCCAAACTTAGCAGTACCCAAACAAGAACCATTAGGTATATTGAAGCAAGACCAAAACCAGTAATAACACAGAAATGCAATCAAACAACTAAAGGCAAAAGCTTTCAACTTAAAAGGAAAAGGGCAATACCTGAATCGAGTAATGGAGAACAGGTTCAGGTGATTCGATCAAAACTTTCTGGTCTTGCTTTCCTTCAGCAATCCGCAACCCCTCCCCCAGCAATCCTCCTTTCTCTCTGGTTTATAGCCGTCAACCTCCTCTCAAAGCTCTAGCCTTTTTCTCAAAGCTCTCGGCTGCCTACAAACACTGCCCTCTCACAGTTCGTCTTTCTCTTTTCCTCTCCCCTTAGCCGTTCACTCTTCTCCTCCACACTAGCTCTCTGTACTTTTGTTTTTGCTCTCCAGCTGCTAACTCCAAAAAACTCCCTACCCTTTTCTTTTTTTTTCTTTGCTCCCCTTTTCTGTTTGCCTGTCGATGCCCTCTCCAGCAAAAACCCCTTGCGGCTGATGCTTCTTGTCTGCTTTTATATGGAACTCCAAGGCCCTTAAACCCTCCACTGAATGGTCAGGATGAAGGCCAGCCTCTGCCTTCATCCTGCCCTTCAGTGGCACGCACGAAACTAGCCCTTTGCAAGCTGCCAAAAATGCAGCTTGCAGGCCGCGATCATTTTTCATTTTTTTTTTTTTTTTCAAGAAAATTAATTGAAGATTACAGAAAATATAAATAATAAAATATAAATAACAATAATAACAAAATTACACAAACCAGGTAATAATAATAACAAAACAAAAGTAATTTTAAACAAACAAAAAAACTAAACAAAAATGGGCATTTTTAAATTTTCCAATTTTTCATTTTTTCATCATTTTCTTTTTCAAAATAACTTAATAAAAATAACTAAAGTGCAAAAAGGTTGCATTTAAAGAAATAAATATATTTTTGTGAACAAATTTCCCTTTTTCCCTTTTTTTTATGATTTTTCCAAGAAAACTAAAAACCTATTTTTTGAATGCTTTTCTTTTTTTTTCCCCTTTTCTTTTTTTTTTAACAAATTCTATGATAAAACTTAAAAATAAAAATAAAACTGGAAACTAAAAACTAAAAATGAACACGACAAATAAAAAACTAAAAATGAAATTACACCAAAAATTTGGTGTCTACAGTTTGCCCCTCTTTGTCCGAGTTTTGAAAAAACTTGAGACAAAGAAGTAGACACCAAATACTTACCAGTGTTATTCGGTTGCAAAAATGATCTGAACGGACAGGAATTCTAAAATGGGACTGACCCGAACATGAATTTAAAATTGGGGATAGATCCACGGGATAGACCCGGACAGAAATGTAAAATTGGGATAGACCCATGGGATAGACCCGGACAGAAATTTAAAATTGGGATAGACCCACGGGATAGACTCGGACAGAAATGTAAAATTGGGATAGACCCACGGGATAGACCCGGACAGAAATGTAAAATTGGGATAGACCCACGGGATAGACCCGGACAGAAATTTAAAATTGGGATAGACTAGAGATTGGAAATTCAAATCATGGGACTGGCCCGAACAGGCTTTAATCACGGGACTGACCCGAATAAGCTTTGAATTGTGGGACCGACCCGAAAATGCTCTTGATCGTGGGACTGACCCGGAAATGCTTTTGATCGTGGGACTGACCCGGAAATGCTTTTGATCTTGGGACTGACCCGGAAATGCTTTTGATCGTGGGACTGACCCGGAAATGCTTTTGATCTTGGGACTGACCCGGAAATGCTTTTGATCGTGGGACTGACCCGAAAATGCTTTTGATCGTGGGACTGACCCGAAAATGCTTTTGATCATGGGACTGACCCGGAAATGCTTTTGGTCATGAGACTGACCCGGAAATGCTTTTGATCATGGGACTGACCCGGAAATGCTTTTGATAAAATTTGTGTTGATTTCTGATTGATGATTTCTCTTTTTGCTTTTCTTTTGACTTTTGAAAATCTTTCCAAGAAATTAATTTGCCCCAGTATGATGAATTTTTGCAATGTGAGTCCAGAGTTAATTCCATATCGCCATGCTATTGCATTTTTGATGAGATTTGCTTGCGACATTTTCAATCTGCCTTTGTTCACCGGAGGACTCTTTCCGACACCGATTCCAGTGCGAGGTGTGATGACTTTCATTTGTGCATGCAGTTTTTCTGCAAAAAGAAAAGAAAACAAAGAAATTGCCACCATCATTTGATCCGTTTTCCTTTGAGAATCGTGTAAACATGAGTCTTTCGATGCCTTTATCAACTCTTGTTGCGGCAGCCGACTGAGTTGGATTTTTCACCCTAAGGCTTTTCCGATTTACAAACTGGTCAGGTACATGCTTTGCCATATTGTGAAGTCTGCGTAACTGACTTTGTTGAACCTTAACACTTTTCAGGGGATGACTGAACCCAAGTATGTTTCGAATAAACCACGGGGATTGTTATTCACCAAAATTCAAAGATAAAGAATGAAGTATGCAAGAAAATTCACATGTCATACAAGAATGCACACGTAACCATTTGTGCTTAAATTTTACAAAAAAAAAAAATGCCATGAATGCAAGTAATTTGAAAAAAAAATGAGCTTTGCAAAAGAATGTTTTACAAAATGACACAGTTTTGGCCAACAAATGTCATATTCAATTCTCTGGATATCTTTGTTCTGAAATTCAAAATTGACAGAAGTATGACAAAATGAGGAGAAATCCAAATGAACCAAATCACCAGCTGTTCTTCCTCGTGCTCGCTTGCTGCAAAATCCTACCTTGGCGCCCTTTCGGGTTTTCACCAAGGTTGCCCCCACTCCTTTTCTTTTGCTTTGTTTTTTGTTTTTGTTTTTCTCTTTTTCTTTTTTTTTGTGTTCCTTTTCTTTTGAGGTGCCCTTTCGGGTTTTCACCTAAAGAACAATGGAAAAACTAAACCATAATCGACTCAGGAGCATGAACTGAAGGTTGCTGACATCAGTAAAATGCGCTTCCCTTGTAAGATTAGGCGAAGGCATTATGGACATCACTTGCCAGTTGATTAGCAAACTTCCCAATAGAAAATACGACAAATGACGAAAGCCAGGACTTTGGGCTTTTGAAATGAAGTCAGGTGGGGTGTTTTTCAAGAAACGTTGAGGCTTGAAAGCAAATTTTGATGAGGGGGGTGTGAAATAGCCTGAGATTGCATCATTTTGAAATTACTTCCAATTTTGAACGAAACTGAGGAAAATTTTGCCCCAGTTTGATTGGATTTTTCTCTTCGTGCTTTTCATTGCACTTTTCACTTTTGCATTTTTCTTCAAAAACTAAATTTGCCCGTGTGGGGTTTTTCCCCTTTTCTCTTTTTCCTTCTTTTTCAAAAATAAATTTGCCCCAGTGTGGGGTTTTTCTTTCCTTTCTGATCAATTTCAAAATGAATTTGCCCCAGTGTGGGGTTTGCAGTTCTCAGGGGTTGCCAAACGAAAATTATTGTTCTGATAGCTCAAAGGGGATGACTAGGGATGAAATGTTTTGATTGGAAAGGAAGATGGCCTGACTTGTGCCTCGTCCCTTGCACGATTTCCAAAAAGAAATTTGCATAATCAAATAAAGAACTTCTTACACATGTCCGAGTTGATAGGTTGAGGGAACGTCTGTCCTTCCATTTCTGCTTTGAACACCCAATAAGCTTTGTCAATTTGAAGCAAATTTGCCTTCGACTTCGTCTTTCATCGTTTTAGCACTTTGTTTCCTTTTCAGAAGATCGGTGGCGGACATAGGTCATGCTTATGACATTCAGCTGTTTTTCATCAATTAGAATCAATCATTGGTAACCCTACTCTGACCAATCAGCTTCGAGCTTGGCAGGGGAGGAATTTTTATCAATGAAGGGATCTTGGCCTTTTTCATGAAGGTTTTTCCAAGGGATGGATTTTCAATGGAGGGATTTCAATGAAGAAAGTTTTATAAGGGATTTTCAATGAAGGTTTTTCAAGGGAGGGAGTTTTAATGCAGGGATTTTGAAATGAAGGGATTTTCAATGTGCGGCTTCATCGAATTCCAGAACAGTGATATTCAGAGGGTCAAATAATTTCAACTTTGGCCATCTTAAAAGAATTTAAAAGAATCAAGACAATAATCAAATCAAGCAAATTATGCATTTCATGCAACTCCAAATCAAAGTGGAAACAAGATAAACTCAATTGCAAAAGATGCTTTCATTAAACTATTCACATATGCAAAAAACAGTTTTTGTGAAATTTAGTAAAATAACAACCCCTAGATTTACCAAAAATCCCTTCGAGAGGGAAAATACTCGGCCATCCAAATTGTGCAACGTGCCTTCAAGATTCTCAGATTTCGTCACTGGAGGTGGATGCCTTTAAAGTGTCCTCAGGTTTGGGAAAGGGGTTTGTGCTTACACTTGGTCCTTGTCCACCCATTCCTTTCAGCACTATTTCTCCTGCCTCGATCATGTCTTGGACTTTGTGCTTAAGTGCCCTGCAATCGGCGGTTGAGTGGCCAGGTACTCCCGAATGATAGGCACAAATAGCATGTGGATTGTACCCAGCAGGCATGCCATGAAGGTAAGTTGGGGGGGGAATCACGCCTATTTTGTTGGCAACCCTCAATTGCTCATACATTTGGTCCAAAGGCCTGCCTAGGTTGGTGAATGTTCGGGTACGGCTTTGATTGTAAGTTTCAGTGGGTCGGGGATAGTTGTAGGTGGGTCTATTTGGTGGGGGAAATCTTCGGTGGTAAGGAGGCCGAGGACGAGCTTGTTGAAAGCTTGGTTGAGATATTTGGAAAGGGGTTGTAGGCGGGTTGGCATAATTTGAGCGAGGTCGAGGATGAGTGATATTGGTGTGGTAAACAGGATGAGGACTTGAGTAGTAGGGGTAAGGGTTTGAGTTGGTAGGGTATTGTCGAGGTCTGGGTCTTGGGACAGGGTTTTGATTCCAGGTAAAGGCAGTTTCCCCCTCTTTCTTTTTAAATTGCGGGTTTTTCTCACTAGTCCCCTGTTCTTGCAAAGCATCCAACTGGGATTTGAGGGCAGAGACATTAACAATCTTCCCAGCTTTCACGAAGTCATCGTACTCCTCAAGTTTATTAACAATGGCGGCGAACGAGCATCCAGTCATGCGGAAAATTTCTTCAAAATACGGGGGATCATGTGCTTTAATGAAAGTCCGTATGATTTCGTCTTCAGTCATCGATGGCTCGACTTTGGCAGCTATTGTCCTCCATCTCTTAGCATAGGTTTTGTGGTCCTCAGATGGTTTCCTCTTTGTCCCTTCCAACGTGGTTCGTGTTGGAGCCAGCTCGCAGTTGTACTCGTATTGCCTCACAAAAGCCTTGGACAAATCAAACCAGGTTTTCGCTTCCTCGAGCTTCAGGTTGGAATACCAGTCGAGTGCATCCCCCTCCAAACTTTCCGGGAACAACCGTAAAGGCAAATTCTCGTCGTCTATGGGCCTTCCCAATTTGTTGGCAAACAGACGGAGGTGCGTTTTGGGATTGCCCGTGCCATCGTATTTGTTGAACTTCGGAGTTTTGAATCCCTCAGGCAATTGAACATTTGGAAAGAGACACAGCTCGTCATAGTCCAGCACTCCTTGCTTGCTCAAACCCTGACTCTTTCTCATGAATTCATCAAAACGGTCAAGGCGTTTGAGCAGCTTTATATCAACGGGAGCAGAAGATTCCCCCATTTCTGCCTTGGTTTGAACAATATGGTCTGGTAGGAATGGCTCAGCAACAGGGTGATAAAAGGTATGTGGCTCAGGTGGTATATGTGAAGTGATTTGGGGTGGTGGACCTCGCGTGTGAGTAAGAAAAAATGAAGGATGAGGAGGGTAAGTGTATGGCAAATGTATGGTAGGGTATGTGAAAATTTCTTCGGGTGCAATAGAAAATGATGGAGTAACAGTGGCATGGACCGAAGGTAGGACAAATGGCCCTTGCTCAGGCTGTCTGGCGGGTACAGGTTCGGGTTGAACTCCGCTGCTAATTAGCTCATCATTCAACTTCCTTTGGGCGGCCATCTCATACGCCATCTCTCCAAACTTGGTAAGCATCTCAGTCAACTGAATCCCCGAACTTACAGTCTCGGGTTGAGCGGTAGTAGCAGACCTATCTGACTGTTCCGGTTGTGAACTCATGTTTACACGACTCCTCTGGGCTTGACTACGGGATCGCGTTATGATGGGGTTTCGACGAGAAGCTATATTTAAATATTACCTGAGAATTTTGAAAGGAATTGTCTTTAGATTCAACTCTCGCTCAATTATTCCAAAGAAAATAAAGAAAAGGAAAAGAAAAAGGCAAGAGTTAGTAAAATATCCAAAAAATTCGGATGCATGTCCTATTGGGGAGCCCTTTTTATGCCAAGGGTAGGCCTAGCATGAAAATGCAATCCTCTAGGGTAAGCACTATACCATACCTGATGGATCCAATCAGCTTATGGAGTGAAAAATAATTTGAAAAAAAAAAAAAAAAAAATTGGCCCATTGGAATGAGAAGAGACGTTTGTCAAAATGAGGATCTCGTCCGAAGGGATTGATCACTTTTGATCGGTACAAGATTTTGCAAAAACGCACGGGTTTGACCTTGACGAACTTCCTATCAAAGAGATTGGAATTCGTTGATAAAATTTCTCAGTGAATTACGGGTCAAAACCCTAATTGATCAAGTGATTGGATGCAATGGACGATTTTCTTCAAAATTGACTAGATTTCCCAATTTGGAATTTGACAATGAAACCCTAATAGGGCAAATGGGTTGAATGAAATTGACAATTTATTTGAAATCGACCGAATTACCCCAAAAAAGGAAACAGGTCAAATGAATTGAATGAAATTTATCCAAAATTAATCAGATCACCCTAAAAAAGGGTAAATTGATCAAATAGATTGAACAAAACTTGATTGATTCAAAATCGGCTCGGTTGCCCTAAAAATGGGTAAATTGGTCAAATGAATGAAATTGAATTAGGGATTTATTCAAAAATCGGCCGAATGACCCTAAAAAGGGTAAATTGGTCAAAAGACCCTAAAAAGGGTAATTTGGTCAATTGAATTGATAATTTATTCAAAAATCGACCGGATGACCCTAAAAAGGGTAAATTGGCCAAATGAATTGGATGAAGTGAATTTATTCAAAATTATTAGAGTGTACTAAAATTGAATGAATTGAAAAAATGGATTGGATAAGATGGATGATTTGTTCAAAAATCGATTGAATTATTCGCCCACTGGGTGGTTTCAAGAAATCATTACAATGCCTTGGTCTATGAGCCTCTAAAATCAAAATTTGGCCTCCATATTTATCATCTCAACCATGAGGAATCACTTGTGAATTTTCTTCAAATTAATGTCCTTCACGCAAGGGATTTTTACCAATTTTGATAAAACGGCCAAAAAGTGATTATTAGATGCTCATATTCCAAGGATCACTTTATGAAAATGATCGGATCTTTACCTTACCTTGTGCACTACCCTTTCGGATGGTACGAGAAAGGTAAACGTGAAAGTCTCATTTGGATTATCTATCCGAGACATGGGGTGGTTCATTCCTAACATGGGATTCCCTATGTGGCATTCCCTTTCTATGGTTTATGCATGATGCCATTTATTAAAGCGATGTAAATATGTGACAAATATGGCCTAAAGGATATAAATAATGCAATGGGGGGACAAAAGTCTAAACACGAAATGTATTTACTGAAAGGTAAGTGCAAAGACTGAAATTTAGACATGTGAGCTATCTAGCGGGTAAGTCACTAAAAGAGTGCCAAAGAGGCCTCTTATTGCTAAGGCATATGAATGCAAGTCAAGAAAACAAAAAAAAAATGGTTAGTGCAATTGATAATACACATAACACATTGTAACAACAAGATAAAGCAATCAAAGAAACAAAGCAATAAAAAGGAAAAAGGGGTTGGACCCCTCCCCTCGTGAATAGTGTCCCTAGCTCAGGACAAGGCCGACTCTACTCTAAGACAATTCTAATATGGATGCATGAGGCTGGGGTTCGCTAATGCATCTAGACTCGATAAGCTCAGGTCCCCGAGCCTTCAGACTTAGAAACCAAGGGTCATCAATCCCAAGGTTCTTTGTCGGTGGCTCGAGCGATTCCCCAAACACCGCTACGCACACATCGTGTCGCGGCTACGTGCTTGAGTGAATCTATCAAAACCTCAATCTTCGACCAAAAGCTAAAGGCTATAAACCAATAGCTTTAAGCGGAAGATTGAGTGACCCATTGGAACATGCTACACACACATCGTGTCGTGATCACATGTCCAAGTGAGTCACCTAATCCTAATAGGGTAGAGTGGCGTGGCAAGCCACTAAAAGAAAAATAAAGGGATAAAAGAAATAAAGCGTATGCTCGTATGCTAGTGCTCGTTCGGAGGGGAAGGGTCAAGAACCAACGCGAGGCTCTAGGGTGACCCATACCTCCCAAAATGCAATGCAAGCGCGAGATAACAAGTAAACATTCATTCAAACATACATTCGTGAGTCGAGGGATTGGTTTGATTACGTACACAAGACAAAAGGTCCTAAAAATGAAAAAATGCAATCCTAATATCCACATGCCATGCATAGAAAGGGTAGAAAAAGGAAACAAATGGTTAAGTCAAAAAGCTTGGACCCACTTAGGAAGTTCCCCAGTGGAGTCGCCAACTGTCGCGCCCCACTTTTCGATATGGGTGAATGTGTGATGTGTGGTGTGTAATGTGTGAACGTGTGCAAAATGAAAAGTAAAAGGCCATGGGACTTAGAATGCGACGGTTTGGCCAAGTGAAGTTCAAAAGGGTTTTTTGTATCAAAAATGGAGTCGCCACTTGGTATAGAGTTAGGGTGTACCAAGTCACCCAAAAATGATTTTTTTTGTTTTTGAATAAAAAAGTAAATAAACCCTTTTTGAGAATTTTTGGGTCTGCGTAACCAAAAAGAGGGATCGGGGGTCACATTTGACGAAGGGGAAGGCAAGGATAAAAATCCAAGGCACCCCTTCGACCTAGCCAAGGCTAGTTGCGTGACTTAAACCAATTTTTCCTAATTTTTCTACCCAAGGTATGTATCGCGTATTGGATATGTCTATATGAATGCAAAAACCTAGACCTAGGGGTATTGGGGGAAATTTCTCTTCAAAGGTTGAGTGGTGCCAATCACATTAATTGTGAAGTCCAATAATGATCCTTTTGGAGAGGTCACACCTACACCTAAATGACGTGAAAAATGAGTGGAATGCATGCCATGTGAAAGTGTGAGTTTGTGTGAAGTGAGAAAAATGATAAAAGTAATAAGATATAAGTGAAGGTGTGCAAATGTAGATGAAAGTACTCGTGTGCGAGTGAAGATAAAAATGTTCGTGCGCAAGTGAAGATAAAAGGGTTCGTGTGCAAGTGGAGATAAAAAAGTGTTCGTGTGCAAGTGAAGATAGAAAAGCAAGTGAAAGTGATAAAAAGGTGCATGTGTGCAAATGAGACAAAAGTGAAAGTGTAACGATAGAGTGGATTGAGAATGCATGAGCCTAGGGAATTCATGCATATTGGGTACGGGGAGACCTAAATCGTGACTTAATTTTCCCTTTGATTAGAAGGCAAAACTAGCGTGCTAGGGCTATCGAGTAGCCACACTCGCTCGTTTCCCTTATCGGAAGGGGACTCTCACACAAATGTACCCTATAACTAGTATGAGATGCAAAAATCCTAAAATGAGGGGAAAAAGGGGCTCGAGGAGCATGCCAGATGATAAAACTAAGGAAAAATGCATGATATGTAGTGAACAAGCAAATGATGTGCTAACGAAAAGGGATGGCCTAATGAGCCACAACTAGCATTGGACTAGTGTGGTGACGTACATTCATCCATTCCATTCATTCATGGTTATGAAAGCACGTAGACATGCCAAAACGCTCGTAAACACGTAGCACGTAGCACTTAGCATGCTCGACTAGATGCAAAAGCCTACTAAAGCAATTTAACATGTAACAACAAAAGCAAGCAACCAAGGGGAAGGGGAAATGGACCAGATGCTCTACGAGCCCTATCTATTACAAGCCAAGAGGTGTACACATACCCCATGAAAACATAAAGGGAAAGGGGACATGGACCAGATGCTTTCCGAGCACTATCTATTACAAGCCAAGAGGTGTACACATACCCCATAAAACTTAAATAAAAGTAAAAGCAAGTAAATGCATGCATGGAGGTAAGGAAAGCGGAGTAGGCATGCATATTCACATAACACGTAGGAGCACATAGGGTCAAATGAAGTGCAAAATGAGGGATAGGGTGTACCTCCCTTGAAGCGACGCCCTAACGTAGTGAAATTACTAATTTACCCTCCAAAATAAAATAAATGGTCAAGGTACCAATTTATTTGGAAAAATTGAAAGAAATAGGCAAACACAAGCTCATTGAGACACAAAGTTCACAAATTCATGCAATAAGTACCACCCAAACAAATGAAAGCAAACGAGCAATCGAATTGCAAAGTTGAGGCTACCAAGGACTCCATTGCGAACGCTAACTAAGCACTCAAACCTAATCAAACATTTTTAAGAACTTCAAGGGTCCAAAGGCAAAGGAAAAAAAAGTCAAGTAATGGCTCGAAATTCAACTATTCTGAGACCTATTTGTAAAAAATTAGAACTTAATTGAGGCATTTAAGAACTCAAAGGTCCCCAAGTAAATAATAAAGATCAATTTGATTCAAATGCAAACACCTTAGAACCTAATTGCAAGAACGTGAAATGTAATTGGGCCATCATGCATTGCTGCAAAATACAAGGGATCCAATTGATTAAGTTTCCAAAGTTTTTGGGCCTTAGTAGCTTAAGGGGAGACTTGGGGGGCCAAAAGTAATTTTTATAACATTTCCATACAGTAGCATGCAACTCACGTAGGAAACATTCCTGCAAAAAAATTTCTGCAATTCGGCACTTGCTACAATTTATGAAATTCCAGCTTTCAAATGCCATCAAATCCAAACAAAACTCCCACACAATCCTCTCACTTTGCAACATGCAATTTGTAGATTTAAACACCAAAAGTCAACCAACAAACATGCAAGAATCTGAACAGTTCAGGTGACTTCATGCAAAGCTTAGGAAACATTTCTGCAGCCAAAGAGAACCAGCCAAGACTTTGGAACTTCAGCAGCCTTATGCGGCAAGAGAGAAGCTTTTAACCAAGAAGAAAATCCAGTTTCCCAGCACTCGCTAAAGGTTGCAAACTCATTCTAAAAAAAAAACCTTTCATACATACAAAAGACAAAGAGAAATCTGGAACGAGAAACGAATTCATGACTCAGATTGGTCCAAGACAACTCACCCACCATTCAGAATTTTTAGGGAGATCTATTTTACTTAGCCAACATTCCAGCTAGTTTACATTTCCTGTGATTCAAAGAATGCAAACCCAACACCAAACCTTCTTTCCTTCTATTCAAACATAAGATTGGGCATGCAGGTTAAGTATGAAAAATCAACAACCCAGCCACGGAGAAGAAGACGAACACAGAAAAATGCAACGGCCCTTGTTGTTGCGGCGAAATTTAGTAGCTATCAATTCATGTAGATTAAAGTGTCGAATCACTGCATCGGACTCACCATTTATCTACCACACTCATACATAACTTCAAATTTCAGTCTACCACTGGTTCAACATGGCTATCCTCTCCCCCAAAATTATTCCATGAAATTCAGCCAAGGCACCGAAAAAAATGCAGCAGCTCTTTATCATTCAAACCAGAATTCCAGATTTCCATTTTTACCTACATCTAATGATGAAGCATGATATGAGCCAGGCTTAAAACAATAAGGATGACCCAAAATTCATGAAAACAGCATGAGGGAAAAATATACAAACCCATGACACTAGCTTACGGAGAAAGGCCCTAAACACAAGCTAAAACAAACCGCCAATCAAAGTTAGAAACTTTCGGTCATTTCCTCTCGGCCAAGACACCAAAATGCAGGAGGCCGACTCCTTACCCAAACCCCCAAACTTAGCAGTACCCAAACAAGAACCATTAGGTATATTGAAGCAAGACCAAAACCAGTAATAACACAGAAATGCAATCAAACAACTAAAGGCAAAAGCTTTCAACTTAAAAGGAAAAGGGCAATACCTGAATCGAGTAATGGAGAACAGGTTCAGGTGATTCGATCAAAACTTTCTGGTCTTGCTTTCCTTCAGCAATCCGCAACCCCTCCCCCAGCAATCCTCCTTTCTCTCTGGTTTATAGCCGTCAACCTCCTCTCAAAGCTCTAGCCTTTTTCTCAAAGCTCTCGGCTGCCTACAAACACTGCCCTCTCACAGTTCGTCTTTCTCTTTTCCTCTCCCCTTAGCCGTTCACTCTTCTCCTCCACACTAGCTCTCTGTACTTTTGTTTTTGCTCTCCAGCTGCTAACTCCAAAAAACTCCCTACCCTTTTCTTTTTTTTTCTTTGCTCCCCTTTTCTGTTTGCCTGTCGATGCCCTCTCCAGCAAAAACCCCTTGCGGCTGATGCTTCTTGTCTGCTTTTATATGGAACTCCAAGGCCCTTAAACCCTCCACTGAATGGTCAGGATGAAGGCCAGCCTCTGCCTTCATCCTGCCCTTCAGTGGCACGCACGAAACTAGCCCTTTGCAAGCTGCCAAAAATGCAGCTTGCAGGCCGCGATCATTTTTCATTTTTTTTTTTTCAAGAAAATTAATTGAAGATTACAGAAAATATAAATAATAAAATATAAATAACAATAATAACAAAATTACACAAACCAGGTAATAATAATAACAAAACAAAAGTAATTTTAAACAAACAAAAAAACTAAACAAAAATGGGCATTTTTAAATTTTCCAATTTTTCATTTTTTCATCATTTTCTTTTTCAAAATAACTTAATAAAAATAACTAAAGTGCAAAAAGGTTGCATTTAAAGAAATAAATATATTTTTGTGAACAAATTTCCCTTTTTCCCTTTTTTTTATGATTTTTCCAAGAAAACTAAAAACCTATTTTTTGAATGCTTTTCTTTTTTTTTCCCTTTTCTTTTTTTTTTAACAAATTCTATGATAAAACTTAAAAATAAAAATAAAACTGGAAACTAAAAACTAAAAATGAACACGACAAATAAAAAACTAAAAATGAAATTACACCAAAAATTTGGTGTCTACACCTATAAATTACCATTAAGAAATAGATCATTTTTAGAATTGGTCAAGTCAGCAAAATAAATATTAACACACTAAATGTCATTATAAAAGACAACGGTGTAATCTGGTACCATCAAGCCACCATATAGGTTCTGTTTTTTCTCATTTGGTATGTCATCATATGTGCGTATGTCCTTCAGTGAAGAGAGGTGCCTTACAACATAACCTATACCACTAGCAAGTTGAGCAGCATACTTGATTGGTTTGCAACATCCTTCAGGAAAGACAATTTCCAATGGCTTGCCTCCCTAATATTAACAAATGAAGCATCATTCAGGTATACCCCAATTGAAATTCTAGGAAACTGATTATAAAAAAAAAATCTTGAATAGACAGTAATATTATATATGTACACATCTTAGTACTGAATGGCATTTACATTAGCTCGTATCATCTTCTCGATAACTTTTCCCGTGGTTGGGCCCCTGCCTTTTTTTTGCTTTCTTTGTTCTGAGAACAAATGTTAAACATTCTAGTTGATGCTTATTATGAATTATCACAAAAAGGATGCATACATTGAATGGTAATAAGTAAATCATTATTCAGCATTTTCACTTACCATTCGCCAATGCTTGAGTAGGATTACTATTATTTGAATTAATCTGGATATCATCACCTGTGGTAGCTGATTGATGCTCCAAAGTTGAGTTTGAAGTTGGTGGTTGTTCAGATTGCAAGTTGGTATTGGGTGGGCAGTTTCTCTTCAACCGTTTCCCGGAAGGTGCCATCTGCAATAACAAAGTATATGATAAAAAAGGAGTCAAATTAGTAAAATTTTGATGTCAAATTATAAACAGAGATCAAAATTTAAGTTATACCAAAAACTTAACAAAGAGTTAAAACCATGAAAAAGATATCAATTTGATCAATATTGGGTAAAACCACAAAAAGTAACACTTTCTTCTCCAATGCCAAAAACCTTTTCACTTGGCACTTCTATGCTATTTCTTAAGCACTATCTAAATCTATATCCATGTCAATGGTTTCATCACTATCAGAAGATTCAATAAGCATGCCATCTTCTTTAAAAACATTGTCTTCTTCACCATACTCTTCTTCACCAGTGGAAGTATGCAAAGGATTCTCCAGAACAACTTCAATTTCAACACCTTGTCTGCTTAAGAGGCCTAGTTCATCATCTTCGACAATAGGCAGAACAGTTCTTGTTTCATTTTGCTGCAATAATTCATCTAAAAAACTTGTATCTGCATTGAGCACATCTCCATCGTTCTCTTCCAAATCTGGTAGGTTCCACAAATGCCTATGTTGAACACGTTGTACAATTCGCCAATGTCTCCCCAACTTTGTATCACCAATATAGAAGACTTGCTGGACTTGATTTGGTAAAACAAATGGATCATTTTGATACCAACGTGATCTAATATCGATGGTCACAAAGTGCCTATCACTCTTTATTGTGTTTGTGCTACCTGTGTTATACCATTCACATTGAAGCAAGACTACCTTGTATGCATGAAAAAAGGTCAGCTCAACCACAGCCTTAACAAAGCCATAAAAGTCAATGTGTTTTCCTTTATGGTCACCCTCAACAACTAAGCCACTATTCTGTGTTGTACGGCAATCATCCCGATCTTTTGTGTGGAAACGAACTTCATTTACAATGCATCCTGAGTAATGCTTTGTCATGAAAGGTATAGGACCATTTGCTAATGCCCACAGCTCTTCAGAAACATCCAATGATTTATCAATGTGTAACTGATTTATCTATAAAATAGAAAACGAGACTCTATTAGTCAGTTTTCAATAACTAATAAACTTATTTTTATAATATGTATAACTTACATGATCTTTGAACCACTTTGTGAATTGATCTTCATGTCTGCTATCAACATTTTCAGGATGAATCCTTTGCAGCATCTCTTTATGCTTACTGAAATTCAGATTGTATTACCAATATAAAGTAAAATAAACCACAAGAAGTAATATCGAAAATATAAAATTGAAATACATATTGCACTTACATTCTGTACTCTTCTATTTCATCACAGTTATTCAATATAAATTTATGAGCCACATCTAGTTCAACTTGAGATAATTTAGTAGGAGGTGTAACAAGTCCAAATGGGCGAACACTTAGTGAGAAAACCACCAGCTCCTCTGCCTTATCCTGATTATAGTCATAGTTGCGTCTCTTGCGGGTGAATTTTGTTTCAATGCCATGGAGATATTTGGACATGAATGTTAGGCACTCATTTGCAATATATCCTTCTGCAATCGAGCCTTCAGGACGAGCACGATTACGGACATACTTTTTAAGGGATCCAAGATACCTTTTCAAAAGCATGAGTTAATTTTCTATCCAAAACAGAATGTTAAGTAAAATAACAAAATTTGTAATCAAACAAATAAGGAAGAAGTACCTTTCAAATGGAAACATCCACCTAGGATGTACTGGCCCACCAAGTTTTGCTTCCTTTGGCAAGTGAACAATCAAATGGATCATAATGTCAAAGAAGGCAGGAGGAAAGATTTTTTCCAACTTACATAATATTAATGGAGCATTTTTCTCCAACCTTTCCAAGTCATCCATCTTAAGGGTTTTAGAACACAAATCTCGAAAAAACTCACTTAACTCAAAAATTGCCTCATTGACTTCTTTGCACAAATACCCACGAATGCCGGCTGGAATAAGTCGTTGCAAGAGGACATGGTAGTCATGTGTTTTAAGTCCCATCAGTTTACCATCTTTAACACACTTGGAAATGTTGGCAGCATACCCATCAGGAAACTTAATTGAACTCAAAAAATTACAAAATCCTTTTCTCTCACTTGAAGACATCACATACAAGGCTGGAGGCTTTGTTTTCCTTGTACCATCATCATGTAAGTGTAGTTCGTGCCTTATTCCCATGTCAAGTAGATCATCACGAGCTTTATTAGTATCTTTTGTCTTATCAGGAATGTTCAACAATGTTGCTACTAAACTTTCACATGTATTTTTAAGGATATGCATCACATCCAGACAATGTCTCATGGAGAGTTTTTCCCAATATGGTAACTCAAAAAATATACTTTTTTTCCTCCAATTACCCTGAATTTTATCAACTCCTTTTTTCCGAGTAACTGGGTTCTTACCAAACTCACCAAAGACACCAGCCAAGGAATTTAAATGTCTTAAAACCTGTTCTCCAGAAAATTCCTTTGGCTTGGAGCGTGTTTCAATAGTTCCATCAAAATGAGCTTTTTGCTTTCGCCAACGGTGGTCATGGTTCAAAAAGCGACGATGTCCCATGAAACATATTTTGCCTCTTAGTCTTTGTGAAGCAGTATCATCAAGACAACATGGACATGCTTTATACCCACTGGTGCTCCATCCAGACAAATAGCCATATGCAGGGAAATCTGATATAGTCCATAAAATTGCTGCACGCATTTGAAAGTTTTGTCCACTATATGCATCATAAGTGCTGATTCCATGAAATAAATCTTTCAAATCATCTATTGCTGGCCTTAAGAACACATCTAACTCCTTTCCAGGGGCACGTGGACCAGGAATAAGAAGTGATAGTATAAGAAATTCCTTTCTCATAAACTTATATGCAGGCAAATTGTAAGGTACAAGAATAACTGGCCACATGCTATATGAGTTGCTCATGTTACCAAATGGATTGAATCCGTCCGTGGCCAATCCAAGTCTTACATTTCGAGAATCTTTAGCAAAATCAGGATATTGCTTATCAAAATCCTTCCAAGCAATAGAATCAGCCGGATGTCTCATGATACCTTCCTCTTTAACCCGTTTCTCCTCATGCCATCTCATGTCTTCAGCAGTTTTAGAAGACATAAAAAGTCTTTGCAACCTAGCTTTTAATGGAAAGTACCACATCACCTTCTGTGGAACTTTTTTTTTCTTGCCATTATTGACTTTCCATCGTGATTCTTTACAAATAGGACACTTGTCCATCTTTTCATTTTCTTTCCAAAACAATGCACAATCAAATTTGCAGACATCAATTTTTTGATACCCCAAACCTATACCAGATAGAATTTTCATGGCCCCATAAAAACTAGATGGAAGTATTTCTCCTTCTGGTAACACATCTTTTAAAAATTCTAGCATCATGTCAAATGCCTTGTTAGTCATATGGTTCATCACTTTGATATGGAGAAAGGAAACAATGAAACGCAGCAGGGAGTATTTTTTGCATCCCGGGTAAAGTTCTCTTTGTGCATCATTTAACAATTTGTCAAAATTTTTTGAATCCCATTCACTCGATGTCCCTGATTCATGTGCATTTCTTATCTCATCCAATAAATCAGGTAACTCATCAGATTCACCATTTTCATTCATATCAAAGTCATTATATTCTGTTTCATTGATGAAATCTGTCTCACCTCCAACACCATTCTCATCAAGGCTATTGTTCTTTCCACTTGACATATAAGAGTGTGCAGAAAATGGTTCCCCATGGAAGACCCAATTTTTATAATACATACAAAAGCCTTTTTCTGACAAATCTGATTCAACTTGAGAAATGCTTTTTCTCTTTGAATTCCTACATCTCCTACAGGGACAAAATAATTTTCCATCCAATCCCATACCATTGGTCTTAGCAAATTCAATAAAATCCTTAAGACCAGACTTATAATGACTTGACAAAATATTTGGATCATTTATCCAGCTCTTATCCATTTCCGATACCTAGAATAAGAAAAGTCTTAACTTACTAAACTCAAGGCATTGTTAAGATGAATAACTCAAAAAGGAGGAAAGACAATTTCTAGCTATAAAAAGATAAAGGAGGCAAAAAGACATAGAATTATTCACAATTTACCTACTTTTTATGGCTTAGTTATGAATTCCAAGCTACTTAGATTATTCACTGATTACATCAAATGCGATACTACTCAATAAAACTGAAAACACATTAGATTATTCACTGATTACACCAAATGGTATACTACTCAATAAAACTAAAAACACATTCCTGATTGTACTATTCTCCTATTGTTTAATTGTATATGCTCTTGTATAGTATATAGAAAACATTAAACATCATAACCCATAACTTGATTTACACAAATAAGGATGTAAACCATAACATAATTTGCAAGAAACTAGCAGTCATGATAAACACTTTTCATTCTTTATGGTAAGCTACCAAATAACCACATACCTCAAATTATGCAATCTTTTCTCTGGTTGTTCTTTATCTTCTCTATCAAGGTAGTGAGAATGCAGGTCTGTTCTGCTGAATATGAAGAAATGCGAAATTAGATATTTCTCTGCTAAGGTAGACTGAAAACTATTTTATTGTGAACAGGATTGACTTTGGATAAGGATCCACATTAAATCATCAAGATTTCTTCTGAAACTTAGAACATTCAAAGATCCATTCCAACTAGCTAGCTAGGTTACTTAGGTTCAGCAATTGATGGCGGGCTAGTTTTTTTTGGAACATGTCAAGTTATGGATCAGGAACTATAGCAAGGAAGACAAACAGTAGTGGTTCAGTCACATTCTATCACTTTTTGTCCAATAGGAGTAATAATCAAGTTGTCACACTAGATAAAGAATTTACAAGTGCTGCACTTCTTTACGTTTCCCTTCTTTTTCCTGCCTACTAATGCTAACTGAAAACTGGCATAAAAAACCTATGGTATAAAACTTGCAAGGATATTATAGTACTTCAGAAAACCAGAAAGAGCTAATGATTGTGAAACTATTTTTTTTTTATGTTACTTCCTACATTTCTTGCATGGATTTAGTTGGACACGATGGATGTATAGCCGTCCTCTTAACAAAAAGAACCAAAAGCTCCCATTCCAACCAAACCTCTAAAACCAGATGGTCCATTTTCACCATAGACTCCAAATACCCAAACCAATAGATAAAAGCCCCTAACAATATAGGCTAGTTGCTGATGCATTTTTCGTTTGGTACAAATTTTTAATGCTCCCCATGACATAATATCAAACTAGCCAACTTCACCATAAATATTTATCCATGAGATCAGCTCCAAATTTATAAGTAGGGGCCCTTAGCCAAAATATCTAAAATACACTTGACTGTGTCGCATTATTGCGTGAATTGCTCCCACGTCCTATATTAAATTAGACCTGTGCCAATCTGTCAATGTGACTATTCCCATATTAAAACCCAAACCTCTCAAAATTCCACTACCTTCCCCACTTGATACCGCACCGCACCTACTCTTCCCTTCCGGCAACACCACTTTTTCCTCTCCCATTTGGCCCATTTTCGTGTTTGTACATGTATAAACAGATGTCATACATAACCCCAAATTCTGCGAATCTTGAACTAAAAACTGAATTTCAAGTGTATCTGTATCAGAGAAAACAATTTCACTTTTAATCCAAGTTTCCCCTTTTAATCCAATCAGATAAATGATGAATAGAAGGCACTGTAAAAATCAAGCCAACGGCTGGAAAATGCTCTTGATATGGGAACTTACAGTCATAGTTAGCCCATCCAATCCTTTGGCCAGCCAAATCATAAACAACAATCTTGTCTTTCAGAACAAGGTCTGCATGAAAGGAAACAAATAATGAAGAAAAATAGGAAACAAATTCCAGTTTCATTCAGACACTTTCATGACAAAACAAGAGGACAAACCAGAAACACTGAACATGTATCTCTGCCATCACATTGAAGGCTCATACTAAATGATCAATCAGAGATGAATCCTTAACAAGGTTTCAGACATTGAAAAATCAAAGAAAATTGTAGTAGATAAAATTGTTGAAAGCCGGTTGCCCATCACATGTATGACAAAAAACTGAAAGACAAATAACAAGGATAAATCAGGAAAAATGTTCGACACAAGACAAGCGTCTAGCACACCTAGATGTGAACATTGCACCATAAGTTTGGATCTACTCTGGAGTTAATCCAAAATATAGGACCCATTTTGCTCATATAGTAATATTTCATTTTGCAATTTACAAGTCATATCTGCCCAATGGGAACTGAACCTGTCAAGGACTCACCTCCAAGAATAGTCAATCCTTGACCCTGAATTTTCCGAAAGCTGATGCACCAGACTGCCAAAAACGAACTGGCAAATCAATTTTATATGTACATGTGCAGAATTCTCAACTCTTCACACGCAAGAACAAGTTTTCCAAGAACCGTTCCTTTGTGAACATCAGGGAGATGGGAGCCTATCAAATTTGCACTAAATTCCTCATTCTCAACCAAAATAATGAAAATAATCAAATTTGAAACTTTAAGGGGCCAAATGAGGTTCTCCAAAACAATTTCTGAAAACTTAGATCACAAATGAGTCAATTTTTATGCAGAGAAAATATTTGACACCGAACTTGAACTGATGATCTGTAGGACCGTCATTTCACAGTCAATTAAGGACAAAATTGAAGGGGGATTCGGAGAAAGGGAGCTGATTCAAGACAAAATTGAAGGATTATTTGATTTTTACATCACCTTAGACCATCGTGTTGTCTCTCTTGTTGAAAGAGATGAAGACAAGTTCGGAGGAGTTCGTTGGTGTTCTCTGTTGTTGGAGATGAAGACAAGCTGAAGATTTGGAGAAAGTGTACTTTGTTGTTGTTGTTGTTCCAAAAGTAGAGATTTGGGAAAAGTGCTTCTTGAATTTCCCGGTGTCTATGTCATAAGGACAAGATGTCCTTCTAAATTCCTTTTCGGTCCAAGAGGGGAAAAAAATTGGTGGGAAAAAAATGGAGGGAGAATGAAAACTTTTCCTGACAAATTGATGTGGGGAAAGTAATTTTAGACAATGAAATAAATAGAAAAACACGTTTAAAGTAGCAGCACCTTTTGAAGGATATTTGCTTGACGGGTTGTCATAAAAAGCATGGTTTTCCTAACGAAAAGGTTTCTTGTCATGAAAAATTTGTCACGAAAGAAATAATTTTTTGTAGTGTTAGTTCCCTGGAAGGCAGAACATGAACTACAACTTGAGGTTCCAATGTGGACTAGTTGTGGACAGATTTTGAAAATGGTTTCTTCTGAGAAATTGTATCTTTATGAATGTGTTTTCCAACGCCACCAACTATGTCCAATTCCGAGTTGAATTGAGTGATTTATGGCCGTATTTTGAAACTGACTTCTTGAAGGAAAACCCTCCTTTTGGCCAGAATTGTTACTAAACGTGATTGAGACTTGTTAATTCGAGATTCTTGGCGCTAATCACCTACCAAACCTATCTTGGAATGTTTATTAGACCTTTTCTACACCAATGAACCATGTTTGAAGGAATTTCCTTGGCCAAATGCTTGAAAACGGATAAACGGAAGTCCAAGGCAGATTTGCCTTGGAACTTCTTGGGATTTTAGTGGTTTCGTTAACCGAGTTCTCATAAATATTTTTATATTAATTTTGGTATAGGAGTAGCCCTTATATGGTAGTGTATTCATACCAAATTTGGTGCCGTTCCGAGTTCGTTTCGATACCTAACCAAAGTACCAAAGTTTGAAGTTTAAATCTGGAATTTTGTTTAACAGTTTCGATTTTTCACCAACTTTGAGCTATCATATCTTGGTGCTCAACACTCCGAATCTTGTTCCGTTTGTTTTGTCTTAAACTTGGATTACAACCCTAATAGAGTTCCAAATTTTAGAGGTTAGTTCAAATTAAGTGAATTTTTCCGAATTTTCAAAGTTGGCCAAAAACCGACCTAAACCTGTTGTTGTCGTGGGTGTCGTGTTGTCTGGTAGAGTGAACCTCCTCGACTTATGGGGACGCCCAATTCTCTTAGCCAATCTTGCAACTCGAGCCGGCATGGGCTTGGTTGAGAAGTTTGATAAATCAAGAGAATAACAAAACACAACTTGATCTTTTGAGATCTTGTTCGGCATACTCGTGGAGCATTGCCCTTTTCGTGCGTGTTCTAAAAATCAAAACTTGATCTCTTGAGATCTCGTTCGGCATACTCGACGAGTATCGCCTTTTTCGTGTGTGTTTGGTTACGGATCCGAGAGGGTGGAATGTTGGCCGGAGGAAGTAATAACTGAAGTTTCTACGGATATAATACCTCCCCGGATGACGGAGTGTCATCACGAGGGGGTACCGGATCGAGCTGTGACGAAGCAAGTGAAAAATAGCTTCTGAGAGCTCCTATATCCTTGAATTGTTTCTGTTTACTTTTCTTGCTCGAATTGTAATTTACTTGAATATTGGGATTGTTACTTGGACAACATGCTTGCATGTGTGTTTTCTTGGCCTCACGAGCAATTGCTCACCCCGTAGATTTGTTTTCCTTAACAGGAATGGATGGAGTGAAACTCGGTGGAACCCTTTGGATATACTTTTGTATTAGGGTTTCAAATGTAATCGACTAGACATTTTGGCTGTTGTATATTTTGGGTAACTGATGTATTTTGAAATCGTGGTGTAAGACTTGGATATTCGATTATGGAAGCGACTTTTCCTTATTAGACTAGTATTAATTGTTATATATTGTTAAGCTTGAATCGATTTGTCTCGAGTCCTGGCGAGAGCTGGGCAGGCATTCCGCGGATACCCTTGGGTTCGCCCTTGGGAGAAGTGGGGGTGTCACAGTTGGTTTCAGAGTTTAGGCTTCAGATCTTTGTAGTGTATCTTAGGCTAAAAGTTTAAGATGCCGGACTGTGGGACTGGTTTGAAAGTTAAGTGACTACTTGTAGAGATAAAAATCAGAGCAGTTTCGCGTGGTCTCTGCGCGGAGTGAGCTTGGGCCAAGTGGTGATATGGTCCCAATTATGTGAATATGTATAAAGGACTAAGTGTTCTTCTTGTGCATAAGTTGTGAACTATGAAAGTGGTAAGCGTAAAACCTTTATCATGCTACTTGAGGTAGATCGATATGTACGTCAGGTAGGGATCTTAAACTTTATGGATTTGCACTTGGGAGTGTACGGCCTGAGTTGCAAATTCTCTTAGTTTTGGATTCTTGTACTTGAGTACTAAATGCTTTTCCTGAGGGAATGCTTGTGACTTCGGAAGGGATATAGCCTCGTGTATTATAATGTGAATAGAAATCATAAGTGGTTTTGAGATGAGTTCTGATGGCAAAGGTCAGAGCACGAAGGATTCTTGTATTGGACTTGAGATCTCCATTATGAAAAATAAGAACGGACTAATGTTTTGCGAGAGCAAGTGCAAGAGGTCAACGGACGTCTAGTTCGTGTAGTAAGAGAAGTGGGATATCGGATGAAAAATATTTTAACCGAGTGTGGGACAATATTGACCAGAGAGAAGTGGAATGTAGTTGAGCTTGAAATGAGACACTTTTGCATTTCTTTTGGTTTGCCTCATTACCTTAGCCTGTATAAGGATTTTCATCTTGAATTTAGTAAGGAAAGCTCGTATTCGTTGGAAGTTTTAGACTAAGAATTTAGAAAGTGGCTTAGGTTTTGGATGGAATTTGGAATTTATAATTATTTGAATGATGTGGCTTGGTATCGTGGATTTTTCTAGTTTTACCCTAACTAGGTTTATGATTTTTCTCCTTTTGATTCTGCCTATGATAGTAAGGGTGGTGCACGCCGTGAGGTCTTTTGTAATTTGCCTGTATGTACTTTTGTTTTTGTGACATTTAGTTGTCTATGTCCTATATTTGGCATACTTGACTTGTTTGTGATCTCTTGACTTGTACTATGACCTTTGATATATTCAAAGAATTATACTTTAATTCTGAATGTATTTGTAACTTGTATATACATCTTGAACCTGCGTGAGAATCGAAAATGAGGTAGAGCTTAATTTCGAATCTTTTATTAGGACTAAGAATGAAAATTTGTTGTGAATTGGAGAGTAAAATGACCGAGATTTATGCAACGTTAGAATTAGCTCTCGAATTAGAGGTGAAGAGTGATAAAAGTGTTGGATCGAAGTTTATGCATATATGAACTTGCATGTTTACCATATTTCTTAAAAGTGTTTTCTAGAATATACGCTTACTCAAGCGCAACTCTTAGCTCGAAACTTTGAGAGAATTTTTGAAATATCCTCCATGTATATGTTATTTTATTATAAATGTGTTTTAATGCCATGCATTGAGTTGCATGAGTAATCTTCTTAAACGAATTTGAGGAATTTGCAATATGTATTGATGATGGTTGCAAAACACACTATTTGAAGTTTCTTACTAAGAAAATTTAGTTTCGGATCATGAAAAAAAAACATTTAAAACCCTCGATTTTATCTTGTATATTATGATTGACTTGATTTGGACAAAAATTTGATTGGTCGTTTGGGACAAAAGAAACCAGGCCATTTCCAAAATTGTTAAATTTGAAAATCAAATTCTAGTAAATGGTTTTGGACAATTGAGTTCGAAAATTTTGATAAGCGTGACTATTAAGGGGAAACGATATTATCCTAAGTGTGAATTTCGAGGACGAAATTCTTTTAAGCAGGGAAGGTTGTGAGGACCCGAATTTTCCTCACTTATAATTCCATTTTAATGGCTTAATTAATTATTTATTCACCCATTTTCTCTGAATAATTAATTTCAACCCTTTTTGAACCATTTTATATGGAACTATGACTTGCATATATTCTTAAAATGTCCCGTTAATAAATTTAAGTTTCGGAAGCTCGTTTAGTGAGATTTAGTGAATAAGCATTTGGAGATAATATTTGATTTGAGAGTACAGTGACTTGGAGATTTGAAGACTTATACATTAGTCTTGAAATAGGTATTTTTATGTTTAAGTATTCAAGTGTTAAATAGTTATACTATCGTTATAAGAATTTCTTGAAAATTCCACTCTATCGCGCACAAATTGGAAGTTAGCGTTTTTACGCACGCGATTATTTGAGGGACCTTAGACCATTATTTTGGGACGACTTAGAGTGAATAATAATAATATGAATGAAAGTGCATTAGAGGTTTAGTGCACTAGTGCAACAAACTTGAGAGGAATCGAGCACGAAACGCGCGTGTGCGCGCGAGGAGAGAGTTGATTTTTGAGGCCACTTTAACCACACACTTAAACTTCCTCAAGAAGCTTTTTCCTCGGCACACAACTCTCTCTCTCTTGCTCAAGACAGCCAAACCAAGGAGGAAGAAAAACAGCTCCAAATTCTTCTCTATTTCACCACTAAATCTTCACCAAATCACACCAAAATTCAACCACACTTTGCTAAGCACTTGGAGAACATCTTAAGCTACAAAAGAGCTTGCCTTCCAAGGTTTTTCTTGGGCTAAGGAGGACCAAAAATTTCTGTCTTGATCATCTAAGAAGGTAATGGACGATCAACCCATCAAATCTTGCATTATGGAAGTTATATTGCACGTATAAGCATATATATATTCATGTGGGTAGCTTGATTCATGTTGGAAAATTGATGTGTGGGCTCTATGAACTCCCACTTGGATTGGATGGACTGATTTGATGAATGATGATGCTATTAATGTTGGTTTAGTGCTTAAATTAGTGGAATAATGTTGGCTTGTTGGTAGAAATTCAAGGAAGGTGCAATGAACAAAAGTGACCATTTTACCCCTGCCATGTTCGCGTACTTAGGTGCGAAATTTTGAGGTTCTAATGACTTGTTTGTGATGTATACATGTTATATGAATGGTGTAGAAAGTTTTATTGGAAAATAACATGATTTGGTTGGTCAATTGTAGTGATTTCAAAGGTTTAGCAAAACTGGAAAATTTTCCCGGATTGTCCAGGCAGTCCATTTCTTTTGGCCATAACGTTTTACTCCGATGTCAAAATTGAGTGCCGTTTGTGGCACTGGAAACTAGACATTCCCAGCTTTCCAATGGTATAAAATACACATCTGGATTCCACATGAGTAATCCATCCCAGCCGTTTGAACTTGGCTGCCCTGTTTCGTTAGTTCCCTGGAAGGCAGAACATGAACTACAACTTGAGGTTCCAATGTGGACTAGTTGTGGACAGATTTTGAAAATGGTTTCTTCTGAGAAATTGTATCTTTATGAATGTGTTTTCCAACGCCACCAACTATGTCCAATTCCGAGTTGAATTGAGTGATTTATGGCCGTATTTTGAAACTGACTTCTTGAAGGAAAACCCTCCTTTTGGGCAGCATTGTTACTAAACGTGATTGAGACTTGTTAATTCGAGATTCTTGGCGCTAATCACCTACCAAACCTATCTTGGAATGTTTATTAGACCTTTTCTACACCAATGAACCATGTTTGAAGGAATTTCCTTGGCCAAATGCTTGAAAACGGAAAAACGGAAGTCCAAGGCAGATTTGCCTTGGAACTTCTTGGGATTTTAGTGGTTTCGTTAACCGAGTTCTCATACATATTTTTATATTAATTTTGGTATAGGAGTAGCCCTTATATGTTATTGTATTCATACCAAATTTGGTGCCGTTCCGAGTTCGTTTCGATACCTAACCAAAGTACCAAAGTTTGAAGTTTAAATCTGGAATTTTGTTTAACAGTTTCGGTTTTTCACCAACTTTGAGCTATCATATCTTGGTGCTCAACACTCCGACTCTTGTTCCATTTGTTTTGTCTTAAACTTGGATTACAACCCTAATAGAGTTCCAAATTTTAGAGGTTAGTTCAAATCAAGTGAATTTTTCCGAATTTTCAAAGTTGGCCAAAAACCGACCTAAACCTGTCTCAAGTGCCCCAAAACAGCAACTTTGAGCTAAATTTTGAATACTTTCCGTTTGGAATCATGGAAAAGTGTATTCTAGGAACTTTTATTACTTTGGAAGAAGTTTCCAACGGTACCAAGTTTTCCAATTTTGGACCTACTGAGTGCAAGATCTGATTTTTCTAAGTTTGACACGCAAAGCTGAAATTTACCGATTTCTTAGAAAATGAAAATTTGAGAACTCATTATTCCTTCTTGATGATAATTGGTCGCTTTAAACTCGATTTCATGAAGGAAATCAGTTTTCCTTGTGTTAATAAAACCTCACTTTTGAACCTTTATTTTGAGTGGCTAAGATTCTTGGTTTGAGGTATTGACTAGTCTAGATGAGTGTAACTCCTTTCTTGATTAATGCATGATTATGAGTGAAAATGCTTGTTAATTGCTTCAGGTACTCAATCGAGTTTTGAAGAGAATCCTGAAGGGGACAACTAAAGATTTTACTGGCTCGAATTACTTTGAATTGGTGAGTGTCAAGTGCATGACTTGTCGTGTTTACTTGATTTACCTGTTTATATACGTTAATATCACTTGATGAGACGAGTGTGTACTTTATCGCACTCGCTCTCCTTTACTCGAACTTTACTTGCATTAACTTGGTTTTCAAAGTCGATTTGAGTAAATCTCGTCGACTAAAATATACTTGATTTCGTGTGCATGTCGTGTTGACGTGCGTGTCATGCATGTCGTGCGTGTCGTGTTGTCGGGTAGAGTGAACCTCCTCGACTTATGGGGACGCCCAATTCTCTTAGCCAATCTTGCAACTCGAGTCGACATGAGCTTGGTCAAGAAGCTTGATAAATGAAGAGAATAACAAAACACAACTTGATCTTTTGAGATCTTGTTCGGCATACTCGTGGAGTATTGCCCTTTTCGTGCGTGTTCTAAAAATCAAAACTTGATCTCTTGAGATCTCGTTCGGCATACTCGACGAGTATCACCTTTTTCGTGCGTGTTTGGTTACGGATCCGAGAGGGCGGAATGTTGGACAGAGGAAGTAATAAGTGAAGTTTCTACGGATATAATACCTACCCGGATGACGGAGTGTCATCACGAGGGGGTACCGGATCGAGCTATGGCGAAGCAAGTGGAAAATAGCTCTTGAGAGCTCCTATATCCTTGAATTGTTTCTGTTTACTTTTCTCGCTTGAATTGTAATTTACTTGAATATTGGGATTGTTACTCGAACAACGTGTTTTCATGTGTGTTTTCTTGGCCTCACGAGCAATTGCTCATCCTGTAGATTTGTTTTCCTTAACAGGAATGGAAGGAGTGAAACTCGATGGAACCCTTTGGATATACTTTTGTATTAGGGTTTCAAACGTAATCGACAAGACATTTTGGCTGTTGTATATTTTGGGTAATTGATGTATTTTGAACTCGTGGTGTAAGACTTGAAAATTCGATTATGGAAGCGACTTTTTCTTATTTGACTAGTATTAATTGTTATATATCGTTAAGCTTGAATCGATCTGTCTCGAGTCCTGGCGAGAGCTAGGCAGGCGTTCCGCGGATACCATTGGGTTCGCTCTTCGGAGAAGTGGGGGTGTCGCATGCCAAGCCAGATCTCTCCAATAGATCAAGCTTCATCTTTGCTCATGGTTTACAAAGCTCCTCGACCAAGCCCATGCTGGCTCGATTCGCAGAGTTAGCCGATGAGTTTGGGCGTCCCCCGAGTATGAGTATAAGTCGAGGAGGTTCACTCCGCTCGACAACACAACAATGAGTACAAGTATATTTTCAAGTACGAACAAGTCAAGTAGCGAGTCGAGTAAAACGAGTAACGAGTCAAGTAAATCAAGTAACCCGTCAAGTAAAGAGAGCGAGTGCGATAAAGTACACACTCGTCTTGACAAGTTGCATTCACGTATTCAACTAGATGCATTTCAAGTATTAGGCAACCAGTCATACACTTGACACTCACCAAAATCAAGAATGTCAAGCAAGAGCAAGGCAAAATCAAACGAGCTCCTCGAGATCCACTTGATCACCTAAGAAATGCACAATCACAAATCACCTAGGTATTCAGCCAAGGTCGAGTAATATTTCCCGTTACCCTCACACAAGAGATAACACGTTCAAATCGAATGCAAATATCACTTACTACTCAATCCACGAGGGTAGCATTTGAAAATATCTAAGAATGCATTATTTCAAGTCAAGTCAAGTTAAAGAAGCTTTTCTAGCTAAAATATTGGAATAATGTTCGGAGAGAACTCCAAAGTCATTTTTCGATTCAAGTCATGGTAAGTAAATTACAATTCTAAAAGAAAGTACTATATTCACTTTCAGCATGAAAATCGAGAAAAGAGTAAATGGTTCTCGTTTCCTAAAACTTTAAAGCTCATGTCCAAATTCTGGGAGATAAAGAGTATTCATATTTTTTTCCCAAACTAATGGAGTCAAGCATATCCAAAACTCCACTCATTTGATAGAAAAATGTCGAAACTAATGTTCCATGGTTCAAGTATAAAATAAAGTGTCATTAACCAAGAAAGAATGTACACTTGTTTAGACTAAGTCAATGTCTTAAAAATGAACATAAATTTCTTGAAAATCGAAGTTCAAAAGTGAAGAATTAAAGTCTCGTAAAATCAAGTTTAAAACAGTTTATCAATATCGAACGAGAGTAACAAGTTCTTTAAAACTCATTTCTTATGAATTCGGAAAATTTCAGTTTTGCACGACAATTTTGGAAAAATCAGATCTTGAGTTCAGCATGTCCAAAAATGGAAAACTTTATACCGTTGAAATCTTGTTTCAAAGTACTAAAAGTTCTTGGAAGACATTTTCCCACGATTACAAACGGAAGGGATTCAATTTTTAGCTCAAAGTGGCTAATTTGAGCAAGCAAGGTAGTTTTCGTCATGTTTTTTGGCAATTTTTAAAAATTCGGCAAAATTCACAGAAAGTGAACTAGCCTTTGAAATTCCTCACATATTACGATTTTCTACCAGAGTTTTAAACAGGACAAACGGAACTAAATTTTGAGTTTTGAACGTAAAGATATAGTAGCTCAAAGTTGGGTGAAATCTGTACACAGTTCATAAATTTTCAGATTTGGAAAGCAAACTTTGGAGCGTTATTTGGATATCGAAAGGTCATCGAAATAACACCAAATTTGCTACAATTCAACTTCCATATGAGGACTACTCGTCTATCAAATTTCACGTATAAACTCGTACGGAAAGGTAGTTAACAAAACTACCAAAGTTTAGGAAATTCTTAGAGCAAATCTGTCTTCTTGTTTTCTTTTCCTTTTTCAGACATTTTACCCAATGAAATCAACTCCAATTCTATCCATTTTTGAAACCAAGGTCCCAGAAACCTTTAATGAGCAATTGATTGTTGATTTACATCAGTCGTGTTATCATCCTTGGTTATCCCCTTCATCTCTAGGGTTTTGGTTTGGTCCAACAGTCGTTCCCTAATCATCCCCTTGAGTTTGGGGTTGTTTAATCCCTCGTTCTCGGCCCCTTTCACCTTTTTGGCCGTCCATGAATTTAACATTTATAAAGGTATGACGTAATTCAAGTACATATAAACGAAGTTTAAAAATGACATTTTGATCATGTAAAACGAAAATAACAAGAGAGACACCGAAATAATCGCAAATGTGTACAACCCATAGCATAGATTTGAAATCATAGAGCAATAAAGTCAAGTATCTCATAAGTAACATTCAATTGCTCCAAAAGATAGATAATACGGTTAAACAAAATACAATGTCCTTTGAACAAGCATCACCCCGACTATCTTACACAAGAACCACTAAAGTAAACTAGATCACTAGCTTAGTGATTAGCGGAGTCAGAAATCTCTACTACTTTAGTAGAATTATTTGCATTTTCAGCACTAGGAATTTCTTCCTCACTTTCCCCATCAAGTATCTTGCCATCCACCACTTATTCGACCAAGGTAACATACCCAGCCATCGACTCATCCGTCTGGTCTCTAACTTCATGTACTACCCTAGTAAGTCGGCTCTCAACCTCCCGAAGCTACTCACAAGGAGCCTCAGTCTCTTTTCGCCCCTCAAGTATCTCCGTCTCTAATTCATGGACTCTAGTAGTATGGCATCCACCGTTGCCCTCAGTTCTCGATTATGTGACAGCCCCACCTTCCCCTAAGGCGTACCAAAGGGGTTAGCGGACTGCCTGTCCAGCTCTCGCCAGGACTACTAAAACGGTAAAACAGTAACTCAAGGCGTTCGGGAATCTACTAGCGCGCTTAACCAAACCAACAAACGAGAAACGGAAAAATTGGAAATCCAAAACGTAAAGCAAATAGAGCATTGCCACGTCACAAACCACCAAGGCCCAACTAAAAACAGGTAACTTTCAACAATCCCCAAAAGGTATATATACAAGCCAAATATATTACATAGAATAGGAGTACACACACATTGTTACAAACCACATGCGTGGGTTTACAAGCCAAAAGGAAACATTTAAAATCCAAGTACAAATAAAGTTTCCAACTATTGAGGAGCTATACAAAATCTTTCAACTAGCTCTACGCAACTCATCTTCAAACTCAAAAGTCCAAAAGGTAAATCCCTGTAAGGAAAACAAAATTCACGGAGTGAGCTTTCGCCCAATGAGGTACCGTCACGTAAGTAGATCGGGATCACATAAACACAAGAATATTCAATCCAAATACATACGTCTAGTAAGCAAAAGCAACAACACCCAAGTATCAGGAATAAAAGGATACGGATGGCTCTCAAGAGCCCTTTTCCTCTTTTGCCATGCTTGATCTCATCTCATTGACTCTCCGTCAACGTATACCAGGTAATCATGACCGTAGACTCCTCTTTACTCCATTTATCCGTCCACCTCACTTTCCCCTTACCGGGCCCGAACACCAGACAGTACAGAGTTGGTATTACTCGAGTATACCGGAATCAAGGGTCTCATACCCAAAGATTCCCAAATACAGTCCCCATGGCTTGTCAAATGTCCCCGACCAAGTCCTTACTGGCTCGAGTCCATTGACTTCCAATGAGGTAGAGCTCAGAGTGAACAGTAAAGTTGGTATCCAAGCGATACCAAATCCAGTACAGTCAATAATATTCAAGTAATATCATAAACAGTCAAGTAAGCTTAGTATAATAACCAGTCAAGGAGGCTAGAGAGTACGAGAGTGGTAAAGTACACCCTCGCCTCACCTAGCTCAAACAATCATCACAACTAGTCCAAACCACAGAATTCAAGTACAAGAAAGCCACGGAATAACAAACATGTGAGTAGTACACTCACCAAGTTTAACAAAGAAATTTCACAAGTTTTCGCCCGACGTGAGCCTCGGATCACCGGCACGCCCTATAACAATCAAGAAAGTACAATGAAAACTCAAACACAAGTCGAATACCTTTTTCTCGGAACTTTTAAGGCAAGACCCAAATATAGCTTGGAAATGAAAAATACATAACATTTAGGGTTAAAAGGAGAAACAAACCCAAAACCGTTCATTTCTAATCCATCTCAACCCAACTCACAAGAATCTAATACCCTAGACACTCGGACAGCATTTCCCCTAAAATTTCAGCTTTTCCAACCTGCAAGACAACCAATAAAACTATCCAACACAACCACAAGCACCCAAACAAGTCATAAGCCATTCAATATACTTCATTAGGGTCACAATACCCTTCAATGATAGCCAATTAGAAGTTCAACAATCAACTCTAGAAAACCCCCAAATTGAAACCCTAAATCTGAAATTTTCCGCACAAGCGGAAATTTCCCGCAATTAACTCCAATTAACGCACAAGAGAGCTATACAACACCATTTGGAACCATCAATTCAAGCTCAATCATAATCAATCATGGAAAACAGAAAAATTCCAAGAAAAATCAGAAAATTAGGAAACTTCACTCCAATCCACCAAATCTTCCGGAAAATCACGTATATAACTACTATAAGGCACCAATTGGCCAAAATTAAAACCAAAAGATGAGTTCCAAGCAAGATACCTTAGTTCTTCAAGAAAGGTTGTAGCTTGTGAGGTTTTCTTCCAAACCAACACCACTAAGTTCTTCAAACACTCCTAGGAAGATGATTTTATGGACTACTTTGGGAATTAATCGGTTAGTTTTCAAGATTTGGCAAGAATTTGTAGATGAAAGGTTGAAGAGTTTTTCTCCTTTGCTCCCAAGAAGTTTCGGCCAAGACAAGGCTGAAATGAAGAGCTCTTGGTCAAAATTACACTTTAAATCAAGTAAGGTAAGTTTGGTCAAAAGTTAGGCAAGGTTGGTCCAACCAAAATTGGACACTTGGCACTTTGTCTTGCTAGAGTTATCTTCTTGTCTCCTCAGTATTAATTCATCTAGGTAACCTCCAATTATCTCCTAACACCTAGTACTTAAATCCCTATATGCAATATTTAACCGAATCGGCCGAATTTCTCTCACTTAATGCACTAGCGGGTCCCACGTCCAAAATACGTTCCAAATTTCTCACGAACTACCTTATACTAGAAAAATGATTTTAAAACTATATTTACTGATAAAATGTTGATAAAAGTAATATAATAAAGAAAATAAAAAAAAACGGGTGCACAGGAATAAAATAATAAATAAATAAATAAATTTTTTTTTTTTTCTGGGTTCTCACAGATTATCCCCTCGAACTACCCTAATTTCCTCGGATAACTACCTCCGGTCATCGATTACCGCTAACACAACGTTATTTGGGTACGAGTAAGTCCTCTAGTAGTCATATGGAGTCCTAGTTCGGCGTGTTGAGTTATATCTCAAACAAACTTCCCAAGCCTCTTCTCGATAATGGACCACCGAAAGGCGTCCCCGTGACGGCTCAATACCACCATTACCCTCCATAACTTACATTTAAAGTTAAAAGATTAGATGGATCCATGTATACTAAATAAACTAGATTTGATCATTTTGTACTATCCCACATATCATCTCACAAGATTAAGACTCCTAATTGTCCACTAATTCAAACCTAGGCTCTAATTTTCATCCCTACAAGCAATCACTCAACTTTCAAACCAGTCCCACAGTCCGGTATCCTAAACTTTTAGCCTAAGATACACTACAAAGATCTGATGACTAAGCTCTGATACCAACTGCGACGCCCCCACTTCTCCCAAGGGCGAACCCAAGGGTATCAGCAGAACGCCTGCCCAACTCTCGCCCGGACTCGATATAATTCCAATTCAAACTTAAAGTATAATAACCAAATAATAAAAGTCGAACAGAAGAACAAAGTCGCTTCCATACACCAGTGTTCAATCTTACATCACATGTTCTCAAAATACATCATTTTACCCAAAAGTACAATCACTAGAAGTCGACTAATCAAATACAACCCAAAATAGTAATCAAAAGTAATCAAACCATCTTATCCAACATTCTTTCCATTTCAATCTCCTGTAAGGAAAACAAATCTAACGGGGTGAGCGGATGCTCGTGAGGCCAAGAAACACGTATCCAAGCACGTAGTCCAAGTAGTCACAACAATTATACAGCAAGAGAGGCTATAGAGTTCAAGTAATTAACATTTCAAGTAGGAAAAGCAACCAGAAACAATTCAAGGATACCGTAGCTCTCAGGAACTAAATTCCACGTAGTCGAGTCACTGTCTTGATCAACTTCCATGTTGACACTCCGTCAACCGCATAAGTAACAAATCCGTAGAATCACCACTTACTTCATAACCCGTCTCCTTTACACCCCTTATCGGGCCCGCTCGTCAAGGGTTTGATATTACTCGAGTATATCATGGCAATACTACGCGAGTATGCCAAGCAAGATCTCTCGAATTGATCAAGTTTCATGTTTGCTCATGGTTTACTAAGCTCCTCGACCACGCACCAGCTGGCTCGATTCGCAGAGTTAGCCGATGAGTTTGGGCGTCCCCCGAGTATGAGTATAAGTCGAGGAGGTTCACTCCGCTCGACAACACAACAATGAGTACAAGTATATTTTCAAGTACGAACAAGTCAAGTAGCGAGTCGAGTAAAACGAGTAACGAGTCAAGTAAATCAAGTAACACGTCAAGTAAAGAGAGCAAGTTCGATAAAGTACACACTCGTCTCGACAAGTTACATTCACGTATTCAACTAGATGCATTTCAAGTATTAGGCAACCAGTTATACACTTGACACTCACCAAAATCAAGAGTGTAAAGCAAGGCCAGGCAAAATCAAACGAGCTCCTCGGGATCCACTTGATCACCTGAGACATGCACAATCACAAATCACCTAGGTATTCAGCCAAGGTCGAGTAATATTCCCGTTACCCCCACACAAGAGATAACACGTTCAATTCGAATGCAAATATCACTTACTACTCAATCCACGAGGGTAGCATTTGAAAATATCTAAGAATGCATTATTTCAAGCCAAGTCAAGTTAAAGAAGTTTTTCTATCTAAAATATTGGAATAGTGTTCGAAGAGAACTCAAAAGTCATTTTTCGATTCAAGTCGTGGTAAGTAAATTTCAATTCTAAAAGAAAGTACTATATTCACTTTCAACACGAAAATCGAGAAAAGAGTAAATGGTTATCGTTTCCTAAAACTTTAAAGCTCATGTCCAAATTCTGGGAGATAAAGAGTATTCATATTTTTTTCCAAACTAATGGAGTCAAACATATCCAAAACTCCACTCATTTGATAGAAAAATGTCGAAACTAATGTTCCATGGTTCAAGTATAAAATAAAGTGTCATTAACCAAGAAAGAATGTACACTTGTTTAGACTAAGTCAATGTCTTAAAAGATAACCTAAATTTCTCGTAAATCGAAGGTCAAAAGTGAAGAATTAAAGTCTCGTGAAATCAAGTTTAAAACAGTTTATCAATATCGAGCGAGAGTAACAAGTTCTTTAAAACTCATTTCTTATGAATTCGGAAAATTTCAGTTTTCACGACAATTTTTGAAAAATCAGATCTTGAGTTCAGCATGTCCAAAAATGGAAAACTCTATACCGTTGAAATCGTGTTTCAAAGTACTAAAAGTTCTTGGAAGACATTTTCCCACGATTCCAAACGGAAGGCATTCAATTTTTATCTCAAAGTGGCTAATCTGAGCAAGCAAGGTAGTTTTAGTCATGTTTTTTGGCAATTTTTAAAAATTCTGCAAAATTCACAAAAAGTGAACTAGCCTTTGAAATTCCTCACATATTACGATTTTCTACCAGAGTTTTAAACAGGGCAAACAGAACTAAATTTTGTGTTTTGAACGTAAAGATATAGTAGCTCAAAGTTGGGTGAAATCTGTACACTGTTCATAAATTTTCAGATTTGGAAAGCAAACTTTGGAGTGTTATTTGGATATCGAAAGGTCATCGAAATAACACCAACTTTGTTACAATTCGACTTCCACATGAGGACTACTCGTCTATCAAATTTCACGTAAAAACTCGCGCGGAAAGGTAGTTAACAAAACTACCAAATTTAGGAAATTCTTAGAGCAAATCTGTCTTCTTGCTTTCTTTTCCTTTTTCAGACATTTTACCCAATGAAATCAACTCCAATTCTATCCATTTTTGAAACCAAGGTCCCAGAAACCTTTAATGAGCACTTGATGGTTGATTTACATCAGTCGTGTTATCATCCTCGGTTATCCCCTTCATCTCTAGGGTTTTGGTTTGGTCCAACAGTCGTTCCCCAATCATCCCCTTGAGTTTGGGGTTGTTTAATCCCTCGTTCTCGGCCCCTTTCACCTTTTTGGCCGTCCATAAATTTAACATTTATAAAGGTATGACGGAATTCAAGTACATATAAGCAAAGTTTAAAAATGACATTTTGATCATGCAAAACGAAAATAACAAGAGAGACACCGAAATAATCGCAAATGTGTACAACCCATAGCACAGATTTGAAATCATAGAGCAATAAAGTCAAGTATCTCATAAGTAACATTCAATTGCTCCAAAAGATAGATAATACGGTTAAACAAAATACAATGTCCTTTGAACAAGCATCACCCCGACTATCTTACACAAGAACCACTAAAGTAAACTAGATCACTAGCTTCGTGATTAGCAGAGTCAGAAATCTCTACTGCTTTAGTAGAATTATTTGCATTTTCAGCACTAGGAATTTCTTCCTCACTTTCCCCATCAAGTATCTTGCCATCCACCACTTATTCAACCAAGGTAACATACCCAGCCATCGACTCATCCGTCTGGTCTCTAACTTCATGTACTACCCTAGTAAGTCGGCTCTCCACCTCCCGAAGCTGCTCACAAGGAGCCTCAGTCTCTTTTCGCACCTCAAGTATCTCCGTCTCTAATTCATGGACTCTAGTAGTATGGCATCCACCGTTGCCCTCAGTTCTCGATTATCCCCTCGAACTACCCTAGTTTCCTCGGATAACTACCTCTGGTCATCGATTACCGCTAACACAACGTTATTTGGGTACGAGTAAGTCCTCTAGTAGTCATATGGAGTCCTAGTTCGGCGTGTTGAGTTAAATCTCCAACGAGCTTCCCAAGACTCTTCTCGATAATGGACCACCGAAAGGCGTCCCCGTGACGGCTCAATACGACCATTACCCTCCATAACTTATATTTAAAGTTAAAAGATTAGATGGATCCAAGTATACTAAATAAACTAGATTTGAACATTTTGTACTATCCCACATGTCTTCTCACAAGATTAAGACTCCTAATTGTCCACTAATTCAAACCTAGGCTCTAATTTTCGTCCCTACAAGCAATCACTCAACTTTCAAACCTGTCCCACAGTCCGGTATCCTAAACTTTTAGCCTAAGATACACTACAAAGATCTGAACCGTAAACTCTGATACCAACTGCGACGCCCCCACTTCTCGCAAGGGTATCAGCAGAACGCCTGCCCAGCTCTCGCCATGACTCGATATAAATCCAAATCAAACTTAAAGGATAATAACCAAATAATAAAAGTCGAACAGAAGAACAAAGTCGCTTCCATACACCAGTGTTCAATCTTACATCACAAGTTCTCAAACTACATCACTTTACCTAAAAGTACAATCACTAGAAGTCGACTAATCAAATACAACCCAAAATACTAATCAAAAGTAATCAAACCAGCTTCTCCAAAATTCTTTCCCTTTCAATCTCCTGTAAGGAAAACAAATCTAACGGGGTGAACTGATGCTTGTGAGGCCAAGAAACACGCATGTAACCACGTAGTCCAAGTAGTCACAACAATTACACAGTAAGAGAGGCTATAGAGTTCAAGTAATTAACATTTCAAGTAGGAAAAGTAACCAGAAACAATTCAACGTTACCGTAGCTCTCAGGAACTAAATTCCACGTAGTCGAGTCAATGTCTTGATCAACTTCCATGTTGACACTCCGTCAATCGCATAAGTAACAAATCCGTACAATCATCACTTACTTCATAACCCGTCTCCTTTACACCCCTTACCGGGCCCGCTCGTCAAGGGTTTGATATTACTCGAATATATCATGGCAATACTACGCGAGTATGCCAAGCAAGATCTCTCCAATAGATCAAGTTTCGTGTTTGCTCATGGTTTACTAAGCTCTTCGACCAAGCCCATGCTAGCTCGATTCGCAGAGTTAGCCAATGAGTTTGGGCATCCCCCGAGTACGAGCATAATTCGAGGAGGTTCACTCCGCTCGACAACACAACAATGAGTACAAGTATATTTTCAAATAGCGAGTCGAGTAAAACGAGTAACGAGTCAAGTAAATAAAGTAACACGTCAAGTAAAGAGATCGAGTGCGATAAAGTACACACTCGTCTCGACAAGTTACATTCACGTATTCAACTAGATGCATTTCAAGTATTAGGCAACCAGTCATACACTTGACACTCGCCAAAATCAAGAGTGTAAAGCAAGGCAAGGCCAAAACAAACGAGCTCCTCGTGATCCACTTGATCACCTGAGACATGCACAATCACATAGGTATTCAGCCAAGCTCGAGTAATATTCCCGTTACCCTCACACAAGAGATAACACGTTCAAATCGAATGCAAATATCACTTACTACTTAATCCACGAGGGTAGCATTTGAAAATATCTAAGAATGCATTATTTGAAGTCAAGTCAAGTTAAAGAAGCTTTTCTAGCTAAAATATTGGAATAATGCTCGAAGAGAACTCAAAAGTCATTTTTCGATTCAAGTCATGGTAAGTAAATTTCAATTCTAAAAGTAAGTACTATATTCACTTTCAGCATGAAAATCGAGAAAAGAGTAAATGGTTCTCATTTCCTAAAACTTTAATGCTCATGTCCAAATTCTAGAAGATAAAGAGTATTCATATTTTTTTTTCCAAACTAATGGAGTCAAAAATATCCAAAACTCCACTCATTTCAAAGAAAAATATCGAAACTAATGTTCCAAGGTTCAAGTATAAAATAAAGTGTCATTAATCAAGAAAGAATGTACACTTGTTTAGACTAAGTCAATGTCTTAAAAGAGAACCTAAATTTCTCATAAATCGAAGTTCAAAAGTGAAGAATTAAATTCTTAAGAGAAACTTGACTCCTCCGTGAAATCAAGTTTAAAACAGTTTATCAATATCGAGCGAGAGTAACAAGTTCTTTAAAACTCATTTCTTATGAATTCGGAAAATTTCAGTTTTGCACGATGATCTTTGAAAAATCAAATCTTCAGTTCAGCATGTCCAAAATTGGAGAACTTTATACCGTTGAAATCTTGTTTCAAAATGTAAAAATTTCTTAGAAGACATTTTCCCATGATTCCGAACGGAAGGCATTTAATTTTTATCTCAAAGTGGCTGATCTGAGCAAGCAAGGCAGTTTTAGTCATATTTTTCAGCAATCTTTGAAAATTCGTCAAATTTCACAGAAAGTGAACTAGCCTTTGAAATTCATCACACAATACGATTTTCTACCAGAGTTTCAAACAGGGCAAACGGAACTAAATTTTGAGGTTTGAACGTAAAGATTTAGTAGCTCAAAGCTGGGTGAAATCTGTACACTGTTCATAAATTTTCAGATTTGAAAAGTAAACTTTGGAGCGTTATTTGGATATCGAAAGGTCATCGAAATAACACCAAATTTGGTACAATTCAACTCCCATATGAGAACTACTCCTCTATCAGATTTCACATAAAAACTCGAACGGAAAGGTAGTTAACAAAACTACCAAAATTTAGGAAATTCTTAGAGCAAATCTGTCTTCTTGCTTTCTTTTCCTTTTTCAAACATTTTACCCAACAAAATCAACTCCAATTCTATCCATTTTTGAAACCAAGGTCCTAGAAACCTTTAATGAGCACTTGATGGTTCATTTACATTAGTCGTGTTATCATCCTTGGTTATCCCCTTCATCTCTAGGGTTTTGGTTTGATCCAACAGTCGTTCCCTAATCATCCCCTTGAGTTTGGGGTTGTTTCATCCCTCGCTCTCGGCCATTTTCACCTTTTTGGCCATCCATAAATTTAACATTATGACGTAATTCAAGTACACATAAGCAAAGTTTAAAAATGACATTTTGATCATGCAAAACGAAAATAAAAAGAGAGACACCGAAATAATCGTAAATGTGTACAACCCATAGCATAAATTTGAAATCATAGAGCAATAAAGTCAAGTATCTCATAAGTAACATTCAATTGCGCCAAAAGATAGATAATACAGTTAAACAAAATACAATGTCCTTTGAACAAGCATCACCCCGACTATCTTACACAAGAACCACTAAAGTAAACTAGATCACTAGCTTAGTGATTAGCGGAGTCAGAAATCTCTACTACTTTAGTAGAATTATTTGCATTTTCAGCACTAGGAATTTCTTCCTCACTTTCCCCATCAAGTATCTTGACATCCACCACTTATTCGACCAAGGTAACATACCCAGCCATCGACTCATCCGTCTGGTCTCTAACTTCATGTACTACCCTAGTAAGTCGGCTCTCAACCTCCCGAAGCTGCTCACAAGGAGCCTCAGTCTCTTTTCGCCCCTCAAGTATCTCCGTCTCTAATTCATGGACTCTAGTAGTATGGCATCCACCGTTGCCCTCAGTTCTCGATTATCCCCTCGAACTACCCTAGTTTCCTCGGATAACTACCTCCGGTCATCGATTACCGCTAACACAACGTTATTTGGGTACGAGTAAGTCCTCTAGTAGTCATATGGAGTCCTAGTTCGGCGTGTTGAGTTATATCTCCAAGGAGCTTCCCTAGACTCTTCTCGATAATGGACAACCGAAAGGCGACCCCGAGACGGCTCAATACCACCATTACCCTCCATAACTTACATTTAAAGTTAAAAGATTAGATGGATCCAAGTATACTAAATAAACTAGATTTGATCATTTTGTACTATCCCACATATCTTCTCACAAAATTAAGATTCCTAATTGTCCACTAATTCAAACCTAGGCTCTAATTTTCGTCCCTACAAGCAATCATTCAACTTTCAAACCAGTCCCACAGTCCGGTATCCTAAACTTTTAGCCTAAGATACACTACAAAGATCTGAAGCCTAAACTCTGATACCAACTGCGACGCCCCCACTTCTCCTAAGGGCGAACCCGAGGGTATCGGCAGAATGCCTGCCCAGCTCTCGCCAGGACTCGATATAATTCCAATTCAAACTTAAAGGATAATAACCAAATAATAAAAGTCGAACAGAAGAACAAAGTCACTTCCATACACCAGTGTTCAATCTTACATCACAAGTTCTCAAACTACATCACTTTACCTAAAAGTACTATCACTAGAAGTCGACTAATCAAATACAACCCAAAATACTAATCAAAAGTAATCAAACCAGCTTCTCCAAAATTCTTTCCCTTTCAATCTCCTGTAAGGAAAACAAATCTAACGGGGTGAACTGATGCTTGTGAGGCCAAGAAACACGCATGTAACCACGTAGTCCAAGTAGTCACAACAATTACACAGTAAGGGAGGCTATAGAGTTCAAGTAATTAACATTTCAAGTAGGAAAAGTAACCAGAAACAATTCAACGTTACCGTAGCTCTCAGGAACTAAATTCCACGTAGTCGAGTCAATGTCTTGATCAACTTCCATGTTGACACTCCGTCAAGCGCATAAGTAACAAATCCGTACAATCATCACTTACTTCATAACCCGTCTCCTTTACACCCCTTACCGGGCCCGCTCGTCAAGGGTTTGATATTACTCGAATATATCATGGCAATACTACGCGAGTATGAGCAAGATCTCTCCAATAGATCAAGTTTCGTGTTTGCTCATGGTTTACTAAGCTCTTCGACCAAGCCCATGCTAGCTCGATTCGCAGAGTTAGCCGATGAGTTTGGGCATCCCCCGAGTACGAGCATAATTCGAGGAGGTTCACTCCGCTCGACAACACAACAATGAGTACAAGTATATTTTCAAATAGCGAGTCGAGTAAAACGAGTAACGAGTCAAGTAAATAAAGTAACACGTCAAGTAAAGAGATCGAGTGCGATAAAGTACACACTCGTCTCGACAAGTTACATTCACGTATTCAACTAGATGCATTTCAAGTATTAGGCAACCAGTCATACACTTGACACTCGCCAAAATCAAGAGTGTAAAGCAAGGCAAGGCCAAAACAAACGAGCTCCTCGTGATCCACTTGATCACCTGAGACATGCACAATCACATAGGTATTCAGCCAAGCTCGAGTAATATTCCCGTTACCCTCACACAAGAGATAACACGTTCAAATCGAATGCAAATATCACTTACTACTTAATCCACGAGGGTAGCAATTGAAAATATCTAAGAATGCATTATTTGAAGTCAAGTCAAGTTAAAGAAGCTTTTCTAGCTAAAATATTGGAATAATGCTCGAAGAGAACTCAAAAGTCATTTTTCGATTCAAGTCATGGTAAGTAAATTTCAATTCTAAAAGTAAGTACTATATTCACTTTCAGCATGAAAATCGAGAAAAGAGTAAATGGTTCTCATTTCCTAAAACTTTAATGCTCATGTCCAAATTCTAGGAGATAAAGAGTATTCATATTTTTTTTTCCAAACTAATGGAGTCAAAAATATCCAAAACTCCACTCATTTCAAAGAAAAATATCGAAACTAATGTTCCAAGGTACAAGTATAAAATAAAGTGTCATTAATCAAGAAAGAATGTACACTTGTTTAGACTAAGTCAATGTCTTAAAAGAGAACCTAAATTTCTCATAAATCGAAGTTCAAAAGTGAAGAATTAAATTCTTAAGAGAAACTTGACTCCTCCGTGAAATCAAGTTTAAAACAGTTTATCAATATCGAGCGAGAGTAACAAGTTCTTTAAAACTCATTTCTTATGAATTCGAAAAATTTCAGTTTTGCACGATGATCTTTGAAAAATCAAATCTTCAGTTCAGCATGTCCAAAATTGGAGAACTTTATACCGTTGAAATCTTGTTTCAAAATGTAAAAATTTCTTAGAAGACATTTTCCCATGATTCCAAACGGAAGGCATTTAATTTTTATCTCAAAGTGGCTGATCTGAGCATGCAAGGCAGTTTTAGTCATATTTTTCAGCAATCTTTGAAAATTCGTCAAATTTCACAGAAAGTGAACTAGCCTTTGAAATTCATCTCACAATACGATTTTCTACCAGAGTTTCAAACAGGGCAAACGGAACTAAATTTTGAGGTTTGAACGTAAAGATTTAGTAGCTCAAAGCTGGGTGAAATCTGTACACTGTTCATAAATTTTCAGATTTGAAAAGTAAACTTTGGAGCGTTATTTGGATATCGAAAGGTCATCGAAATAACACCAAATTTGGTACAATTCAACTCCCATATGATAACTACTCCTCTATCAGATTTCACATAAAAACTCGAACGGAAAGGTAGTTAACAAAACTACCAAAATTTAGGAAATTCTTAGAGCAAATCTGTCTTCTTGCTTTCTTTTCCTTTTTCAAACATTTTACCCAACAAAATCAACTCCAATTCTATCCATTTTTGAAACCAAGGTCCTAGAAACCTTTAATGAGCACTTGATGGTTCATTTACATTAGTCGTGTTATCATCCTTGGTTATCCCCTTCATCTCTAGGGTTTTGGTTTGATCCAACAGTCGTTCCCTAATCATCCCCTTGAGTTTGGGGTTGTTTCATCCCTCGCTCTCGGCCATTTTCACCTTTTTGGCCATCCATAAATTTAACATTATGACGTAATTCAAGTACACATAAGCAAAGTTTAAAAATGACATTTTGATCATGCAAAACGAAAATAAAAAGAGAGACACCGAAATAATCGTAAATGTGTACAACCCATAGCATAAATTTGAAATCATAGAGCAATAAAGTCAAGTATCTCATAAGTAACATTCAATTGCGCCAAAAGATAGATAATACAGTTAAACAAAATACAATGTCCTTTGAACAAGCATCACCCCGACTATCTTACACAAGAACCACTAAAGTAAACTAGATCACTAGCTTAGTGATTAGCGGAGTCAGAAATCTCTACTACTTTAGTAGAATTATTTGCATTTTCAGCACTAGGAATTTCTTCCTCACTTTCCCCATCAAGTATCTTGCCGTCCACCACTTATTCGACCAAGGTAACATACCCAGCCATCGACTCATCCGTCTGGTCTCTAACTTCATGTACTACCCTAGTAAGTCGGCTCTCAACCTCCCGAAGCTGCTCACAAGGAGCCTCAGTCTCTTTTCGCCCCTCAAGTATCTCCGTCTCTAATTCATGGACTCTAGTAGTATGGCATCCACCGTTGCCCTCAGTTCTCGATTATCTCCTCGAACTACCCTAGTTTCCTCGGATAACTACCTCCGGTCATCGATTACTGCTAACACAACGTTATTTGGGTACGAGTAAGTCCTCTAGTAGTCATATGGAGTCCTAGTTCGGCGTGTTGAGTTATATCTCCAAGGAGCTTCCCTAGACTCTTCTCGATAATGGACAACCGAAAGGCGACCCCGAGATGGCTCAATACCACCATTACCCTCCATAACTTACATTTAAAGTTAAAAGATTAGATGGATCCAAGTATACTAAATAAACTAGATTTGATCATTTTGTACTATCCCACATATCTTCTCACAAAATTAAGATTCCTAATTGTCCACTAATTCAAACCTAGGCTCTAATTTTCGTCCCTACAAGCAATCATTCAACTTTCAAACCAGTCCCACAGTCCGGTATCCTAAACTTTTAGCCTAAGATACACTACAAAGATCTGAAGCCTAAGCTCTGATACCAACTGCGACGCCCCCACTTCTCCTAAGGGCGAACCCAAGGGTATCGGCAGAATGCCTGCCCAGCTCTCGCCAGGACTCGATATAATTCCAATTCAAACTTAAAGGATAATAACCAAATAATAAAAGTCGAACAGAAGAACAAAGTCGCTTCCATACACCAGTGTTCAATCTCACATCACAAGTTCTCAAAATATATCACTTTACCCAAAAGTACAATCACAAGAAGTCGACTAATCAAATACAACCCAAAATACTAATGAAAAGAATCAAACCAGCTTATCCAAAATTCTTTCCATTTCAATCTCCTGTAAGGAAAACAAATCTAACGGGGTGAGCTGGTGCTCGTGAGGTGAAGAAACACACATGCAAGCACGTAGTCCAAGTAGTCACAACAATTATACAGTAAGAGAGGCTATAGAGTTCAAGTAATTAACATTTCAAGTAGGAAAAGCAACCAGAAACAATTCAAGGATACCGTAGCTCTCAGGAACTAGATTCCACGTAGTCGAGTCAATGTCTTGATCAACTTCCAAGTTGACACTCCGTCAACCACATAAGTAACAAATCTGTAGAATCACCACTTACTTCATAACCCGTCTCCTTTACACCTCTTACCGGGCCCGCTCGTCAAGGGTTTGATATTTCTCGAGTATATCATGGCAATACTACGCGAGTATGCCAAGCAAGATCTCTCCAATAGATCAAGCTTCGTTTTTGCTCTTGGTTTACTAAACTTCTTGACCAAGCCCATGCTGGCTCGATTCGCAGAGTTAGCCGATGAGTTTGGGCGTCCCCCGAGTACAAGCATAAGTCGAGGAGGTTCACTCCGCTCGACAACACAACAAAAAGTACAAGTATATTTGCAAGTAGCGAGTCGAGTAAAACGAGTAACGAGTCGAGTAAATCAAGTAACACGTCAAGTAAAGAGAGCAAGTTCGATAAAGTACACACTCGTCTCGACAAGTTACATTCACGTATTCAACTAGATGCATTTCAAGTATTAGGCAACCAGTCATACACTTGACACTTACCAAAATCAAGAGTGTAGAGCAAGGCAAGGCAAAATCAAACGAGCTCCTCGGGATCCACTTGATCACCTGAGACATGCACAATCACAAATCGCCTAGGTATTCCGCCAAGGTCGAATAATATTCCCGTTACCCTCACACAAGAGATAACACGTTCAAATCGAATGCAAATATCACTTACTACTTAATCCACGAGGGTAGCATTTGAAAATATCTAAGAATGCATTATTTCAAATCAAGTCATGTTAAAGAAGCTTTTCTAGCTAAAATATTGGAATAATGTTCGAAGAGAACTCAAAAGTCATTTTTTGATTCAAGTTGTGGTAAGTAAATTTCAATTCTAAAAGAAAGTACTATATTCACTTTCAGCACGAAAATCTAGAAAAGAGTAAATGGTTCTCGTTTCCTAAAACTTTAAAGCTCATATCCAAATTCTGGGAGATAAAGAGTATTCATATTTTTTTTCCAAACTAATGGAGTCAAACATATCCAAAAATCTACTCATTTCATAGAAAAATATCGAAACTAATGTTCCAAGGTTCAAGTATAAAATAAAGTGTCATTAACCAAGAAAAATGCACACTTGTTTAGACTAAGTCAATGTCATAAAAGAGAACCTAAATTTCTCGAAAATTGAAGTTCAAAAGTGAAGAATTAAAGTCTCTAGAGAAACTTGTCTCCTCCGTGAAATCAAGTTTAAAACAGTTTATCAATATCGTGCGAGAGTAACAAGTTCTTTAAAACTCATTTCTTATGAATTCGGAAAATTTCAGTTTTGCATGACGATCTTTGAAAAATCAGATCTTGAGTTCAGCATGTCCAAAAATGGAAAACTTTATACTGTTGAAATCTTATTTCAAAGTACTAAAAGTTCCTAGAAGATATTTTCCCACGATTCCAAACGGAAGGCATTCAATTTTTAGCTCAAAGTGGCTGATCTGAGCAAGCAAGGCAGTTTTAGTCATGTTTTTCGGTAATTTTTGAAAATTCGGCAAAATTCAGAGAAAGTGAACTAGCCTTTGAAATTCATAACATACTACGATTTTCTACCAGAGTTTCAAACAGGTCAAACAGAACTAAATTTTGAGTTTGGAACGTAAAGATATAGTAGCTCAAAGTTGGGTGAAATCTGTACAGTGTTCATAAATTTTCAGATTTGAAAAGCAAACTTTGGAGCGTTATTTGGATATCGAAAGGTCATCGAAATAACACCAAATTTGGTAGAATTCAACTTCCATATGAGGACTACTCCTCTATCAAATTTCACAAAAAAAATCGTAAGGAAAGGTAGGTAACAAAACTACCAAAGTTTAGGAAATTCTTAGAGCAAATATGTCTTCTTGCTTTCTTTTCCTTTTTCAAACATTTTACCCAATGAAATCAACTCCAATTCTATCCATTTTTGAAACCAAGGTCCTAGAAACCTTTAATGAACACTTTATGGTTGATTTACATCAAAATTTTTGAAATAAAAATCCCATAACAAAATAGACCAGTCGGCCAACAAGAAGGAAAAGCTTCCCAGTTTTCCAGCTTTATTGCACTTTGAAAATCCGGCCATATCTCATTCAATACAAGTTTAAATTAAGAATGGTTGGTGGCATTGAAAATGTTCAAAATTCCACATTTCATCAGAAGAAAACGTTTTCAAAATCAGTTCACAAGTAGTTCAAATTTAAGCCACAAGTTGCAGCTTCTCATGTCCATCCAAATGGGACAGGCAGAACAGGCCGAACAGAACAGCCGACTTTATCAATTCACTACGGTTTACTCCGTTTGAACTAGAAAGTGATTTTTATACTGTTGGAAAGCTACAAGTGTCTAGTTTCAAATGCCACAAATGGCACTCGATTTTGACTTTTTTACAAAAAGTTATGTTCGATCAAAGTGGTACTGTTAGGACTGCCAGAACACTTTTTCCAGTTTTCTTCAAATTTCGAAATTTCAAGTTTTGCTCAACCAATTCAAATGATTTTTGGTAGAAACTTTCTACACACAATATATAACATATATCAACCAATTTCACAGCAAAACAACCCACAAAAATTTGAAATACATGCACAAAATTCACTGGACAGATTCGGCCATCACTCTTGCGCAACTTCCTTCGATTTTTCCTTTCACTTTCCTAACCAGTATCATCTTGTTTAACACATAAACAACACAAACAACACATTAGATCCCAAGGCAGATACCTTGAGGTCTCATCAAGTCCTCTAGCCTAACAATAAAAGCAAGAAAAATAAATTTCCTGAAGTCCTCTACCTAGTTCAAGCTTTGGGTTTCAAACCCTTTCACCAACAATCATAAATCTTGAATCAAATGGAGGGATTGGATGAGTTGATGTGGATACCTCTAGCCTTGCTTGAAACTAGAAATTTTGGACCAAAAATCTCGCAAGAAAACCGCAAGAAGGTGTCCTCCTCCAAGGTAAAGTTGCTCTCCAAGTGATATGTGAATTGTATGAGAAATTTGAGGTGAAATGGTAGCAAGAATTTGGAATAAAATGGTGAGCTTTCTTCCTTCTTCTCTTGCTGTTTTTGGCCAGCCAAGATGAGAGAGAAAAGAGAGGTTTGTTGTGTGAATCTTCCTTTGGAAGATTGAGGGTTTTGTGGCCAAAAATCCTACAAAAGTCAACTAGGAATACTGCTCGCGCGCATGCGTTTCGTATCCGATTCCTCTCGGGTTTGTTTCACTGGTGCACTAAACCTCCAATGTAATTCCTTTAACACTATAATTATTCACTCTTAGTAGTCTGGTATAAATTTCTTAATTCGCCATTTAACCGTTCCGACTCGATATACGCGAACTTCCGATTTGCGCGTGATAAAGCGAAACTTAAAAGGAATTCTTGTAACGATAATATATTTAACTAATACGAGGGTAAATAATCATAAAAATAATTATTTTAGAAATAAAAACATGAGTTCTCAAATCTCCAAGATTATTACACTCTCGGATCGAATTTTACCTCTAAAAACGTGTATTCGCTATTTCTTACTAAACGAGTCTCCGAAAAATTAAATTTGCTAACGGGACTTTTTTTTAAAAATGTAAATGAGACATTGTTTCGTGTAAATGGATTTAAAATGGTTGAAATAAATTATTCAGAGAAAACAGGTAAATAAATAATTAAATAAACCAGTAAAATAAGATAAAATAAGAAAATTTTTGGGTCCTCACAGGCTGGACTTGGCCTTATTAATATCAAGGATAAACCAAGTAAATAAAACTCATTTAAATAGTCATTATAATACTTGATAAATCATAAGAAAATACATGCCCGCTCTTTTGGTTTTGGTAAAGAAACGATTGAAGCCTTTAAGTTTATAGCTTGTGATATGCGATTAGAAAATCTCGTTTAAAGTGACCGTTACTTTTTCTTTGAGAAATGTGTACTTTTGGCAAAATTTCAACTTATGAATCACCATCAAAGGTGACCTAAATATCCTTAAGCAAGTTAGGTCCAAATCGATCTCAAATCACACCTCTACTTCCACTTTCACTCACTTACCCTCCTAGAAAAAAAATTGGGCAGCACCTCCCCAATTTTTCCTTAACTTTTCCTCAAATTTCCCAAGCTAAACTTCATGGCAAAATAGCTCAAATCAACTCCACAAGTTATAAGATAAAAAGGGTTCTTATACTAGGCTACAAAACCAACTAATTTAAGCGTATCTCTAGCATATAAACATCATAAATTTAAGCTGGAAAATTCTCTACTAAAGCTGGAATTTTACAACCAAAGCTGAAAATTCTTATTTGGTAGTTAAAAAGTCACATTAAAACTACAAATCTTCAGACAAGTCCATAACAAGACTAGATACCATCACATTATAGCTGAAAAATGCAAAACAAGGCTAGAAAATTAAACCCTAGGCTGAAAATTTCACCAATCTTCACAAATCTAGGTTATCTTCCATAAAACTTCCAATTTTCAAGTCAGCTTCCCAATAAATTGGAAGATAAGAAAGAGAATGAAAGTTTTCCAACTTAATACCTTCAAACCTCCAAAAGAAATTGAAAAACCAAGGTTTTCCTCTATAAATAACTCCTCTACAAGCATTCTTAACACCTTGTTGCAACTTTGTTCGGTTTAGATTGGTGGTTCTTGTTGATTCCTCACTCAACCAAGACAAGATGAAGACGAAACTTGAAGCTTTCTTCCCTCTTTTTTTCCTCTCAAGGTTCGGCCAAGAAGGGTGAAAAGTGAAGGGATTTTTGGGGAAAAGAAAGATATAGATGGAAGAAAGGTTCTTGGTCAAAAATAGCTTTGATTGCCAACACTTGGCAATCATCCATTTTTCCTCTTGTTTTTTTTTCTTTTCCCCTCTTTCTTGGTCAAGAATTTTGGCCAACCTAGGGTAAAAATTAGGTAAAGGAAAATGAAAGAAAAATAACAAGATTAAGGAAAGAAAGTCTTGGTCAAGTGGTGTCTTTTTCAGGTAACAAACGGCGCGAGTCGGTTCAAGCCTATTTCTTTGCCTCTCTTGTACTTTTGTTTGAACTTATGATTCACTAACTAACTCTTATCGCTTTTAATCACATACTTCCTCTTACTTAATACATGCTCTTATCCACCAAATTTAGTACACACCCCTCACTAATTGATCACACTACTACAATACCCCATAAAACCTCTCGCCTCTATTATAAATGTAAAAGTAAAACTCTCAGCTCTATTATTTATTACAACTATTAAGGGAAGTAAATTAGTAGTAAAGGAATTATAAATTAACTTATTCAAAATAAAAGAGAATTATAAGAAAATATAAATGAATTTTCAAGTCCTCATAGAAGGACCTTGGGGAACTTGCTATCCATATTGCATTGGAGTGGTTTCCTTCACTGGTTGTGTTGGATTTTGTCCTTTGGAGCTTGAATCGTGTCCTCTTCATCTGCAATTGTGATACACCGAATGTTAGGAGATTGTTTTTTTTGGGTTTGATTTAAAACCTTAAATTTGTTTTAAAGGGACTAGAAACCCTAAAGTCTAATAAAAAACCCTAGTTTACTTGTGACTAACCGGTTTTCTTAAATCTCTCATTTTTAATCGAAACCATAATTGTAATCAATGGAATTGTAAAATCCCTCACATTTTGCTTAAAATTCCTTTTATTTGGCATTTATTCCTTTCTAATCGCTTTACTACTCATTCACACCCTCAGTAATTGCAATCAACCATAGAATTAAGGGTTTTCCCTTTCATTTTCGAGTTATCGTAAATTAGGGTTTTTTTTCGCCTTTTCGTAGTGTGACCATTCGGTACAGAATGTGTATCAAATTTGGTGATTAAGAGTGAGTTTTAGATGATATTAAGTGTGTGATTAGAAGTGATAATAATAAGTTAGTGAATTATTAGATAAAACCCTAGTATACGCGATTTAAGGAAAATCGGCCCGAATCGACGGGTACCGTTCACTACCGATTGAACACACCATTTGTGAGGACCCGTAATTTTCTGAACTTCTAGGTTTTATTTTCTTTTAATTGCACGTTTTTCCACATTTTCTTTATTCGGAAAAATTTTAAAAATAATTTTTATGAGTAAATATAGTTTTTAAATGATTTTTCTAGTATCGATTAGTTTTTGAGAAATTAAGAGCGTATACCGGACATGGGACCCGCTAGTGCGAAAAGTTCAGAAAAATTCGGCCCGTTAGGTTAGGTTTTGGATACTGGGTTTAATTTATCGGGTGTTATGAGATAATTAGAGGTTGTTGTATGGATAAGAGTGGAGAGACAAAAGGATAACCTAGCATTAAAGAGAGGGACAAATGTCACTTTGCTATTGGACTTGGAATTTGACCATAAGACCATCTTACCACCTTTACCAAATAAATACCAAAAATTGGCCAAAAATCCTCTTATTTTTCCCTCTCTTGGCTGAATTTCTTGGAGAACAAAAGAAAGAAAAGCTATCAAATTTCTTCTACTCAATCTTGCTCAATCTCACAACTTAACCGATAAAACTTCAAATCACTCCATAAAAACCCTTAGCTAGGTGGTAGTGAAGTAATAGGTGAAGTGGTTTGAAAGATAGTGGTGTAAGTTGCTTCCTTTCTTGAGATTTCAAGGTGAGTAGTCAAGAAATTCCATTTTTGGCTTTGATAATGATAAATTCATGACTTGTGAAGGTTAGTTAGGTGATTTTGTGGAGGTTTTCATGACTTTTGGTGGTGTTTGATGAATTTTTTATTTTATGCAAAATTTTTCTGTTTTTATAT